>NC_141536.1:142749998-143447498 GCF_021556685.1 Rattus norvegicus
TATTACAATTATGTAAAGAATAGAAGAACATCTGGATTCCTAAAACTTTTGCTGTTGGGAAGGCACCAAGGCTTGTCATTAACTGTATGATCAAAATCTCTTCCTATTCCTTCAAGTTCCTTGTTTCTAAAGTTGAACATAAAAAAATCTAGCAATTCAATTACAGTCTGTCGGCTTCTAGAATTTCCCTAGGTTTTTCCTCTTTAATAATTTTCTCAAATTCCCTATCTCATGCCTACTAATAATACTCCTTAATGATCTAAGTGTTTATTTAAGTAATAAGTTCTTAAGAGAGACTCAAGTTTGTGCATAAATAAATTCATTAATTTCATTCTTGTTTGCACCAGTTTTTTGTTGTCTCAGCTCTGTGAGAGACGTAGGTAGAGCAAAAGGTGTGTAGCAAATTTCCACCAAGGGCAGTGGAGAGTCAGCCCAAGTTGTCTAAGCACCAGAACTTTGTCAAGCAGTGCCTTCAGGACACTTGGCATCGCCATGCCAGACAGTATTTTCAAGGCAATTCTAGTACCCACAATGCTACTCTCATATTTCCACCAGAAAAAAAGCTCAATGTCAGGGGCTGCGGCCCACCACCCACCGATGCAGGCCCAATACCCAGAGGGTTGTCCCTGAAGTCAACATGTGGTCAGTTCCACTTGCTCCACAGTAGCCAGGAGGCCGCTGAATATAAAACGGCTTACAGTGAAAACTGCAAGATACTCACATAAACTGCAGTGGGGCTGATGTTAGAAGAAAAGTAAAGGTTGAAACAGAAAGGCTTGGAACACTGAAGAACATAGAAATGAAGGCCACGTGGATCTGATATAACCAAACTGGCCAGATGAGAGGAGGGGCAGGGCTATGGCCCCATGATGATAGGACATGAGTAAGGCACTGCTGTCATTTCCTTGCTTTTAATGCTGCTAATTGTAAGTAATGATGGATTCTAAAAAAGCCTCCGCCTATTTCGAGTCAGAGACCCCAGACTGTGCCACAGATATTAAAAACAACCACTGTTTTTTGGTGGACATGAGGACTTACCATCAAGTTGAGCCAAGGAGCATGAATAGAGCATGTGGGCCCTCTATTGGCTTGACCCATGATAGCATGGAGAACTAACTAACATAGTAATTATCACACTCAGTCTTTGTCCAGTCTCTGCTATGTAGCATATCACACACACACACACACACACACACACACACACACACACACACACACACCCCACCCCACATAAGAAAGTTCAATGGCTTTTTCCTCTCTCAGAAACCCCTCCCACTCTCTGGAGTCTCTCACTTTCCTGTAAGTCTTTAATGGAGCTTGCTTCCACTTTGCTTACTCCTTCAAGTGTCTCTGTCTTGAATCTTAACTGGTATGAGACATGAACTTGAAGCCCCTGTCCCAGGACTGCACTTAAATGTCCTTTGGTCAGGCACAACTTGGTGGAGAAAAATCCCATCACACTCAAACATTGTATCAACCTCAGAGATGGACCTGCAACCCTTGGAGATTGAGGACTCTGGAGACCACATGTACATTGACCTAAGTGCAACACTTTATCCAGAGAATCCTACTCAGATAGCCTTCAGAGCTGGCCCAGTACCTAGAAGACAGCCCACCTAATAAATCCAGGGAAGACACAGTACCCATGTCTATACTGCCATCAGAGTAGGCTTAGCATGACTTAGGACATGCCATTCCGACCTTGTATAATCCGAATGTTCAAGGGTTAACTGAACACCGCCCTCAGTGAATTGCTATAACCCAAGGTGCAACTGGAACATGTTCCATAGGTCAAATCTAGTACTGACGTTACCCACTCACTGCCAAAGGATAGACTCAGTTCTAATAGGGAGCATTGTGTTTTGAAAACAATGTAGGTTCAGGACTCATAGGGAAGCCCACACACTGGACTTAGTTTGGACCTAGAATCCAGGAGGTTGATTTCCAACTAATCTCAGGGTAGACTTGGTACCAAGAGGACTGACTGAACCCTGCCCTTTATCTCAGGCCCAGCATCCAGAAGACCATACTTCAATGAACCCAGGGCAAGACCATAAACCAGAAGACCACTTGCACACTGTAACTATTGTAGACCTAGTAACTAAAGAGCCAAAATCATACTTCCTCTACCTTATTCAGTACCCAGGGGGCCCCTCATACCGAACAGAGAGTATCACAGATCCAAGCACTCAACCACATGCTGAAATCAGGGTTTATGCAAAATATGGGGATGCTCAAACACTAACTTAAGTGTAGACCCAGTACCCAGAGGGCCACCATCATGCTATCCCTAGTGTAGGTCTGTTACACAGGCTCCTGTTGATCCAATGTTTCCCAGGTACTCTCAGCATCCAGTGGCTGCCTGAATGCTGTCCTCCACCCCAATTTCATCAATGAAGCAGCCTGACATACATGCTTAGTTAAGATACAATTCCTAGAGTCTACTGGAACAATAACCCTAGGGTAGACCCAGTTCCCAGGGAGCTGAGTGCATACCACTCCTTGTTCAAGCCCTATACCTCAGGGGAGAGAAGGCTGTCTCCATGCTGACCCTGTTGGCAGAAGTAATACCCTGTGGACCAACAATTTGCTGATCTCAAAGCAGGTCCAGTATTAGGAGTACCTCCCACACTCCACAGCAGGGCCAATTCCTAAGACCAGACTATACAGCGTAGATAGGGTAGGCCAAGTGCTAAAAAGATGATGGCCACAATGCCCACCCTTAGGGTGACCCAGTTCCTAAGTGTGGGACGTAAAATCATGCCAGGAAGTTTGGTAAGGTAGAGCAGGTTGAGACCCAGAGACTCGATGGGCACACCCCTGAGACTTAGGTGACTCCCAGCTCCCTGCCAGAGTCCTGACTTGGAACATGTGCCACACTCCTCACATAAAAGAAACGTGTCCTATGGTCACATGGGGCCAAAACAGAGTTCTCCACATTAATGAGGTACCTAGAGGCCCAGAGGGCTTAGCCAAAATGTTTCCTCTCTAGACATTCCTTCCTACAAAAGGTATTTAATGTCAGGCCTACCCTGAGAAGTGGGTATGGTTTTTTTATGCATCCATTTTCCACCAAGAACAACCACAAGACTGTTAGACCATAGACCATCTCTTTTGTCAAGATCTGCCACAAAAAAACTGGGGAAGGCCTTTGTCTGTAGAGCTGCAGCATAATTCTCCCATAGAAGGACTCTGCACTCCCAGCCACAACCACCATCAAGCCTGCCTCTGCCAAGCTAAGGACAATCACCCATGGGACAAACTGGAGCTCCCCTACGTCCCCAGGCTAGATGTTGTCCCCAGCCAGCTGGCCCCTGACTCTGTTCTCTGCTCTTCTGTAACTCCCAGTGATGCCCAGATGTCTAAGAGTCTGAGAACCCCACTTCCCAGCCTTATTGCAGGCCCAGGGATCCCGAACCAGATCCACTTTCCCACATCTCAGATTGCACTTTCCCACCCCACCCCCAGCAGTGCCTTGGCACTTCCCTATAGCCTGGCACCCATTAGGGTAAGCACAGTCAAACTCCCTACGTTCCATCTCCCAAGAGGCCAAAGCATTCACCTACAGAACCAACACTTAGAGGTGCCCAAAAACTCTACTTCACACCTCTTTGAACTGCTGTTGACCTGAATCAGTGACAGAACCTAAGAGAACGCACCAGAGGATGAAAATTGTTTTAAATTGGAAAGCTGGGGTCAGAAGATCTTGAACAAACTCTGTCTTATGCCAGCAGGTTTGTAAAGAAGTGCAACACTGTGGAGCAGTGGCCCATGCCAGGAAACTTGGTAAAGCTTAGTGGGTTCAGAAACCCCGGCACCCACCTGAGGACAGTAGGAGTTTCCATACTCCCAACCAGATTCCTGGCCTGGAACATGTGACCGCAACTCCCCACATTAGACCACGACCACTGGTCATGTAGCACATAACACTGAGTTCCCCATGCTGATGAGGTCTCTAGATGGGCTCTGAGGGTTTAGCCAGTGAGCTTCCCTTCCAGACATCCCTTCCTGCAAAAACTATTTAACCTCTGGTCCACCCTGAGGAAGTTGTGTGTACCTATTCCCAAGTTGAGCAATCAATAAACAGTTTGGAACCAAGGGCCGTCTCTCTCATCAAGAACAGCTGCCATGGGGAGAAGCCCTCATTACCAAGCTGCAGTACCTAACTCTCCCACAGAAGGCCCCTCTGTGTGCCTGGATAATTGCAGCTAACCTAAGCTGGAGTTCCCCCTCCCCACGGCCCTAGCCTTGCAATTTTCAGCAGCATCTGAACATCCAGGAGTCAGGGAACCCCAACTTCAGCCTCAGCCTATGCCGATTCTCACTCGGGCTGAGGTCCTATCCTAAGCTGCATTCTCTCACCCCCTGAGCAACATGTCAGCCCTTCCCACAAACCTAGCACCTGATGTCAGTGTAGGGTAAAAATGCAGTCCAGTGGAGTGCGGTGGCAAGACTGAATGCAGAACCAAACATCAGGGTGGAGAGATGGCTCAGCAGTCGAGAGCACCGGCTGCTCTTCCTGAGGTCCTAAATTCAATTCCCAGCAACCACACGGTGGTTCACAACCATCTATAATGGGATCTTATGCCCTCTTCGGCATGCAGGTGTACATGCAGATAGAGCATTCATATGCAAGCAATAAATAAATAAATAAATAAATAAATAAATAAATAAAACTTTTTTTTTCTTTTTTTCAGAGCTGGGGACCGAACCCAGGGCCTTGCACTTGCTAGGCAAGCACGCTACCACTGAGCTAAATCCCCAACCCCAAATAAATCTTTTTTTTTTCTTTAATTTTTGAAAAGAAACGGTTGGGAAAGCAGGGGCTGTACCTCTCCTGGGCAGCAGCATACGGTTGGCCCTGATAGGAAGACATGTGTGAGCTAATCCCGAGGGCTACCTGGAATAGTCAGGAGGGGTGCTAGCTCCTAGGATGTGAGAATTGGAGGGCCAGCCCTGTCCCCTCACTGGCTACAGGACTTGGGAGAGTAGGCCCCTATACCTCAGCTGGGCACAGTGGAGCTAGCTCTGGAGGCGTAGGTGTGGGTGAGTGGACCTCAGGGAAATGTGTGTGGGCCAGCTGACCCTGCCTGCTGATGATGGCAGCCCTGGGCGGCCTGGCCGGAGCAGTGCTGGAGAGCTCACCCTGTTGGTGCAGATATGGGAGAGCTGGCTCAGCTACCAACCAGGCCCAGATCCAGGGCTCTGAGCTAGTTCACCACAGAAATCTGTATCATCTGCAAATGGTGGGGATTCACGAAAGGGCTGGTCCTGCTGATCCAAAGCTGCTGGATCCATATGACACAAGACAACAACAGGATCACCAGGAGAAATCCCGGTGACGATCCAATATTGATGATGTCACAGAAGCCAGAGATCTTGAAGCAGACCGATGAGTGAATGACTATAATGAACGTTTACAAGTGAAGATGTGTGGACAGAGGCTATATTGTAGGGCACTCTGTGACACTTTCCATGGTGAGATGTCTTCTATGCTTTGGTTTGTTTTGGAGAGTTATTAAGTTCAGGGGTGTGTGTGTGTGTGTGTGTGTGTGTGTGTGTGTGTGTGTGTGTGTGTTTTAGCTGTGTGAAGGGCAGATATGATGGAACTGGGAAATGATCGAGACTGAAGTGCGTGATACGAAGCTCACAAAGAATCAATAAAGGTTCTTTAAAGTGCAGCTCTTATATACAGTGTGTAAGGAGAGTGGGAAAGATTCAGCAGAAAGGGATATACGATGAGACAGAGTCAACAGGAAGCTAAGCAAGCACACAACAGTCTGTGGATTGATAACCATAACCCCTCAAGGTAGAGAGAGTTGAGCATCTAGGATCAGAACTGGAATTTCCCCCCAAGGCCCTGGCCCAAGGTCATTACTGGCTTTGGCAATCATGATTCTGGTTTTAGACAAGGAACTGCATTCCTTCTCCACACATAAGGGTCTCAAGGAAAGCTTTGCATTGGCCTGGCTCCCAAACTGCACGATAGACATCCATCCTAACACTCAATCCTTTCTGGTCCTACCTCCTAGGTAGGTAACCTTCTTATTCTGATAGGCTTTGTGAGACTTCAGAGGCTCCTGGGCAGCCCTGACACTGAGTGCCCTCTCCTAGAATAGCCTGCACTCATCTGGGCCTCAACGTTCTCCCTGTACACTACTACAGTCCTCTACTCCTCAACCATTTCCCCTAAAGTCTGAGAAACCTCCATTCCTGAACATTCACTAATATCTAAGCCTGTCACAATTGCCCTTAAAGACTTATGACTTTCCTTAAAGGCATCAATATTATTTAAAACCTAAAGCTCACAAAAGTTTATAGCCTCCCATTGACAAATTCCTCGATAACCCAATACCTAGGGGCCACCTGAACACTGACCTCAGGGTAAGAGCAGTATCCAATGTGATGAATAAATGCTTCCCTCAGGGCCCTTTACTCAGTATGAGTAGGCAGCCCACGCACTGCCAGCTAGCACAGGGACAGTTTGAAGGAAATGCTAGCTAGCCTGTTGCTCCTGGGGCAGATTCAGTACCCAGGGAGTCATAAGCATACTGTCTTCCAGTATAGTCCTAGAACACAGAAAACTGTCTAAATCCTGACCTCATGGCAGGAGCAATGCCCAGAGATGACACCAGCCAACTGACCAACTGTACCCCAGGTCAGACCCAACACCCAGGTACCTTATGCTTTCATCCAATTCAGGGCACATACACAAGGGGGTAAGCACATGCTTCTCCCTAAGGAGGCCCAGGACCTAGCAAGTTGTCCATATTACTACTAATACTGAAAAGACCAATCCAGGTACCTAGAGTGTGGTCTCATACATCACCCCAGGGAAGACCTATTACCAAGAGGGCCACAAGTCCTCCCATCTACGCCTGAGCCAATATCCAGGAGGCGCCCTATTGCTTCCATTTAATTCAAGATGAGTAAACAGAAGAGCAAATACATACTTCCCCAAGGGTAGCCCTAGCGCCTAAAGAGCCATCTGCACCCTGAGCAAAGGTTATAGAGTCCCCAGGGGTCTAACTGCACATTGCACCCAACTCAGGCCACATGACCAACAGCACTTCTTGACATGATTCCTTTCATTCATATCTATGAAAGTGCTAGAAAAATGTTACATTCAAGTATACATGACAAAACTGAGGTCTAGAAAAGTTTCAGCAGGGTCCAAGGCCATACATGTAGGCAGCTCAGTCATACTTCACTCCCAAAACCTGTGACCTGGGATCCTGCCTCTTTCCAAAGTTTAGCACTGCCATCCTTTGTAAACCACCAAATCCATCAATAACTTTACTCAGACCCCATCATCCCAATTACTCCAGATCTGAGGCAGGATGGTCACATAGTCAAGGCTGCCATGCACAAATTATTCACTGTCTCACAAAAAAATTAATCTGTTTGTAGTACCACAAATCTGGAATCCTTGTACTGAGGAGTTAAAGCATAGAGATCAGGAGTTCAAGGTTACTCTCAGGTAAAAAGAAAGAGGTCCCCCAGCTAGACCTCTCTTGGGCATAGACCCAAAAGATGCCCCAACATATAACAAAGACACACGCTCCACTATGTTTATAGCAGCCTTATTTATAATAGCCAGAAGCTGGAAAGAACCCAGATGCCCTTCAACAGAGGAATGAATACAGAAAATCTACACAATGGAATATTACTCAGCTATCAGAAACAATGCCTTTATGAAATTCCTAGGCAAATGGATGAAACTGGAAAATATCATCCTGAGTGAGGTAATCCAATCACAGAAAAACACACATAGTATGCACTCATTGATAAGTGGCT
The DNA here is from genome assembly GCF_021556685.1 of Rattus norvegicus. Lineage (NCBI taxonomy): Eukaryota > Metazoa > Chordata > Mammalia > Rodentia > Muridae > Rattus > Rattus norvegicus. The sequence continues at coordinate 142,757,796 of NC_141536.1, forward strand.
ATTAGCCCAAATGCTCAAATTACCCTAGATGCACAGAACACATGAAACTCAAGAAGGATGACCAAAATGCAGATGCTTCACTCCTTCTTTAAAAGGGGAACAAGAATACCCTTGGGAGGGGATAGGGAGGCAAAGTTTAGAACAGAGGCAGAAGGAACACCCATTCAGAGCCTGCCCCACATGTGGCCCAAACACATACAGCCACTAAACTAGATAAGATGGATGAAGCAAAGAAGTGCAGGCTGACAGGAACCGGATGTAGATCTCTCCTGAGAGACCCAGCCAGAATACAGCAAATACATAGGTGAATGCCATCATTAAACCACTGAACTGAGAACGGGACACCCGTTGAAGGAATCTTAGAAAGGACTGAAAGAGCTTGAAGGGGCTCGAGACCCCATATGACCAACAATGCCAACCAACCAGAGCTTCCAGGGACTAAGCCACTACCCAAAGACTATACATGGACTGACCCTGTGCTCCAATTGCATAGGTAGCAATGAATAGCCTAGTAAGGGCACCAGTGGAAGGGGAAGCCCTTGGTCCTGCCAAGACTGAACCTCCAGTGAACGTGATTGTTGTGGGGAGGGCAGTAATGGAAGGAGGATGGGGAGGGGAACACCTATATAGAAGGGGAGGAGAAGGGGTTAGGGGGATGTTTGCCTGGAAACCACGAAAGGTAATAACAATTGAAATGTAAATAAGAAATACCCAATTTAATAAAGATGGAGAAAAAAATCAAATATATGAATAAAAACTAAATCAAAAAAAAAGAAAAAGAAAGAGGTCCACATGAGGTAAATGGCACCTCATTTTAAAATAATACAAAAAATTAATAAACAAATAGAAGGAAGAGAAGTTTGGGGGATGTGCCCAGTGGTAGAGCATTAGCCTAGCATGCACAAGACACTAGGTCAGATACCTAGTACTAGAAAATGACAAATAAAAAACAGCACCTCAGACTGCAGTGATGGCAAAGTGGTTAAGAGCATAGGCCACTCTTCCAGAGCACCCAGATTCTATTCCCAACACCCACGTTGTGGCTCACAACTGTCTAACTCTAGTTCCAAGGGAGATGATGTCCTTTTCAAGCCTCCATGAGTGCCAAGCACACATGTGGTGCACAGGCTTTCATAAAGGTAGAATACTTATACACATAAAATAAAATGTAATTTAAAAGAAACAAAAAAAAAAACACCAACTCTTTAAGGTTATGTCACCTCAAACCTTTAAATCCCAGCACTCTGGAGGCAGAGGCAGGAGATCTCCAGGTTTAAGACAAGCCTAGGATTTCAGGACAGCCAGAGCTGCACAGAGAAACCGTGTCTTAAAAAAACCAGAGAGAGACAGCCATTGCAGTACATTGAGCTCCATAGAGACAGCGCCGGGGCAAGCGAGAGCCGGACGGGCACTGGGCAACTCTGTGCCTCGCGGAGGAAAATCAACTAAACATGGGCAAAGGAGATCCTAAGAAGCCGAGAGGCAAAATGTCCTCATATGCATTCTTTGTGCAAACCTGCCGGGAGGAGCACAAGAAGAAGCACCCGGATGCTTCTGTCAACTTCTCAGAGTTCTCCAAGAAGTGCTCAGAGAGGTGGAAGGCCATGTCTGCTAAAGAAAAGGGAAAATTTGAAGATATGGCAAAGGCTGACAAGGCTCGTTATGAAAGAGAAATGAAAACCTACATCCCCCCCAAAGGGGAGACCAAAAAGAAGTTCAAGGACCCCAATGCCCCCAAGAGGCCTCCTTCGGCCTTCTTGTTCTGTTCTGAGTACCGCCCAAAAATCAAAGGCGAGCATCCTGGCTTATCCATTGGTGATGTTACAAAGAAACTAGGAGAGGTGTGGACCAACACTGCCTCGGATGACAAGCAGCCCTGTGAGAAGATGGCCGCCAAGCTGAAGGAGAAGTACGAGAAGGATACAGCTGCCTACAGAGCTAAAGGAAAACCTGATGCAGCGAAAAAGGGGGTGGTCAAGGCTGAGAGGAGCAAGAAAAAGAAGGAAGAGGAAGACGACGAGGAGGATGAAGATGATGAGGAAGAGGAGGAAGAGGAAGATGAAGATGATGAAGAAGATGATGATGATGAATAAGTTGGTTCTAGCGCAGTTTTTTTTTCTTGTCTATAAAGCATTTAACCCCCCTGTACACAACTCACTCCTTTTAAAGAAAAAAATTGAAATGTAAAAAAAAAAAAAAAAAAAAAAAAACAGAGACAGAGACAGAGACAAAGACAGAGAATGTCACCTCTGCAGACAAGACGACACTTCAGTGACAAATTGAAAAGATTCCAAGACCAAAGTACCCAGGAGAGGTACTGTGACTCCCAAACATCAGAGTTGATCATACCACAGAAACTATGACACTGAGCCCCAACTCAGCCTCTACTTGCAAGAGACCAGACACAGACAAGCACAGGAGAAAACAGAAGGATAAGGCTGTCCAGCAGGTGTGCATTGTGTGTGTGATTAAAGGCACAGCTATCAAAGGTGGAGATCTTGATGCCCGTGTCAACAGGGCACCTTTGGCTCCGCTGGCCCATAGTGATCTCTTCACACAGAGGCCATTAAGAGTTGGCACCTATCTTACTTAGCAAAGGCAATTGTGATCTTGGGCCAGCCTTGGACAGCCTTCAAAGGCTCTCCCTTCAAAGGCACACCAGCAGGTCAAATCACTTAGTGTCTGAATCAAGCTGGCTTTCTTTTGTCAGCCCTTTGTCCCCAGATGGGAAACCTGACCTGAATGACATACTCCATGCATCCTGGATTAGCAGAATTCAATGGTTGCTCCACCTCCTGAGAATCAGAGACCAGGAGCCACCACAGCCTGCCTCCCAGTGTGCCACTCCCACCTCTTCCATAAGTTGTTTGTCTCTAAAGAACTATTAAGGACAAGATTAAAGGTCAAATCACTGAGAGGTGGCACAGCTGGCACCAAAACCATGGCTCAATGTTCTTCAAATATCTGAAAAAATAAGACCCAGAACAGAACACTTGGGTTCTGGCTTCTACTGAGCATCATGGGTAACCCTCTGAGTCATTATGCCCTGTGAGAATCGGCCAGCTGCCCATTCTTCTTTGCATCTGACATTTCACCAAGCCACACTGGGGCCTGTGGAGGGGGAGCAGCTGCTGAGGTTCAGAGCAAGAACGAGTGTGCCGGGGAAAGGCCTGCAGTGGGCATGCTGAGGCTGCAGGAAGGGCCAGGCAGGGGAATAGGAAGACTGCACCTGCTCAGTACATGCGGAACTGGAACTGGCACCTGGGGTCACACAACCATGTCCTACTTCAGCCCTGTCATTGCACCAGACACTGTGACATCATGAACAGGGGAAAATGGTAAACACTTCAGGGATGGAAAGCCTTCAGCCTTCTTTGGAAGTGGAAGGAAAACTCATGCCCAGAAGAGAGGCACAGAAGCTTGAGAGAAACCGAGAGAGAAAAAAGGCAGCAAAGAGTCAGGCCATCAGACAGCAACTTACTAAGAACACACCAGTCCCAAGGCAGACCAGTAACATCATTCATGCCTCACTCTGTTACAGAACTTAGGGTCACACCTGTGCCCCATGCCACAAGCCACATTTGGACACCAGTTCTCAATAAGACAATTAAAAGCCAAATGAATGCAAAAAGCACACACACACAAAAAGTTTTAATCAATATGCCTATGCTAGGAACTAGAACAAAGAGATACAGTGTTGTGTTTTATAAAAAGAAGGAAAGAATGAGGAATATGTTTGGTAGAGTGAGGTATGGTGTAGGGGAAGGGCATGCCTCTGTGTGCCCATCCTGGTACCCCCTGAGGTACCGATCATATGACAGATTTAGTACGGAATAGAGTTTATTTAGGGAATGAGGAGGGGAGTTGAGGGAGTAGAGACAGAGAAATGCAGAGACAAACAGACAAAAAGATAGAGACAGACAAAGACAGACAGAAAGAGAGTAGAAGAGTAGAGGCCAGCCCTGAACTTGTGGAGAGAGAAAGAGTTCGGGAATGGGGAGAGAAGAGCAGAAAGGAAAGAGAGTAAGAAGATAAAGTAAGAGGGTGAGAGAGTGAGGTGGGGGGCAAACAGCCCCTTTTATAGTGAGTCAGGCATACCTGGCTGTTGCCACGTAACTGTGGGGCAGAACCTAAAAGGAATGCTAACATACAGTGACACACTGTCCCCCTTCAAGTCCAATTTGAGGTCCTGGCATGAGCTCTCATTAAGTAGAGGCCAGAGCTATGAACAGCTAAGCAGCCCCAGTCACGGTGTGCCGACTGCCATCATGTCTCCCCTGCAGTCATGGTGCAGGCTGCTCTGATGAGCTGCCAGCTGTGAAACCCTCCCCAGGACACAACGATCCTCTGACAGGCATAAGCTCCAGCCTTTCTGTTCCCAGACTGAGATTCTATGGTCAGTTCCAGTACACAGCGGTGCCTGGTTTCAGTCTGCTGGCCAGTGGGAACACCAGTGTCTCTTTACAATATCCTCATCCTTCAAAATTCATGACGTCTTTGTTTTTAGTAGCTGAATAGTGTTCCATTGTATAATGTACCACATTTTCTTCATCCACACCTTCAGTTGAGGGACATCTGGGTTGTTTCCAGCTACTGGCTATTACAGATAAAGCTGCTATGAACATAGTTGAGCACATGTCTTTGTGGGATGGTGGAGCATCTTTTGGGTATGTGCCTAGGAGTCGCATAGCTGGATCTTGTGAGAAACTGCTAAATTGATTTCCAATATGGTTGAACACGTTTGCACTCTCAGCAGCAATGGAGGAGTGCTCCCCTTGCTCCAGTTCCTCACTGACATGCATTATCTCTTTAGGTTTGACCTTAGCCATTCTGATATGTGTAAAATGGAATCTCAGAGCTGCTTTGATCTGTGTTTCCCTGACGACCAAGGACGTTGAACATGTAAGTGCTTCTCAGTCCTTTAAGATTTCTCTCCGGGAATTTTCTGCTTAACAGTGTACTCCCATTTTTCAATTGATTTATTTGGGTTGTTGGTGTCTAATTTCTCAAGTACTCTGTAAATTTTGGATATTTAACCCTCTGTCAGATATAGGATTGATGAAGATCTTTTCCCAATCTGAGGCGACCGATTTGTCCTATTGATGGTGTCTTTGCCTTACAGAAGCTTTTCAGTTTCATGAGGTTCCATTTATCAATTGCTGATTGTAGAGCCTGAAACATTGGTGTTCCGTTAAGAAAATTGTCTCCTGCACTACTGTGTTCAAGGCCATTCCCCACTTTCTCTTCTATGAGGTTCAGTGTATCTGGTTTTATGTTGAGGTTCTTCATCCACTTGGACTTGAGTTCTGCGCAGGATGAGAAATATGGATCTATTTACATGTAGACATCAGTTAGTCCAGAACCATTTGTTGAAGATGCTTTATTGCTTCCATTGTATGGTTTTGGCCTCTTAATCAAAAATCAATTATCCACAGGTATGTGGACTTATTTTGGGGTCTTTGATTCAATCCCATTGATCAAAGTATCTGTCTCTGTACCAATACCATGCAGTTTCAATCACTATTGCTCTGCAGTAGAGCTTCGTCGGGGATGGTGATTCCTCTAGAAGTTCTTGTATTGCTCAGGATGGTTTTGGCTATCTTTATTTTGTTTTTCCATATGAAATTGAGAAGAATTTTGCAGGCAAATGAATAGTGCTTGAGAATATCATCCTGAGTGAGGTAACCCAGTCCCAAAAGGACATGCATGGCATGTACTCACTTATAAGTTGATATTAGCCATAAAATAGAGGATACACATGCTATGCTATACAAACACAAAGACGCTAAACAAGAAGGAAGGCATAAGCGAAGATGCTTGAATCTCACTTAAAAGGGAAAATAAAGTAGTCATGAGAGGCAGGTGGAGAGAGGGATCTGGGAAGGAGAAGGGATGTGGAGGGGGATGGGAAGGTTCAGGATCATGTGTGAGGAGGGACAAGAGAGATGACCAGATGGCCATGAGAATGAATGGGAATCTGCAACTAACAGGGTTGGAGAAGTAAGGGGCATCTTCAGGATGAGACAGAGACCTGGGATAAGGGAGGTGCCCAACAATCAAAACAATCAGTGGGGTGATCTTAGCTGTGACTGACAGCATTGGGGATATAGAACCAGAAAAAGCAACCTCCTATAGCCAGGTAGGAACCCCAGTGGAGTGACAGAGACACCAACCCACCCACAAAACTTCCAACCCAAAATTCATCCTGTCTACAAGAAATGCAGGGGTGGGGGATGGAGCAGACTAAGAAAATGGCTAACTACTAACCAGTCCAACTTTAGCCCCATCCTATGGGCAAGCACTAATCCCTACACTATTAATGATATTCTGTTATGTTTATAGACAGGAATCCAGCACGGCTGTCCTCTGAGAGACTCCACCCAGCAGCTGACTCAGACAGATACAGACACCCACAACCAAACAGTGGATGGAGCTTGGGACTCCTATGGAAGAATAGGAGGAAGGATTGTGACCCCAAAGAGGATAGGAACTCCACACAAAGATCAACAGAGTCAACTAACCTGGACCTTTGGGGCTCTCAGAGACTGAACTACCAACCAAAGAACACACACATCTGGACTTAGGCCTACCCACACATATGTAGCAGATGTGCAGATTGGTCTTCATGTGGGTCCTGAATAACTGGGGCAAGGGCTATCCCAAAAGCTATTGTCTGTATGTGCGATATGTTCTTCTAGGTAGGATGCCTTGTTTGCTGTCAGTGAAAGAGGAAGAGCCTAGCCTCACAGAGACTTGAAGTGCCAGGTCGGGGGGATACTTAGAGGGGCCCCACCCACTCAGAGAAGGGAAAATGGGAGAGGGAAAAATTGTGGGATGGGGTGACTGGGAAAGAGGCAGTGAGCAGGATGTAAAGTGATTAAGTAATAAAAACATTATTTGATTTTAATAAATATCCTCATTCTTTGCCCTTCTACTACATAGGTCACATAATCCACCCAAACCTTCCCTGGCCATAGGTGATAGTTTCTGCCAGGATCTCACCTCTCTATGGTGGCACAACATTTGACATTACACCCAGCTCCTCTAGAATTCTTCTTTTCTGACCTACCGCCCTGTTCCTCCAGGATCTTGCATCCCTGTGTAGGCCTGCTACGTCCCACCACATAGGCCACATGCTTCCTATAGAGATCTCACATGCTCTTACCACAAAGGCAGCCTGTTGAGACTTGCTGAAGTCTCAATTCCACTGCCACGAAGAGAGAAAAGAATGTCTTGACATTCTCTGAACATAGAACATTCTCCACTGAAGGAAATCAAGAAAAACAATTCCTTAAAAAGAGAGAATGACTAAATCAAACAACTACTTTAGATGAGCAAGTCCCAGCACAGAAACAACACACACACACAGACACAGACACAGACACAGACACAGACACACACACACACACACACACACACACACACACACAGCACATCACCCCTCCCAAAAATTTCTGACTCTATGATCCCAACTTAGAATGACCTAGAAGAACTTCCAGACAAAGAATCCAAAGGAATGATTACAACTCCGCTGACACAAACCAAAGTCCCATCACGGGACTGAGAACAAAGAGCTGACTGAAAGAGGGAGTCCATCCAAGATGTGGGATTCTGAGAACAGTTCAACAAAGTCAACAAAGAACAAAAAAGGCTGAAATGAATCCGAAACAAAACACCAGTGAGCATCCACACCAAGAGAATGGATCACTCAGTAAAGGTCACAGAAAAACGTCTACACATAGAACATGGAAAGCTCTGTGACACTAGGAAAGGACCCGACCTTCACTTCATGGACATGGGGAAGGAAGAATAACATGCTGAGAGCGTGGAGAATGTTTACACATTTCATTAAGTTTATTTTCTGGGTTTCCTTCCATTGTGCACTGTTTCTATGTGGATGTAAGCATGCATCCATGAGGAGGCCTGAACAGGCACAAGGAGACATCAGATCACTAGAACTCACTTACAGATGGCTGTAAGCTGCCTGGTGTGTGTGGGTGAGGGGAACAAAATTCTAGTCTTCTGCAAGAGCAGGGAGTGCTCTTAAGCACATAGCCATCTCTCCAGCCCCAGCATGTAGCAGATTTTCAATGAAATCACAGAAGAAAACTTCCCAAGTCTAGAGAAAAGAGACACCTATCCATGTGCAAGAGGTCCATGAGACACCAGACAGACAGTACCAGAAAGGAAACCCCTAAATATAGCCTAATTAAAACACTAATCACAGAATTAAAAAATGCATTTCAAGCTGCAAGAAAAGTCAAATGACTTGTAAGAACAGGCTCATGAGAATAATACCTAACAATCTGGTAGAAACTTAAGGCCAGAAGTGCCTAGAAAGACATACTCCAAGTTCTAAAGCCCCAAGTGCCAAATTACACTAATGCCAACCAGCAAATTTACATATTAAATGAGGGAAAAATAAAAGCATTCTACATTAAAAACACATCAAGGAATTTATGACCAGTAAGGCAGCCCTGTGGGGAATATTGGTAGGGACAGTTCAGATTGAAGAGAAAGATAAAAACATTTTTTGTAAGCTAATCAGAAAACTGGTTTGTAAGCTAATCAGAAAACACTATATTGTTCTTGTTTACTAGCCCTGCATGTCCTGGAACTCACTCTGTAGAAAGGGCAGGCCTCAAAATCACAGATCTCCATGTCTGGACACACAAGTGATGGCATTAAAGCATGTGACACCATGCCCATCTAAAAAATACACTCTTCTAAATTACTTTAAAACAGAACTAGCCTACATGATTAGACAGTGCTACTCCCAAAACATGAGTTATTGAATGAAAAATCTCAGTGCCTGGCACAGAAAACAATCCTCAGGTTATTGCTCAGGGAGGTCCCAGAGGTAAACAAACCGGACAGGCTACTACTCTGGGATGCTGCAACAAAACGTGATGACCAAAGTGGAAAGGGTTTATTCAGCTTACACTTTCATGTAAGAGTCCATCACTGAAGAAAGTCAAGACACTCAAACAGGAACTCAAAGAACTCAAGCAGGGCATTTACCTGGAGGCTGGAGTTGATGCAGAGACCATGGGGAGTGCCATCAGTCCAGCATTAGACACAAAGGGATGGGTCAAACCACACTATTACTAATTAAGAAAATGCTTTTGGGGGCTGGAAAGATGGCTCAGTGGTTAAGATCACTGACTGCTCTTCCCAGAGGTCCTGAGTCCAAATCCCAGTAACCACATGGTAACTCACAACCACCTGTAATGGGATCTGATGCATTCTTCTGCTATGTCTGAAGACAGCTACAGTGTACTCTTATATAATAAATAAATAAATAAATAAATAAATAAATAAATAAATAAATAAATATTTTTTAAAAAAAGAAAGAAAATGCTTTAACTTGGACCTTAAGGAGGCATTCTCACACGTAAGTGTCCCTTCTCTCTGATGACTAGTCAACCTTGTGCCAAGATGACAGTAAAGTAAGCATCACAGGTGTCCACCCTATTACAAAGTCATCAAATATGAGAGATGTTAGACCTATAGACATTGGAGGCCAGAACATACAGCTGCTAAGTCCCAGGCAACATGTGCTGGCTACCATAATGGTTCCCCTGCAGTTCCTGCTGTAGGTTGCTCTGATGAGCTACCAGTTTGTCCTCAAAAGACCAGCAAACTCTCACTAAGCTGAGTAACTTACAGAGTGCCAGAAGGTACTATGGATGCTTCTGAGAGGGAAAGAAAAAAAATCAAAGGGTTGACACAGCACTGGCTGCTAGATGCTATGATACTGATCTACATGACAAGATGTGCCCACTAGTACAGTAGTGGAATGATGGTTATGGGAAGAACCAGGCGATTTTTGATTGAATGCAAGGCCTGTCTCACAGAGGGATTGGATGCCTGCCACTGTAAGCTGGTCAAACATAAATGAGGAAGGAGATCTTAGAACTAAGAAAAAAGATAAAGCCCTTATTTTGCTACAACTTCATACTGTCAAATCAAGTTCTAAATACTGGTATATACATATGTAGACATTTGTTGCTCTTGACTTTGGTCAAGACACTTCTTTTCATAGTGGGAAGTACTTAACACAGACTCAGGACAGGCCAAACTGTGAAGTTTAAGAAATGCTAAGTGTTTATCAACCAGTAATCAAAACAAACCTCTCAAAAACAAGGCTCAGGTAACACCATACGAGAGAAAACAAAAAAAAAACGTGAAGGGATGGGAAGTATGAATTTCTACTGCTACCTTCTGTACATGACTGTCACACACACACACACACACACACACACACACACACACACACACACACCATTTCTAACCAGCGGTGTTCACGTGCAAAATACCTTGAAAGATCAAAACAGTCAAGAGGCCAGTATGGATGGAGCAATGCCACACAAAGACCTACCTTAGTGGAGGAACTATTGGCAGGTGTTGAAGGGGGACAAGGAGTGTCACACCTTAGCAGACATTAGAGGAACATGGCCCACACAAAAGTGGAAAGCCCTAAGTAGACTCACAGGATATAAATAACCAAAATAAGAGAAGTGGGAAGCGATGGGAGGAGGCAGGGACACTAAAGCAGTAGTGGCAAATGAATGTCATCAAATTTCACTGAAGAAACATGCATGTGCAAAGTATACATGAATATTACTGATAATATAAATGCAAACACAGTTCTTCATTCAGGCCAGGCCTGTGTTATTCCACAGAAAGAAAAAATGAAAGGGGTCTCACAATTATAGAACTAGTCTGCTTAACATACTCTTGCATATCGGCTATATTCCCATCAGATTATTTTGTCACTACAAACATCCATCCCTGTGCATCGATTACTCACACGTACCTTCACATATGGCTAATGCTTCCTGTCACTCATCCCTGAGACAAGGAATTGACAGGAGGTCATCACATAAAACTATGACCGAAGGTGCACCACAGCTGTACTAAGGATACCTACAAATCTGTTGGTAGTTAGGTGTACAGTTTATACATAGAACCTTATAAAACACCATAAAAGGCCTTTAAAAGGACAGATCACTGTCATATAACTTGACACCCTATCCATTTGATATTACACGCAGTCACACGACATCCTAATGAATACAGGGCAGAAACACATAAAAAGGCTTATGAGGATGTAAAATAAGAAGAGGAAAGATAAGACTCCTTACATTACACTCCATAAACACATTAATGACCTGAATTCATCGGCTTCTCCCCACTCCAAGGTTGAAAAGACAACACAAAGAGCCATCACGCCACTAAAGTCATGGCACACATTCTGAATGACTTACCAGCTCTGCCATCCCAAGATCTGTTCTCACAGGCATAGGAACATGCCAACAAAAGCAAGAACAAAGGTCAGCTGCTATTCTGGAATGCAGATTGATGACACCTGTCTTATCAGCACATCCACATCAGGCCCCTTCCTCCATCGTGACCTTTCAAGGAGGCACTGAATGAGCTATAAAAAGGGGACACGCGTTTCAGTTGACAGCAGAAGCAACAGCAGGAGAAGCAGCTTCTGAAGACAAAACCTTCAACAAGGAGCAAGGTAAGGACTGCCCAGAGGAATCCACACAGAAGGGCAAAGTGAACAGAATGAGCAAGAGACAGGTCACCTCTGGACAGATAACTAGGGCTTACTCACTGATGATCTAGAATGTTCCTCTACTGCTGAACTGCAGGGCACTGGGCCTACTGTGGGCTGGGGGTGGGGGGGTAACAAGGGCTACCAGACTGCTATAAGAAAATGAGGACCTGAGTGCTGGACTCCCAGAGACATCGATCAGGGCAGCATACATGAAGTCAGTAACAGGCACACATGTCTTGTCTCCTTAAGTGTGTTTACATGAATGGCACGCGGTTTAGCTTTCTCATAGGTCAGACAGGAAATGGAGGAACCTGGAGAAAATGTGCTGACGTTTATTTCCAAACAGGAATTTATTCATGACAGGAATATGCCATTGGCACCACTTTACTGGAACCACCTTCTGATGGTGATGGCACCACAGGGCTTGATTTTGCTGGTGTTGGTGCACAGTACCAACCTAAACCAGCATACTCACCCTCTAAGATCAGAACTTCTCAGGGCTGGGGATTTAGCTCAGTGGTAGAGCGCTTACCTAGGAAGCGCAAGGCCTTGGGTTCGGTCCCCAGCTCCGAAAAAAAAAAAAAAAACCAAAAAAAAAAAAAAAAAAAGATCAGAACTTCTCACACACAGGCCAGCTCACTTCCAAGAAAACTCAGTCGCTGAGACTACAGGAGTGGGCAATGAGGATGAGGTGAAGCAAGATTTGAAAGATGACAGGAGAGCCAGTATAGATGAAATTTGAAACAACATCAACTAATTGTCAGAGTGGTACCAGTCGGGGGCAGCAATTGCTGGACATTGACGTCATGGGAGCCATATATCTGTCAGCTTGTGTAAAGTTGGGGTCGTGGCTGAAGTATTGGTGAATGGTTCTAATAATCAGGAACTCATAAAGCGCACTTCAGATTGCACAAATTTCATTCATTTATCTTGGGGTAAGGATCCAACAGAAGGGACTTGATGATGGTCCTGACAACTTTGCCAAAGGTGGGGAAAGACACCCACCACCCAATTTTACATAACTGGACAGGCGACAAGGAAGAAATGCCATCATCCTACCATCATGAAGGAACATGTCATAGACACATACTGCAGCATGGCACTAAATGATAGAGAGGGGCAAGGTAGATCATTCACCTGGTAAAAGTAACTGTCTCCAAGCTCGATGGCCTTGGTTTGATCTCTGGAACACAAATGGCAGAAGGAAAGAACCAACTCAAACACGTTCTCATGTGCTTTACACACACATCCTTTGAGCACACATATACGGCATAAGAAATTAATAAATACATGGAATTAGATTTAAGACAGGCCAGGCAAGGTGGTGCACGGCTTTAATTCCAACACTGCAGAGACAGAGGCAGGAATATCTCTGTGATTTGAAGGCCACCCTAGACTACCAAGCAAGCTTCAAGAACCCCGGTTCAACAACATGAAACCCTGTCCCAAAAGGGAATAGAGGTAAATGCCATAGAAAAAAGCACTTAGAGCTTAAGGGTAAGCAAGGACTCTGATAGGGAGATAGGGAACAATCTCCAGAAGTGTCCAGCACAGCTCCGATTTACCAAGTATCAGTTACGTCACCCAAGAAAAGGGAAGTCAGGATAAGAAGGGATTTTCTGGAACAATTAGGTAGGGTGTCCAGGAAAAGTCCTTAAGTAATTACTCACTAAGAACATACTTAGGGCAAGGGACCTGAGATTGTAAGAAAGGACATGAACATTGACACATTCGCAGAGGATGACTGGGACATTGCAAGGGGCTGTGGACATGGCAGAGTAGTAGAGCGAGGATGTAAAACGGAAAATCCTATGTGCAATCTCAACACTGAAAACAAAACCACAGGCAGGGACATTTATGCGACGGGTAATACCAAGAAGGTGTAAAGTCACATGACAGCATGAAAACATACACATGGACCTAGGAAGAGAGACCTCAGGGCTGGACTCAGCATACATTGACTTGTTAAACCCAATTCTGACGGTATATTGAACCATGGGAGAGACACAAAGGGGAAAGTGAGGTTTCCTCAAGATGTTTACTATGTATCTGACCAAATTCCCACGAACAATGAAGAAATGGGGCTGTCAAGAATGGCAAAAACAGGGTTGGGGATTTAGCTCAGTGGTAGAGCGCTTGCCTAGCAAGCGCAAGGCCCTGGGTTCGGTCCTCAGCTCCGAAAAAAAGAAAAGAAAAAAAAAAAAAGAATGGCAAAAACATGCTCTTACAGGAGACAGGGAGTCATCTAGAGTAAGTGCCATGACAGCTCTAAGATCCATTGGGAATGTGGTGTGTGAGCCATTCTTCTTCTGCAGGTTTCAGCCACAAAGATGTGGGTTCTCCAGGCCTTGGCCATCATGTTGAGCATCCAAGCAGGAGTACTTGACCTGGTGGAAGTGCCCCCCGAGGTGCGCAGTCTTCCTGTTGCTCTTCCTGCTCCGGTCAATCTCCCTGCAGTTCTCCCAGGTTCTCCAGGCCTCAATGATCCAGCCAAAAATCGCATGCTACCTCCCAAAAGGCCTGGAGCTCCTTCCAGAGGTGGAAAGTGTGCACCTGCAGCCAGATACTTCCTCTCCAGTGACAAACTCCAGGCCTGTAAGTAACATACAATTCATTTCTCATCTTGAGTCCTGCCTACAATTACCACAGGCTGCTAATTTTGAGCTCAGAGGGAATTCAGCCAATTTTCTAAACAAGTGTATTTAAATATGATGATATTGTAACATCTGCTTGGTACCTCTAGAGCAAAGGGACCTTGGGGCAAACCTATAAATTCTGGGACAGCATGAATCCAGTTCATCCTATAACATTCTGAGATGATACAGCTGCTTCTAAAGTTCACAAACTTGGTCCAGGACAAGCTTGTGCCACCGTGGACAAAGGAACTGTTCAACCTCAAAAGCTGTCTCACTATTTACCTTCCAGTTGATTCTTACCATCCAGAGACTGTCAAAAGGCAGGTTCCTTCTTGCAGGACCTCAAGCTCACCTCGACTCCCACAGATCCTTCGCCCTCAGCCTGCTGTTCAGCACTAGGAAACGGCAAATATAATATTGTCCTGCAAGCCTTTCACCACATATGCTCTCTCAACTCTCCACATCATCTCCTCCCCAATAAAACATTGCTCCCTGAGATAAAAAAAAAAAAAGAAAAGAAACAAAAACCTCTACTCGAAAGATTCTCAAAGGCTGAGAGCACAAAAAGAATTTCTGTTTCAGAAACGGAAGATGGATAGGAGTCAGAATAATTAACAACAATAAGAAAACCTTACCCTTCTCTTAGCAGCTCCCTGGAGCAACGGTCTGGCAAAGCCCTGCATCAGAGCCCTGACGGACTAGCCAATGAACTAGCAGAGTGGCTAACAGCAAACACCCTTCATAAATCCAAGTGCAGAGGCACAGAAGTCTTCGGCTAAGGAGCAGCTAGGCTCGAAGAGATGCTTCAGGGACTCCCTTCAACTGCATCTCTCTTGAGTCAGAAATGTCCCTTGGCTCACACAGCTTCAGCTGTACAGTGAGCAAGGCTGACCACAACCATCACTTCACTCACATTTTTCTATGCCATTCCACCTACTGCCGGAAAGGCGCTCAGGGAGAGCACTGAGACGTGACAATTGTCCATGCATGGCTGACTCGGCCTCTTCCACCTTTCCCCCGGATTTCTTCTCCCTCTTCCGACTTAAATCAGATGGAGGGAAACATGTGATAAGCCCCTTTCTGGCCACCAATGCCCAAGACTTGGTCAAATGCAAAGGCACAGAAGTAATTCCTTCCAATATAGCAAGTTCAGGCAGCAAGAATCTTCAAGATGGGGGAAAGATGAGGCAAACAAGCAGAGGAACCTGGGTCACAATGGCCTAGAGAGAAAGTCATTGTCTTTTGCTCTTCGAGACACTGCTCCTTCTGTAGTCCCTACACCTTGTAACAGATTATGACAATCATAAACTTTTCCTGTGTCTACAAGCCATGGACCATATCCAGTTAGAAGCCTCCAACAAAGACAGACAAGCGGATCAGGGAAGCCACGGGGACTCTAAAGAACAGACCTGAAAGTGGACACTAAACCCCAGGACAAACAGATGAGTAAAATAATGGTGACATGATGCCCCTTGCTCCCACAAGAGGACCAGAGCAGCACACTCTGCATGCTGAGTGCAAGTGGTCTGGGAATATACTTTACTCCATTTTTATTACAAGTAAATGAAAGGACAAAAGAGAGCAAGACTGAAAAAAATGACAAACATAAGTGAGGCTCCACCCTCACTCCCTGCCCTTGTACCTTGGAAGTACACAGTCTCACCAAAGGACAGCATCAATGTAGGCTAAAAGGAGCTGTTGACATCAGGGAAGGCAGATTTCTCTGAAAGAAGGGCAGGGACTCTTAACTAGGGCAGGGACAAGACTCAGACTTGGAAGGCAAAATACAGAGTCCTTTGTGCCCCATATTTCAAGATGCTCTCTTCCACAAAGGAAGGACGCTAGGGCTAAACTGACAGCAGATCTCTCTCTCTCTCTTCATCTTTTGCAGACCTCCTGAGCATACTGCCCCCACAGATTGAGGACATGGTGAAGTGTGATAAAGTTAACATGGAAGGCGTGCTTGGGGATATCTTAGCCACGATGCAGGACTCTAACCTGCTCTCCATCTTAGATATCACTTCCCTCCTGCAAGGGGGAGGAGGGCTTGGCCTTGGTGGACTCCTAGGCAAAGAAGGTAATGAGGATCCCTCAAAGCCCTCATCAGGATCCAAGGCCACTGGTGGCCTTGGCCAGCTACTCCCAGAGGGCCTCCCAGGCAAGGAAGGCCTGGGCGGCTTACTAAACCTTGGTGGAGGCAAAGGCTCTGGAAAAGGACTCCTGAATGGGGATGGGCTCTCCAATGTCGTGAAGCCTCTGGATGACATAGTTGAAAATGTGGACAGTCTGAAAGCTGCTGTTCAGGACAAAGTGAAGAGTGTGGTCCCAGAAAACATCAAGGATCCATTTTCAGATCTGCTCAACATGGATATCCAAGAAACTATGCTCAAGTAAGTGCTTTCTTAACAGTTCTCTGGGGTTTTGGACAAACAAGCTGCTTGTGAGAAATCTCACACACACCCAACCTACAGTGACCCTAGGGACAGCCACCCCTCCGTAGACAAACACTTATTTCCCCTGGAATTCTCTCTGGAAAATAGGACCAGGATTTCTTGAGCTCAAACCTTTACATGGTGGAGAGGGAAGCTCGGGGCCATAGGATTAACAGAGATCAGTTGGTGGTGAACTCGCCGCCTCACAGGCGTTTCTCACAAGGGTCAGGCTCTTTCCATGACACACAACTGAGTCTCTGTTGGCACTCTGCAGATTAAAGGTGAAACAAGTAAAAGTGGGCAGCACCGATATAAACATGGGAGCTGATGGGATCAAAGTTCTCTCCGAAGTTACTGCCGACGTAGAAGGAGAAGGGTGAGTGTATTTCCACAATGGTTGTCTCAGTCAGCCTGGAGTTGGGTACACATGAGTCAGACGACAAAGACACAGAATTAAACACAAGAAGACTGGCCTCCCACCAAGCCAGCCTTGCACATTAAAACAGTATCTCAAAACAGAAAGATACAGAGTTACATATGCATATCATATACATACAAATCACATACATATACTGAAGAATCAGTAGCAGCCCAGGCTTGCTCCTGGAAGATGTCTTGTATGTACTTCTACTCAATGTAGAAGGTCCAAGCCATAGACTCAGGGAGTGAAACTTTGTCTGGTACCTTGTGCCACCAATGATTGGGTGACCTCCCCAAGACTTAGTAGGACAATTTTGGGGGAAATATTGAATGAATGCCAAAAAATGACCTGTCTCTTCTTCCTGTGGCACGGGACTGAGAACCTAAGACATGTGGACTGGGGTGCTCAATCCTTCCCTCTAGAGGATGACCCTGGCCCACGGCATGAGGGTCACTCTCAAATGACCATCTCCAATGCATTGGTGCCAAATATCCCAGAAGATACTCCACTCGCCTCACCTTCCTCTCCACAGCTTGCTTGGGCCAGTCTTCACCCTATTGCAGTTTCAATCTGTCATGGATGTAACAATGAACATTGCTGTTTCCTCCAACAACACCCAGTGCGTCAACCTTGATGTCCAAGACACCCACATGCATGTCAAGGAAATGAACATCCAGTTACTACAGACGTACGTAAAACCTTTCTGTTCATTACTGGATTAATTCAAACGTGGGTTAGAGGATCCCTGCTCCTCTCCCAAGGGGAGGGGGTGGTCCACCATAATACAATAGACAATCAGCAAATGCCAGCTACTTGAAGCTGACAAGCAACATCCTACTTTGTTAGACAGTAGCCTTCTCACACATATATTATATCTTTCCTCCAGACTATTTTAGTAAACCATCCCATATATTTGATAAAGCGTACACTGACCAGATTCAAAAGGCAGACTAGAACATGGGGGCCACACAGTGAAAATCTCTCTTTGACAGATGTGTGGTTCAGTGGCCGAGTTCTTCTCTCTTGGCCCAACCATAGCATGCAGGCAAGCTCTTCAGACTTGGGTTCACATTGACAAAGCTGGAATTACTTTCACCCTGCAAAGACCCAGCTCTCACTTTTTCTATTTCCCTCTGCTATGCCCAAGGAAGGATTCATTACATTTTCTTTAGCTAGAGCATTGAAAGTTGTGAGTTCAGATTCACAACTACAACAAGACAACAAACAGAACTGTGAACACACTTGCTGCAGGGTCTGAAGGATGAAGCCGTCCATGTGAACCTCGGGGCTAGGTGTCCTGTGCTCTGGCCAGGTGACTGTGCATCTTCCTTAAAGACCAAGCCGAGATCTCCACGTACTGAGAACACAGGCATCACACATCTCCTCCACCAGTGAGATGCTGCCTCTAACACATGAAGGAATCTAGGAACCCCAGGATCACTTATTTCAACATGTCTTCTTTTACAGTGTCACAGAAACTGTTCCTCTGCCTACGTCTCTGCCCTTGAATGACATCATCCCAATAGTGCTGACAGCAAAAATGAATGAAAATGTAAGTCCAGGGAAGGGGGAGGGCTCCTGAGGGAGCTAAGTCACTGGGAAAACTCAGGAAGAAAGAAGCCTGCAGGCTGTTAATGGCCTGAGGCTAGGGGAGATTAAGGAAAAAAGCCAGAACTCTCAGGAGCCCATGGGCCACCAAGGACCATCAGAGCCTCTGAACCCTACCGCCTAGCAGCACAACTACAAAACATGGCACACGGCAACCATGGATAAATTCAGCCCAGGAGAGGACAGGGAAATATCACAGTCCTGGAAGGGGAACCCAAGGGGAGAAGGAAGAGGTGGTATGGCAAGACAGGCCTCTGCTAAGCTCCCTGTGCTCACTTCACAGCTGGAAAAATCCGACTCTTGTGGTATCGTCCTCAGTGACTTCAATGACTGCAAGAACAGTGAGTACTTCCTTAGGATACCTTTTAGAGCAGAGAGAGACATGGCCCAGCACCTAGGGAGATTTCATATGGTGACACACCACGGAGATGGACCTATTAGATGCCACCCTCCAAACCTACAAGGACTCCTCAGCACTCTTAGAGAAGACAATGGCCCACGAGACTTTTCTCTCAATGTAGATGGCCTCTGCGATATGGAAGAGCATAGGACCCAGTGCCTCTGAGGGGTCTGCCTGGATCTCCCCAACCCAAAACCCTTCAGTGGCAGAGTCTGGATCAAGGGCATCCCCAAGCCCTCATCTCTGGGTGGGTGAGATCACGGAATCTCACAGCATCTCTAAGAACATGGCAACAGTCAGAGTTAGTGAGACATACTGGGATGAACGACCTAGAGAGGTGAAGGAAGAAACCGGATATATTTCTCCAGTCCCACAGTAGACCAAATGCAGGCTCTAGCTAGCCAGTCTTTCCTTCCCTGAGGGGGAAAAAATATCCTTGCTGGTAAACCAAAAGTTCCGGGAAGATACAGAAGTCATTTAGGGCTCCACCCGGTGTCTTGCAGAAGTAGGTGTCCATACTGATTATAGCTGAAAATGAGAACTAGAGTGTTTGAGGCACAGTGGCCACTGATGGCTGTCTGGATTTTCTCCATTCCTCCCTCTCTTCTCCTCTGCAGCTACTGGCTTATTCGGTTACCAAGTTCACACTGCCAGGATCTCTCCCAAAGGACTTTCTATCGACTACTGCGTAAGTATTCGCTGGCTTTTCAATGGCAACTGGATGAAGGCTGCAAGCATACATCAGCCACACAAGAGATCAGATGATGGGAAGACTGAAAACATGGGCTTTTTGCAGATGCCTCAACTTTTCCCTGGGGTCAGTCTCATGAGTGCCCAGATAGGACAAGGTCAGTTTAGCACTCTTGTACCTTCAACTCCACAGGACAATGGTCTCTGAGGCACTCCAACACCAAGAAGCATTTCTTGACCCAGCTCACATCTCCACTCTCAGTGATCTATACACAAACAAAAGCACCAGCTCCTTCCAGCCACCCACAACCCAACCAGGAAGGCAGAAGGAGACCAAGACAAGTGATGAAGGGGGAGGCATAGTTAGCTCGGCTTCTCTTCTGGAGATCCACTCACTTGCTGAAGCACAAATAAATGCATAACATGAGAGGAAGCTCCTCAGACAACCTGCTATACACACAAAGCACACGGCTAGGCTGAGACCCATAGCCTTCTAGACTCTACAAGTGTGCTGACAGAGCCGGACTGCAGACAGTATGACATGTTACAGTCAGGGGGAGGAGTAAGGGAGTCTGCACAGAACACGTAACCACAGTGATGACAGGCACGGGTCACTCTTCTCGGTGTTCCTGACTGCATGTGCTGACATCCCTTCCAAACAGAAGTTATAGTTGAGACATATTACAGGAGACAGCATACAAAAAGGAAGAATGAAACTAACAGAGAGGGAAAGAGAGAGGGGGTGACAGACACGAGAGGAGGATGGGGAGGAGGAGAAGGAAACCCAGGAAATCTATGACACGGAAGAACATATTCCATATAATGAGTTATGGACCTTGGGAGGGAGACAAGAAAAAAGGAAGGAGGGGGAGGGAAGGGAAGAGGACAAAACAGAAGGGAGAGGGAGCAAAGAGAACGGGAAGGAAGAAAATGACAGAAACATGACTGAGAATGGCCCTTAGTTCCTTAGAACTGTGTCCAAAAGAAAGTACAATTAGTAAACACACACATGTGCATGAAATCTGTCAGAAATGGCTCTGCAACTTCAGCTGAGGATTTGGGGCTCTCAGGAAAGCTGGACTAAGGCCTCTTCACCCCGCACTGAGACAGCCAGGACACACAGCCCTCACACCAGGGATAAACTGGTGAACTCACACGCGTGTTCCTCTGCTTTCCCTGCCTTAGGTTAAAGCCAATATAGACAACAAAACAGTACCCGTGCCTGGAGGTCGGCTGCCTCCAGATCCCAAAAACGCCAACGTGTCCATAACCATTGCCTCCTCAGCACTGAGGACACTTGTGAAATACGTGGCCAAACAGAGCTCTGTTCAGGTGAGCATCCTCCATCAGCCACAGGGCTGCACTGCCCTGGATATCAGCTGACACTGTCACTTCCAAGGGAAAAGATTCCTGCAAAGATTGAAAAGGCCAACGACGCAGGACACACAATGATCATAGTGATCAGGCTGGGGAATCAGGAGCAGGCTGAGAGGATGGGGGTGAGGGGAGGGGAAGGGGACTAAACAGAAACAGTCCCAGTGTGTCATCCACTTCCCTAGGCACCACGATCAGGTGAAATAGCACAGAAGCATCTTCACCACACAGTCCACATGCGGTCATCAGAGAGCTTTTGAGACACAGGGCAGGGACACACACTTCATCATTGAAAGGCTTGATAGAAAGGAACATTTCACAAGTTCTCTGCCCCAAGGTCCACACGCTGAAGTAAACCCAGGGGACTGGTGGGAAAGCTCCTGGCCTTTCTGTTTCCTCAGCTGCACTAGCACCCAAACTGGGAGTCCAAGCCTGCAAGACAGAATGCAGTATTAACCAAGACAGAAGGATACATGCCTGACTTGTGATACAGCACCTCTGTCCTCTTCCCCACACTAACAGAAGTCTTCTTCTTCACAACAGATGAATGACCTGGAAGCACAAATCACCTATATAGCCTTTGCCCCCCAGGAAAACAATATGCTCAGATTGCTGTATAAGGTTGACATAACAAAGGACAGCCAGCCCTATGCCACTGGGGAAACGGTGAGTGCTGAGAAATGAAGGATACTGGGCTGGAAGGAGGACTGGATGAGTGGGGTAAACTCTTTTCAAAAGCCTGAGGCCCATTGTGCTTTGGTGTCCCCACAGCAGAGGGAAAGGCCAGGTCCCCTTGTCTCACACATGCCCTCTTGTGTCATTTCAGAAATTATTCATCTCCCATGCCAGCAAGATTTTAAATTCTAAACTGGTACCAGACGTCAAACTCACAAGGTACCACAACAGACCCTGGGGAGCACACAGGCACAATGGGATCTGGGTCTGGGCAAATATTTGAATAACTACAGGAATCAGGAATGAAGGCTTACATGATTTCATTCGCTGGTCTACTCTGCCAAGCAGTGCCTGCAGTCTACGGCTGACTCACATGAAATCAGTGGAGACAAGACTTGAACTCTAACCTTGACTAGTACTGTTCTCATGGACCTAATGTCTCTCTGTATTTTGTTACTGACAGGTCTGAGCACAGTGTGGTGCCCCCTGAGACTGTAAGTTGATGTGCCCTGGAAACTGACCCATGATAGGTGGGAAATCACTTTAAAGCCAGACACACAGGGATTTAAGACTGGGGGAAAGAGAGGCCCATGTGGACTAGAGCACACACCTACTGTGTAACAGAAAGCCAGGCTCCTAACGTGCTCACTGAGGAGCTCTTAAACCATAACCACCCATTCTCAACTGACACGTGGGTGGAGACTTCAAGGAGCATACATACAGACACAGAAAAAGGAGGGAAAAGATATGGAAAGCCTGCTGCCTCCTCCAAGAGACAGACCCACAGCAGGTACCCAGAGATGGGATTGGAAAGCGCATCCTTTACCACACTGAGAAATGGGAGTCAGGAAGCAGCTGATTCTAGGGTGACTCCGAGGCCAGCAATCCCTCCGCCTCTCCTTAGGAGGGAAGTGACAGAGCTTTCCAGGATATGGTTCAGTTAACAAGAACTGAGAGGACTGACCCCTGACCTCACAGCTACTCATAGACCGGTGACAGTCGTGTATGCAAACAGTGGAGCTCTGAAAGATAAGGGGCAGCATTTAAGGAGTGCCCACTCTGTGCAGACAGTAGGCTATGGCTACAGAGACATCCCAACCCAGTACTGCAGTATGTGACTTCCCACAGAGGAAGGTGAGCAGTGGGAAAGCATGGGTGTAGAAGCAGCACCTCTTGCTCTCAGAGGGTTCCAAGAGAGAAAAGGGACCAACATGACACAGAGAGAACCAGACAAAATGTGCTTGACCCACATAAGAGCAGGCTGCAGCTGCTCAAAGTCCGTCTTCCTTTGACCTCTAAATTCCTCCTATGTCCTAAGACTACCTACTATACATGTAGCAGGATGGCACTGACCGAGCCAATACCCCTGCTCAAGAAGCCTCAAGGGAAACAACACCCAATGGGGACTCCCCACATTTCCAAAGACAAGACCCCTAAGGATACGTGGAGATCCATCTCCACATTTGATCTTGACACATGACAGACCTGTCAACTAGAGAACCACAGGAACCAGCAGCCTGAGATAATGCTCCTGGGCCTGAGGCCAAGCAGAGGGCTACAAGGCTCCACTGAAAATGTCCTCCCATGTCTTGCAGAAGGAAGAAGTAGAAGGCATTATGGCTGAAGTCACAAGGAAGGCCTGGTCCAGATTCAATGGTATGGGAAATAACAGTGACTGTGGGCACAGTTGGTGCCCGTGAGAGGTGGGAGGAGGACACATAAAGGGCACTGAAGCACCAAGCACAAGTCACCCCTGTCATCTGCTGGGCTGCATGTACATCACCTTCTCTTTGCATAAATGGCAGCAAGTGGTGGTAGAGGAGAAAACAGGTCAAAGTGCCTCCTCTGCAGCTCCCAGGACACCTTGTCCACAGGTGTCTCGGGACCACTATTGTCAACATATACATCTGCACAGGCGACCTCACCCTTATGACATTAGTGATACAACACTTGAAATCTATGTCGTACCTCATTGTACAACAATGATGGTGGTGCCACATGGCAGGTGGAAACATCCCTGGTTAGCTCTATTGTAGCGCCAAATAGTGCATTGACTCTCAACTGACTGTGCCAATCCAATCAGGTCCTGGATGTGGTGAGGCAGGCAGTCCATCACTAGTCATCAGCGTTAGAAGAGCACCAGGTTCCCACCTGCTGTGGGGGCCTCTCTTCCCATACACCATCCTATAGACTGGGATGGACAGTACTCATGCCACCATGTTGAATGGGTGTAGTAGTGACTCCTCCTAAGGCCACATACAGGTCAGAGCTCCCACGTGTGTCAGTGGTCAAACAAGCCAATCAGGTTGTCATTTCCCCTTGACTGCTGTCACAAGGTGATACTTTCTTTTTCAGAGCTGTATAAAAAGATGAGTATTCCGGACGGAGTGTCTTCAAATACTCTAACGAACTCCGATGTCAAATTGCTGAGATCAGTGAGTAACAGAAATACAATTCTTTTTTTCCTCCATCTTTATTAAATTGCAGAAATACAATTCTTTTCTTTCTTTGTTTCTTTTGCTTTGCTTTGCCTCAAATCCAGGACCTTGCATATCTTCTTGATCTACCTGTAAAGCACTGGGAAATGGGACTCAGAAAATACCAGCTTCTCAATATCACAGGACTCAAAGCTTCAGCTGTCCTTGAGCCTATACTTCCTACAGCTGGGCCTAAATGACTCCCTAGAGAATCTGATGAGAGAATGTCAACAACTGTCCACAGGGCTTTTCTTACTCTCATTCTTTTATACTGAACCTATGAGGGGCCATTACCACAAGCCAGCCTTGATCATGGCAACAGACCTGGTGAATGTGCCCTGAGCTATAGCTACAGTGACAAGACACACGGCCCACAATAGGTTATGTTATGACAGTAAACAGCACAGTTACTGAACAGCCAGCTCGGTGCCAGCTCCAGCAGGTACTTCACTCAAGATCTTGTGAACACACTGGTCAGTGTAGTAAATCTGCTGTCTCTGGGTAGATACTGACGTCATCCGAGTGGATCCCCTCCTGCCAGAGGACTCACCTTCAAATTCCTTCTCTCATAGTCTAAACTCTCCAGGGGGCCTCAATGGCAGATGTCCTCTCCCCATCCCTGAAGCAGTGCTATGGTGATCTGGTGGGGATGGATGAGTTGGCGATTCTCATCTCATGCCTGCAGTCATCTTCCAGGGTTAAAGGCACAAACTATTGTCTTTCTCTCCCCTCAGAATGACCTTCAGGCAGCAAGCTGAAGCCAGCACTACTGAACCCAAAGTACTGAACGACAGCAAAACCCCCTGCAAATTCTTCCCATGCCCCTTGCAGCCCATCCTTATGATTCATTAAACAATAGCAATGGTCTCCTGGCATGCCCAGGTCCTCTGCCTTGAGTGACAAGGACAAGAACAGTTGGAGGAAATGGGCAGTGCTGTAATCAGCTCCTTAATAAACACTCCCTTCATGCAAAAGTGAGTGATGACTCTTCCTCAATGCTCATGCATATTCATAAGCATGCAAAGAACTTCTTACTTGGGGATGAACACTAACATGAGACAACAGAATCCAGTGTTCTCAGGTGCTCTGGGGACAATGATTAAACCTTTCTGCCCCTCCCCTCCCTGTCTTCCTTTGGATCTGGAGTCTCACAAAGGCTCAGGTGGTAAAGCCTTGCTCCCCACCTGCTGCTATGGGGAGGTGGGACCTGTGCTGCCTCAGGTGGTTCTTAGGTCACTGGGAGCTTGCCCTTCAAGCAGATGGGGAGGCCTGTCTCTTGGGAGCACTTTGCTTCCCATGACCATGAACTGCTAGCCACAGACCTAACAGCAAAGAACAATAGGTCACAGCCTGGCTCCTCTAACACTGAGCTTATATTAACCTCTCCCCTGCTGAAGACGCATACCTTGTTACGCTGATGGAAATCTAATACAGTCTCCGAGTCTAAATTCTTCATTATGAATCAAAACCAACAGAGCTGAAACCCAAATTCTCCATGTTGAAAGTGGACAATCCCAATCTAGACAGAAAATGTGAGATGGATGAGAGCAGGTAAGAGCCTGATACAGCTACAAACAGTGCAAAAAAGGTTTCATGTGTACCAGGTCAGTAAGTGCAGTCCTAGCCGTGTGACCCTGAGGGAAAAGCCAAGACACTAGTGCCTTCAAAGATAATGTTTATAGCACACTGCCTTGTAGCACACACATTAAAGATACCTGGGCATCTTAGTACACATCTCCTGAGACTGGAGAAGCAGATACATCAAGATTACTAGGGATCATTGGTCAGCAACAGAGCTTATTTTCTGAGTGCCAAGTCTATGGAAAACTATCACAAAAAAAAAAAAAGATAAGACAGTATAAAATAACCACCCTCAACACTCGAAATGTATATAAGAAATACTCAAGTTAATAAAAAAATTATTTTGATAATTTAAAATAAAAAAAGAAAAAAAATGAAAAAAAAATAACCACCCTCAGTTGCCCTTTGACCTACACACACACACACACACACACAAACACACACACACAGAATGAGAGAGAGAGACAGAGACAGACAGAGACAGAGACAGAGAGATACAGAGAGACAGAAATAGAGAGACAGCCAGAATTGTACAAATTTATATATATGGGGAAAATCAGTCACGTGGAGGTTTTAAAGGGATCTAACCATTGTGATGTTTAAGGCATATTAAAAAATAAGGGTGTGTGTGTGTGTGTGTGTGTGTGTGTGTGTGTGTGTGTGTATGTGTGTATGTGTGTATATGTGTGTGTGTATGTATGTGTATATGTGTGTATGTGTGTGTATGTGTGTATGTATGTGTATGTGTGTATGTGTGTATGTGTGTATATGTGTGTATGTGTGTGTATGTGTGTGTATATGTGTGTATATGTGTGTGTATGTGTGTGTATGTATGTGTATGTGTGTATGTGTGTGTATGTGTATATATGTGTGTGTGTGTGTGTGTGTGTGTGTGTGTGTGTGTGTTTCATCCAGGAACCCAGAACATTGGGGCAGGTAGCGAGCTGCCGCCAGGTCATTGAGTAGAGGTTAGAGGTTAACTGGCAACCGCGACAACCAACAACTAACAATCATCTGTCATTAATATCTCTCAACATCAAAGAACTCAATTCACCAATAAAAAGACACAAACTAACAGACTGGATGGGTAAACAGGATCCATCACTCTGATGCATTCAGAAAACCACACACCTCAGCAACAAAGGTAGAGAAAGGGGCTTGAAAGAGGTTTTCTAAGCTCACAAACCCAAGAAACAAGCTGGATTCACCATTGTAATATCCAATAAAATAGACTATCAACAAAAGGTAATCAAAAGAGATAGGGAAGGACACTTCATACTCATCCATAAAGATGACACCTGAATTCTGAACATCTATGCCCCAAATGCAAAGGAACCCACATTCATAAAAGAAACTTTAATAAAGCTCAAATCACACACTGAACCACACAAAAATAGTGGGAGACTTCAACACCCCAGTCTCACAATGGACAGGTCATTGAAACAGAAACTAAATAGAGACACAGTGAAAATAACAGAAGTAAGAGCCTGATAGCGGTACAAACCATGCAAAAAAGGCTTCATGTGTACCAGGTCAGTAAGTGCAGTCCTAGCCGTGTGACCCTGAGGGAAAAGCCAAGACAGTAGTGGCTTGGAGGATATTCCAAATAGTGAAATGCCTGTCTCCTAGCACTCTATTTAGATAGAGAGGAGGGGAAGGGAATGGAGGGAAGGAGGGGGGAGAGAGAGAGAGAGAGAGAGAGAGAGAGAGAGAGAGAGAGAGAGAGAAGAAGAAGAAGAAGAAGAAGAAGAAGAAGAAGAAGAAGAAGAAGAAGAAGAGGAGGAGGAGGAGGAGGAGGAGGAGGAGGAGGAGGAGGAGGAGGAGGAGGGGGGGGGGGAGGAGGAGGGGAGGAAGAGGAAGAGGAGGAAGAGGAGGAGGAAGAAGAGGAAGAGGAAGAAGAAAAGGGAAGGGAGAAGAAACACTAGGTAGTAAAAGCTTATACCCCTAGGTCTGTGGAGACAGACGTTTTGATCCCTAAGGATTTCTGAGTACTTAGACTGCTTTACTTGCTATATTCCAGGCCCATGTGAGACTTCCAAGAAAAATATTTAAGATTCATTAATTGAACCTCAGGAACTACATTCAAAGTTCTCCTCTGACCTAAACATAAATGCACATAATTACACAAGTACCACATAGTCACATGAACCTGTATGTACATGAACACTTAAACATACATGCACATAAACAAACAAACAAAAAAAAAACCAGAAAGGCAAAGGTGCTGAGTCAATAAAGGTAAACTAGAAAATGCCAAGAACTCATAAATGTGCACAAAGTGACCCCTGGAAATATAACTGACAGTAGACTTCTATACTAGGCTCAGTGTCTGGGTACCATTTCTGCCATGAGACCAGATAGAATGATCTTATGGAAGCATTTTCTCAGTTGAGGCTTCTTCATTTCTTTTGTTTTTTTAAGATTTATTTATTTATTATATATAAGTACGCTGTAGCTGTCTTCAGATACACCAGAAGAGGGCATCAGATCTCTTTACAGATGGTTGTGAGCCACCATGTGGTTGCTGGGAATTGAACTCATGACCTCTGGAAGAGCAGTCGGGTGCTCTTAACCGCTGAGCCATCTCTCCAGCCCGGCTTCTTCATTTCTAATGACACAAGCTTGTGTCAAATTGAAATGAAACTAGCCAGGGATGCAGGTATGGTTCAATATATGAAAATCATCAACAAAATCTACTATATAAGCAAACTGAATGAAAAAGATTACATGATCATCTCATTAGATGCTGAGAAAGCCTTCAACAAAACCCAACACCCTTTC
Organism: Rattus norvegicus; assembly: GCF_021556685.1. NCBI lineage: Eukaryota > Metazoa > Chordata > Mammalia > Rodentia > Muridae > Rattus > Rattus norvegicus. Next base: position 142,786,440 of record NC_141536.1, read on the forward strand.
ATGTTGAAAATCTTGGAGAGATCAGGGGTTCAAGGCACAACCCTAAACACAATAAAAGCAATATACAGCAAGCCAATAACAAACCTCAAATTAAATGGCCAGAAACTTGAAGCAATCACACTAAAATCAGGGACAAGACAAAACTGCCCACTCTCTCCCTATCTAATCAATATAGTACTCAAAAAAAAAAGTGCTAACTAGAACAATAAGACAACAAAAGATAAAATAAAATAAAATAAAATAAAAAGGGGATACAAATTGGAAACAAGAAGTCAGGTATAACTATTTGCTGATGATATGATAGTATACATGAGCAATCCCAAAATTTCTATCGAAAACTCCCTACAGCTGATAAACAAGTTCAGCAAAGTGGCCAGACATAAAATTAACTCAAAGAAATAATTAGACATACTTTATACAAATGAGAAAGAAATTAAAGAACCAACATCCTTTTCAATAGCCACAAACAATATAAAATACCTTGGTGTAACTTTAACCAAGCAAGTTAAAGATCTGTATGACGATAACGTCAAGTTGCTGAAGAAAGAAATTGAAGATGTCAGATATGGACAGATCTCTCATGCTCATGGATCAGTAGGATTAACATAGTAAAAACAGCCATCTTAACAAAAGCAATCTATGAATTCAATGCAATTCCCATCAAGATTCCAACACAATTTATTTTTACAGACTTTCAAAGAGCAATTCTCCACTTCATTTGGAAAAACAAAAAACCCAGGATAGCAAAAACTATTCTGAACAATAAAAGAACTTCTCAGGGAATCACCATCTATGACCTCAAGCCGTACTACAGAGCCAAAAGTGATTTAAAAAACTACATGGTATTGGTACAGAAACAGAGAGGTTGATCAATGAAATAGAATCAAAGACCCAGAAATAAACCCCCCACACCTATGTACACTTGATTTTTGATGAAGAAGCCAAAACCATACAATGGAAAAAAAGAAAGTATCTTCAGCAAATGGTACTGGACTAACTGGTGGTCTGCAGGTAGAAGAATGCAAATAGACCCATATTTCTCACCATGCACAAAACTCAAGTCCAAGTGGATCAAGGACCTCAACATAAAACCAGATACACTGAACCTAATAGAAGAGAAAATGGGGAATAGCCTTGAACGCATTGATACAGGAGACAAATTCCTAAACAGAACACAAATGCCTCGGGCTCTAAGATCAACAATTGATTATTAGCTATTGTTGATTGTGCTCTTTTCATTTTTATGCAAAACATTTTTATTAGATATTTCATGTATTTACACTTTGGTTGGTTTACATTTGGGTTTGATTGGTTGATTGTTTTTCCTATGGGGTTGCAAACCCCTTCAGCTCCTTTAGTCCTTTTTCTAGTTCCTCCATTGGGATCCCAGTGCTCAGTCTGATGGTTAGCTGCAAGCGTGCTCATCTGTATCAGTAAGGAACTGGCAGAATCTCTCAGAAGACATCCATATCAGGCTCCTGTCAGCAAGCACTTCTTGGCACCCAGCAATAGTGACTGGGTCTGGTGGCTACATAGCAATGGATCCTCAGGTGGGGCAGTCTCTGGATGCCCTTACTCCACTCTTTATCCCTGTATTTCCTCCCGTGAGTATTTTGTTCTCCCTTCTAAGAAGGAATGAAGCATCCACATATTTGTCTTCCTTCTTCCTGAGTTTTATATGGTCTGTGAATTGTTTCTTGGGCATTCCGAGGTTTTGGAATAGTATCCACTTATGAGTGGGTGCATATCGTGTTATGTTCTTTTGTGACTGGGTTACCTCACACAAAATGATATTTTCTAGTTCCATCCATTTGCCTAAGAATTTCATGTAGTCATTGTTTTCAGCTGAGTAGTACTCTGTTGTATAAATGTACCACATTTTCTGTATCCATTCCTTTGTTGAAGGACATCTGGGTTCTTTCCAGCTTCTGGCTATTACAAGGCTGCTATGAACATAGTGTAGCATGTGTCCTTGTTATATGTTGCAGCATCTTTTGGCTGTATGCTCAGGAGTGGTATAGCTGGGTCCTCAGGTAGTACTATGTCCAACTTTGCCAGACTGATTTCCAGAGTGGTTGTACCAGCTTGCAGTCCCACCAACAATGGAGGAGTGTTCCTCTTTCTCCACATCTTCACCAGCATCTGCTGTCACCTGAGTTTTTGAACTTAGCCATTTTGAATGGTATGAGGTCGTTTTGATTTGCATTTCCCTGATGACTAAGGATGTTGAACATTTCTTTAGGTGTTTCTCAGCCATTTGGTATTCTTCAGTTGAGAATTCTTCGTTTAGCTCTATACCCCATTTTTAGTAGGATTACTTGATTCTCTGGAGTCTAATTTCTTGAGTTCTTTGTATATATTAGATATTAGCCCTCTATCAGATGTAGGATTGGTAAAATAAATCTTTTCCCAATCTATTGATTGCCATTTTGTCCTATTGACAGTGTCCTTTGCCTTACAGAAGCTTTGCAATTTTATGATGTCCCATTTGTAGATTCTTGATCTTAGAGCATAAGCCATTAATGTTCAGTTCAGGAAATTTTCCTCTGTGCCTATGTGTTCAAGGTTCTTCCCCACTTTCTCTTCTATTAGTTTCAGAGTATCAGGGGTTTTTTTTTCTTTTTAAATTATTTATTTATTTTCTGATATGAGTACACTGTAGCTGTCTCCAGACATACCAGAAGAGATGGCTGTAAGCCACCATGTGGTTGCTGGGATTTGAACTCAGGACCTCTAGAAGAGTAGTCAGTGCTCTTAACTGCTGAGCCGTCTCTCCAGCCCCCAGAGTATCAGGTTTTATGTGGTGGTCTTCGATCCACTTGGACTTGAGCTTTGTACAAGGAGATAAAAATGGATCGATTTGCATTCTTCTACATGTTGATCTCCAGTTGAACCAGCACCACTTATTGAAAATGCTGTCTTTTTTCCACTGGGTGGTTTTAGCCCCTTTGTCAAAGATCAAATGACCATAAGTGTGTAGGTTCATTTCTGAGTCTTCTATACTATTCCACTGGTCTATCTGCCTGTCTCTGTACCAATACCATGCAGTTTTTAACCACGATTGCTTTGTAATACAGCTTAAGGTCAGGGATAGTGATTCCCCAAGAAGTTCTTTTATTGTTGAGAATAGTTTTCACTATCCAGGGTTTTTTGTTATTCCAAATGAATTTGCAAATTGCTCTAACTCTATAAAAAACTGAGTTGGAATTTTGATGGGGACTGCATTGAATCTGTAGATTGCTTTCAGCAAGATGGACCTTTTTACTATATTAATCCTTCCAATCCAGGAGCATGAGAAACCTTTCCATCTTCTGAGATCTTCTATTTCTTTCTTCAGAGACTTGAAGTTCTTATCATACAGATCTTTCACTTGCTTGGTTGGAGTCACAACAAGGTATTTTATATTATTTGTGACTATTGTGAAGGGTGTCTTTTCCCTAATTTCTTTCTCACCGTTTATCCTTTGAGTAGAGGAAGGCTACTGATTTGTTTGAGTTAATTTTATATCCAGCCACTTTGCTGAAGTTGTTTATCAGGTTTAGAAGTTCTCTGGTGGAATTTCTGGGGTCACTTAAGTATACTATAATATCATCTGCAAATAGTGATATTTTGACTTCTTCCTTTCCAATTTGTATCCCTTTGACCTCCTTTTGTTATCTAATTGCTCTAGCTAGGACTTCAAGTACTATATTGAAAAGGCAGGGAGAGTGGAAAGCCTTGTCTAGTCCCTGATTTTAGTGGGATTGCTTCAAGTTTCTCTCCATTTAGTTTGATGTTAGCTACTGGTTTGCTATATATTGCTTTTACTATGTTTAGGTATGGGCCTTGAATTCCTGATCTTTTTTTTTTTTTTTCTGATCTTTTCAAGACTTTTATTATGAAGGGCTGTAGAATTTTGTCAAATGCTTTCTCAACATCTAATGAGATGATCATGTGGTGTTTTTTCTTTCAGTTTGTTTATATAATGGATTACATTGACGGATTTCCATGTATTGAACCATCCCTGCATGCCTGGGATGAATCCTACTTTATAAGGGTGAATGATCACTTTGATGTGTTCTTGGATTTGGTTTGCGAAAATTTTATTGAGTATTTTTGCATCGATATTCATGAAGAAAATTGGTCTTAAGTTCTCTTTGTAGGGTCTTTGTGTGATTTAGATATAAGCATAATTGTGGCTTCAAAGAATGAATTGGGTAATGTTCCTTCTGTTTCTATTTTGTGGAATAGTTTAAAGAGTATTAGTATTAGATCTTCTATGAAGGCCACTAAACCCATCTGGTCTTGGGTTTTTTGTTTGTTTGTTTGTTTTTTGTTTTGTTTGTTTTGTTTTGTTTTGTTTTTTGTTGGGAGACTTTTAAAGACTGCTTCTATTTCTTTAGGGGTTATGGGACTGTTCAGATGGTTTATCTGATCCCGATTTAACTTTGGCACCTGGTATTTGTCTAGAAAATTGTCCATTTCCTCCAGATTTTCCAGTTTTGTTGAGTATAGTTTTTGTAGTAGGATCTGATAATTTTTCTTGAATCTGAGTTTCTGTTGCTATATCTCCCTTTTCATTTCTGATTTTGTTCATTTGGATACTGTCTCTATGCCCTCTGGTTAGTCTGACTAAGGGTTTATCTATCTTGTTGATTTTCTCAAAGAACAAGCTCCTGGTTTTGTTGATTTTTTTGTATAGTTTATTTGTTTGTTTGTTTGTTTGTTTGTTTGTTTCAACTTGGTTGATTTCAGCCCTGAGTTTGATTATTTCCTGCTATCTACTCCTCTTGGGTGCATTTGCTTCTTTTTGTTCTAGAGCTTTTAGGTGTGTTGTCAAGCTGCTAGTGTATGCTCTCTCCAGTTTCTTTTTGAAGGCACTTAGAGCTATGAGCTTTCCTTTTAGCATTGCTTTCACTGTGTCCTATAAGTTTGGGTATGTTGTGTTTTCATTTTCATTAAATTCTAAAAAGTCTTTAATTTCTTTATTTCTTCCTTGACCAAGTTGTCATTGAGTAGAGTGTTGTTCAGTCCTCATGTGTATGTGGGCTTTCTGTTGTCTTTGTTGTTATTGAAGGCCAGACTTAATCCATGGTGATCTGATAGGATACATGGGATTATTTTAATCTTCTTGTATCTGTTGAGGCCTATTTGTGACTGATTATATGGTCAGTTTTGGAGAAGGTACCATGAGGTGCTGAGAAGAAGGTATATTCTTTTGTTTTAGGATGAAATGTTCTATAGACATCTGTTAAATCCATTTGGTTCATAACTTCTTTTAGTTTCTCTATGTCTCTGTGTAATTTCTGTTTCCATGATCTGTCCATTGATGAGAGTGGGGTGTTGAAATCTCCCACTATTATTGTGTGTAATGCAATGTATGCTTTGAGCTTTAATAAGTTTCTTTTGAATGTGGGTGCCCTTGCATTTGGAACACAGATGTTCAGAATTGAAAGTTCATCTTGGTAGATTTTTCCTTTGATGAACATTTAGTGTCCTTCCTTATGTTTTTTGATACTCTTGGTTGAAAGTTGATTTTATTCAATATTAGAATGGCTAGCTAGTTTCTTTGGACCATTTGCTTGGAATTTTTTTTCCAGCCTTTTACTCTGAGGTAGTCTGTCTTTGACACTGAGGTAAGTTTCCTGTATGCAGCAAAATGCTATGTATCCAGTCTGTAAGTCTATGTCTTTTTAATGGGGAATTGAGTCCATTGATGTTAAGAGATATTAAGGAATAGTGGCTGTTGTTTGCTGTTATTTTTGTTGTTAGAGGGGGAATATGTTTGTGTGACTATCTTCTTTTGGGTTTGTTGCTTTTTCTAGGGTGTAGTTTCCTTCCTTGTGTTGGAGATTCCCACCTATTATCCTTTGTAGGATTTGTGGAAAGATATTGTGTAAATTTGGTTTTGTCATGGAAAAAGAGGCCACTTTTTCTCATTCTTTGAAATAGGGTATCTAAGTGCCCTCAAATTGGCTAGTAGTCCCAGCTAGCCTTGGGCTCCTGGTACTTATACCCTGCTTCCCAAGTACTAGGAACACAAGCATGTGCTACCACGTCCAATTTAAGGCCACATTTCTACTTTCTGTTTATCTGAAATGTTCAGATAAGCAACCCATGTAGACACAAAGTACATAACTCTGTTAATCAGGGGTTTGGAGTGGCTGCTAACAGGGACAAGGTTTCTTTCTGGAGTCTGGAAAATGTTCTCAACAAACAATGATGGTTGAAGCTTCTTTTGAATAGGTTACAGATGTATACACCAAATTGCATACATCAAAATGGTGAACCCATCCCACAAAGTTGTTCTTAGATCTCCAGATGCCTTCTATAATGTGCATACTCACATGTGCCACATATGCATACATGCATACAAACATATATGCACATGCAGTATTCTATTTCAGAGGGGAAAGAGAAGAGGAGTTAAGGGTATATCTTAATGACTTGTGGTTAGCACACATGAGGCCCTGAGTTCAATCTCCAGGACCAAAAAAAGATAGAAAGAAGAAAGAGGAAGGGAGGAAAGGGAGAAGCAAGGCAGGGAAGAGACTATCTGGCTATACAGGTGCCATCAATTTCACAAATTTCAAACAAAAAAATATTATCCAGGACAAAGAAAGCCATTCTAAACTAATAATAATAGCCAATTAACCACAGGAACATCTGAATCCTGTTATTCCACCTAGGCAAGGAGCTTCAAAGTATTTGAGACAAAATTTGATAGCAACTGCATCAGAAAACACAAACTCACAAGGAATTCAGTAATTCTTCAGTCAACAGAACAACTTGAAGGATTAAAAGTATATTAGAGCTTTGGACAGCAGCCTGAATTAATTAACATTTGTGAAATTCTTGTCTTAGTTACTGTTCTTGTGCTGTGAAGAAGTAGGTGAACAGATGCAATTTAAGAGAGAGAGGTTTGTTTGCCTTGGCTCATTGTTCCTGGTGGGGAAGTCACAGCAGCAGACATGTGGAGTAAGTAGAAGACCAATGCTAGTGCTCTACCAGTTTTTTGCAGCCCAGGAAACAGTGCTACCCACTTTTACTGTGGGTTTTTCTACCTCAACTAAGCTATCTAAGCAATTTTTACACGTGTGTCCAGAAGCTCACCTCCTAGGTGATTCTACATCTTGTCAAGTTACTAATCAATATTTACCATCACAAGTCTTTACCCGATAACAGAATTTATATATATATATATATATATATATATATATATATATATATAAATTCTGCAACAAGCATTTACCAAGACATGCTTTATTCTGAGTCATAAGTCCGATCAAATGCAAATAATTAAAACCCATGAAATGTATATTCTCTGATTATGGAATTAAATTGGAAATCAGGAACATGACTCAGAAAAAAATCCTCAAATATATCAAAATTTAAAAACTTAGTATTGGAGCTGGAGAGACGGTTTGGCAGTTACGTGTCCCGCGTGCGACCTCTCGCCAGCAAGAAAACACGCGGGGACATACGGATCCTTGCTACAGCCAAACTTTTATTAAAATCTTAAGGAGAAGCCCCGCGCGCCGGCATGGTGCGGTTTATATACACCCTAGCGCGGCGCATCCACACCAGATTGGTCGCTTACCCATGATCTCAATAGGCACGCCCCGGAGTGGGCAAAGACCTGGCACGAAGGCACTCTTGCACATGCGCACACAGTTAACTTCCTGAAAGGAAGTCGGCTGGCACGGCAGAGGCCAGCGCCATCTTGTCTAGCTCGGTCTTCCACGTGGGGCACAGTGGAAGCCAGCGCCATCTAGTGGTGGCGAATGTTATTGCGGCCCTCTAAAGTTACGAGCACTGTCTGCTCTTCCAGAGATCCTGAGTTCAATTCCCAGCAACCACATGGTGGCTCACAACCTCTTCTGGTGTGTCTGAAGACAGCTACAGTGTACTCATATACATAAAATAAATAAATCTTGAAAAAAAAATGAAAGAATGCTCTTATAGGAAGGAAGAAACAAACAAACAAACAGTATTGAGCTGGGTGTAGTAGAATATAGCTTTAATCCCAGAGGCAGGTGGATCTCTGAGTTCAAGGTCATCCTGGTCTACAGAGGGAGTTCCAGGACATTCAGGGCTATACAAAGAAACACTATCTCAAAAAGAGAGGGGGGAGGAGAGAAAAGAAAGAAATCTAGTACTACATAACCCCTGAAGCAAAGAAGAAAAGAAGCTGAGTTAAAAGGTATATTGAACTGAACTTGATGACAAACATCAGATTTATGACAGATCCTTCCTCGGCTTCCCAATTGACATCATTATAGATGTGTGCATTTTTGGAAGCACAGGGAGTTTGTAATCAGAGAGACCCTGTCTGATACACTCCTTAAAAGCTGATTTAATACTTGTACCTCATCCTTAGGCATCTCTACCCCAACATCACTGGGAAGAAATGGTATTTGTAACTGGAGGTGTTTATGGCTAGGTAAGCTTCATTTTCCTGGCTTCCTGTGGTCCTGCTAGCTCCCCAAAAAGGAGAGAACCTCCGGGGCTGAGGATTTAGCTCAGTGGTAGAGCGCTTACCTAGGAAGCGCAAGGCCCTGGGTTCGGTCCCCAGCTCCGAAAAAAAAAAAAAAGAACCAAAAAAAAAAAAAGGAGAGAACCTCCCTGGCTGACACGTGGGGGTACCATCCTCTTGTCAATGGAAGTTGATTCTCACTTTCCATTCTGGTGCTTATGTTATTCAGCATGTACCTATGCCTTCACGACCAAACCACCAAAGTGAGATGCATACAGCTTTGAACTAAGACAGGAATCATGAGATTGAAGATTTGGCTCAGAGGTGAAGTGCTTATCTCTCAGATTAGCATAAAGTCCTAGGTTTGATCCCTAGCCTCAAAATAACATGATAAAAAATATGAGCAAAACAGGGAAATTCTGTAGGACATTGTCCGGTCCTTGGTGAAATGCCTGTCCTGACTGTTATTAGTATCTGTAAGTGGCGACAGATTGGAAAAGAATGCCACACTACTTGTTCTGGCTCTGGTGCTTCAGGAACATAGGAACTGTATGTAGTAGCAGCCTCACTCCTCACTCCTAGTGTACATAGTTTAGTCCTAGGCCTGCTCTCCCTCCAGCCCATCACAGCCAGACATGCCCTTGAGTTGGCTATGGACATCTCTATCTCTGGGACCAAAGGCATTAACTCTATAAGTCAACCTAGCAGTTGCTTTCCTGAGCTGAGGGTGTGATTCTTGGTTTAAAAAAAAAAAAAAGTGTACTTTGGTCGGAGGTCCAAGTCATCCTTATTTTCATTACTATAGCATCAATCAGAAGTTTGAGGAGGGGCAGTTTTCTTATAGAAGATGCATGGTGAGTTAACCAAAAAAGAAAGTTGATTCCCAGCTCTGTAAATGTGCTACTGGTGTGTAGCTTTGACCTGGGCCCTCAGCCAGTGCCATACTCTGAGCAGTACTCACTGTCCCAGCCCTCCTGCAGGATACCCAGGAGAGGTGCACATAAACCCACTAGTCACGTCTTCTTCTCTGTAGTAAAGAGCTGCCCTGGTAAGAGGGATGCAGGTGGAAGAGGAGGCAGCTGCCTGGCTCACTCACAGTCCTGCACGATACTATTCTGTTCCTGGAAGGCCTTGGCTGGAAAGCTTCGAGTAGTCTGTCCAGACAGCAACTTTCTCATGTGGCCATACAGCCAAAGGACCCATTTACAGGGTTCAGAGGTTATGTGTCCATGGTCTGAAACACCACAGCAGAGGACATTTCCTTAGGACACTGAAGACGAAAGTTTCCTTTGATTTGCAGTGAGCAGCGGTTGGTCTTCACCACCTGAGCTAAGTGGAATTCTTAAGCAGGGGAATCACAGAACAGAACTCTCACTCAGGAGTGCCTCTGAAGCTTCTCTGTCCTCTCTATGAACTTCGTGGGGTTCTCCTTTACTACACCCCATCCAAAAGGAAGCGGCAGTCACTATTGTAAATCCTTATGTTATTAATATATTTATAGCTATATTTTGGGGTCATGTTGCAGATTATTAAAATGTATAATAAAGTATTAGGGGAGGAAAATAAAAAGGGTTGTAAGAGTGAATCCGTGATAGCTTGTCTTAACAGGTAGGAGGTTAAAGGAGAGAGTGCAAAGCACAAGAAATCACCACAGACACATAATGTCAAACCTTCCGAAGGGGAGGGGCTGGAGAGATGGTTGAATAGTTAAGTGCATTTGCCTTCTTGCAAAGGACATGGGTTCAGTCCATAGCACATGCATAGTGACTTACAACCATCTGTAACTTTAGTTCCGTGGAGTCTGATAGAGCTCGCCATGATTTCAAATTGACTGCATCTGCAATCAACTCTAACATAAGCTGCTGAGTGTTCTGTAAAGGTTTTCTTGATCAGATTATTTGAAGCAGGAAGATCTGCCCTAAATGTGAGCAACACCTTCTGGTGGCAACACAGATACAAAGACCTGGGATAAGGAAACATTGGTTTTTGCCTGCTTGCCCTCACTCTTGCTGGCAAGTATATCTATCCTATTGCTATAATATTCCTTCCCCAATATTCTTATTGGGGAAGGACCTATTCTTCGGTCTTCCAACATAGATAGAAGATCAGAAGCTATCCAGGAATTCCCCAGGCCTTCCACACCAGATTGAGACTGCTACAATCCACAGCCTGAGAACTGAGCGACCACGTGATAATCAGACTGTTCGGTTCATTATGAATTCGCTCTCTGGAACTGTAAGCCAAAATACATTCTCCCATAAGCTGCTCTTGGTCATGGTATTTTATCACAGCAACAAAAAGTAACTTAAACAGAAACTGAGATCAGAAAGTGGAGTATTGCTATGAAGAACATGACTGTTTTTTGGAGGATTGTAGATGAGTTTAGAATTTGCACTAGATAAGCAGTTAAACACTGTAAGCAGAATTTAATGGTTCATTCTAATAGGAAACCTAGAAGACTGGGAGTAATGCAGACTAGAGACACAATTCACAAGGTTTCAGAAAGAAGCAAAGACTGAATTAGCAACAGGGCTAGAGGCCATTTCTGTGATATTTTAGAAATATCTAGCTATTTTATGTCCATATATTGAGATTTATAAGGCTACATGAAAAAGTAATGAGCTAATTTCTTTGGCAGAGTAAATTTTGAGCTGTATAACACTGAGTCGTAACGTGGTCATTACTGATAAATTATATGCCAATCAACAATAAGAAAAAAGAGCAAGTAGAACAGAAATACAAACTGTAGTGGGTGGTGCCTGGGGAAGCTTAATGTCACAGCCAAGGCATGGACTGAGAAGGACTGACTGTCAAAGACACTGAGGGGAAGGCCTCTTGCTCTGCATTGGAATAGGAAAGGTGCCACCCACATGCTGAGACCCCAGCCTCTAAGCTTCTAAACTGTGAGAGAAAGCTAAGGGGGTTCCTGCTCCTGGAGAGACTGCACACAGAAACTGCTAATGTAATTGTAATGGAACAGGGTCCATCCCAAGTTGGCAGTCAAACATGGCAGCAGTCACATGGTCTTCGCTTTGGAGACATGAAAAGATGCAAGAGTGAAGGAATGATGGATACTTTCTCCATAGTTTTGTTCCCCCTTCCCTCCACCCTCCCCTCCTTCTCCATGTTTTTTTTAAAGATTTGTTTTATTTATTTCATATATATGAGTACACTGTAGCTGTCTTCAGACACACCAGAAGGGAACATTGGATCCCATTACAGATGGTTGTGAGCCACCATATGGTTGCTGGAATTTGAACTCAGGACCTCTGGAAGAGCAGTCAGTGCTCTTAACCACTGAGCCATCTCTCCAGCCCTTCTCCATGGTTTTAAAAAGCCACTGAGGACAGGCAACAAGGAGCAATGTTGGAATCACTCTAAATACACCCTGAGAGGACACTGTGTCAGGCTATAAAAATGAAGCATGAACTGCAGAGGAGACCTCAGATTGCTGGAGATACCAAAGGCATGAGACAGACACCAGGTACAGAAGTTAAATCAGAAATGAAATACAGAAGTAAAAATTTCCTTAGGCTGACTGATCCCAGCCCACAGCTCCCTGCTCCCAAACCCCATGGGAGAGAGAGCTCATCGCCCAGACGTGTGGGCACTCCTGAGACTGCAGGGTAGGAGAGACTGCCACTCCTGCCTACCTTTGCCCACATCCCTGGCCAAGGAGGAAACTGTATAGGGTCTCTGGGAACAGGAAGATGGGGAAACTCAAGCTGTAGAAGCCCTGCGGGCCAGACTGTGCCCAGATCTAAAGGGACCTGGTCAAACAGCTCCCTGCACCCAAATCCCGTGGGAGGGAGAGCTAGACCTTCAGAGGGGCAGACACGCCTGGAAAACCAGAGGAGACTACTCTCTGCCCACATTTCTGACTCTAGAAGAAAACACCTAGCACCATCAGGGCCCCCTGTGCACAGGGACCCAGAAGTAGAGGCAGGCCTTTCTGGTTGCTGCCCTCACAGAAAGCTGAAACCCAGCCCTAAGGAGCAACTTCAGGCCCAACACCAGAGGTAAGACCAACTTTTCCGCTCCAAGTGACCTGCCTGTTGGAATCAGGACACACACCCAGAGGAACAGCTGAAAGCCAGTAGACAGGAACAACTATACACCTGAAAGGACAACACATTCTGTTTCTATAATTGGCTGAAAGAAAACAAGAAAACAGGTCTACAGCACTCCTGACACACAGGCCTCTGGGACGGTCAAGTCACTCCTAGAAATAGCAGAACAAGGTAACACCAGAGACAACCTGATGGCGAGAGGCAAGCGCAGGAATCCAAGCAACAGAAACCAAGACTACATGTCATCATCGGAGCCCAATTCTCCCACCAAAGCAAACACTGAATATACAAACACACCAGAATAGCAAGATCTAGATTTAAAATCACATTTGAAGGGGCTGGGGATTTAGCTCAGTGGTAGAGCGCTTACCTAGGAAGCGCAAGGCCCTGGGTTTGGTCCCCAGCTCCGAAAAAAAAGAACAAAAAAAAAAAAAAAAAAAATCACATTTGATCATGATGATGGAGGACTTCAAGAAAGACATAAAGAACTCCTTTAGAGAAATGCAGGAAAACACAAGTAAACAAGAAGAAGCCCTTAGGGGGCTGGGGATTTAGCTCAGTGGTAGAGCGCTTACCTAGGAAGCGCAAGGCCCTGGGTTCGGTCCCCAGCTCCGAAAAAAGAACCAAAAAAAAAAAAAAAAAAAAAAAGAAGAAGCCCTTAGAGAGGAAACACAAAAATTCCTGAAAGAATTCCAGGAAAACACAATCAAACAGGTGAAGGAATGAAAAATGGAAATAGAAACAATAAAGAAAGCACAAAGGGAAACAACCCTGGATATAGAAAACCAAAGGAAGAGACAAGGAGCCGTAGATACAAGCATCACCAACAGAATACAAGAGATAGAAGAGAGAATCTCAGCAGCAGAAGATTCCATAGAAATCATCGACTCAACTGTCAAAGATAATGTAAAACGGAAAAAGCTACTGGCCCAAAACATACAGGAAATCCAGGACTCAATGAGAAGATCAAACCTAAGGATAAAAGGTATAGGAGAGAGTGAAGACTCCCAACTCAAAGGACCAGTAAATATCTTCAACAAAATCATAGAAGAAAACTTCCCTAACCTAAAGAAAGAGATGCCCATAAACATACAAGAAGCCTAAAGAACTCCAAATAGATTGGACCAGAAAAGAAAATCCTCCAGTCACATAATAGTCAAACACCAAATGCAAAAACAAAGACAGAATATTAAAAGCAGTAAGGGAAAAAGGTCAAGTAACATATAAAGGCAGACCTATCAGAATTATACCAGACTTCTCACCAGAGATTATGAAAGTCAGAAGATCAGGAACAGATAAACCATTTAAACAACCCTATAACTCCTAAAGAAATAGAAGCAGTGATTAAAAGTCTCCCAACCAAAAAAGCCCAGGACCAGATGGGTTCAGTGCAGAATTCTATCAGACCTTCATAGAAGACCTCCTACCAATACTATCCAAATTATTCCGCAAAATTGAAACAGATGGAGCGCTACCAAATTCCTTCTATGAAGTCACAATTACTCTTATACCTAAACCACACAAAGACCCAACAAAGAAAGAGAACTTCAGACCAATTTCCCTTATGAATATCGACGCAAAAGTACTCAATAAAATTCTGACAAACTAAATCCAAGAACACATCAAAACAATCATCACTCATGATCAAGTAGGCTTCAACCCAGGTATGCAGAGATGGTTTAATATACGAAAAACCATCAATGTAATCCACTATAAAAACAAACTAAAAGATAAAAACCACATGATTATTTCATTAGATGCTGGGAAACCATTTGACAAAATTCAACACCCCTTCATGATAAAAGTCTTGGAAAGAACAGGAATTCAAGGCCCATACCTAAACATAGTAAAAGCAATATACAGCAAACCAGTAGCTAGCATCAAACTAAATGGAGAGAAACTTGAAGCAATCCCACTAAAATCAGGGACTAGACAAGGCTGCCCACTCTTTCTCTACTTATTCAATATAGTTCTTGAAGTTCTAGCCAGAGCAATCAGACAACAAAAGGAGATCAAAGGGATACAGATTGGAAAGGAAGAAGTCAAAATATCACTATTTGCAGATGATATGATAGTATATTTAAGTGACCCCAAAAGTTCCCACAGAGAACTACTAAACCTGATAAACAACTTCAGCAAAGTGGCTGGATATAAAATTAACTCACGTAAATCAGTAGCCTTCCTCTACACAAAAGAAAAACAAGCTGAGAAAGAAATTAAGGAAATAACACTCTTCGTAATAGTTCCAAATAATATAAAATACCTCGGTGTGACTTTAACCAAGCAAGTGAAAGATCTGTATGGTAAGAACTTCAAGCCTCTGAAGAAAGAAAGTGAAGAAGATCTCAGAAGATGGAAAGATCTCCCATGCTCATGGATTGGCAGGATTAATATAGTAAAAATGGCCATTCTACCAAAAGCGATCTACAGATTCAATGCAATCCCCATCAAATTCCAATCCAATTCTTCAGAGAGTTAGACAGAACAATTTGCAAATTCATCTGGAATAACAAAAAACCCAGGATAGCTAAAACTATCCTCAACAATAAAAGGACTTCCAGGGGAATCACTATCCCTGAACTCAAGCAGTATTACAGAGCAATAGTGATAAAAACTGCATGGTATTGGTACAGAGACAGGCAGATAGACCAATGGAATAGAATTGAAGACCCAGAAATGAACCCACACACCTATGGTCACTTCATTTTTGACAAAGGAGTCAAAACCATCCAGTGGAAAAAAGATAGCATTTTCAGTAAATGGTGCTGGTTCAACTGGAGGTCAGCATATAGAAGAATGCAGATCAATCCATTCTTATCACCGTGTACAAAGCTTAAGTCCAAGTGGATCAAGGACCTCCACATCAAACCAAATACACTGAAACTAATAGAAGAAAAAGTGGAGAAGAATCTGGAACACATGGACACTGGAGAAAATTTCCTGAAATAAAACACCAATGACTTATGCTCTAAGATCAAGAATCGACAAATGGGATCTCATACAATTGCAAAGCTTCTGGAAGGCAAAGGACACTGTTGTTAGGACAAAATGACAACCAACAGATTGGGAAAAGATCTTTACCAATCCTACAACTGATAGAGGGCTTATATCCAAAATATACAAAGAACTCATGAAGTTAGACTGCAGGGAGACAAATAACCTTATTAAAAAATGGGGTTCAGAGCTAAACAAAGAAGTCACAGCTGAGGAATGCCGAATGGCTGAGAAGCACCTAAGAAATGTTCAACATCTTTAGTCATAAGGGAAATGCAAATGAAAACAACCCTGAGATTCCACTTCACACCAGTCAGAATGGCTAAGATCAAAAACTCAGGTGACAGCAGATGCTGGCGAGGATGCGGAGAAAGAGGAACACTCCTCCATTGTTGGTGGGATTGCAGACTGGTACAACCATTCTGGAAAATCAGTCTGGAGGTTCCTCAGAAAATTGGACATTGCACTACCTGAGGAGCCAGCTATACCTCTCTTGGGCATATACCCAAAAGATGCCCCAACATATAAAAAAGACACGTGCTCCACTATGTTCATAGCAGCCTTATTTATAATAGCCAGAAGCCGGAAAGAACCCAGATGCCCTTCAACAGAGGAGTGGATACAGAAAATGTGGTACATTTACACAATGGAATATTACTCAGCTATCAAAAACAATGACTTTATGAAATTCATAGGCAAATGGATGGAACTGGAAAATATCATCCTGAGTGAGCTAACCCAATCACAGAAAGACATACATGGTATGCACTCATTGATAAATGGATATTAGCCCAGATGCTCAAATTACCCTAGATGCACAGAACACATGAAACTCAAGAACGATGACCAAAATGCAGATGCTTCACTCCTTCTTTAAAAGGGGAACAAGAATACCCTTGGGAGGGGATAGGGAGGCAAAGTTTAGAACAGAGGCTGAAGGAACGCCCATTCAGAGCCTGCCCCACATGTGGCTCATACATATACAGCCACCAAAATAGATAAAATGGATGAAGCACAGAAGTGCAGGCTGACAGGAACCGGATGTAGATCTCTCCTGAGAGACCCAGCCAGAATACAGCAAATACATAGGTGAATGCCAGCAGCAAACCACTGAACTGAGAACGGGAACCCCATTGAAGGAATCAGAGAAAGGACTGGAAGAGCTTGAAGGGGCTTGAGACCCCATGTGAACAACAATGCCAACCAACCAAAGCTTCCAGGGACTAAGCCACTACCCAAAGACTATACATGGACTGACCCTGGACTCCAACCTCATAGGTAGCAATGAATAGCCTAGTAAGATCACCAGTGGAAGGGGAAGCCCTTGGTCCTGCCAAGGCTGGACTCCCAGTAACAGGGATTCTTGTGGGGATGGTGGTAATAGGGGGAGGACTGGGAGGGGAACATCCATATAAAAGGGGAGGGGGAGAGGTTAGGGGGATGTTGGCATGGAAACTGGGAAAGGGAATAACATTTGAAATGTAAATAAGAAATACCCAATTTAATAAAGATGGAGAAAAAAAAAGAAAAAATTTCCCTAGACTTAAACATATATAATAAAGAAAAAGGAGTAAGAAAGCAAATTTCCCAAACAACTGTCACTGATGTCTAACTTTGAGCTGTGGAAGCAAAACACACCCCATTTACACAACTAATTCCTACACAAAATTTACACAGTAAATTCCTAAGGAATGGGGAATCGTCTTTTAAATTGTGAGTGGCTTAAAAGGTAGAAAAGAATGCCATTATAAGCACACTTACGCTATCTTAGAATATTTAGATAGGGATGAAGCACATTTGTGGGACTTTGGCTAGTCAGAAACTAAGCAACCAATGCTCCTATTTAAAACCTGTCAATAGTTTCTCAGACTGAAGATACCTGTGGGCCATCTTTGAGTTAATCAGACTTATTTGTATAAGAATCATTTAAAGCTTTATATTAGTGCTATAAATTTAAAGTGAAGACTTTTCTAGTGTTTCCTTTATAAAACTGCACCCTTTATCTTTCTGGCAGATACCAAGTCTCTTTGGTGGCTGGAGTAAAATCCGGAGCAAGAGTGATAGTTTGTAAAGAGAGCTGTTTTGTAAAGAGAGCTGGTTCAGCACTACATGTGACCAAGAGTAGAGGCCAGTTCTGATCTAACAACTCTTTAATATGAACATTGAAATAAAACCAGCTGTCCAGAGATAAACCAGCACTGTCCCATGAACTAACATGCTCGTCAGCAGAGTGAAACAGATCACAGCCAGACACAATTAACAGTTCAGTATGCCCAAATATACAGTCTGTTCCAGCAGCAAATTTTTCCAGGACTATTTCCATTTGGTAAGAGCTTACAGTGAACCAGGGGATACAGTTCAGTTTATGAGAATTATTTCCTCAGCATGCATCAAGCTCTAGATGTGATCCCAGATGTGCACACACGGTGTGTGTGTTGGGGGGGGGGGGAATACCTCTAATTCTAGCATTCAGAAGAAAGGAAAAGCAAACTCAAGGCCAGCCTACATTACCAAAAAATCTACTTCAGGGGCGGAATGGGTGAGAGCTCTCTAATCATTTTCTTTGCCACCAACCCCTATCCTATCCCACCCCTAACACACACACACACACACACACACACACACACACACACACACACACACACACACAGTAGTGCTGGGGATCTAACCTAGGGCCTTGCTTATTCTAGGCAAGCACTGTACCAGAGCATCATACAGTGCTAAAAGAGTCAGGACTTGAACTGAAATCTAGCTCTAAATATCCCATGCTACCATCTCAGATTTTGATATTTTTGTTTTTTGTTTTTACTTTGTCAAAATAACTTCAATGGTAAATAAGCCAAGGACCACCACTCAGAACCACTACTAGACAAGAACATTTTCAAAACCTCAAGTGCTTTTACATCTCAATGGTAGAGCTGAAAAGATGCCCGTGAGGAAAATCCTCAGCCAAATAAATAAATAAACAAACAAAAGGGGCGAAGCGTTAGTGCCAAGTCAATAGCATTACATAGCACTTGAGCTGAGAAGCACTCTAACAAAGAGACAGGAAGAACCCCACAAGTAAGTCAAGACAAAAATGAAAAAGTAGAAACAAGGAAGCCATTAATTCATGAAATTTATTATTGGAACAGTTGTTTGAGTGACAACAGAGAAATGTACTCTTCCATTTGGTGCGAAGATGCTTCAAGACTTTACCTTGTCTCCAAAGCATGAGAAAAAACTGCCCAAGTCCACCACTAAGCCACCAACTCAGGTCAAGCAATTCATTGATGAGTCTTTCATAGTGGTCCTGCAGAGAATGTGTCCTTTGAGAGTTTGAGAACTGGCAGAGATGATCTGAAAGAAAACCCATCAAAAGAAGACAAGGTAACCTGACAGCACCATGGGAATAGGACTTGGATGGAGATGACAGGAAGTGCACAGTGCTTGTGTGGCCTCAAGCCTGAGAGGAAGAGATGTCAGACAGAATGGAATGCATAATCCATCAGGCCTGGAAGGTCCGTGAGGGACCATGAATACCCCAGAGTGGTCAGTAATCTGAAGAGTTCACAGTTGTACACCTGAGGCTCCTGAGTGGGCGGGGCATAGCAGGACACACCTGGGCCTGCTGGGAGCCCCACTAATCCAAAAGCAGCAGCGGACCCAGAGGGGAGCTTTCTTCCCTCGGCAGTTCCCTTCAGTTTGTTACTACGGAGACCATCTCCCTGACTGCTGGCGTGCTTTCCACGCTCTGTGAACACTTCCTGTTTCAATAGAGAAAGGGCCCCCAGAGCCCTGTGCCGGCCACCAGATCCGGCTGGAGTTTTGTGACATTGTTTTGTTTTCACTATGCTTATTTTTAAGATAACTTTCTATTCATGGCACGAGAGGCTGGCTTTCCATTTATGGGGGGATCTAGGGTGTCCTTTTGAAATAATAAATGTATGGGTCTTTTAAAGTTTTTTCGGTTGGTACCCAGGCTGAATGTATTTACTGTTTGTCAGACATGCCTATGTTTTACATATGGAGTAGTTTTATAATATAAAATCACAAAGTTAACTTTATGACTTTTGAAAAGCCAGAAAGTTAGTGTTGTGATTTAAGGGAACAGTCACACTGACTCGGAAGCATATGTATGTTCTTCTGAAGTGACGCTTAAAAATCAATAGTTAGAATTTTTCCTCTGGAGTCAGGCAGATCTCTAACACTTTGAATCCCAGCTGTTAAACAAATAATAAAAAAAAAGAAATTTTAACAATGAATATACAATTTATAATGTCCATGAAACAGTGTCTTGTGAGTATTTAAAAAGAGGCTATAAATTTTTATATTTGTCACAAATGTGTTATTGTATTTTAAAAAAAGTTTTCCTTTTGTAGAAAATAGATTTTTCCTCACATAATATACCCTAATTACAACTTCCCCTCCTTCTCTTCCTCTCAGGTCCTCCCCACCTCCCACCTACCTCAATCTACTCCTTTTCTGTCTCTCATTTAAAAAAAAGCTGGGTGGTGCTAGCTCACGCCTTTAATCCCAGCACTGAAGAGGCAGAGGCTGGTGGATCTCTGGGCCAACCTAGTCTACAGAGTGAGTTCCAGGAGAGCCAGGGATATATGGTGGAACCCTGTCTCAAAAAGAAAACAAAAACAAAGTCAAACTAAAGTCCAGATCCCCAGTAGCAGCTCTTTGTGTTCCCCTGAGGGAATGAGGGGTCCTTCTCAGCTCCAACTGTCAGGCTCACTTGTGATCTGCCCAGCACACAGCCATCCTCCAGCCTCTGGAACAACTTAGGATGCAAACTGAGCTAGTTAAAGCCATCCTATGATTTTTGTTTATTTTTCAAGAAAGGTTTTCTCTGTGTAGTTCTTGCTGTCCTAGAACTCTCTCTATAGACCAAGCTGGCCTCAAACTCAGAAATCCACCTGCCTCTGTCTCCTGAGTGCTGGATCTAAAGGTGTGTGTCACCACTGCCTGGCTGATCCTTATAATATTTTTTATCAAAACTTAATGAGGGGGTTGGGGATTTAGCTCAGTGGTAGAGCGCTTGCCTAGCAAACGCAAGGCCCTGGGTTCGGTCCCCAGCTCCGAAAACAAACAAACAAACAAACAAACAAACAAACAAAACTTAATGAGAAAGTTTATTTCACCTCTGAGTGAGAACTGAAAAACTAAGACCCCAAAGTTACCAATTACCACATTTCTCATCAGAATAAATTGATCCATTAGTAAATGTTTACATAATTCTTACTTCTACTAGGGATTAACTTTGGTGCTGGAATAGTCTTACCTTACGACGCACAACAGAGCTTTCAGAGAAAGGCAGGTGGTGAGCATAACAAACGAACATGATCTAGGCACTGATAGTGCTCTGAAGATAATGGGGACAGGTGGCTAATAGGCAGGAATTAGGGAATAGTGGGGAATCAGGCAGGAAAAGTTGCATCAAATCAATGAAGTTCAGGGAAGGCATCTCTGAGGTAACATTGAAGAGAGAACCTCAAAATCAAAAAGAAAGCAGCCAGGCGAAAGATCAGGAGCCTCCCAAGCCAAAGCAGTGTGTATGAAGATCCTGTAAACAGAGCAGAATCTAAGAGACAAAAAGGAGGCAGAGAGACTGGAGGAGAGAAGGAGGGGGGACATCAAGGGGAAGCACCAATACAGGCCACACAAGGCCTGACTGTGCTCAGGCTCCACTGCAGGGTCCAAGCTTCAGACAGCGTAAAGGATTGGAATCAGAAAGATCATACTGGCTATCAAGGGGCAAACACAAAAGAACAAGAGCAGAAGCAGAGAAGGTGAAAGTTCTAGAATCCTCTAGCAATGCTAACAGAAGTATAAAGTACTTGGGTCGTCCTGGGAACAGTAATACCAAGCCATATACTAACAGAGGTGCGTATGCATGTGCCTTCCAGCACATGTACAGGGATACTCACAGCAACAACAAATGGACTAGATCCAAACTGGAAACAGCTAGTATGGCCCACCAACAGTACAATGCATAACAAACTGTTGTGATGGAGAAACAAATGAACCACAGAATACGTGTTGGGGAAAAGAAAGCAGGCATTCATTTAACCTATACACTATAGAATTCCATTTGCAAAAAAAACAAACAAAACACAAACAACAACAACAAAACAGACAAAAAACAAATGTGAAACAGGGTGTGGCACGTGCCTACAATTCCAGCACTAAGGTAGCTGGAGAGAAACTTCGAAGTACATGAAGGGAATTTCTGGGCTCAAAAAAACTTCTTTTTGATTTCAAAATAGCTACCTAAGTGAGGTCACTATAAGAATTCATCAAATAGGGGTTGAGGATTTAGCTCAGTGGTAGAGCGCTTGCCTAGGAAGCTCAAGGCCCTTGGTTCAGTCCCCAGCTCCAAAAAAAAAAAAAAAAAAAAAAAAAAAATCCAAAAAAAAAAAAAAAAAAAAAAGAATTCATCAAATACGAGCTGGAGAGATGGTTCAGCAGTTAAGAGCACTGACTACTAGGGGTTGGGGATTTAGCTCAGCGGTAGAGCGCTTGCCTAACAAGCGCAAGGCCCTGGGTTCGGTCCCCAGCTCCGAAAAAAAGAAAAAAATAAATAAATAAAAAAGGGAAAAAAAATAAAAAAATAAAAAAAAGAGCACTTCCAGAGGTCCTGAGTTCAATTCCCAGCAACTACATGGTGGCTCACAACCATCTGTAATGAGATCTGATGCCCTCTACTGGTGTGTCTGAAGACAGCTACAGTGTACTCATATACATAAAATAAATAAATCTTTAAAAAAAGGAATTCATCAAATAATTTATTTGAAATTTGGGGGGTTGGGGATTTAGCTCAGTGGTAGAGCGCTTGCCTAGGAAGCGCAAGGCCCTGGGTTCGGTCCCCAGCTCTGGAAAAAAAAATGTTAAAAAAAATTTTTTTTTTAAATTTGGGGCTGGGGAGATGGCTCAGCAGTTAAGGACACTGTCTACTCTTCCAGAGGTCCTGAGTTCAATTCCCAGCATCTACATGGTGGTTTATAACCATCTATAATGTGATCTGATGCCCTCTTCTGGCATGCATATGTCCATGCAGATAGAGCACTCATACATAAAATATATAAATTAATCTTAAAATAAGCTTTTTAAATGTGGACAATTGTTTATATTAGCAATACATCTCAACTTAATGTTTATTTTAAAAATATAGCAAGTCTCTTCAAGTCTGTGCTTCCTTTTGTATAAGTCTTTTTTTTTAAATCATTTTAAATATTTTATTTATTTATTATATATGAGTACATTGTAGCTGTCTCTTCAGACACACCAGAAGAGGGCATCAGATCTCATTACAGATGGTTGTGAGCCACCATGTGGTTGCTTGGATTTGAACTCAGAACCTGTGGAAGAGCAGTTGGTGCTCTTAACCGCTGAGCCATCTCTCCAGCCCATGAGTCTTTTTCTTAAACTGCACTTCCCCCTCTCCCTCTCCCTCTCCCTCTCCCCCTCCCTCTCCCTTTCCCCCTCTTCCCTCTCCCTCCCTCCTTCCCTCCAACCCTCACTCTCTGTCTCACCCTCACTCTCTTGACACTCATGCTTAATCTATATTAGAACTCTTTTCTTTTTGAAGCAGCATTTTACTCCATAGTCCAGGTTGGTTGAAACTTACTATGTGACCCAGGCTAACCTTGAATTTGTGGCTATCATCCTGCCTCAGGCTCCTAAAAGCTAGGATTGCAGGTATGAGTCATTAATCTGTTTACCTTTTTGCTTTTAATTAAGGCATTTCTAGCTATGTGCAATTAAGCATTCTGATTTTGAGGTATAAGTTTTCTACCTTGTTTCTACTAAGAACCATATTTTTTTCTTTTGTTGCAGGGAGAAAGGGAGACACAGTCTTTCCATGAAGCTCTAGCTGGTTTACCTAAACAGTAGTTTGTGAACTAACAGAAGTGGATGCTGGCAAGGGAACCTGGATCCTCTGGAAGAGTAGGAGTGCTCTAACCTGATGACCTATCTCTCCCTCTACGTGTTTATATAGCACCTTATTAGATTAGGAGACCGTGGTGACATGATTAACCTAAAATTCCTTTTAGTTCATAGAACTTAAATCTTTAACAAGTAAGGTACGTCAAATTTGTAGGTAAGCCAGAATTAATGGTACATGCCTTTTATCCCAATGTTCAGAAGGAAGACAGATCTGTGTTGAGTTCCAGGTAGGTCTCATCTACATAGGGAGTTTCAGGCCAGCCATGGGTATATAAACCTGTCTCAAAAAAGAATTATACTACTGCAACATGGGGGCTTTGACAAGAAGGGAACTTTTATTTTTGGTTTGATGACAAATCTGTTACTTTTATCTGTTCATTGCGAACAAATGCATAACTAATACGGACGCATGTACCCTTAGTGCATGGATATGTATGAGACCAGAGATCAACCGTGGGTGTCATTACATGGGAGCTGCCCACCTTGTTTTTGAGATGGTATGTCCCTGGGTCCTGGACTTAACTAGGCTGGACCTCTGTGAATTCAAGGCCAACTTTATTTACATATCGAGTTCCAAACAGTTAGAGTCACACAGAAATAATCTGTATCAAAAATAAATTTAAAAAAACAAAAAGGAGATAGATAAACAACCAAACAGTAAGGCTTATGCCTTTAGAGGCAGAGGCAGGCGGATCTCTGAGTTCCTGGCCAGTCTTGTCTATAGAGTGAGTTCTAGGACAACCAGGACTACATAGAGAAATCCTGGGGGAAGGGGGGAAGGAATAAAGAAAGTAAAATAAAGAAATATAAAAATGACAAACCATGTGCCAGCACGATGTCTGGCTTTTCACATGGACACTAGAGAGAGAGCTGAGCCCCTCACACACGCATGGAGGGTCTTAGCTGTCTGCATGTGGGTGTACGAGGACATCCAATACTTCCCTCTTTTTTGGTGTGAAATAGAGGTAGGGTGAGATCTCGTCTGTAAGCTTTATAAAACGGGGCCTCTTGGTCCTGTTCAGTGGTATACCCTAATGAAATATGGACAGGCTAGCTAGAGTCTGTAAACCAGGTGACTTCGAGAATAAAAACTCATAAATGGGGAAAATGCAGAAGGAGCCTGGTCCCTGACATCCCAATCTCCAGTCAAGGACCCTCCTTCCTGTACTCTCATGGGAAAGAGAACTCATATCTGACTGAAGTCCCTAAATTATGAGTGACTTCAATCACATAACCTTCTCTATCATATTTGTTTTTAGAGATTTATTTATTTTATGTGTATGAGTAATGTGTGTGTGTAATCTAGAGTTACAGACAGTTGTGAGATGCCATGTGGGTGCTGGGAATTAAACCCGGGTCCCTTAAAGGAGCAGGCCAACCACTTAGCCACTTCTCCCGCACACACTCTATCATCTTATGTGTGCTTTTTCTCTGGCAATGCTGAGCAGCTTGTTGGAGATGCAAGGAACCAGTTCAGTAAGATGGAATTTAGGAAAACAGGAAAGAGTGTATGGACTCCATAAAGGAGCGGTTCTCATGCAGTCAGGAGACCTCAGTGAAATCAAACGTGTGGACAGCAGAGATGAATGACCAATGCAGTCTCCTTCCTTACATCAATCCTTCCACTAAATCTAGGTATGAGCTTTTATATCAGGCGTGGGTGGGAAAAGGAAGTCTTTTTTTTTTTAAAGATTTATTTATTTATTATAGATGAATACACTGTAGCTGTCTTCAGACACACCAGAAGGGGGCATCAGATCCCATTACAAATGGTTGTGAGCCACCATGTGGTTGCTGGGAATTGAACTCAGGACCTCTGGAAGAGCAGTCAGTGTTCTTAACCATCAAGCCATCTAACCCAAGAACTCGAGTAACTCAACATTACCTTTTTCTGATCAAATAGCATTCTATTTTTGCAATAGACTCCCACACAAACAGTACAATCTGATCACCAACCTAATCCTTTTTATCAAGTGACCCATAGTTACAGTGGGAAGAAATTAAGAGGCAATATAAGTTAGGTCTCAGGCTGTCCAAATATCCATAAATGGGCTCAAACTGGATTATAGAAGGATTTCTAGCAATTTGATAAAAGCCAGTTTTCCTCAGGAACTTGTAAAACCAGTCCCCATCTGCCGAAAGGAGTTACTTCCCTTACTCTGACAGATGGGACATGTGACCTGTGGATGCATATCACAGTTCACGCCAGCGTACAGGCTAGCACTCCAAGTACTAGTTATACATTTCCAAGTCCACACTAGCTAGCATCCTGGCCTCCTCATTCAGGTCCCTGCTCTTTTTATATCCCCTGCCCTAGCTATGCAGGGTGTTCTCACTGTTCCCTTTCTGGCTGTCCTCACTTCTCTCACAGATAGCCCTGGCCATGTCCAGTCTGCTTCTCTGTCTCTGCTCTCAACTCCTCCATGTGCCTCTGGATAATCTCTCTCTCTCTCTCTTGTGCAAAATAAAGACCTTCCCTGCTCACGGAGCAGTCATGTCCACAGTTTCCTTACAGCACCCCCCTTACATATAGCAACTAACTATGAAGCTACATTGGTATCTTAAAAAAAAAAACTTGGAGGGGGCCTGGAGAGATGACTTAAAGGTTAAGAGCACTGGCTGCTCTTCCAAAGGACCTGGGTTCAATTCCCAGCACCCACATGGCAGCTCACAGCTGTCTGATGATTCCAGTTCCAGAGGCAAAACAACAATGCACATAAAAATAAATAAATTACTTTTAAAAATAATAATAATCTTGGTCACTAAATAGTTCAGTAATTAAGAGCATTTACTATGGGACTGGAGAAATGGCTCAGCAGACAAGAACAATGGCTGCTCTCCCAGAGGACCTGGTTTCAATTCCCAGGATCCACATGGTAGCTCACAACTGTCTATAAATCCAGACCCATGAGGGATCCAATGTGGATTCCTCCACAGGCTCCAGGCACACACATGATATGTAGATATACATGCAGGTAAAGCATCCATATAAAAAAATAAGTGAATAAATTTAAAGGGAAAAAAAAAGAGCAAGCATACTGCGCCTCCTGAGGGCTGGAATTCAGTTCCTAGCTCCCACAGCAGTAGCTCAGAACCCTTATAACTCTAGCTCCAGGGGAATCTGAGACGTCTGGCCTCTACAAGTGCCTGCATTCACATGCATAGACCTACATGCAATTAAAAGTAATAAAATAGGGTCTGAGAGATGGCTCAGTCGTCAAGAGAACTTGCTTTTCTTCCAGAGAGCCTAAGTTTGGTCCCCAGCAGCCACACTGGAAATTCCCAACTTAAAGAAAGGCATTTCTTGGTCCAGCGTCAGGGAACGAACACAGGACTAGAGACTTCCAGAGAGTAAACTGGTTGTATTCCAAGCTTCTGTCAGATGGACAGAACAAGGAAAGTCAAGACAACTTACCTTCACCAGCACATAGTCCCCAGGCTGAGCTCTGACCTTGAGCCCAGGGTCAGTGATATCCTCCACCTCGGCATCAGGGAAAATCACCTTAAGGTTTGCATCATTTCGGCCACACAGGTCTGTGGTAGAACGCTTGCTGAACTGCAGGAAACAGAGAAAATGTTATACATCTGCCAGTCCTAAGTTTTAGGAGGCAAACGTTGAGCCTTTTATCTGAGGCTCTCCAGGATCAGAACAGTTCTTAGCGAAGACGTCTAAAGGCTCAGTCTGTGTGACTGTTTCTACAACAGGACAACAGGTAGTGCACAACAAAAATAAAGTTCTGCTGACTATTTTGATGAATCTTCACAGGCTTGGCTTCTGCAGAAATGATTTGCAACAAGCATGAATTCCAGGTACTTGTGAGTGATGTGCTGGACAAATGAGCATTCGTGTTTCCCACCCTCATAGAAAGCACTAGGACTGTTTATTTGGCTTGAGTTCTTGTCCCGACTAAATATGCTAATTTGAAGACTGTCTCCACCATAGCCTAGGACCAGAAAGGAGGAGAAACCACAGTGAGAAGGTTAAGTTCTAGAAATAAGCAACTCCTCCATGCCTGCCGAGGTGCAGTGCCACAAACCAAGGTGACGCTCTAGTCTAAAGTCAGAAAACAAGACAAAACACCAGAAACAACTGTCTTCAGATATTATTAAATCAGAAAACAAGACAAAACACCAGAAACAACTATCTTCAGATATTATTAAACAGATCAAACAGACAATGACCTGTCAGAAATAGAGAGCAAATGAATTCAGTCCTCCATTCACTCTTGCCTTCAAACAGAAAGGCGCATGTCAGCCAGAGTATGTAAAGCAGAGACAGACAACATGCGATTCTCTTTCCCGAACAAGAAAGATCTGCTGGAAAAACAGAGAATTAAGTAGAAAGAAGAGCTCTTGAATTATCTCTGGGTTTCCAGATTTTTTGCTACATACATATGTGCAGAGTAAGAATTCCACAGACACAGGTCATCAGAGAACTTGGAAATTGTCAGCGGGACAGTTAGTTGGCATTTCCCATCTGCCCTTGGTCCAGGTAATGGGCATATCAACATGAATAGCATGTAGGTGGGAGACAGGACTCCGTGTATAAGAAGCCCTTGCTCTACAAGCAGAAGGACCTGAGTCCCCAGCACCGATATAAAAAGCCAGGCAGGTATGGACACATGCCCCAATGATGGGAAAGCAAAGACAACAGAACCCAGAGCTGGGCAGCGTCAGCCTAGCAGGAAGGAAAGCAGAGACAGCCCTCCATGTTGGCCTCCTCCTCCCTAGCTGCAGAGACAAGACTCCATGTTGGCCTCCTCCTCCCTAGCTGCAGAGACAAGCCCTCCATGTTGGCCTCCTCCTCCCTAGCTGCAGAGACAAGCCTCCATGTTGGCCTCCTCCTCCCTAGCTGCAGTTACTTCATACAAGGCTGGGTCTACAAACTCACCTGTGCCACCTGCTAGTGCTCTAAGTGCTCCAAGGGATCTGACACACTCTTCTGACCTCCTTGAGCCCTCAATACACAAACATCCATGTGTTCACGTTCTCTCTCTCTCTCTCTCTCTCTCTCTCTCTCTCTCCCTCCCTCCCCCCCTCTCTCCCTCTTCCCCCCTTTCTCTCTCTTACACACACACTAATAAATTTTTAAAGAAACCGTTCTTGAGGAAAGAAACAGGAATGAAGACAACCCAAATTAAGAAAATGTAAACCAGGTTGGGGATTTAGCTCAGTGGTAGAGCGCTTGCCTAGGAAGTGCAAGGCCCTGGGTTCGGTCCCCAGCTCCGGAAAAAAAGAAAAAGGAAAAAAAAAAAAAAGAAAATGTAAACCAATCTATCTCCACAGGAAGTTCTCTAAATATAAAAGAAAATACTTGGTACACTGGGAAGAAAGAAAACTGGCATGATTATATACATAGAAAATTCAAAACACAACAAGTATTTACTTATTTAAGCTAGAACCACTGAGTTTACCAAGGTCACAAGACAAGACAAAAGTGGAAGTGTGGGGCTGGAATGGTAGTGTCTGTCTAGCACGCAGAGGCCCTGGGTTTGGTACAACACCACATAACCTGAGCATGACGGTGCACTCCTGTAACCCCAGTGCTTAGGAAGACACAGGCAGGAGGCTCAGAAATTCAAGATCAAGGTCACCCTTGGCTGCATAGCAAATTCAAGGTCAACTTAGGTAAGCCATATGAAACCAGGTCTCAAGAGAGGGTTGCTCTGTGTAACACTTGCTGCCCTGGAACTCACTCTGTAAACCAGACTGGCCTTGAACTCAGAGATCTTTCTGACTTTGCCTTTCTGACAGTGCTGGGATTATAGGTGTGTGCCACCATGCCAAGCTAAAATAAAATTTTAAAATAAAAAAAGAAAGAGGTATGTGACCTTACCCCTTCAACCAATACCAGCTGGGTACAACCCACTGAGGTCGCATTGACTTTTGAAGCTTCTTCTCGGAAGACAGTAATAAGTTCCTCCAAACGCCTTAATTTTACTTCTTCTGGAACGTCATCCTTCAGCCTATGATATGCTCGTGTCTTCTATAAAACAAAACAGGATAACGGTCATTAAGGACTTGTAGAATCCTCAGAGCCAGGTTTACTTCTCTGCTTCTAGGGACATTCCATGAGAAATGGTAACTGAAATAGAATCTTTGTAGAGTCATTCTAAACTTAGCAAATGAAAATCACTCACTTATGGCTGGCAGGATGGCTCAGTGGGTAAAGGTACCTACAACCAAGCCTGATGACCTGATTCAATTCTAGAACCCATGTAGTGGAAAGAAAGAACCAACTCCAACAAGTGGTCCTCTGACCTACACACATACTCTGTGGTGCATGCACGCCCTACGAAAACATACATACAGAGTAAATACATACATACATACATACATACATACATATATACATACATACATACATTTTAAAAGAAAATTACAGACTCAAAATTAGTCTTTGTATTTGTTCTAAGCTTGTATTTGGACACAAACTAAATAATCCGTACACTAAGCTATTCAGCAATGTTGTTTATAGAGACATGTAAATCAGGCTGAATACTCACCAACTACTACCTAGTAAATCCTGGTCTATCAACACAGTGGAGCGTTATGCAACTGTTACTAAAACAGTTCCACAGATACTAATGTAACTGTTCCAAAATCACTCTGCAAAAGGAAGTTAGCAGAGCACAGATGAACCTGCGCATCTTTGGCATGGAAAGTACTCATGTTTATGAACACATGAAATATACCTGATAAGTGAGAGAGAAGTTGCCTACAAGAAAGGAACTAAACCTGGTGGCAGCAAAAGGAAGATGTGTTTTAACCCTTGTAACTTAACACTGTAAGCACACATTACCTAGCCGGGAACAATAATTATCCTTAAAAAGTGTTTTAGGGGCTGGAGAGATGGCTCAGTGGTTAACAGCACTGACTGCTCTTACAAAGGTTCTGAGTTCAATTCCCAGCAACCACATGGTGGCTTACAACCATCTGCAATGAGATCAAATGCCCTCTTCTGGTATCTGAAGACAGCTACAGTGTACTCACATACCTAAAATACGTCTTTTTTTTTTTTTAAGTGTTGGGCAAATGTCTTTATGCTCATATTCAAGTCAGGTAGAGAACCACTGAGCTAGGCAAGAGGCAAGGAATGAAAGGAAAGGCTAAATACCACTGTCTGGAAATTCAAACCAATCTACCCTGAAAGAACTACCATGCCCACAGATAAAAACAGAAAGGGGAATAGGTGTAAGATCCTTAAGCATGGGGCGGGGTTCTCCTTGGGTAACATGTTAGTAGCGATAACCATCCTGATGGCAGTTACCACATAGGAGTCAAGACTCTATGCCCATTATATACACCACCTTGTTTAAACCTCAGAACAACCCTGAGCGGGTATTGTGATTTCCACTTCACAAAGCACTAAGGACTTTAGATAAGGTCACTGTTATTACGTGACAGAGGTACAATATTTCCACTGTGTTGAAAGGCCGTTTTCCATCTAGCCAGCCTCATAATTTCTCTTGTGCATCTGTGATGGCCACAAAAAAAGAAGCAATATGGACTATAACAGGCTCCTAGAAGCTTCACTTCTGAAATAATTTTGTAAAAACACTGACTATAGGGGTTGGGGATTTAGCTCAGTGGTAGAGCGCTTGCCTAGGAAGCGCAAGGCCCTGGGTTCGGTCCCCAGCTCCGAAAAAAAGAACCAAAAAAAAAAAAAAAAAAAAACTGACTATAGAACACTGCACACTGAGCTCTGGTTTTGTCTTGGTTTGCTTATTTGTTTTTAGTTTGTTTTGTTTTGACACAGTCTCATGCTGAAGCCCAGGCTGTTTTTATCCTTGAGATTCCCCTGCCTCAGCCTCCTAAGTGCTGGGATAACAGGCACATATCACCAAACCCAGCTACCATAAAATATTTCATAAATAGGAAGACTAGCATGGCATTTTTTTCCCTATCAAACTGCTGAAGTTTGCTGGTTGTGGTGGCTCTCACACTTAAGCAGCTAAGTGACATAGAAGGAAAACAGGACTGAGCCCAACCTAAGCCTCATGGTAAGACCTTATCTCAAAACAATGGCTAAAATTTGGCATATAATAGATAAAAATTAACTAGAGAAAAGAAAACAATTGATAGTAAGATCCTATAATACAGGTGGCTAAGCATGGTGGCACACATCTTAAATGCCTGAACTCAGGAGCTGAGGCAGACAATCTCTATGAGTTCAAGGCCAGCCTGATCTGCGCATCATGTTCCAAGACAGCCATGGGCAGGCATAGCTGTAACCATTCTGTTCCATGCCTGCCAGCCATTTCATAATGTTGCTGACACAGAAAAACAGCTAGAATCAGAACAGGGTTAAGTTGGCCACATATCCTGCTATGTTCTGAGGTTTGTTATTCTTTTTCTTTAGAATTATTTATTTATTTTATGTATATGAGTACATAGCTGTCCACAGACACACCAGAAGAGGGCACCAGATCTCATTACAGATGGTTGTGATCCACCATGTGGTTGCTGAGAATTGAACTCAGAATTCTGGAAAAGCAGCTCTCCTAATCGCTCAACCAACTCTCTAGCACCAAGGTTTGTTATTCTTAAGAAATTCTACAACCAAAGACTCCACTCAGGACCAATCAGATTAAAGGCCAGCCTGAACTGTTGTGTCTGAACTACCACAATGGCTTGAGTAAGGGCCTACCACCCTGCAGCACTCTCTGCACCTGCGTATGAGCTCATTGTGGTTTTGCCTTTATTAGCTGGCCCTGGGAAACACTGAGTCTAGGCTGCATCCCCGATCAATAAGTCCTGGGGCATGAGCTCAATAAACTGCCTGCCTGAGACCAGAGTCTGTGTGGCAATTTCTGGACCCCAACAAGAAATAACTTAAAAAAAATACTGGGATTTTACCACGTCTGTCTTGCTGTCAAACCCACTACCAATCAGTCCCAAGCTAGTAAGAGAATGACACTAATTGTTCCCATCAAGGACTTACTTGCCTCATGCTGTATGCAAAGAGAAAACCAGTATTGTACTGAACTTCTCGAAGTAAAGACACTGTCTGCAGGTGATCGTCCTCTGTCTCTCCACAGAAGCCAGTGATGAAGTCGCTGCTGAGGCCCACACCTGTCAATGTACAACAAAGGACAAAGACCAGAGCTTAGAGACTGGGGCCGCCTGCCTCCAGAAGGAATGTGGGTGTTGACAGATGACAGAGGGAAGGAAAGCAAATGGGACACATTTCCAAACTACTCAGCCCACATCTAAGTCAAAAAGAAGTCATGCCAGGTGGATTTCTGTGAGTTCAAGGCCAGCCTGGTCTATAGATTGAATTACAGGACAGTCAGGGCTGTTACCCAGAGAAACCCTGTATTGAAAACCAAAAAAAAGGGGGGGGGGGGGGGAGAAAAAGGAAGTCACTACAGAAGAAAGAAAAAGGAAGTCACTACAGAGCAAGAGGAAGAGGCTTGCTTTTCTACATCATGCCAGAACTAGCTTCTCACTTTACATTTCCTTCAGAACTAGGAATGATTCTTGGCTTCAAATGCTAGATTCGGAGATACTGCACACACACACACAGTTCCCATGGTTCTGCTTTCTTGTGGGAAGGGTGGAAGACAGGGTGAAAGACTGAACCTTATTCTGTGCTGGATAAGCATTCTCCCACTAGCACTCCAGCTCCCAGCTCCTGCCTTGATTAATGAACCTTTCCATACTTCACACAGACATATGCATCTATGTGATGTGTCCTGTTGTATCGTTTGGAGATCGGGGATTGTCTTTCTACAGTGCTAGGGACAGAACCCAGGGCCTTGAACACTCTACCTCTAAACTAGACTATGTCTATATATTTTAATTAATTCATAATAACTGTGCATATGTATATATGATAAAACACTGAATTTAACATTATGTTCATTTATAAAACAGTGGCAAGAATTATCAGACACTGAACATGTAGAAAGTGCTTTGTCACTAGCCATTCAATTGCCACCAAAACCGGATGACATGAGCACTAGTTACTCATTTTATAAATGACGAGGGGCTGGAGAGATGGCTCAGCGGTTAAGAGCACCGACTCCTCTTCCAAAGGTCCTGAGTTCAAATCCCAGCAACCACATGGTGACTCACAGCCATCTGTAATGAGATCTGATGCCTTCTTCTGGTGTGTCTGAAGACAGCTACAGTGTACTCATATACAATAAATAAAATAAAAAAAATAAATAAATAAAAATGACGAATCGTTGTTACATAGCTAGTAACACAGCACTCACTACATCACCCTGACCCACTGAAGCACAAGCAAGTGTGCATAAGACAAGAATCAGAAATTAGAATTTGGGGTTGGGTGTGGTGGCACATGCCTTGAGGCTCAGCATAAGGGAGACAGAGGCATTTGGATCCCTGTGAGCTTGAGGCCTACCTAGTCTACATAGTAAGCTCTAGGCTCAGAAATAAAAAAACAGAACTTGAGGGAAATTTCAGACAACATTCTCAACCAAATCTTAACAAAACAGAACAAATAGACAGTAATTTAATTAGAAGGAAGGGAAAAGGAAAAGCATATAATGGGATCATACCTAAAATCTACCATAAGTCCAATTATACCTGAATACATGACAGTACATGTTTATAATCCAAGCAATAGCAATGAAGTCGTCAGGTCAAGTTCAAGGCCTGAGCACCATAACAAGACACAGCGTCAAAATCCAAGTGCAGAGATGCACTTCAATGGCAAAGCACATGCCATTCGATCTCTAGCACACACACACACACACACACACACACACACACACACACACACACACTTCCTTCCGTCAGAAGGACGGAAAGGAAGTGGAACAGAGAAAGGAAAACAGGGAAGCAGAGAATGAACACAGAAGCAGCGCAAACTATGACATGACAGCACAAGGAACTTGCCAGAGGCTGGTAATCGAACAAGACGCCTGTGAACTGTGGCAATGCACTCAGCATTTCTTAACTGTACCTGGGATAGCCTCCCTGATATGATGAACCAAAGCCACGTATGCTTCTCTTGAATATCTGCAGTAAAGAAAAGACAAGACCCAGATGAACTGCTCATCCTTTTCAGGGGAGGGAGGGCAGGGTTACAAGGTCTCTGTAGCTCAAGTCAGCCTTAACCTTCTGCTCTTCCTGGCTCTACCTCCCAAGAGTACATCATAGAAGTACACTGCCACAGCAGGCTCAATCTTATTCAAGTGAACGTTATACAGAGACAACACTATGAATTTACCCATGTGCTCATCTTGAGATGTCTCCACAGACAGATACTTGTTACCAAACCTGATGATTCAAGTTCAATCCCTGGAACATACATGGTAGAAGAGGAAAACCAACTCACGACATTTATCCTCTGGTACACACACACACACACACACACATGCACACACACACACGCACACACGCACGCACACACACACACATGCACACACACACGCACACACATACACGCACACACGCACACACACGCATACCCACACACCCACACGCATGCACGCATGCACACACGCATACGCACACACGCACACGCATATGCACACACATGCACATATACACACACGCGCACACATACACACATACACGCACACACGCACACACACGCACACACACGCACGCACGCACATGCACGCGCACTCACACGCACGGACACACGCACACATGCACACGCACACACGCACACGCCGCAGCTCCTAAGGACATTACATTTAACAAACCAAGAAAAAAAATTAAACACTTAAGAAGACCTCTAGGGGTTGGAGAGGCGGCTCAGTGGTCAAGAGCACTGTCTATTCAACTCTTAGAACCTACATGGCAGCTTACAACCGTCTGTTTCTCCAATTTCAGGACCAAATGCCTTCTTCTGGTCTCCTTGAACAATGTATACACGTGATGCATACATGCAGGCAAAGACCCATATACAATAAACAAAATCTGAAAGATAGAAAAAGTCCCTTAATCTTTGCCTCTGTGGAAAATGAGACGAAGTTCTAGTTCTCTGAACTCTGTCTTGGGTCTCACCTCTGTAAACTTATTTCCAAAGTGAGTCATGCGCCCTGCATTTATATTCTTAGACCTAAAAATCTTTATTACTCCTGCAAGTTTTTATTTTTTAAAGATTTATTGATTTATTTATCTATTATATATAACTACACTATAGCTGTCTTCAGACACATCAGAAGAGGGCATCAGCTGTGAACCACCATGTGATTGCTGGGATTTGAACTCAGGACCTCTGGAAGAACAGTCAGTGCTCTTAACCACTGAGCCATCTCTCCAGCCCATCCTGCAAGTTTTTAAAGACTATAATTTCACTGGGTGGTGTGTAGCACACTTTTAATCCCACCACTTGAGAGACAGAGGCAGGCAGATCTCTGTGAGTTTGAGGCCAGTCTGGTCTACAGAGCAAGTTCCAAGATAGCCAGGGCTACACAATGAAATGCTGTCTTGAAAGACAAATCAAAATAAACACCCCTACACACACACACACACACACACACACACACACACACACACACACACACACAGGTGCCCAGTAAGCACTTACATTAAAAAATGCTAAGAAATAGACTCAATCCCTCTTCTGGTTAGGGGCTACACAGCAGCAAGTTCACTGTCCACAGATTTACTCAAACAACAATCACTTATCAGTTCACTACTGTGTGTTGTACACTCTACTAGGTCCTTAGCAACAAGTGCAGTGTGTAGCAATTCAGGAAAACTGGGAAGGCCAAGGATGCCCCTCCCCGAGTAGGTCTCACCCTCTCCGCATGGCCTCCAGTACACGGCTGCTCCCACTCTGGGCTGGCAGGTGGATCTGCTTACAGATGTTGTGTCTCTCACGAATCAGCTGTAGAACCTGATTAAACAGAACACATTATGGGTTACCTAAGGCTTACCAAAGAACCAGTAGGAAAAATAGTCTCTACATTCTGGGAGAAGGCTACCATTGTCTAGTTTCAGTTTTTGTTTCGTCTCATTTGAGACCAGATTTCTCTATGTAGCAAGGCAGGCATCCAACTCAGCAAGCCGCCTGACTCGCTTCCTGCGTGCCAGAGTCAAAGGCGTGTAACACGTGCTTGGTAACTTACTCCTCACTGCTCCTCCGCAAACGCTAAGTTTCGAGTAATTAAAAGGTGGATTGGGTGCACACATTTAATCCCAGCACTTGGGAGGCAGAGGCAGGCAGACCTCTGAGTTCAAGTGAGTTCTAAGACAGCCAGGGCTACACAGAGAAACCCTGTCTTGGGAAAGGAAAACAGAAGACATAGCCTTGCTAAGTTGTCCTAACTGGCCTGGCACCCACTATGTAGCCAAGGCTGGCCTGGCACTCACTATGTAGCCAAGGCTGGCCTGGCATTTATAACCCACCTGTGTCAACTTCCCAAAGCTAGCATTATAAACATGAGAAACATGAATCTCACACCGGACAAGAGCTGGGATTTGAGCCCAAGTGTGTCTCAGGCTACAGTCTGGGTACTTTATCACTACACCATATTGTCTCCTCTGTCCTCACTGTATCACCGCCACCACCATCACTACCCTGCAGCTGCCCACCTTGACAAACGTCTCACTACACAAGTGGTTCCAGGCTCCCACTCAAAACCATCCTATCGCCTTCCTGACCCTGGGGAACTTTAAAATCTTGCCGAAGGACCAATAGGTCTTCAAGGAGACACTGCAATGTAACATAGAATCCCAGAGCAGGATTCAGGATCTCTGATATGTACTACTGGGTGCAGGCAATAATATGCTTTAGGATGCTGATAACATTTGTCGGACATAATAACACTCACCTCATCGGGAAAATCCTTGGGGTGAGGAGAGGTGAAACGAATCCTCATTTCAGGATCTATTCTTGAAACCTGATCCAGAAGGTGAGAAAAACGAAGCCCTCCTTGTTTGGGTTTATAGTTGGTAGTAAAGCCACGGCTGAGGTTGGCAGACCCTGTACTACTGAACTGGACTTCTGAATTGTCCCGAAAACTATTAACATTCTGACCTAGAAGTGTCACTTCTTTTAGCCCCTGAAAACAGAAAAACCATGTTGAAAACAAGTTTAAAACTTGGTGAACAGCTTCATGCCAAACCACTGATTAAAAATTAGCTGATTCAGGAGCTAGAGAGATGGGTCAGTGGTCAAGAGCATTGGCTGCTCTTCCAAAGCACCCAGACTCAAATCCTAACACCTACATGGCACTTGACAACTGTCCGTAATTCCAGTTCCAGGTTAACTGACACCCACATACATGGAGACAGACAGACATACAGACAGAACATGAATTTAAATACATTTTTTAAAATATTAGCTGAGTCTACCAAGAAACATATAAAAATCTCTTTAATTCAATAATTTCATACTTGAGTATCTTATCCAAAGACTGAACAACAGAATAAAACCTTAAGTAAAGAATGTGCATGCCTGTAATGCCAACTCAGGAAGTAAAGGCAGGTTTCAATTACCATCAATCCCTTACACAGAGTTTTGTACTATAGGGAGTTGGAAATGGGAAAGAGGGAGATAAACTTAGCAAATGAAAATAAATTTTACAAGCTACCAGGGATGGAACTCCCTCTGCCTAGGCAGGGGGAAGAAATAACATAGGCTACATAATTAGAAAGGTTGTCCTCAGCCTGGCCAGAACATGCTCAGCAGAAGAGAGCGTGAATAACTTTACCTGCTCAGAGAGCTTCCTCACTTCATCTAGAATGGAGGCAACTGGCCGACTCCTCTCCCTGCCCCGAGTGAAAGGAACGATACAGTAACTGCACATATTGTCGCAGCCCCGCATGATTGACCTAGGGAAGAAAGTGTCGGGACACAGTTAATGAGGAGGCAATGTTGTCTTAGCAATCTCAAGCAATAGGTCACAGCTCTACTGTTGTTGGGTTTTCTTTGCCTCCAACGTCAACTGCACTAACGTGAGATCTGTAAGTATGCAGTCGCACTGCACTAATGTGAGATCTGTAAGTATGCAGTCACACTCACTGCACTAACGTGAGATCTGTAAGTATGCAGTCGCACTGCACTAATGTGAGATCTGTAAGTATGCAGTCGCACTGCACTAATGTGAGATCTGTAAGTATGCAGTCACACTCACTGCACTAACGTGAGATCTGTAAGTATGCAGTCACACTCACTGCACTAACGTGAGATCTGTAAGTATGCAGTCACACTCACTGCACTAACGTGAGATCTGTAAGTATGCAGTCGCACTGCACTAATGTGAGATCTGTAAGTATGCAGTCGCACTGCACTAATGTGAGATCTGTAAGTATGCAGTCACACTCACTGCACTAACGTGAGATCTGTAAGTATGCAGTCACACTCACTGCACTAACGTGAGATCTGTAAGTATGCAGTCACACTCACTGCACTAACGTGAGATCTGTAAGTATGCAGTCTCACTCACTGCACTAACGTGAGATCTGTAAGTATGCAGTCGCACTGCACTAATGTGAGATCTGTAAGTATGCAGTCGCACTGCACTAATGTGAGATCTGTAAGTATGCAGTCACACTCACTGCACTAACGTGAGATCTGTAAGTATGCAGTCACACTCACTGCACTAACGTGAGATCTGTAAGTATGCAGTCACACTCACTGCACTAACGTGAGATCTGTAAGTATGCAGTCACACTCACTGCACTAACGTGAGATCTGTAAGTATGCAGTCACACTCACTGCACTAACGTGAGATCTGTAAGTATGCAGTCACACTCACTGCACTAACGTGAGATCTGTAAGTATGCAGTCACACTCACTGCACTAACGTGAGATCTGTAAGTATGCAGTCACACTCACTGCACTAACGTGAGATCTGTAAGTATGCAGTCACACTCACTGCACTAACGTGAGATCTGTAAGTATGCAGTCACACTCACTGCACTAACGTGAGATCTGTAAGTATGCAGTCACACTCACTGCACTAACGTGAGATCTGTAAGTATGCAGTCACACTCACTGCACTAACGTGAGATCTGTAAGTATGCAGTCACACTCACTGCACTAACGTGAGATCTGTAAGTATGCAGTCACACTCACTGCACTAACGTGAGATCTGTAAGTATGCAGTCACACTCACTGCACTAACGTGAGATCTGTAAGTATGCAGTCACACTCACTGCACTAACGTGAGATCTGTAAGTATGCAGTCACACTCACTGCACTAACGTGAGATCTGTAAGTATGCAGTCACACTCACTGCACTAACGTGAGATCTGTAAGTATGCAGTCACACTCACTGCACTAATGTGAGATCTGTAAGTATGCAGTCACACTCACTGCACTAACGTGAGATCTGTAAGTATGCAGTCACACTCACTGCACTAACGTGAGATCTGTAAGTATGCAGTCACACTCACTGCACTAACGTGAGATCTGTAAGTATGCAGTCACACTCACTGCACTAACGTGAGATCTGTAAGTATGCAGTCACACTCACTGCACTAACGTGAGATCTGTAAGTATGCAGTCACACTCACTGCACTAACGTGAGATCTGTAAGTATGCAGTCACACTCACTGCACTAACGTGAGATCTGTAAGTATGCAGTCACACTCACTGCACTAACGTGAGATCTGTAAGTATGCAGTCACACTCACTGCACTAACGTGAGATCTGTAAGTATGCAGTCACACTCACTGCACTAACGTGAGATCTGTAAGTATGCAGTCACACTCACTGCACTAACGTGAGATCTGTAAGTATGCAGTCACA
Organism: Rattus norvegicus; assembly: GCF_021556685.1. Taxonomy (NCBI): domain Eukaryota; kingdom Metazoa; phylum Chordata; class Mammalia; order Rodentia; family Muridae; genus Rattus; species Rattus norvegicus. The sequence goes on from NC_141536.1 coordinate 142,826,581, forward strand.
CTCACTGCACTAACGTGAGATCTGTAAGTATGCAGTCACACTCACTGCACTAACGTGAGATCTGTAAGTATGCAGTCACACTCACTGCACTAACGTGAGATCTGTAAGTATGCAGTCACACTCACTGCACTAACGTGAGATCTGTAAGTATGCAGTCACACTCACTGCACTAACGTGAGATCTGTAAGTATGCAGTCACACTCACTGCACTAACGTGAGATCTGTAAGTATGCAGTCACACTCACTGCACTAACGTGAGATCTGTAAGTATGCAGTCACACTCACTGCACTAACGTGAGATCTGTAAGTATGCAGTCACACTCACTGCACTAACGTGAGATCTGTAAGTATGCAGTCACACTCACTGCACTAACGTGAGATCTGTAAGTATGCAGTCACACTCACTGCACTAACGTGAGATCTGTAAGTATGCAGTCACACTCACTGCACTAACGTGAGATCTGTAAGTATGCAGTCACACTCACTGCACTAACGTGAGATCTGTAAGTATGCAGTCACACTCACTGCACTAACGTGAGATCTGTAAGTATGCAGTCACACTCACTGCACTAACGTGAGATCTGTAAGTATGCAGTCACACTCACTGCACTAACGTGAGATCTGTAAGTATGCAGTCACACTCACTGCACTAACGTGAGATCTGTAAGTATGCAGTCACACTCACTGCACTAACGTGAGATCTGTAAGTATGCAGTCACACTCACTGCACTAACGTGAGATCTGTAAGTATGCAGTCACACTCACTGCACTAACGTGAGATCTGTAAGTATGCAGTCACACTCACTGCACTAACGTGAGATCTGTAAGTATGCAGTCACACTCACTGCACTAACGTGAGATCTGTAAGTATGCAGTCACACTCACTGCACTAATGTGAGATCTGTAAGTATGCAGTCACACTCACTGCACTAACGTGAGATCTGTAAGTATGCAGTCACACTCACTGCACTAATGTGAGATCTGTAAGTATGCAGTCACACTCACTGCACTAACGTGAGATCTGTAAGTATGCAGTCACACTCACTGCACTAACGTGAGATCTGTAAGTATGCAGTCACACTCACTGCACTAACGTGAGATCTGTAAGTATGCAGTCACACTCACTGCACTAACGTGAGATCTGTAAGTATGCAGTCACACTCACTGCACTAACGTGAGATCTGTAAGTATGCAGTCACACTCACTGCACTAACGTGAGATCTGTAAGTATGCAGTCACACTCACTGCACTAACGTGAGATCTGTAAGTATGCAGTCACACTCACTGCACTAACGTGAGATCTGTAAGTATGCAGTCACACTCACTGCACTAATGTGAGATCTGTAAGTATGCAGTCACACTCACTGCACTAACGTGAGATCTGTAAGTATGCAGTCACACTCACTGCACTAATGTGAGATCTGTAAGTATGCAGTCACACTCACTGCACTAACGTGAGATCTGTAAGTATGCAGTCACACTCACTGCACTAATGTGAGATCTGTAAGTATGCAGTCACACTCACTGCACTAACGTGAGATCTGTAAGTATGCAGTCACACTCACTGCACTAACGTGAGATCTGTAAGTATGCAGTCACACTGCACTAACGTGAGATCTGTAAGTATGCAGTCACACTCACTGCACTAACGTGAGATCTGTAAGTATGCAGTCACACTGCACTAACGTGAGATCTGTAAGTATGCAGTCAGACTATGACCAGACCGACACGGTGAGATGCTGATGGAAGCACAGTGGTGAAGGCTGACTCAGATGCGCGGTGCTGCTACTGTGTTATAGGTATGTTAGTGTGTACATATACTAACATTGCAACCTTATGTAGAGACTGAAAACAAACTAACTCTATGTCTACACAGGTTATAAAACACACCCTGAATTTAAAACATAGTTTGCATTTCTCCCACATTCTTTTTCTTTGGAATGGGATCTTATGTGAGTCAGGTTAGACTTAAACTTGCTATGTAGCAAAAACCATGGATGATCTTGAACTCCTGATCCTCCTGCCTCCACCTCCCAAGTGTTGCATTTACGAATATGCATCAGCAAACCTGACTCCAGCTTTGGTTTTCTGAGTCAGGGTCTCTCAATGGAGTCCTGAATTGCTGGCAATGCTGTAGAGCCCAGGCTGCCCTTGAACTCACAGTAGGCAGTGTACCTGCCTCCTGCTCCCAACTGTCAGGAGCTTCTTCCCAGCTACTGTTTTCTAATTCTAAGACGAAGGCTTTCCAAGTAACAGAGACTAGCCTGGAACACACAAAATGGCCACAAATTCACAACAATCTTCCTGCCTCAGTCAGCCTCAGATTGCAAGCATATACTACAGTAGCTTAAAAAAAGTTCTATCAAGAAAGTCCAAGATATTTCTTTAAGTGAAAATAAACAAAACAATAATATTGGGCTAGAGAGATGGCTCATGTATCAAGAGCACTGACTGCCCTTCCACAGGTCCTGAGTTCAATTCCCAGCAACCACATGGTGGCTCACAACCATCTGTAATGAGATCTGATGCCCTCTTCTGGCCTGCAGGCATACGTGCAGGCAGAACACTATACATAATAAATAAACAAATCTTTAAAATAATAATATTTATGTTTTAAAAAGAGGGTAGGAAAAGACTCCTTATGTGTATATGACTGCAGATACAAGAATAGTTCTAGAAGGATTAAGAAAGAAATGACAAGCTGGGTGATGGCGTCGTACTCCTTTAATACCAGCACTCAAGAGACAAAGGCAGGCAGATCTCTGAGTTCAAGGCCAGCCTGGTCTACAGAGCAAATTTCAGGATGACCGGGGCTACACAGAGAAACTCTTGTCTTGAAGAACCAAGAAAGAGAGAGAGAGAGAGAGAGAGAGAGAGGAGAGTGGAGAGAGAGAGAGAGAGAGAGAAAGAAAGAAAGAGAGAAAGAAAGAGAGAGAGAGAAAAAGAGAGAGAGAGAGAGAGAGAGAGAGAGAGAGAGAGAAAGAAAGAAAGAAAGAAAGAAAGAAAGAAAGAAAGAAAGAAAGAAAGAAAGAAAGGAAGAAAGAAAGGCAGGCAGATAGATAGATATGACTGACATGGACACCCTTGAGAAATGAAATGGCCTCAGAGAGCAGGAGCAGGGATGATGGGCATGGCAAGGATGATGGTGTGAGGGGATTTTACTACATTAGAGGTTGGTTTCTATATGCTGTACTATAACTGAGCATACTTATTCATTTTCCTATGTTCAACAGTAAGACTAACATGCTATTTCAAAAGCAAGAGAGAGGGATGAGGGCCACTCAGCCCGACTCTCACATAGTGACTCACACGAAGGCAGAAGTGGCACTGGGGCTCGTTTGGACTGGCATGATATCCGCGTAGGTCTCATCCAGAGAGAGAAGCACATTTGCTGCTTGCTGACCTGACTCCACAACGGCCAGCAGCCGGGGAAGGTCTCGATAGGCATCTGGACCAGCCAAAAGATCTACCATTTTCTCCCTGTTGAGGATCTCTCCCTTCAGTCTCTCAGCCATGCAGCCTAGGAAGCAAAAGAAACTAGCACCTTACCCCCGGCTCACTTGGTTCCTGGCTTTTGTTTAGTGCACATGATTTATAACGTGAAGACCAAAAACAGAAAAAACTTCTTTAAGAGTTTAGTATTATCCTTCAAACCCAACCCATACCACTGAACCCATATCTTCAGATACAAAAACATCACAGAAATATTCAAAGCAACTCAATGTTTTTCACCATTGCTGGAGATGGAACGCTGCTGGAGGTGGAGGTGGAGGTGGTGGAGGTGGAGGTGGTAGTGGAGGAGGTGGAGGAGGTGGTGGTGGTGGAGGAGATGGTGGAGGTGATGGTGGAGGTGGAGGAGGTGGTGGTGGTGGAGGAGGTGGTGGAGGTGGAGGAGGTGGTGGTGGAGGTGGTGGAGGTGATGGTGGAGGTGGAGGTGGAGGTGGAGGAGGTGGTGGTGGTGGTGGAGGTGGAGGAGGTGGTGGTGGTGGAGGTGGAGGTGGAGGTGATGGTGGAGGTGATGGTGGAGGTGATGGTGGAGGTGGAGGAGGTGGTGGTGGTGGAGGTGATGGTGGAGGTGATGGTGGAGGTGGAGGTGGTGGAGGTGGAGGTGGTGGTGGTGGCAGTACACATTTTTAACTCCAGAACTCAGGAGGAAGAGGCAGGCAGAGCTCTGTGAGTTCAATGCAAGCCTGGTCTATGGAGCGAGCTCCAGGGCAGCCAGGGCTTCACAGGGAAACCCTGTCTTGAAAAACAAACAAAACCTTTAAAGTACATCTTTTACAAACTCCTTATACTGGTAGTTGTTTGGGGTTTCTTTAAAGGTTTTTTTTTTGTTTATGTGAATGTGCACCTGTGTATGAGTATGTGCACATGAGTGACGTTGCCTGTTAAATTCAGAAAGGAGGGTTAAATCCCTGGATCTGCAAGTACAAGCAGTTGTAAGCTGCCCAACGCAGAAGCTGGGAACCAAAGTTGAATCCTTTGTGAAAACAGTATGTGCTCTTCACTGCTGATTCATCTCTCCAGCCCCACAGTTTGTTTTTTAAGGTTTTTTTAAAGATTGTATGTATAATTAGTGGGGCGGGGATGCACATGAGTACAAGTGCCTGTGTAGGACAGAAGAGGGTGTTGGATATTTCAGGGAGCTAGAGTAGGAGCCAACTCAGGTCCTGTGGAAGAGCAACATATGCTCTTAGCCACTGAGCCATCTCCCCACCCTAACCCCATTGTTTGAGCTGTTAAGTTGACCCAACCTAGACTCGCCTGGCGGACGCCACATAAGAACAGTAGTGGACAGGTAAGCTTCCTGGAGACAGGCCACTCTTTTGCACAGCTTCGATGGCTGTACCTTGAAGAGGCACAGCCCTAGGGGCTCTGTCCCAGGACTTCTTGCTACTGCTGTGCCTTCTCGTGTCTGTCATTGCTATATTACTCATATATGTGGCATGGTGTGATTAGGCAAGGAGAGACCCTCACGGCCTATAGTCTGGTGTGATTCCATCCTGGATGACAGCCCACTCTGTTTGGCAATTTTCCTGCAGATCACCATGAAGATGATGCTGTTTAGATGAATTAATGATTTTATAAAACTCCTGATTTGATTTAAATAGTTTTAGAAAGTTAGGGTAGTTGAGAGAAGGTTTTGTTATTAAGGAGATGGTTTAAGGGCTGGAGAGATAGGAAATGTTTAGTTAGGTATGAGTTCCAAAAGAAGAATACATAATTATCTGCTGTGTAATAATTTTAATCTGTTTTTGAAGAATATGTGTTTGTGGTGATTTTTTATTTTAGAGAATATATAACTTGTAGCTATAAGATGATCTTTTTCCTACATGGAGAACTCTGTCTTAGGTGGTATAAAAAGGCTAAGAGAAAAAATAGTTATTGGAGTTAACTGGTTGAAGTTTGTTCCATCTAACAAATATGTATATGTATTGAGCTGGCAAGATGGCATACATGCAGGCAGAACACTGTATACATAATAAACAGATCTTTAAAATAATAATATTTATGTCTTTTAAATTATTTGCTTTAAAGATTTATGTATGTATATGAGTACACTGTTGCTGTCTTCATTCAGACACACCAGAAGAGGACATCGGATTCCATTACAGATGGTTGTGAGCCACCATGTGGTTGCTGGGAATTGAATCAGGACTTCTAGAAGAGCAGTCAGTGCTCTTAAGCTCTGAGCTATCTCTCCTGCCCAAGTATTTATGTTTTAAAAGGAGGATAGGAGGGGTTGGGGATTTAGCTCAGCGGTAGAGTGCTTGCCTATCGAGCACAAGGCCCTGGGTTTGGTCCCCAGCTCCGAAAAAAAAAAAAGGAAAAAAAAAAAAAAAAAAAGGAGGATAGGAGGGGTTGGGGATTTAGCTCAGCGGTAGAGTGCTTACCTATCGAGCGCAAGGCCCTGGATTCAGTCCCCAGCTCCGAAAAAAAAAAGAAAGAAAAAAGGAGGATAGGAAAAGATTCCTTATGTGTATATGACTGCACATACAAGGACAGTTCTAGAAGGATTAAGTAGGAAATGACAAGCTGGGTGGTGGTGGTGTACTCCTTTAATACCAGCACTCAGGAGGCGGAGGCTGTGTGTGGTTTTAATAAGAGTGATTAAGTTAACCAGACTATAATAGACAGTCTACTATGCATAAAGTTAAATATATTAATTGTCATGGTTTCAATATGCTTGGCCCAGGAAGTGGCACTATTTGGAGGTGTGGTCTTGTTGGAATAGATGTGGGCTTTTGCACCCTAGTCCTAGCTACCTGGAAGTCAGTCTTCCACTAGCAGCCTTCAGATGAATATGTAGAACTCTCAGCTCCTCCTGCACCATGCCTGCCAGGATGCTGCCATGCTCCCGCAATGATGGCAATGGACTGAACCTCTGAACCTGTGAGCCAGCCCCAGTTAAATGTCCTTTATAAGACTTGCATTGGTCATGGTGTCTGTTCACAGCATAAAACCCTAACTAAGACATTAGCCAAATTCTGGACAGAAAAAATGCAGAGTTTTCTTTCGATTAAAGTATCTTTTTCTGTTTAATTTATTTGTGTGTGTGTGTATGTGTGTGTGTGTGTGTGTGTGTGTGTGTACTGCAGTATACAGAGGACAAAGTGGGCTCTCTCCTTCTACCATATGACTTTCCACAATCAAACTCAGATCAGCGGGTTTGATGGCAAGTGCTTTCCCCTCTGAGCCACCTTGCCAAGCCCCGGGCATTTATTTTTTAATTATGTTTCCTAGCCACCTAGACCAGAACTGTCCAACAGAGCTTTCTATACGGAGAAGGAATATGCTAGATGGAAGTGACTACAGATGCTGCACAAGCTGGTGACCCCTAGTCAGGTGTGGCTACTGAGACACTGAAATGTGTCTGATGCAAAGGAAGAAGTGATTTTTGGAAATTTTATTTTAAATGTGACTACCAACTACCATACTGGTCAGGATAGACCTGGATTTTCACATGTTCAGTATTTCACATCAAAGATAACTACCCTGGAAACTCACGTTGTCCTCCAGACACCAAAGGCTATTCCTGCATCCATCACTGGGTATACACACTACACCAGGCTCTAGGAAGTCTATCAGTCTAGGAAGCTCATCACCATCTGAGCATCCATTCCTTCCAAGCGCTACAAAAAGCTCACAGGACCCCTTAGGGTTTTCTACAGGGGTCGCATATCAGATGTCCTGCATATCAGATATTTACATTATGATTCATAACAGTAGCAAAACTACAGTTATGAAGTAGCAATGAAAATAATTTTATGGTTGGGGGGGATCACCACAACATGAGGAACTGTATTAAAGGGTCACAGCATTAGGAAGGTTGGGAACCGCTGCTCAAAAGGAAAAACTCTAGTGCTAGTGGCCTATCCCAGCACCCAGTTTTCTGAGGAAGGTAGTGAAGGGGTATGGAGTAAGTGACCATCAAAGCCAAATCTCATTTATCTTTGGCAATCCTTCTATTTTTTAACTCTTTGCTAGTCTAAGGCCAAAAGCCTCTGGCTTCTGGCAATTTTCTCCTGCTGATAGCAGCAAGGGACTAAGAAAGAAAAATCTACCTATTCAGGGTCTTTGTCCTTCTACTCCTGGGCCTCGCTGATCAGCTGAGAGGCTTGGTGTCTGTCAATACTTTATAAACCAGAGTAAAAAGAAAAGGAAGAAAGGGAGAATTCAAACACACATACAGACACACACAAACATACACAGACACACACACACACACTTTGACAGGGCCCAAACACCGGTCTCAACAATTCCAGAAGTGTTCATGCATACTTACATAATACATATTCCTACACACACACACACACACACACACACACACACATACATATGTGTGTGTGTACATATATATATAGTCAGACACATATACATATAGACATATTGTGCATATATACAGACATACATACAGATATATATATTTGGTGGATGGGGCAGAGACCCAGATGCCACACTTTATTTCTTCTCTCTGGCCTTCATATACCTTCTTAGACAAAAGCATTTTATAAAATTACCTCAGATAAAATTTTACACAAAAGGAGAGTTACAGAAGGATGTTAGTAGTAAGTTCAGAGCAGTGTTTCACTCCATAAGCTCATTATAAGTTCAAAGCAACAGTTTCACATGGCCTTGCTTTATCATAGTGCACACTGTGGCTTCATCCTTGGACCTGACCTAGAATGTTTTCTTTTGATCACAAAGCCTATTTTCTTATCCTAGTACAATTAGCCTATGACACATGAAAGTTTACAGAATACTATTTGCAGATTTTAGAGGGCTCAAAATTACTTGTATAAGTTTCAGAATTATAAAATCATCAATTTGTCTACACAGCATTACTACATGAGTACAAATTCATGCTAATCTGTCCAATATGGTGGGCTGATGCCCAGGAATCATTAGGCTATGCAATAATGACAGGAAAGACCTATCAGCAGCAAGAATTAATTCTGGGATGAATTCTCTAAGAACCCTACATTTTTAGAACTCACCCATCACAGGCCATCCAAAATGGTGGGCCATCGCCAGAAAAGTCACTTGCAAGCCTTGGCCCCTCCTAGATGGCTTCTGTCACTCAAGTAACACAAGTCTCAAAATGGAATATTTGAAAATGACTGGATACCTAGAATCCCAATCCTCAGAGGTACCCGGGAGCGTGGTCGCTTTGCCTTCAGGACTTTTAGCTGATGTAAACGGTTCCAGATGGTCTGCTCAGCCTTCTCCCTGCAAAGATCCAAAGTGGCGAAAATGAGTCGAAAATAAACTATAGGGCAAGATAGGGGAACAGGACAATGGGAAGAAAAACCACTTCTTCCCAACTCTTCTGTGAGTCTCCTCCCTTCAAGTACACTCCACCGTAGCTCTGCTTCTCCTGAATTTGGCAATTTGTTTTTGTTGTTTCACACATTCTGTAGCCCAGGCTAACCCAAAACTCATTATGTAGCCTAAGATATTCTCAAACTCACAGCACTCCATCTTCCTTGACCTCCCAAATACTAGGATTACAGGCATAAGCCACCACCCTGGTTTGTTTAATGTTTACTTAGTATTTTCTGTCAGATGTCAGTGGGCTACTTATAGACCTGTCTTGTCCCAATACTAGGCCAAGCTCCTTAAAGCCTGCCTTTTGAGAGGTTCATTTCTGAATCTCTCCTAACAACTAGCTCAGTATCATTCAACAGAGGCCCCATAAGAAACATGTCAGATCAAGGGGACACTACCATGCCTTGAACAACGAACAAACAAAAGGGGGTATGTTCACTTTCTTAATTCATTTCTTTAATTTGTCATGCATGTTCGTGTACCCAGCAGCTGTGTGTGCCTAGCTCCTGTAGAGGGATCGGGTCCCCTGGAACTGGAACTGAAGACGACTGTGAGGCACCATGTGGGTGTGAGAGACTGAACTCAAGTCTTCTAGGAGAGCAGCCAGTGTTCCGACTGCTGAACCACCTCTGCAGTCTATCACTTCTGATGGACTTCTCATGATCAGGTACTTCCTAACCACCTCTGAAGATGCCACTCTTTTTTTTTTATTTTTTTTCAAAATTCTGTTTCCCAACCATTTGGCTACACATCAAATCAGGTGCATACATTATAAGACTATGCCACTAGTAGCCAGAAAACATCAGGAAATTTAGGAGCTCAGTCCTTCTAAAACTCAGTATAACGTATAGAGCTTGTTTTGGGCATTTATGCAGCTAATCTTTCCCTTTTAGGCAGCTCTCACTGTGTAGTCCAGGCTAGTCCAGAACTCACAATCCCCTTCAACTTTTGCAGTGTCAGGATTGCAGTGTGTACTACCATGCAATAAGAGGAACAACTTCACAAATTGCTACTGTGAGAATTAAATAAATACATCCATGTATAGTGGTCACATGGAACCCAACACACAGGACATGTTATCAAATGTCAGCCAGTTACATCAGGACTATGTCTGTTATGTGAAAAACTCTTAATGCTGACCTGGCCATTGGTTCATCTCCATAAGTAAGCCCCCCTGACATGATTATACATATTACATTCACTTCTTACAGAGAGAACAAATTTGTACCTGATAGAACACGTGACAAGAAGGATCACATCGGCCTAGGAGAGAGCAAGAAAAAGAAACATAAACTTTGAAGTTAGCCTGGCAGGATCACCACCAAGCAGTCCACCTGCTTTTTTCTATTATCATGATGACGTACAGAGAATAAATCGTATCATCTTAACCATTTTCAAGGATACAGGGCTATAATAAGAACACTGGAACACTGGAATGCAACCACCACCATCTCCTTCGAGAACTCCCCAGGGAAAGCTCCTTATCCTCTATGCCCTAACTCCTTACGCCTTACTCCCATTCTCCACAGCAATCTTTGCTTTCCTCTGACTCGGTTTGGCTTTGGAGACACAGTAATGCCCTGTAGTCATCATGGCCTCAAATTCTACACCCTCCTGCCTCCACTCCATTACAGCCATGTTACCATAAGTTTGATAACTCCTTTCCTGAAGATGAACTGCACCATGAGAGCTCAAAATAGCTGAGCCATCAGTTAGTTTATGCCAGTCCTACAGTACATGTCACTAAAGGAATTAACACATCACTCAAAGGAACTAACTCAGCAGGCGACAACCTCCTCCTGAGATTCACTGCATCTAAGAACCTGCACCAAAGCAGAAGAGCCCAAGCCCAGGAAACAGGGAAGCAAGGAATTCAAATACCTCTTGAAGGTTGCTGGTCCGCAAGTAGCCGCTCTTCTGTAAAATGGACCAGGCTATCTCTGTGTCATTCACATTCATCTGACAGCCATAGGTCTCGAGGTAGACTGCAATGAAAAGCAGGCTGATTCCAAGGTAGACAGAGGGCCACATGTTTTGGGCCTCCTTGACAAAGCCCTCAGAAACATCAGAGGCAACTAATTAGTCACAAAATCTAATGTTGCCTCAACCCTAAAACACCATCAACTGCCAGAGAGACCCCCCCAAATTAGTAATAGCCTTTCAGAACAAGAAAATACAACATCATATGCACACACTTATTCTATGTGTGGTATTTGAAATAGAAGGGCATATGATGACCCTCTTTAAGGAAATCTAAACTCACACCCCTGTATTGTAGTCCTCCTCTAATCAGGGGGTCTCTAGCTCTGGAAACGGCAGAATTGGTCAGAGGGGACACACCACAGAATAAAAATGAAAACAAACATGGTCTGTTTTGAAGTAAAAATACAAATTTACACAAAGTTCCAAAACATGAATTTCACACTTCAGTAGGTTCTTTCAAATCATATTTCTAGTAACAACGCCATTACCACCAGCAGGCTTCCAAGTAGAAGTCGGGCAGAGTGCATCATACTCATAAAGCCAACACATACGAGGCCAAGGCAAGAGAATCATGAATGTGAAGCCAGCCTTAGCTACACAGTGAGCTCCAGGACAACCTGGACTAAAGAGACAGATTACTTCACAAAAAGCAAAACAAAAAACAGAAAACATCAGGTTTTGTTTTGTTTAGGTGGGGGTCTCATTATATAGCTCTGGCTAATCTGTAACTCATTATGCAGACCAGGCTAGCTTTGAACTCATAGAGACACCACTGCTCTGCCTGCCAAGTGCTGAGGAAAAAAAAAAAAAAGGTGTGTGTCACATGCTAGCCAACATATATATATATATATATATATATATATGTATATATGTATATATGTATATATGTATATATATATGTATATATATGTATGTTTGTATGGATGTGTGTATATGTGTGTGTGTGTATGTAAGTGTATGTGTGTATGTATATGTATGTATGTATATAGGGAGGTGAGGGTACATATGCCATGGCACCAGTACGGAGGTCAGAGGACAACTTGTGGCAGTCAGCTCTCTCCTTCCACCATGTGGGCTCCTGGGATCAAACTCAGGTCATCAGATTTGACAGCAAGCAACTTTACCTTCTGAGTCATCTTGTCAGCCCCAAGAATAAAATTCTAAACCAGAAGAGGTGGCAGATGGCAGGTATGAGTGATTCCATCAGTTTGGAGGCTGAGGTAAGAGGAGTATGAATTCCAAACTAACCCAGTTTCAAAAGACAGGCTTGGGCAAGGTGGCTCAATGGATAAAGGCTCCTGCCAGCAAGCCTGATGACTTCTAACCTCTCAACACACATGGTGGAAGGAGACAACCAAGTCTCACAAGTTATCCCCTGATTTCCACAGCTGCTACACGCATACAATAAATGATGCAATTTAAATGCAATCCTAAAGATTATAATTAAAACAGAGATTACAGTATCTCCATATGTAACCAAAGAGAGGACTGCAATTCATGAGTGCACAGCATTGAGGTTTTTCCTGAGGAGATAAGGATGCTGTGGATGGAGCTCAGAGCTTTGGGCATGCTAGGCAATCACCCTACCACACAACTCTCCCCCAGCCCAGCCCTTGAGTTTCTTTAGAATAACACTACTTGGTAGGCAATCTACCTACTCTATTAACTCCCTAAAGCCAAGAACATAATAAGACAACAGCAAAAGCAATCAGATCACAGATGCCGCAATGGAGCAAAGAAGGAAGCCAAAGGGGGGGAAAATAAAGCCAACCCTTTCTCTGCCTTCCTAGAAGTTCATCCCCTGAGAGATAGGGAGGTGGGTCCTCCACTTCTGGAGAAGATGGTTTCTCTTGAGGAACTGAAGCACTTCTTAAAAAATGCTGAAAAGTCGGTCCAGTGGCTAGCCTGGAGCTGAAATCCTTCTGAACTCCTTCTGAGCTCTTCCCCTCTGGATCAGGACAGGAAGTGCTGTTATGTGCCCTGAAGGTCCTAAGCAACACCCAGCACATGGAGGTCAATGGTGCTGATAGCCTCTGTGCTCGGAAGACACGCTGTAAAGGATGCATGGCACCTGCAGTCCTTAATCTGTAAAAGAAAGAAACACACCAGTATATCCTGCACGCCCCATACAGAAACTGCTCTGCATACTCCGCCTTGCTCAAACAGAACAAAGTATGCTTTTTCCAGGGGACAGGGCTCATAAGAGGTGTTGACACTTAATCTCAGGATTATCTTGGGCTGGCCTGGAACTCAACTCCCTATGTAGTCCAGGCTGGGCGGATTGTGAGGTTATGTGAGGTTCATTTGTTCTTTTCTTTTCTTTTCTTTTCTTTCTTATTGAGATCTTCCTATGTAGCCCAGACTGACCACCAACTCTCCTCATTCCTCCCACCTCATTCTTCCAAATGCCAGAATCACAGGCACAGTTTGAAAGTACTGTTTGATTTTGGGTTTGCTTTTTTTTTTTTTTTCCCTTGAGACAGGGTTTCTCTGTGTAGCCCTGACTGTTCTGAACTTGCACTACAAACCAGGCTGGCCTGAAATTATTCACAGAGATCTGCCTGCCTCTGCCTCCTGAGTGCTGGGATTAAAAGCATGCATCACCACCTCCCTTAAGGTACTCTTTATAATAGTTTTCCTTAACCCAAGCAGGGTTAAACCTATATTCCCAGTAACTTGAGAGGCTTAGGCAGGAAGATTGTTTGAGCCCAGGAGTTCCAGGACTGCCTGGACAACATAGTGAAGGCTCTTAAAATGTACTGTATCTCTAATTTACAGGTGAAAACAACAAAATAGAGCCAGTGAGATGGCTTGGTGGGTGAAAGCACCTACCACCAAGCCTGACTCCCTGAGAGCCACACAGTAGAGGGAAAATCTCATTTCCATAGATTGTCTTCTAATCTCTACACACACACTATGGCATGCACTCATGTGCATGAGCACAGGAAAGAAACCAAATAAATTAAATGTAATTAAAAAAAAAAAACACTAACCTACTCTCCTGTTGGAGAAGAGACTTCTGGTTTGAGTTTTAATTTTTTTTCACGTTTTTATCTTTGTGCATCTTACAGTATGTGAATCATCTTAACAGCCCAGGTGTGCGCTTTCAAATCATCTACTTCTGCCCTTTAATTGCTGTGTGACCACGTTTTACAAGTCAAATTCCCACCTCTGGGCTGCAAATGTAACAAATCTGTTTTTTAAAAAAAGGAAAAAAAAAAGTACAATAGGCCCTTACCCCTTGCCAGATGTTGTAAGAATCACACATTAAAAATCTAGATGAAGGGGCTAGAAAGATGGCTCAGTGGTTAAGAGCATTGACTGCTCTTCCAGAGGTCCTGAGTTCAATTCCCAGCAACCACATGGTGGCTCCAGCAACTATTCACTAACAGCCCACACCTCTTTTCACAACATGGACCTTAAGAGTCAGAATGTCATTGCTGCCTAGGCGGCTCTTGGCCGGCATCTGGAAGCCTTCATTTCTGAGTGCTGGGATAGGGCTCGGTCCTTTCTGAAAAACCTGGTGGGAAGATCAAAAGCTTAAAGTTTTGCTCAGCACAGTGCGGAACCACCTACCGCATCCAAGCACGTGAGTGCTGGGCGTGACCGCGGCGCCGCGTGAACGCCCGCAAAAGCTCGCGAGAACCCCATAGCCACCTATGGGGCCTATCAGACCCCCACCTCTGCTCCACAAGGGGAAACGCTAGGGCCTTGGAAGGACGCTGTGACTTGGCCAAGGACATACAGAGGTAGGCAGCGGGGCTGAGCTACACTCGCAGCGGTCTTACTCAAGGCCTAATACTGCCCAGTGATACCTTCCCCTAACGTTTCTGGCTTTTTCTGGACGCTGCGACCCGCCTGCGCCACGGCCTGTCACTCGCAAGACACCAAGTGCAGCTCCAGTCTCTCACCTCCCACAACTGCGAGGTCCGCGTCTGAAACCGGAAACTGTCAGCCTGCTTAGAACCCTTCTCAGGAGTCCTCCGCTGCGCGCCTTGGCGTGCAACTTCTGTTCCGCCCTGACTCTCGCCCGCGGTGTTCTAACGGAAGTGTTTCCTACCGGCCTCGAGTCCCAGGCTTTTAAATACAGAGATGTGAGACCCACTTCTTTAAATGCTATTTCCCCACGACCCCAAAAAAATTCTTAAATAAAACTTAAAACCCGGTGGGCAGTCTCAGCCCTTGTCCCAAGAGAGTAAGGGATTCTTATGGGTGTTCTGCCCCCGGAAAATAAGAGCTCTGACTTCTCCCCATGCCTGTCGCTCGTTAGCTTCCTCTTGTCATATGTACTTTCCTTCTCTCCCCACACCAGGCCCTTTAAGAAAAGGACCACCATGGGGCTGGTGAAATGGCTCAGCGTGTAGGACACTTGCTGTCAAGCCTGACAACTTGGAATCTAATCCCCAGAACCCACAAGGTGAAGGGAGAACTGAAACCCTCTGAACTCCAGAAGATAGGCCATGGGACATGCAACGCCCCCCCCCCCGCCAACACACACACACACACACACACACACACACACACACACACACACACACACGTCTCCCGGTGCCGTAGCACACTTCGGTGTTCTCAGGAGGCAGAGGCAGACTGATTCGAAGACAGACAGAGCTACATAAGTAAGATTCCGTAGATGGGGGGACGGGGGGGGGGGGAGAATGATAGAATAAATGTAAAAAAAAAAAAATAAGAAAAGTGGTTAAATAGGGGTTTCTGTGGCTAGCTCTGAACTGCCTTGCCTGTTCTGGATCCCCCAAATGGCTCTGAACAGCCTAGTTGTTCCTCCCCACTGCCTTGTCCTATTCCTGTCACATTCCTGCCTTGACCATCTCAGCCTTTCTCCCTTCCCTGTGGATCATGACCCCAGCCAAGGTACCTCTTCTCCCCAAGACCTAAACCATAGTCCCTACACTCAGGAAAGAGCTGAGAACAGGATTCAGCCCGAGGTCAGAACCACCCTATATAGTATAAGTGTTTTTTCCAAACTTCACGGTTACACCTAGTTTTGTTTTGTTTTGTTTTGTTTTGTTTTGTTTTGTTTTGTTTTGTTTTGTTTTTTTCCGGAGCTGAGGACCGAACCCAGGGCCTTGCGCTTGCTAGGCAAGTGCTCTACCACTGAGCTAAATCCCCAACCCCGACACCTAGTTTTTAAGTGTAAAACATTTGGTTGTAGCACAAACTGCATGTGGACAGTTCAAATTCTACAAGAATAGAATGAGTAGCAAAGAGGCGCCCCCTCCTGGCCTCTTCCTGTCATGACTCTCAACAAGAGACTGGATTTGGATGGAGCCTTCCTCTTTGCCAATGGGCTTTTGTTTTGTTTTGTTTTTTCATTTAGGTGTTTATGTGTCTGTGCAAGAAGCTGGAAGCCCCTCTGGGTGGAAAACCAGAAGCTAGGGTTGGCTCAGTGTGCAGGATACTTCCAAATGAAGCTAGAGTTACAAGCAGTTGTAAACCACCTGATGTGGGTGTCCAGAATCAAACTCTAGTACAATGCTGCAAAAACTGCTCAGTTGTCTCTGCAGCCCTCCACTGGGCCTCTTTAATACGTTACCTCTGCAATCTCTGTGTAAGACATTTGACCTCACTCTCCACCTCATTCTCTTATTTCAAAGACAGTCTCGATGTCTGTGTCCCCTCAAATCCACATATTGGTACCATGACCTTCACTAAAATGGAAATAGGAGGTAGGGTCTTTGCATAGCAATTAGGTCATATAGGTAGAGCCTTCATGGTCTTTATGGTTAACTTATTTAAAAGACCCCAAGCTGGGCACAGTGGCAAATACATTTAATCCCAGCACTCAGGAGGCAGAGGTTGGTGGTTCTCTATAAGTTTGAGGCCAGCCTAGTCTACAAAGTGAGTTCCAGGACAGTCAGGGCTATGCAGAGAAAGAAACACTGTCTCAAAAAAAACAAAAACAAAAACAAAAGAAAGAAAGAAAATAAACCCAACAGATGCAGGTGGATCTCCATGAATTCGAGGCCAGCCTAGTCTACAGAAAGAATTTCAGATCAGCCAAAGCTACACGGAGAAACAGAAACCCTATCTTGAAAAACCAAAAAACAAAAATTTTTAAAGATTAACTCATTTCACAAACTTAAAGGTGAGAATACAGAAGTAGTCGTGTGCAAAGGCTCACGAAGCAACAAGAGCCGCACAGTCCTTGGGATCCACCCACAGTGCAGTCTGATCCCAAAGCCCTATTCTTAGCACTGACTAACTCAGCCTCAGACTGGCTGGGTTCCCTCTGGGGCTGTGCTGCTGACAGTTGAATAACCATGGCCAACTAGTGACTGCTGACTCCAGTCCCCTTGCCTGTATGGCAACTGTGTGGTAAATACATTACAGTGTGGGGAAGAAACGGATAAGGAACGGGGACCAAAGGATCAAAAAAGCACTGGGGCTGAGGCAGTAGTCCACTGTGGCAGTAGATCATCTGTGGATTCCCAGGCTAGTGTGGGATTGGGGTGGTGAAGGTTTAAAAAAGAAACAAACTCCTCTGATTCTAGTTTAGGAAAACCATGTTCTACCAGCTTGAGAACCTGAATGTTCTACCTGTTATGATCATCTCTTTCATCTAATTCTACTAGTGGGTGAAAGTTCGAATAGTGAGCACTCACTCTCCCTCCCACCACTCCACTGTGAGTGGCTCTATTTTCTTCTCACAGCTGTCAAGCAGATGACCCGAATGGCCTATGTGATTGACTGTTCTCTGCATTCCACAGATCTACCCACAGGGTAAGCATGCCCTAGGAAACCCAATCAACAGCCAGGAACAAAAGTGCCCTGCTTTGCCCAGCCCATTTTAAATAGTAAAACTGTCAATGCACAGCCAAGGCTCATGAAAAAACATGTCTGCTGGTGCAGCCATGGAGACTGGACCGGGTTTGTCCAGGGTTGGTGCCACGGTACTACCGCAGGAGAAGCTGGCTGAATCATGCTTCTCTATACTGCATCCACTTCGGTGTCTCCTCCTGACAGATATGAAACCAGGCAAGGGAGGTCCCACTGTCCTCTCCGCGAACACCCTGTGTCTGACCAATTGGAATCACACATTTGATTTCAGGAGGTTTTGATGGATTTCTTCCTGCCAAGGATAAAGACCTGTCGACTTTGCTCTCGGATACATCACTGAGGACTGAAATGTATCCTAGTTACTTCTGGGTGAGCTCTTGGTTGGTGGGTGCATAGGTGAGATGGTTGGGTAAGCAAAACTGGAAAATCACTTGACTGCATTTCTCAGTGCCTAATTTCTAACCAAGCTAATTAAGTAACTTCATGGGACAGCTTCGTGGTTGGCTGAAATTTCCTAAGAGACCTCAGACAGGAAGACATCCAACGCAGCCATTCTCAAATTACTGACCCATAAAATGGAAGACGTGAGCTGCTAGACCATAGGGTTGTTTATCACAGAGCACAGACAAAGCTGGCATTCACCTGGAAACCCAGTTCTCCAGGAAAGGGGTCTTACATCTTGTTCTGGTTCCTCTGGCACTACAGAGCCACCTCGGCGTCCCAGTGTAAGAACGCAAACCACAGACATGGCTGCCTATGTGCTCACAGGCTGTTTATTATCAAGAGGAAGGAGAGAGAGGAGGAGAGAGCCCAGACAGCCCTCGGGGCCCAAGGGAGAGTGAACAGAAAGGCTCCTCTTCCTCCTCTTGCCACTGACCCAGAAGACTCCATCTGCAGAGATCTCAGGGTGGCTTAGGGGCCTCCAGGAGGTGTGGCAGCTCTGCTGTTGACTGGAGATGGGATGGATCCCCACAGGGTCAGGTCCCAGCCTCGGAATGGCTTCTGTGTACACAAAATATCTCTCTTCGAAAGGCACTGGTGGAGGTGAGGAGTAGGAAGGCTGCCCCATCACAAGCCAGACTCACTGTCCCAGGTCTGAGTTCTGCTTCCTCAGGTTGGTCTCTGAGGCCCTAGTTCCCCTCCTCTCCCTTCCCTCAGCCCACAGATGAGCAGGCAGTCAGCAGAAGGACGGGTCAGGTCACAAGATGAACGTTCCTCTTCAGGCCTAGTTCACCTGACAACTTCTAGGCCAAGAGCCCCAAGCGGGTGACCTTGGCAGACAGGAAAGAGTGGATGATAAAGACCATGGTTTTGGGACACGAATGCAGGTCCAGCTGCTGCAGAGTGGACAGAGAGAAGAGTCAGGGATTCTGTCCAGACTGGCCTCCAGGAGAGTATCCCCAACCCCCACGGTACAGAGATGGCCCTCCACTTACGATCTCTCCTTCAGCACCCCCAAAGTCCAGGAAAAGGAGACTCATGCCATCATCTGATGACATCTGAAGTTTCTCAAAGGGCTGTCGGAGCAGCACAGCTCGGGTTGCTCCTGGCTCAGCTGCCCACAGTGTGAAGCCCTTGTCAATGTGCACGGATAGGTTGCAGGGACGGCCATTCCACGTGCAGGCTGCAGGAAGGCAGTGAACACAGACCCTGGCGTCTCAGTGATCACAAGCCCCACTCAAAAGGCAGCTCCAGAACCCGCTGTAATTCCCCCAGGGATAGGAGGCTCACTCTGTCATGACGCCTGAACAACCGCTGGCCCAGTCACCCTATCCTAAAATACAGGAGGGTGGGCCTTCAGAGGACCCGCACCTGCATCTTGCTCCATTTCTAGCAAAACCACATGTGATAGGGAAGCTTGGGCTGGGGTAGGGCATGGCTCGGTAGAAGAATATGTAGCTATCATATACAAGGTCTTGGGTTCAATTCTCAGCACAATAAAATAAATGGGAGTCAAATTCTGTGATGGGCACAATGTGTATCCCCTAAAGGCACGAGATTGGCAAGTTAAATGTCAATTTCATATAAACTGATAATTTAGTATTCACTCTTTACCTGAAATTCAAACCTAACTGGTACCCTATCTCAGCTACAGCCTCACCCCCCAAGACAGGGTCTCACTGTGTAGCCCCTGCTGGCCCGGAACTTGCTATGTAAACCAGGCTAGCCTCAATCCCACAGAGATCCACCTGCCTCTGCCTCCCTGACTACTAGAATTAAAGGTGTATACCACCATGTATCTTCACCAGCAGAATCACAGGGATAACATAAGAAAAGACACCAAGAAAGAATGTTTCCCTTCCTCCCAGAGCACCTGCATACCCCAGATAGGGGCCTCAGAAAAAAGCTCAACCTCCATTTGCTCTCTCCCTCCAGAAGCACCACAAAAGAAGAAAGTTGAATGGCTCTAGGCACAGAGGGTCCACCTGGCACACCTGTAGACACTTCTTGCACACCTTCAGCAGCCCGGTGACAGCCATCCACCAACTGTCGGGTCCAGGCTGCCAGCTCCTGCGGCGACTCCACACTGAACAGGTGAGTGTCCACACCGTGGCGTGTACCCGTGCGCAGGGCAAAGGAGAGCTCTGCATCATAGGGCACTGAGCCCTTGGAAGGGCCTGAGTGCACCAGCCTGTGTGCAGAGCAGAGGGCCAAGCATGAGGCCTGGGAGTGGGGCGGGGCCAGGGCAATGAGCTGCATCCTTTGGTGTCTTATGGGGGGACAGGGATTGCAGGGGTTCGTCTCCTCCATCCTCCCCTGATGCTCACTTCAGCCTTAGTCATGTCCTCACGCATGCACTTTCGCAGCCTGAACACTCACCATCTCCCACTGGCTCAGACTCACCTCCTGTAGATTATTATTCAAAATCCCCCCCTCTGAGAAGATCTGTCTAGAGGAGTTCCTTTGTTACTACTGTCACTGCTTTTCACCAGGGTTGCAGAAATCATACACTCTGAATGCTTTTATTTGGATGGGGTTTCGTTATGTCACCTTGGCTAGAACTCGCTATGTAGACCAGACTTGATTCTTCAACTCTGCCCCGAGTCCTGGGATTACAGGCATGTGTCCCCACACCCAGCTGAAATTACATGTGTATGTATATAATTTGGCCCAACCAAAATGATATATTTTAGTAGTTTTGGTAGACTTTTGGCTGACCTTTTCACTAGCTAGACTAAGGTAGAAGTTCTTGTCTATTTTATACAATACTATATTCCTAGCAATTAATAAATGATTAATAAAAAGTGTTTAACCAATACTTGTCTGAATTAATAAGTCACTTGATTAGGCTCCTTGTCAGCTGGCCCAGAACCCAGTCCAGAAAGAGAAGTCGTGATAACAAGAGCCCCAGACCCTGCAGCTTGATTCTCACTTGCTGTGTGGCTTTGGGAAGCTCACTGTCCCTCTCTAGTCACTAAACCTCTAAGTTCTGGCCCAGAGCCCTTCTGTTCTCACTCCACCCACTCTCTGTTTCCCTTGGGAGTGTTAACTGGAGCCCCCACATTCCAGACCTGAGTCTCAGACCCTCCAGTCCCAAGCCACATTCCCTATGCTTCTCACACGCTCACACACGCCCGTGTGTGTGTGTGTGTGTGTGTGTGTGTGTGTGTGTGTGTGTGTGTGTGCCAAACCTTCTACTTACCCATGGCATCTCCTGCCCATCTGGCAAGCACCAAGCCTGGGAGCTCCCACCCATGCGCTTTCCACTGCAAATGTCACTGTTCTTCCCCATCTGTGTCCCCACCCACCTGCTCGCCTTAGTCCCATGTCTCTCAAAGCTATGGCAGCCTTCCAGCTTCTGCCCTTCCCTCCCCAGTGAATGTTCTCTGTGGCAATCACAGGGCTCCCTCTAAAACACAGTCCCGGTCTCCTGACTACCCAGCTTGACCCCTCTGGTACAGTTTGTCACAAGTGTTAAGACAGTACTGGGCCTGGGGAGATGGCTCCGTGGGAAGAGGGCTTTCGGCCCAAGCATGAGGACCTGACTCTGGGTTCCTAGCATTCATGTAAAAGCCAGGTATGGCAGCCAGACATCTGCAGTCCCAGTGCTATGGAAAGCGGAGACAGGGGCCACTGACCTGTCAGCCTGTCAGTCTAGCCAAAACAGAAAGCTCTGAGTTCAGTGAGAGACTCTGTCTCAAAAAGATAGTATGAGGGCAATGATAGCACTTGCCTTTAATCCCAGCAGTAAGAGGCAGACGCAGAAAGATCTCTGCAAGTGCAAGGCCAATTCAGTCTGTGTTGCGAGTTCCAGACTAGCCAAGGATACATAGACTCTGCCTCACAAAAACTATGTGTGTGTGTGTGTGTGTGTGTGTGTGTGTGTGTGTGTGTGTTTGAGTATGCATGTACATACAGAAATATTTATATATATGCACATACAAACATATGTGCATGCTTACTATATATGTATATATACATCCATAGGTACATGGACATGTTCTAGCACTTCATGCCTCTGCACTTCTGATCTCCCCTAAGATGTTCTACACCCTTCCTCAAAAAGCACACTCCTCATCCATCAAAGTCCATTTCTAATGTCACCTCCTTACGTCTTCCCTTGCCAAGCTAGACAGTTAAGTGTCTCCTATACCCTTCAATGTAATGGCTCTTCTGGGCCTGTCTCCCAACTCTGGATTCTCCCTGAGGGTGGTGACTGTCCCCTGAACCATGCAGTATAAGATGTAGGTGTCAGTAACAGTTATCACTTCACAGTTTTCTGTTCTGAGCGAGCCTAGAGAAAAGTGTGGCCTAGAAGGAGCAGAATGTGCTTCAGGTCACCTGGGGAACAACTGGAGGCAGAACAGGGCTAGGCTGTGGAGCTTCTGGGGCCCATCTGCAATTCCACCTTCCCAAGTCTAAGCGCAACACAGCTCCCCTGCTCCTCGGTACCTGGTGGCAATGAGCGGGGCAGTGCGGGCCGGCCTGCTCAGGGCCTCTCGAGTCTGGGGGAGAGAGCAGTAGAGGAGCAGCTCCTTCTCAGTCAGCAGGGCCAGGGTTGGTGCTGTACCCCCACTGGGCAACTGCAAGCAAAATGGTAATGAGGAGAGTGGACGGGAAAGGGGCCCCAGGGCCAGGAGGGCATGGGGTGATAAGGGTCCCAGAAGTGGGACCCAGCAAGCACCTGTTCCGTGAGCCAGCCAATCTGCTTGATGTCCTGGCTCCCAGCTGTACCTGTGGCTGTCAGCAGCGCCTGCAGCTCATCCTTGACCCAAGGTATAAATGTGCTGATCTGAGCTTGGATGGCACCTGCCCATGACCTTGCACTGGCCTCATCCTTGGCCCTCAAGAAGAGAGTGTCCTGGCCATCTGCTGCACAGATCTCCAGATACCTGAAGGCAAAGTGGGATAAAAGACAGGGCGTGTCACTAGTCAGGTATCCAGCCTAGACACATGGCCCAATAAACTCACCACACCAAACTGAAGGAAACCACACTGGGAGAAATCACACATGAGAGATTTGCTAGACAACCAGCCAAAGGTGTTAGAACCTGGCAGGATCTAGAGACAAGAAACTACAACACATATATATATACACACAAATATCTGTACACCCACTCAAATGTGTGCTAGGGGCCACAGTTATGGTGCAGAGGCCTTTTCTCCTGGTTTCCCTGCTGAGATAGCTTTCCATTATCCCTGTTGCCTAGAACCTAAATCATCTGTTAATAGGGGAAATATATTTAAAATCTTAAGATGCAAAGTTTACTTATAATAAAGACATAGCCAAGTGGTATACAAGTATCAAGTAATCGAAGCACTCTTGGGCTAAGGCAGGCAAGAACATTCTAAAGAGACTCTACCCACCCCTGCTCCCTGAAAAGTCAGGTCTGGTGGCTCACATCTGCAGTGTCAGCACTTGGAAGGCTGAAGCAGAAGGATCCGAAGATCAAAGTTATCACTAGGGCAGTCAAGA
Source organism: Rattus norvegicus (assembly GCF_021556685.1). NCBI lineage: Eukaryota > Metazoa > Chordata > Mammalia > Rodentia > Muridae > Rattus > Rattus norvegicus. The sequence goes on from NC_141536.1 coordinate 142,850,108, forward strand.
TGACTCAGTGGGTAAAGGCATGCACGGATAGCCAGGCCTAATAATTCCTGACTCCTGAGACCTATTCATGCACGTGTGCACACACAGAGAGACAGAGAGACAGAGAGAGAGAAACAGAGACAGAGAGAGACAGAGACAGAGAGATAGAAACAGAGACAGAGAGAGACAGAGACAACAGATAGACAGAATAAATAAATGCAATAAAAAATTTAAAAGCTGAACTACCTGTACTCAACACTGTCTCAAAAAGAAAAAAAGGTTGGGAAAAGAGAAAAATTGAGTAGAGAGAAAAGAAAAAAAAGCCATGCCAGTAAGTATGATGGGAGAGTTCCAGGGGTAGCAATAGTGGTGCTGGAAAGGGTTTCCAAAATGTTTTGGGTTACAGATTCACTTCCTTTGGGTTTCTGTACTACACAGAGTAGGGCAGAAAAAGGAGGCTGGCTCTCAACACCTAAGCCATCCACCTTTACCCCCGCTTTCCTCTACTGCTGAACTAGAAAGCAAAGTACTTGAATTCATGGCTTCCCTTGCAGCTACGCTTGTCACATGACCCAATTCTAACCAATGAAGTATTCAGAGAAGTCTGTGGACATGAAAGGTAAACCTTTCCTAGATCATAGTCTCCAAAGACAGGCTCCACCAAACCCTCCCTCCTTACACACATAGTCTATTTCTCCCAGCAAAAGTATAAAATTCAAAATACCAGATGTGGTGTTGTGTGCCCATGTTCCCATCACTTGTTAAGTGAAAGCGGCAGGATCAGAAATTCAGGGCTGGGGATTTAGCTCAGTGGTAGAGCGCTTACCTAGGAAGCGCAAGGCCCTGGGTTCGGTCCCCAGCTCCGAAAAAAAGAACCAAAAAAAAAAAAAAAAAAAAAAAAAAAGAAATTCAAGGTTTTTCTAGACTATGCAGTAAAATTGAGAATAGCTTCATCTACTAGAGACCCTTTCTTTAAAAAATAATTATGAAAGAGAAGTAATGGCTACTCCCTAGAACAAGTAATCAGGCAGTGGTGGAATATGCATTTAATACCAGAACTTGGGAGTCAGGTGGATCTTTGTAAGTTCAAGGTCAGCCTAGTCTGCAGAGTTCTAAGATATCCAAGGACACACAGAGAAACCCTGTTTCAAAAAAGAAGAAGAAAAAGAAGGGGGAGGAAGAGAGAAGGGAGAGGAGGAGGAGGAAGAAAAGGAGGAGGAAGAGGAAGAGGAGGAGGAGGAGACATGCAATGCATACCATCACCCTATAAAATCACTCATGCATCCACATGATCCAGCTGTTAAGAACCCGCTACATGCCAGCATGGATGCTGGTATCATGTTCATCACTTACGTACATCACAGATATCTTTCATTTCTATTTTCTGAGTGCCCCCCCATTCCAGCCTCACCTGGGCTCCGGGTCAGTGGGGGTACACCTCCTTGAGACATACGCCATCTTCAAAGATACATGTTTGGCCTCATTGAGGTTCCGGGGTTGGGGGCCAGGGGAAGAAGGCTGACGCTGAAGAGGCGAGGCAGGAGGTGAGTCCCAGCCAACGGAGGTCCCACCAGCAGAATTCTTGAAATACGGTGAGACCTCCTTCATATACTTAACTGGTCAGGAGAGAGGTCATTTATTACCACTGTGGCATGAACTCAATGTAGCACATATCACAATTGTCACTAGCTAATTAAGAGCTTAATTTATGTCTACTATTCTAAGTTTCTAAGCTAAAGTCTTTGGTATGACAGAAAGGTAGAAAACATTGGACACAGGCAAGTACCCATCTACTCATCTAACCTGTTTATGGACATGTGACTACCTAGAACAAAGACTACACTTTCCAGCTTCCTTTGCAGTAAGGTGTGGCCAAGTGAATAAGTTCTAAGCCAAAAATCAAAAAGTTTCAGACCTTCAGGTGGCCTTTCCAAAAAAGAAAGAAAGAAAGAAATAAAGAAAGAGAGAGAGAGAGAGAGAGAGAGAGAGAGGAAGGAAGGAAGGAAGGAAGGAAGGAAGGAAGGAAGGAAGGAAGAAAGACAGACAGACAGACAGACAACCCACAGAGGCAATGGTGGCATATGCCTACAGTCCCAACCTGGGCTACAGAGTAAGATAAGAGAGGGAAGGAGAAGGAAAGGAAAACAGAGAAGTGAAGGGAGAGAAGAGAAAGGGGAGAGAGGTGGGGATGGGGGAGAGAGAACAGTAGCTATAACGAGGCAGGCTCAGATCACCAAGATGGAATCGGGACGTGTGGCTCTAGCCACTGTCCTGGCGCTTGCTTCTACCTCTTCATACTCCTTATCTGCCAGAAGATATGGTCATGTTCATTATTGTCCTCCAGTATATTAATAGCCCCTTAAAGACTTCATTTCCCAGGGTCCTTTGCATTTATAAGTATCCATGTTAGTAATTCTGGCCAATAGCATGTCCGTGAATAGCAGGCTTTGACTGCTAAGGAAAACGGGTATCCTTTCCTTTCCCCTCTGTTTCCCTTTCACTGCCTGGAAGCCAGATTGATAGGGTACCATCCACAACATGAGGGTGTGAGCCATACTCTAAGGAAACCCAATTAAAATAGCGATATTAGGAGGCTGGAAAGAAGGCCTAGCCTTTAAGGGTATTTGCTGTTCTTACAGAGGACCCAGGTTCTAGTCCCTGAACCACACAGCTCACAGCTGTCTCTAACTCCAGTTCCAAAGGATCCAATGGCTACTTCTGGCCTCAGTGGGTCATTCAAGCACATGATATACAGACATATATTCAATCAAAATATCCCAAAACATAAAATAATAAAATAAAAATAATTTTTAAAATTAGATAGGGCATTCCAGTCCAGGTATACATAAATAGATGCAATTATCTCAGAATTACCTAAACAAAACGTTTGGGTTATAGAGCACAACATGCACACACACACACACAAATAAATATTTAAATTTTTAAAATAACTTTTTGCAGCAAAACATCTACCAGATATGGTGACACCAGCTGCCCGTAATCCTAGCTGTAGAGAAGGCTGAGGGAGAAGCATCACAAGTTTGAGGCCACCCTGGGTGAATGGGCCAGACCCTGCCTCAAATTTAAAACAATCAAATAAAATAGGCCAGATGTGTATCACATGACTGTAAACCAAGCATTTGAGAGATAGGAAAAGGAAATTCAGGAACTTGAAAATAGTCTGGGCCACATGAGCCCATTTCTACAGAAAAAAAGAAAAAGAATCAGCTGGGAAAACAGATTGTCTAGCATACACACGTATGGGTTCTATGTCCAGCACCAGAGAGAGGGGAGGGGAAGCCGTAGGTGAGGGGAGGGTGGGGAGGGGGAGGGGAATGCATTGAGTGAGGTGTGACTCCAGCAGAATACTTGCCTTGTATGTTCAAATCCCCGAGTTCAATCCTTGGGTGCCCCCAAAAAAAGAAGGAAGAAAAGGGGGGGGTGTGGAGAGAGAGAGTTGGGCACAATGGTTCACACCTGTAATCCCAGCACCTGGGGCAGGAGGATTGCCAAGAATTGGATGCTCTAGAGTAAATTACAGGCCAGCCTGGGCTACAGAGTAACACTCTGCTAAAAGTAAATAAAATTAAAAAGAGGAAGATGGAAAGGAGGAAGAAAGGAAGGGAAGAATGGAGAGAAGAGAAGAGAAAGGAATGGAGGTAGGGAAGGAGGGAAAGAGGAAAGGAAAGGAAAAAAGAAAAAGAGAAACTTCTATGACACTGTTGGCCTTTTTAAATTTCTTTAGATTTATTTATTTTTTATTATATGTATATGAAAGTTTTGCTTGAGTGTATGTCGATACAGCACATGTGTCCCTGGTGTCCTCGGAGGTCAGAGGAAGGCACTGTCATGTGGGTGCTGAGAGTCAAACCCAGATTCTCTGCAAGAAGAATAAACGTTCTTAACCACTGAGCCCTCTGTCTAGTCCTACTGATGGCCTTTTTGAAACAGGGTCTCTTAGAATTGGCCCAGGCTGACTTAGAACTCAGTAAGTAGCCCAGGCTGGCCTCCCCAACATTGGAGTTGTAGGCATGTGGGATCGTGTCCAGCTAACTGTATAACCTTTAAGGTGCTATAGTTTATGGGTCTATTTCTCACAGGGGCAGTTAGCGGCTTAGCAGTGTACGTGCCCAGGGGACCCTGACAGACCTCCCCACTGTGACTGAGCAGGGGAAACAGCCTTCTCTGATGGTGGAAATGTGTGGCATGTGCTCTGAACAACAGGGTCACCATGGCCACGCATGGCAAGGAGCATATGAAGTGAGACTAGCACAAACCAGCAGAACTGTTTCAAGGGTTGGCTTATTTATTTTATGCGGATGGGCACCACATGGATGCAGAGAGCCACACACACCAGAGGAGGGAGTCGGATCCCCTGGAGTTGGTATTACAGGCAGTTTCACAGAGGTATCTGATATGAGTGCTGGGATCCGAACCAACTGGCCCCTGAACAAAACAGCAAGTGCTCTTAACCACTGAACCATCTCCCTTGCCCCCAAACAGATTTTTTTTAATTTTATTTATTTAATGTATGAGCGCTCTGCTATATCTACATCTGCAGGCCAAAAGAAATCAGATCCCTTACACATGGTTGTGAGCCACCACGTGGTTGCTTGGGATTGAACTCAGGACCTCTGGAAGGGCAGACAATGCTCTTAACCACTGAGCCATCTTACCAGCCCAGAATTTTAAAATTTTAATTTAACTGCAATTAACTTTAAGGGGCTGGAGAGATGGCTCACAGGTTAGGAGCACTAACTGCTCTACCAGAGGTCCTGAGTTCAATTCCCAACAACCACATGGTGACTCACAACCATCTTTAATGAGATCTGGTCCCCTCTTTTGGCCTGCAGGCATATATGCAGGCAGAACGCTATATACATAGTAAATAAATAAATCTTTTTTTAATTAACTTTAAGCTAGGTAATTATGGAAGTCCATCACTTAGGAAGCAGAAGCAATGAGATCCCTATGAGTTTGGTCTACAAAGCAAGTTCCAGGACAGCCAAGACCACACAGAGAAACCCAGTGTCAATAAATAAATAAATAGATAAATAAATAAATAAATAAATAAATAACCTTAAAAACCAGGTGTTGTAGCACATACCAGTAATCTCAGCAGTCAGTAGACAAAAGGTCATCCGTGGTTACATAAAGAATTCAGGGGGCTGGACAGATAGCTCAGTGGTTAAGGGCACTGGTTGCTCTTCCAGGGGTCCCAGATATTTGCCAGCACCTGCGTGAGAGCTCACAGCTGTCTGCAACCCCAGGATCTGACACCCTCACACAGACATACAAATAAGCCAAACAGCAGTGCACATACAATAAATAAATTATTTTTAAAAAATTATTCAAAGACAATATGGGCTACATGAGACATTGTCTTTAAAAATAAATACATAAATACACAACAAACAAACAAACCAGGGCCAGCAAAATGGCTCAGCAGAAAAAGTCACTTTCCACCAAGTCCAACGACCTGAGTTCGATTCCCAGAACCTACATTGTGGAAGAAGAGAACCAACTCCTGAAAGTTGCCCTCCAATCGCCACACAGATGCTGCGACCTGCCCCCATTCCTACCTACCAATAAATAGTAAAAGTAGATTAAAAAATATTAATCTGGGGGTTGGGGATTTAGCTCAGTGGTAGAGCGCTTGCCTAGCAATCGCAAGGCCCTGGGTTCGGTCCCCAGCTCCGAAAAATAGAAAAGAAAAAAAAAATATTAATCTGGGCTGGAGAGATGGCTCAGCAATTAAGAGCACCCGACTACTCTTCCAGAGGTCCTGAGTTCAATTCCCAGCAACCACATGGTGGCTCACAACCATCTGTAAAGAGATCTGATGCCCTCTTCTGGTGTGTCTGAAGACAGCTACAGTGTACTTATATATAATAAATGAATAAATCTTTTAAAAAATATATTAATCTGTTGTAAGTTAATTCAAATAGAGAGAGCTAATGGGAGCCACAATGCACAGGACAGTTCTGGAATATCAACCTAGATATATTTCTTGTCCAACTGACCCACAAAGCCCTGTTCTGACCTGTGACCCCACCCCACCAGCTATGTTAGGACAGGAAAGAACATTAAGCCAAAAAGCTACTCGGATTGGGATTCAGAGAGCCTATACTAGGAGGTGGATACAGGAGGATCAGAAGGTTAAGATTATACTCCGCTATAAAGCAAACTCAAACCAGGATTCTTGAGACCTGTCTCAAAAGAAACAGAAACAAAAACTTGAACATGGCCATGTATGAGGAAATCAGAGTTTTCCTTGACTACACAGGGAATCTGAGGTCAGCCTGGCCTATTCCAGAGAGAGAGAGAGAGAGAGAGAGAGAGAGAGAGAGAGAAGACACAGGGAGAGAAAGACAGAGAGAGACAGAGACCAAGAGACCAAGAGACCGATCTTAAGAAGGCATTGTGCCTCACACCTATAATCCTAGTGCTTGGGAGAGTTTAACGCAGTTAGATTGCCAAGAGTTCTAGGCTAGCCTGAGCTAAAAAAATAATCCCTCCCCCACCTCAAATGACTGACACAGAAAAAAAAAAGTTAAGGAAATTAGATTGCCAAGACTTCTAGTCTAGCCTAGGCTAAAAAATAACCCACCCCCCCACCCAACCCCATCCCATCTCAAATGACTGACACAGGAAAAAAAAAGTTAAGGAAATTAGTTTAGTTCAGGGGATATGCGTGACACTAGCATTTGGGCCTTACTCTTAGCTTCTCCCTCACAGCCTCGGGATTGCTACCATAGCTCAAATCAATCATTTCTTGTGTCACAAAATACAAAGCAAAAAGACAGGAGACAAGCAGAAAAAATGGCTGCCTCCTTGCATCTGTCTAATGTGCCTGGAAGCCAGAGGTGTTGGATCCCCTGGAGCTTGAAGTTACAGGTGGGCGTGAGCTGCTTTGAATGGGTGCTGGGAACCCAACTCCAGTCCCCTGGGGTCAGTGTCCCCACTTAGAGAGAACACTGTAAGGTCAAGAACTTCATGAGACTCATCCATGTCCTCAGAGTCCGGCAGGCTTCTCATGTGCTACATGCTCAGCAGATGAACATTTGTCAACTCTGAAGCCAAAGAAACTGTTCCCTGAGCCTCTGCTCGCCCGGCTGCCCCACAGCCAGGTCACCCTTCTTCATTCCCACAGGAATGTCCTATAAAGGAGGAGCACGCCAGCTAACTGGTGCCAGAAACAGGGCTTGGATTTCACAGACCAAGTGAACTCTCCCTGAATGAGGGTGGAGACCTGGGGGCCCCAGTGTTTGGCCATAAATAGCCCAGTTTCAAAGCTGCCCCACCCCCAGTTCTGCTTGACTCACTGGAGCAGATAGGGTGGGACTGCCTACAGACTCTGGCCTCCAGAACTGAGGGCATGACCATGGCCAGTGGCCAAGAATTTGGAATCTACAAGGATAGGCCCAGCCAGAGTCCACATTCTCTCCAGCCAAGTCTCTGGCCCAGCAGCCTGGTAAAACTCATACAAGCAGCTGAGGCTAATGAAAGAAGCCAGAGGAAAGCCAGAGGTTAGCCCTTAGCTCCATGACACAGGAGGAGATTCCACTTGGGGCATTCCACTAGATTCCACAATGGAGCAAGGCCATACGCCTGCCCAATTTAACTGAGGAGCACGGGGTCTCATGTGTCTTACTGAGAGGAGTCACATTGTTTTGGCTCAATGCAGAAATTTCCAGAATACATCCCAGGGCTCAGTAAATGTCTGCGACTGAATGTCCTGGCCTGGAATCTTGGAAATCTGTTGGCTAGGCTCAAGCTGTTCCCTGTCTGTCCAGAGTGGGTGTTCCCTTTCCCTGTAGAAATCATACCATGAATTCATCTGGTTACTAATCTAAGGCCTCTCTACTCTAACCCAAATGTCAATTCTGTGAACAGAGGAACCCATTCTCATTTGCCGGGGCACACCCAGCTTCTACTATAGCACTTGACCTATACTAGGTATCAGGAAAAAAACACAAGCTAAGTGTGGAGCGGCTTGCCTGCCATCCCAACACTGGTGGCTGAGACATGAAGGACACATGAGGAGACATGGGGGCTGGAGAGATGGGTCAGCAGTTAGTTGCTGTTCTGGCAGAAGACCCAGCTTGGTTCCCAGCACCCGCAAGATGACTCACAACTGTGGTTAACTGTAGTTCTTAGGGCTGTCCCAACCCTCAGAGGGTGCCCCACACACATAGTACACATACATACTGTAGATAAAATATTCAGATATACAGAATAAAAACAAATGTATTATTTAAAATATAACTATGTAGGCTACATGGGAATCCCTGGTATTGAACAATGACAGGAAATTTGTTTACTGGTGACAATGCTCATTGGTAAAGTGCTTGCCTAACACACCTGGGGGAAGAAGAAAGGAAAGAAGGAGGAGTATAGGAAGTCCGGGAGGAGGGGCATTTGTCAAAAGAAAGGGTCTCTTAGCAAGGCCCTCTGAGGATTCCAATTCCCTACCCTACACCAGTGGAATAGAGAAGACCTGAGATACCAATAGGCCTGTGAGGGGTGACCTTTAAGAACCTGCTAGTTTAGCAAGGCTGAACTAAAAGCAGCTTCTGGACCCCTGCATGCTGACTGGCCAGCAGATAGCCCACACTACTTTGAAGAATACAATCTTATTTTACTTCACCTGTACTACAGATGTGGAAGGGAAGCAGCGTTTAGTAAGATTCCAAAGGCATATGAACGCTTTCTTCTAACAGTAGCCCTACCTGGAACCACACTCCAAATACATATTCACGGGATCGTAAAAAAAGGATACCAGGGTTGTGTAGGTTGCAAGATCCTGTGAGTGAACAGCACAAAACAAGATGTGAGCTCCCTAACTGTCAGACACCATTCTACCCTGGTGCTTACATCCAGTCCTGGACCAGAAGAACTCAGCCAATATTTGCTAGGTGAATGAATGAGCTAAGCATGGTAGAGCTTGCCTATAATCATGCTCAGGACTCTTTCCGCCATCTTGATGCCTTTGGAAGCCTGCTGGGAACAGGACTTCTAAAAAAAAAAAAAAAAAAAAGTATATCTGGAAGGCTGTGGTGCAAGGCCATTTTTGCTAGCTATAAGCAAGGCCTCCAGAACCAAAGAGAGCACACGGTTCTTCTTTCTTTTTTTTTTTTTTTTTTTTTTTTTTGGTTCTTTTTTTCAGAGCTGGGGACCGAACCCAGGGCCTTGCGCTTCCTAGGCAAGTGCTCTACCACTGAGCTAAATCCCCAACCCACACACAGTTCTTCTTAAAATTGAAGGTGTTTATGCCCGAGATGAAACTGAGTTCTACTTAGGCAAGAGATGTGCTTATGTGTACAAAGCAAAACACAATACAGTGACTCCTGGAGGCAAACCAAACCAAACCAGAGTGATCTGGGGGAAAGTAACTCAGGCCCATGGAAATAGTGGCATGGTTCGTGCCACATTCCAAAGCAACCTTCCTACCAAGGCCACTGGTCACAGAATACGTGTGCTGCTGTACCCATCCCAGATTTAAACTAATGGAGAATAAATAAATAAAAGTAGATTTGGAAAAAAAAATCATGCTCAGGAGGTTCCAAGCAATTACAAACCAAAGAAGATGACAGAGGGCCCATGAGATGGTTCAGCAGACAAAGATGCTTGCAGTTAGGCCTAATATCTGAATACAATCCTTTGGACCCACACAGTGGAAGGAGGAACTTACTCCCACAAATTGTCCTCTGACCTCCATTCATGCTCAGTCACACAGATGCACAAACATCACACACACACACACACACACACACACACACACACACACGAACACACCAAATAAATAAAAATATAATTTAAAAATTAATAAAGTGAAGCCAGACAGTGGTGGTGCACACCTTTAGTCCCAGTGCTCAGAGGCAAAGGCAAGCAGATCTCTGTGAGTTCAAGGCTAGCCTAGTCTACAGAGCAAGTTCCAGGACAGTCAGGGCTACACAGAGAAATCCTGTCTCAAAACAAACAAACAAACAAATAAAGATAACCACAATACACAAGGCACTGTGTCTTCCCCGTGTCCTTTCATTGGATTCCCAGTGTCATCCCCTTGAATAAGATACACTGTTAATCTCATTTTACAAACAGGGACACTGAAACCCAGGTGAGATTACTGGCCTAAGGTCACACTTGCCTGGTCTACATAGTGAGTTCCAGATAAGCCATGGCTACAGAGTGAGACTCTTTCTCAAAAGTAAATAGATAGACAAAATGAACATAAATTTTGAGCCAGATCTCTTAGAAGCAGCATTCTTAAATATTCCTACTACAAGGCATATGACCTAGTTATACCCAGCACTGTATAAAAACAAAATAAACAAGCCAGGTAGGATAGCACACTTGGGAGACTGAGACAGTAGGATTGCTAAGACCAGCCATGTATGGTCTACACAGGGATAACGAGGGCTGCATAGCAAGACTGCCCACCTTCTCAAAAAGAGTTACATATGTCCTTAACTTATCAATAAGCACAAGCATAAAAAGTATCCTGGGAACTGGAGAGATGGCTCAGAGGTTAAAAGCACTGACTGCTCTTCCAAAGGTCCTGAGTTCAATTCCCAGCAAACACATGGTGGCTCACGACTATCTATAATGGGATCTGGTGCACTCTTCTGGCCTACAGGCATACATGCAGGCAGAACACTATATACATAGTAAATAAATAAATCTTTAAAAATAAAAAAGAGTACCCTGATGTAAAAACATCAACAGTGGTTATCGCTGTTAAGGGGATGGAGTCATTGGTTGTTTTGTTCTTATTGTTAAAACATGGTCTCCTGTAGCCCAGGCTGGCCTTGAACTCACGGCCTCTCCTGCCTCTATCTCTCAAGTGTTGGGATTACTTCTGTTTTGTTCTTTTCTAGTGATGGAACCCAGGGTCCTATGTATCTTGGAAAGGGCTCCACCACTGGGCTATATCTCACCCAGATTGTGAGGTGGCCACCTTAACTCCCTGTTGTTTCATTCTGGTGAGTATATGTTGCTTTTTCAATTTTAAGGCACCAACTTTATTTTTCAAAATGTGCCACAGAGCCTAGGAGATGATTCAGTGGGTGAAGATGCTTATGGCCTAGACTGATAATCTGATCTCCAAGTTGTCCTCTGACCTCCACATATGCACTATGACGCGAAGGCATATGTATGCATGCACACACACAAAATATATAAAGAAATAAAGGTTTAAAAATCGAGAAATAAGGCTTCCTTCAACTCAGAAATCCTAGATTCAGAGTTCTAGACTCCCCCCCCCCCCCGGGGCTGGGGACCGAACCCAGGACCTTTCGCTTCCTAGGCAAGCGCTCTACCACTGAGCCAAATCCCCAACCCCCTAGACTTTTAATTTAACTTTGTGTAACAGAGATAGAGAGAGATGTTTGTTTGAGAAAGAGGCTCACTCTGTAACACTGGCTGGCCTAAAACTCACTCTGTAGACCAGGCTGGCCTCAAACACACAGCGACCTGCCTTCCTGGTGCCAGGAATAAAGGTGTGCACCACCACTCCCCACAGAAAGAGCATTTATTGATATTGATCGCGCAGCAAGCACCAAGCCCTACTCTCTCACACACGTCAACCTAATGTGATAGTGAGCGTTGACTGTCGAAACTGACAAGCCTCTGGGCGCATCTGTGAGGGACTTTCTGGATTAGGTTAATGAGGTGGGAAGACCCACCCTTGATGTGGCTAGTGCCATTCCAAAGGCTAGGGTCATGCATGAATAAAGAGAAAGAAAGCTGAACAGCAGCATTCTATCTGCTTATGGACTGCAGATGCACTGTGACCTGTGGCCTGTGACCTGTGACCTGTGACCTTAAACCCTTGCTGCCAGGACTTCAGGACTTCTGTGCCAAGATGGACTGCACATATCCTTCCTCAAATTGTTTTTGTGTGTGTTTGCTTGTTTGTTTGGTTGTTGGTTGGTTTGGGGGTGGGGGGTTGGTTGGTTGGTTTGGGGGTGGGGGATTGGTTGGTTGGTTGGTTGGTTGGTTTGGGGGGGCGTTGGTTGGTTGATTTTGTAGGTGGGAGGTTGGTTGGTTGGTTGGTTGGTTGGGGGAAGCATTGATTGGTTGGTTTGGGGGGGTGTTGGTTGGTTGGTTGGTTGGTTTGGGGGTGAGGGGTTGGTTGGTTGATTGGTTGGTTAGTTGGTTGGTTGGTCTTCGTTAGTTATTTGATCACAACAAGGAAAGAAGTAATTAAGATAAACTAACTTCACCTATTCAATGAAAGGGATTAAAATTCCTTTGTAATGGATAAACTAGACCTCTGAGAGCCACATGCCTTGTAGTTGAAATGTTTAAAAACATCACTGGGGGTAAGGGGAGTGTGGGAGGAGTTGGGAAGTGCACACACCTTTAATATCAGCACTCAGGAGGCAGAGGTAGGTAGATCTCTGAGTTGGAGGCCAGCCTGGTCTATAGATTGAGTTCCAAAAGAAGATTGCTTCTGAGAAATGCGGGTTCAATTCTTATGTTTGTTGTGAGAAAGAGTCTCACTTTGTAGCCCTGGCTTGCCTGGAACTCACTAGGTAGAGCAGGCAAGTGTGACTTAGGCAAGTAAGCTGGCCTGGGTTTCCGGGTTCTCATTTGGAAGATGAGATTAATGGTGTATCTCGTTCAAGGGGATGGCGTTGGGAATGCAACGCAATGACACAGGGAAGACATGCCCAGCACACTGTGGGAACTCAATAAGCAGCGGACACTGCTTGTCGGTCTTATTTCCATGGTTACTTCTTCTCTCATCACCAGCAGAAGACACTCACAAGAATGGGGCATCAACCTGTGTCTAAAGACCAACAGGCAGTTCTCCTATGTGTCGTTGTGTTTAAGGGAGACAGTGGTGTTGGGGAGTAAGCACCCTGCCACTGTACTGCTTCCTAGCCCTAATTCTTTTTAGTAAATTCTATTTATTGTACGTGTCTACGTACATGAACAGCACACATGTGCAGAGGTCAGAGAACAGCTTGGGAAAATCGGCTCTCTTCCTCCAGCATGCGGCTTCTGGAGATTGAACTCAAGTCATTAGGTTTGGCAGCGAGCGCTTTTACCTGCTGAACCTTGTCACTGGCAACATCCACAAGCATTTCAGTGGAGCTCTGCCAGCACTAGGTCACACCAAGTTTTGTCTGTGAGGAGTCACATGATCCAAACTTATGTGTGTGCAGCCAAAAAAAAAAAAAGTCTCCTTAAGAACAATGGTCAAAATAACAGGTCTTTGCATTCACGGGAGACCCAGACAGGGTTCCATTTATGTCTGATCTATGCACAGAAGTCGCTCTGGCACCTAAGGGGCACAGGACACTCAGCTCAGCTGAATAGGTCACCCCAAATTAGCTACATCCACTTTAAAGCTGTTAACACACGCAGCCAAGTCACATGGGGCCCAGCAGTGTCTATTCTCCCAGAGGAGGAGCCAGAGGTTGCTGACCTCAGCATTCCAAGGACCCATAGCAGAAAAGCTCAAAGTTCACAAGCCAGAACGAACCTGGATACCTTCTTAAAGATTTAGGAACAGTAACCACAGTCATGAGCGTTAGCAGGAAAGTAAAAAGGGCCAGAGACACACCCTATTGATAGATCCTCAAACATTCAAGATTCTAGAAGTACAGAGCTCATCCAGCCCTAGAGGAGGGCAGTAGGGCTCAGAAGTATACAATGGCGTCCCAGAAAGCTTCCAGGCTTGAGGAATAGCTCAGTGGTACAGTACTTGTCAGTCATGCACGAGGCTCTCGGTTTGAGTCCAGGCACCATGGGGGTTGGAAGAGTTTCTATCCTAGACACTTGAAATACACTACCTCATCCTAATGAATGGGCTGCCCTGGGCTTTACAGGCATTATTCTTTACTCCTGTGAAAAACAAAACCTGACAGGAAATATCATCCAAGACCGGGGCAATCATCGCCTCTATATCAGATAGAAATCAGTTCAGTTGTAGTCAGAATCTTCTTAGCTGCATAACTTAAGAAAAGTGACTTGCTAGTATAAAAATCGATGATGATGATGATGATAGTGGTGGTGGTGGTGGTGATAGTAATTCTTATTATTCTAGGCTGCCTTTTTTTTTTTTTAGGCTGTCTTTTTCATGAACATTTATTATGTGCTAATGTACCCTTACATCTTTTTCCTCTCCTTTGTTCCCTTTGGTTTGCTGGTTTGTTTGTTTGTTTTTTGATTCAGGGTCTTACAGTTCAGGCTGGCCTGAAACTCACAGGAATCCTCCTGCCTCAGCCTCCTGGATGCTTAGGATTAATAGCATGTGTCACCATGCCCAGCCTTCTACTTTTTTCTTCTTTTTGTTTTCTTACTTAAAATAAAAAGACTGATTTTTTTTCTGTCTGTCTGTGTGGATGAAAGCCACCCTGTATTGGTGCTCACAAAGGAAGAGGGTGTCAGCTCCCCTGGAGCTGGGTTCAGTTGTGAGCCACCCCAATGTGGGTACTGGGGATGGAATTCAAAGTTTCAAAAGAGACCTCCCGGAGAGCAAAGGCTTCTCTTACATGTGGGTTTCCCCAGTGTACAATGTATCTTTTTTTTAAAAACCTATCATTACGGGGCTGGGGATTTAAAGTGGTAGAGCGCTTGCCTAACAAACGCAAGGCCCTGGGATCCATCCCCAGCGCCAAAAAAAAGAAAAAGAAAAAGAAAAATCCTATCATTACATTTTTCAGAAGCAGGGCTGGAAAGATGGCCCAGCGGTTAAGAGCACTGACTGCTCTTCCAGAGGTCCAGAGTTTAAGTCCCAGCAACCACATGGTGGCTCACAACCACCTGTAATGGGATCTGATGCCCTCTTCTGTTGTTGTGTCTGAAGACGGCTACAATGTACTTAATAAATAAAACAAATAAATAAATCTTTTAAAAAATGTTTTTTCAGGGGGAGTGGGAAAAAATGTTTTTTCAGGGGGAGTGGGAAAAAATGTTTTTTCAGGAGCATAGCAACTCTATATTTTTTTTACATGAGTACACTGTATTTATATCATTCCTACCCCGACAACTCTCCTCATGTCTTCTTCTATATACCCTTCACAAATTCATGTTCTCTTCCTCTATAATTACATTATATATATACATATATATGTATATATACATATATATACACATATATATGTATGTATGTGTATGTGTATATATATATATATATATATATATATATATATATATATATCCCATAATTGTTACCCATATGTACACGAGTATAGGACTGACCACTTTGGCTTGGGTGACCTATCAGGGGGCTCATCCCCAAAGAAAACTGACTCTCCTTTAGTAGCCAATAACTGCTTACAGCTCTTCAATAGGGGCAAGGCCTTCTGAATCTTTCCCCCATCCATGTTGGCATGCCAACCTGGTGTGCTCTTCTTCTTTTTTTTTTTTTGTTGTTGTTGTTGTTGTTGTTGTTGTTGTTGTTCTTTTTTTCGGAACTGGGGACCGAACCCAGGGCCTTGCGCTTCCTAGGCAAGGGCTCTACCACTGAGCTAAATCCCCAACCCCCGGTGTGCTCTTCTGAGGGAACCATATTGGTGAGAGTTCACGGTTGCAATGCCCCTATCACATCCAGAAGACTATCTCATAGCAATTCCCTCAGCCCTCTGGCTCCAATAATCTTTCCTGCCCCACTGCCCCTTCCTCTGCGTCCCTTGGTCCTGGGTATAGGGTTATCTTACAGGTGTCCCATCTGAGGCTGGGCACACCAATGTCACTAACTCTCTGCCCCTTGGCCAGCTGCGGTTCTCTGAATAGCCCCTGATCATTGCAAAAGGAAGTTTCTCTGAGGGGCAGTAAGAGCTGCACTTAGAAAGCACATGAAGTCAGCATCCCTTCTTTATCCCTTAAAACAGAGTCTCACTGTGTTGCCCAGGAGGACTCTGAACGTCTGAGCTTAACAGATCCTCTTGCTTCAGTCTCAAGAGTACCTGTGATTACAGGTTTGTTCCACCTTGGCCATCTTTTTTTTATATGTATCTTTAAAAACCATAATCTCAGTGGAGCATGATGGCACACACCTTTAGTCCCAGCACTTGGGAGGCAGAGGCAGGTGGGTCTCTGTGAGTTCCAGGGCTGCCAGGGCTACATAGAGAAACTTTGTCTGCTGGGGGAGAGAGAAGGAGATCTCTGTGTGACATGTAACTTTCCCACTTTGAATAAAGCACTTAGACTATTAGCTTTTACTGTGCCTTAGTATTATTTTTCAATGCATGACAGATTCACTGTCACTGTCAGTATGCTCATCCAAACTGGAAAAGGAACGAAAGAAAGAAGGGCATTTTCCTTGCAGGCATCGCTCCCTCTCCTCCCTGGCCTGGTCTCCAAGGGCCCAGGCTAGTCCTGGCATGAGCTCTGTGCACACAATGGGCCTCTCTAAGCAGCAGACAGAGGCGTGCTGGCCCCAGCTTGCACCCAGGCTCTAGTTACAAACATGTCCCTGTGGCTGAGAACAGGCTCAGAAGATTTGGGCAGATCCCTGACTTAGCAGGAAAAAAAAGTTCTAGGAGGCAGGCTGGGGTGGCTGAGGCCTAGCTGAGCCCCCAAGCTTGGGCCAGGGAAGGAGGCTTATGGGAAACACCTGGAGTTCCCTGGTGACACCTGTTCTTCCAGGACATTCTCGGAATTCTATAGCCACCAAGCTGCCTTGCCAAGTTTACATCCAAACGGCAGACCTGCCTTCCATGGCTCTTCCAGGAGGCCTTCAGAGTAGGCTGGGGAAGCTCAAAACAATGGGACCGACCAATGATTTGGCTCTCGGGAAACCTAGGCCCCAGCAAGCTCCTAAGAGTCCTAGATACTACTTGGGAAAGTTGAGTGCCTAACCCAAACAAACTTCCCAAAGTCTCAAGCACAGCCCAGCATCCTCCTGTCCTCCAAGCTGTTCAAATCACTCCTGCAGTGCATTTAAGCCCAGTTCCCCACCCAAGACCCCTCCCTCCATGTCAGACTGTTGTCTGCCTTGAAGAGAACTCCCCCTCTCCTTGAGGTGCTGGCCTAGAGACCAGGTCAAAAAGACTTCATGGCTGGGAACAGAGCTCAGTGGTGGGAAAGCACCTATTATGTGTGACCTTTTAAGTTCAGCTCCAGGATGCCCACCACCACTACCACATCAACACTAAAGGGAGCTGGAAAGGGGGAGAGAGAGAGAGAATGAGAATTCAAGTAAGACAAACTGGAGAGTAGAACACAGTGATTAATTTATATAATCCTCCACAGGCAGTGGAGAGACTTATATGCATCATTAAAAATAAATATAATTGGGGTTGGGGATTTAGCTCAGTGGTAGAGCGCTTGCCTAGCAAGCGCAAGGCCCTGGGTTCGGTCCCCAGCTCTGAAAAATAGAAAAGAAAAAAAATAAGTAAATAAATATAATTTTTTTACAAAAACCCAGGCATGGGGCTGGAGAGATGGTTCAGTGGTTAAGAGCACTGACTGCTCTTCCAGAGGTCCTGAGTTCAATTCCCAGCAACCACATGGTGGCTCACAACCATCTGTAATGGGATTTGATGCCTTCTTCTGGTGTGTCTGAAGAGTGTATTATATATACAGTGTACTTATATATAATAAATAAATCTTTAAAAAAACAAAAACAAAAACAAAAATCTAGGCATGATGGTTTAGCCTGTAACCTCCATATTCAAGAGACGAAGGCAGGAGTTCAAAGTCAGCCTGGGCTACTTGAAACCACATCGAATAATCAAAACATACAACAAAGGAGTGGGAGATGCTTCAAGTATCTCTTGGGTTAGTATTCTTTTGTTTGCTTTTTGAAGCAGAGTTTCACTGTGTAGGCCTTGGCTGATCTATCACTATGTATACCTGGCAAACTTATAGAAATCTACCTGTCTGTATCTCTGAGTGCTGAGAATAAAGAGTGTGTACCACTACAACCAGCTGCTATTATTCTTCTAATAAGAAGTATATATATGTATGTATGTATGTATGTATGTATGCATGCATGCATGTATGTATGTATGTCTTTGTGTATGTCTGTGTCTATATGTGCCACATGCTCATAGAGGCCAGAAGAGGGCATTGAATCCCTAGAGGGGGAGTTAGAGGCAGTTGTGAACCATTAATCTTGGTACTGGGAACTGAACTTGGGTCCTCTAAAAGAGCATCAAGCAGTCATTGAGCTGTCTCTCTGCTCCCTCCCTTCCCTCCCTCATACCCCTCCCCTAGAAGACCCAGGCTGGCCTAGCCAAGGATGATCTTGAAGTTTCGATCCTCCTGCTTCTTTCTCCCACCAAATGCCAATGACCCAGCCTTCTCAGAATGACGTATGTGCTACAAACAAATTGTTCTCAACCTAAAGGTGAGAGGATTCCAAACATAGCTCCAGTAACACTTTGCCATCTACACACTAAGATTTCAAATAGCAAGTCAGATGACGTAACACATGCCTTTAATCCCAGCACCCGGGAACAAGAGGCAGTCAGATCTCTGTGAGTTCAAAGCTAACCTAGTCTACATAGTGAGTTCTGGGACAGCCAGGACTAAATAGAGAGACCTTCTCTCAAAACAAACAAACAAAGAATCTCAAGCAACGGAAGCTGAAGGAGCTTTACCGTCGTCCACTGCAGGGCAATCCAGCAATCCATCTAGATGTGAACAGTCCCGTGCGCACTCCTGCTGCCATAAACTCAGCCATATCTTCCTGTCATTTCTTTTACTTTATCCCATCAAACCATAAGCTTAAAATAAATCCTATGCCCTTAAAAATACAATAAAATGTGACATTTTGATGAACATCAATTGTTTCTTTTTTTTTTTTTTCTTTTTTTCGGAGCTGGGGACCGAACCCAGGGCCTTGCGCTTGCTAGGCAAGCGCTCTACCACTGAGCTAAATCCCCAACCCCACATCAATTGTTTCAAATTGCATCACTGACTATAAACATTAAAATGGTAAGATGTCTGAAGGGAGAAGTCTCTTACATCCATAACATGTATGATCCTGTTTGCTGACTCTGCTGTTAAAGTATGACTGATGGAGGCTGGGGATATAATTCATGGTAGAATGCTGCCTTCTATATTAGATTTATGCATTTTCTTATTTTTATGTGAGTATTTTGGCTGAACATATGCATGTGCACCACTTGCATGCCTGGTGCCTCCCCAGAGGTCAAAAGAGGCTGTTGGATCCCTGGAACTGGTGTTTTAGATCATTGTGAATCACCATGTGGGTGCTGGGAATCAAACCTAATCCTCTAGAAGAGGCACAACTGTTAAACCATCTTTCCACCTCAACTCCTTTTGTTTTTCCTAGAGAAAGGGTCTCACAATGCAGTGTAGTTGACCTGGAACTCCCTAGGTAGAACAGGCTGCCCTTGATCTCACAAAAATCTTCCTGCTTCTGCTTTGTGAGTGCTGGTATTCACTGCCTCATGGGTGAGGGGGCCCCGGGGGGGTGTGGGGGTATGTGTGTTACATATAGAACTGATTGGTATCAATACTACATACACTAGTAATCCTAACGCTCAGGAGGTGAAGGGAGGAAGAGCAGCTCAAAGTCATCCTCAGTTACATAGGGAGTTCAAAGCCAACCTGAGCTATATGAGACACTATCGAAACCAAGCCAATGAGGGTCTGGGACAATAGCTAAGAGTGGATCAAAAGAAGACCCAGGTAATATTCACAGCAGAGTGCACAAATATACAAGAAGGCAAAACACCCATTGAAATAAGATCAAAATTAATCTTTAAAAGTGGCAAAGGTCAGGGGGCTGGAGAGATGGGACAGCGGTTAAGAGCACTGACTGCTCTTTCAGAGGTCCTGAGTTCAAATCCCAGCAACCACATGGTGGCTCACAACCATCTGTAATAGGATTCAACGCCCTCTTCTGGTGTGACTGAAGACATTGACAGTGTACTCACATATATAAAATAAATCAAAAAAAATTTTAAAGTGGCAAAGGTCACCCAAGGTCCCAAAGCCTCTTTATGTGTGTGTCATCTTGAAGACCCTTTGGAGAAAGGTCAGGCTTGGGGTCTGGGACTGACTTCAGCAGCTTCGCTAGCCATGGTATTGTCCGTCAGCCTCCGCCATCTCTCCATTCCTATTCTGGGCAAGAGGCCAAAGCTGCATTCCTCGGGCCCCTACAGACTGGAGCAGACACAGTGGAGTTCGAGGAAAAGGCTGAGCAAAGCAGAAATCTCCTGAGAGTGTCAAAAGGCAGATAACCACATCAGGAGGCTTTCGGGGGTGGGGGACAATGGAGAAACTGAGAACCAAGGAAAGTGAGACTCTTCAAGACCACTCATGAACAGCTTTGCAGAGAACCATCCAAATAAGGCTCTCCTCAAAACGCTGATCTTCACTGGATATGATAGGATACTACATACTGGCCGGATCTCAGGATTTCAGGATCCCTGGATGCTAAAAGAGCCTGAGATTAAAAGCTACGGTGGCCCTTCAGCAAAGAATCTTAGTTTTTCTTCCTGGGTCCTCACTCTCGTCTTTGACTTAGCACTCAACAGGCACCACATCCTGGTCACAACCCAGAGAGCCGGGAGCTATGTCCCCACTAAAAGAGGAGATTAAGGTTCATAGAAAGGAAGTGATTTATCCAAGACCACACTACTAATGGGTGAGAAAGAGTAAATACTACTTAGTTCCGTGCCTACTCTCCTCCCAGGAGCCCACACCGACCCCAGGTAGGTCTGATTCTATTTTCATGCGCACATCCCCTTAAGGCCAAACTGGAGCCACTTGGGGCCTTGGGGAAGGAGAAAAGAAATGAAAATAACCCTTCGCGGCCCTCTGGGTCCTGTGTTCCAGTACTTACCCTCCAACACAACCTCCTTGCCCGTCTTCTTGAGGGCCTGTACTGCTTCATCATGGGTGGCAGAGGACAAATCTTCACCATTCACAGAGAGGATGGCATCGCCGACAAAGAGGGCCTCCGTCTGGTCTGCTGCCAGCCCCTTGAAGATCTTGGAAATGAGAATAGGCATCTTGTTTTCCCGGCCTCCTGCACACAGGCACAAAAGGAAGAGCAAACTGAGGCAGGTGCTTCAAGCCTTGGGAAACTTATCAAGGCGAAACTGACTCCATGCTGGGAAGAGAGGCGTGAAAATCAGAAGTAAAGGCATGGAGAATCGTGACCATATCCCAGCATGCAGGGGGCTTAGGGAGGAATGGATCGCCTTGGGTGCAGAGCCACCTAGAGATATAGCCAGACAGGCTAATAATATATTTTTTGAATCCGTAACACTGTAGTTTGGCTCTGGATCTTTTGTTTAAATGTTTTGTGTGTTCACTGTGCTATTGATTTTTTTAATGTCTTATATTTTAAGCAAGTTCCCACAGGATGAGAATTTATTGATAACCCTCAATCTGGATTTAAGAGTAGTGATTGTTATGGCCTGAAAGGCCCTCTTCTATAACCTCCAAGTTTTAATCCAGAGCTGGGTGTGGTATAGAATGCCTGCTATCCCAGCCCTACGAAACGGAGACAGAGGAAGGGGGTTAAGGACAGCCGGGGATATATAAGGTCATCTCAAAACTTAATTAATCAATTAAATGGGCTTTGTTAACCAGGAGTCACTCTAGAAGGGGAGGCTTTAAATTCTAGAGATTTGAAAAGCATATCTGAACTTCATCGCTGATATAAGAAAGGAATACGTTTTACTAGATTACTATTAAAATCCTAAATGCCATTTTAAAAATGTAACATGTATTTATTTACTTTGTGTCTGTAGGCATGCATTCAAGTACACATGCGCTATATTTAGCACACATGTGGAGATCAGAGGACAACTTGGAGACATTGGTTCTCTCCTTCCACCATCTGGGTCCTGGGGTCAAACTGCTCATCAGTCTTGGCAGCAGGCACCTTTACTCCTGAGCCAGTGGGTCTCACCCTGGCCTCCTCCCCTTTGAGGGGGTCAGGCCAGTACCATTTCACGGGGACTGAATATCAGATATCCCTTATATTGAACATTTACATTATTATTCATAGCAGTAGCAAAAGTGGAGTTATGAAGTCACAATGAAAACAGTTTTATAGTTGGGGACCACCACAGCATGAGGAACTGTATAAAACAGTTGCTGTGGGGGTTGGGGATTTAGCTCAGTGGTAGAGCGCTTGCCTAGGAAGCGCAAGGCCCTGGGTTTGGTCCCCAGCTCCGGAAAAAAAAAAAAAACAGTTGCTGTGTTAGGAAGGTTGAGAAGCACTGCTTCTGAGCCATTTCACCCACCCTCAGATGCCTTTTGCTTGTTTGTTTGTTTGTTTGTTTGTTTGTTTGAGACAGGATCTCACTATGCAGCCCTGAGGGGCCCGAGACTTACTATGTTCAACAGGCTATAAACTCAGAGAGATCCACCTGCCTCTGCCTCTGGGGTGCTAAGACTAAAGACATTTGCCACCACACCCAGACCAAATATCTTAAAATAGTCAGCTGGGCTGGGCATAGTCGTACTTGCTTTTAATCCCAGTGCTGGGGTAGCAAAAAAATAAAGGATTACTGCACATTCAAGACCAACCCTTTACACATACGTCGTTTCAGGACAGTACCAACTACACAGCCAGACACAGTCTCCAAAAGACTCAAGTCAGACCCTTGAATGTCATATTTCTGGCCCATCCTCAAAGTACAGTGATGAGAGATTACTGGCACTGAGCAAGAGGTCACTGTCTCAAGGTTATATAAGTCGGTGACATTTGAGCCTGGAACACCTCTTCCAACCCCCACCCAGGCCCGACAGTTGCTCGTGGCACTGCACAAGGCTTGAGGCCTAGGAGAGGAAGGTGTTTCTATTTATATCTAGCCTCCCCCACCTAAAAGTGGGGACTTCAGTTGCATTTGAAGCTCTGACCATTCCCAGCTGCCTCACGAACTCAGCTGGACCCCAGAAGGGAAGTTACCATAGCAACAGGAGCACAGTCTTCAATCCAGGAAGAATTGGATGAAACTGTTACTTTCCCCGAAGTCCCATAAACATGTCCTTCCAACACCTGGAAGTACAGATTTGAGTTGTGTCCCTGTACCTTGGCAAGACCCTGCTCCTCTGAGGGTTGGTTTGTCTGTCCGCAAAGTGGAACTTTATAGAACTTTAGATCCTTCCTGCTCTGACACACTTGAATGTATTTTTTTTTTTAATTGGTCTGTTTCCTGGGCCTATCATAGAGTTTGGGATGAAAGCTTGCTCCCTGTCTTGACAATTGGGATTGGCTGCCTGGGAAGGGTACTCCATGGACGGATTCCCCAGACAGTCTTTAGGGCAATAATGCTCTATAATTAAGATTTAAATCCTGGTTCTACCATTCGCTAACTGATCCTGGGGAAATTATTTTTCCCTTCAGAGTCTCAGTTTCTTCGCCTGCAAAACTGGAGATTAAACTCATCACTGATGACTAAACTCACCTTTCACCATTGATGGTCAAGATGAAATAGACCTGAAGTGTAATGGCCACAACACCTAACACACAGTGGCATTCACCACCATGCTCATTCCCTAACCTGGGCCAAAAGATCTAAGCGAGGTACCAATAAACACAGCTCCCTCCAGGGGGCCTGAGAATGCATGGTCACTTTCAATCTGGTAGAGGGTCAGGAATGGTAAGCCCAGCAGCTAGGTACGAACATAGATTTTAAGCACCACATTTAGTTGCTTTGGGAGTCCCTCCTGGCCTCTTTTTCCCACACATGCTGGCAAGCCCTTCCTCATCCTATAGTTACCAAACCAGACTCAGATGGGAAGTGACTTGTGGATGTTCACAGAGTTCTAGAACTCCGATGGTTGCCTGAATGAGCTGGAGAAGTCGTCACTCGGTAAAGTGCTTGCCTAGTGTATAGAAAGCTCTAGGCTTGATCCCCAGCACAACATAAACCTATTTAGCGGCCCATCCCAGTAATCCCAAACCCTCTGGAGGTGGAGATAGGAAGATTAGACATTCGGTGGTCTCCTTTGCTACGTAGTGTCTATGAGGCCAGCATGGGATACACAAGACCATGTCAAACAATTGTCATTCTTGAAAACTAAGAATTCTCAGGAAGGAAAGGCAACTCTGGGTTCATTCTTTCCATTAGAACTCCCAGCCTAGGCATACAGCCTCGGGAGCCCAAGATGTCTTGGTCCTTACTGGCCCCTTCTCTGTTACCATGCCTGTGCCTCCTATCCATCCCTGGCACCCACATTGAGCTCCCAGACTCCAGGCCTCTACCCATTCACCTAGGTTGTGTCTCATGACTTCCCCCTTGTCCTAGCAGTGTCCCAGGTCTCAATTCCCTTTCCTTTCGCCGCCGCCCCCGCTCCCCGTCTGTCTTCCCGAGGACCCTCCTGCCCTTGGTACCCATAGCTACGGTTTTGCTTCAAAACCGAACTAAGCACCTATGTCCTTGGTGCGCCCCCATCCTTCCACACTTCTGAGTCTCCTG
This sequence comes from Rattus norvegicus, assembly GCF_021556685.1. Taxonomy (NCBI): domain Eukaryota; kingdom Metazoa; phylum Chordata; class Mammalia; order Rodentia; family Muridae; genus Rattus; species Rattus norvegicus. The sequence continues at coordinate 142,874,461 of NC_141536.1, forward strand.
TAAGACACCCGAACTCCCCAAACCCCTTCCGACCTTGGTGCTCTTCCCTCACTCTGTTCCTTCCTCCCCGGGAGACTCTGCTCCGCCCTAGACAGGTTTTCGGTTACCTAGTCTCAGTGCCCTGCCAGCCCCCGTGATCCCTGAGAGCTCCGCAGCGACACAGACAACACGACCCCGTGCCCTCGGTGCCCCGCACCTACCCTTGATGCTGATGCCGAGCCCGCCGGCGTCGGCCTTGCGCACCGTCACGCGGCGCCGCTGGAGCAGCAGCGCCTCTGGCAGCTGTGGGGACGCCGCGCCGGGCTCAGCGGCGCCGTTGAGCTGCGCGGGCTCGGGCTCCGGGCCGGGCTCGCCGTCGGCGGGGCTCACGGTCAGCGCGTCCTCCGCCAGAGTGAGCAACACCCGCTGCCACCGCTCACCACCCGCCCCGGAGCCCGCCCCGGAGCGCAGTTCTAGCAACCCGGTGCGCGGAGCGCGCCTGCCTGACGCCATCTTCGCCTCGAAGTCCCAGTACGCTGCGCTCGCCCGGTCCCGCCGTACCCGGCCCGCTCCGACCCAGCGCCCAGGGCAGAGGGCGGCGGGGCAGCAGAGCCAGCCGCCACCCTTCCCCGGGCCTCGGGGGCGGAGCTTCGCAGGACAGGCTGTCGGGGGCGGTGCTAACGGGGGCGGGGCCCCGGGAGAAACTGAAGAGACGCTCCCCGGTAATCTAAGGATGTGCTGCGGGGATCGCTTAGGAGTTGGTCAGAACCGCGCTCCCGCAAGGCCACAGTTAGAGGAGGATGAGGGTGGGGTGCTGTTCGGGAACATAAAGGGGGCCGGGTTCTGTGAATGGGGCAACATAAGAATCCGGTTCTGTGTGCCGTCGAGGATTGGACTGTGTGTAGCTCGTGGAAGCAGAAGGACAAAAAAAAAAAGAATCAAGGGTCCTGGGGCAGAGCTGCCTGTGGCGGGACGGTAGGCTCCAGGGACTCTGCAGACAGAGTTAAATGAGCTAAGGAAGAAGATGGTTTCCCATAGGGAAGATGTGTGCCATAGGGAGAGGGTACCAGCGGAGGTCTGTTGGCGTGACTCAGCTTGAGGGTGCGGCCTCTAAAGATGTAGGTCTACCCTACCCACCGGGAGGAGAAACGCCACTCCTTTGAGAACTTGGTCCCATCACTTGGAATAGAAGCTGGAGGATCTGCAAGTTTGAGGCCAGTCTAGGCTACATGAGACCCTGCCTTTAAAAGATACAAAATAAAAAGACATAAAGAGATAGAGATAGAAGGCTCAAAGGTTAAGAGCATGTACTGCTCTTATAGAGGACCAGAGTAAAATTCACAGCTCGCAGTCACTTGTAACTCCAGCTCCGTGGGGATCTGAGACCACTAGCTTGGGAACCTCTGTTCACATTGCAAACACCTATACCCGTGCACACAAAAATAATGAAAATAAATAAAGACATGTGTTACATGCATACATGCATACATACATACATGTATGGCACTTATTCCATGTTTGCATGGCACATGGACTGGCTGATCTATGCTATCAGTTGTGCCTTGTATAAATCCTGCATAACCGATACATTGTTACTATCTTTTTTACTCTTTAGGGCAGCAGATCTCATTACAGATGCTTGTGAGCCACCACGTGAGTGCTGGGAATTGAACTCAGGACATCTGAAAGAGCAGTCAGTGCTCTTAAACGCTGAGCCATCTCTCCAGCCCACATTGTTGCGATTTTATTGATGAGGAAACTGAGACACACAAGCACTAAAAGCAGACCTCTCTTCTAACCTAGGTCTTTCTGGCTTCCAAGCTCATTTCCCTCCTACTCCAGTGTGCTACGTGCATAACAGCAGGAGATAATGTCACTGTTCGCTCTTGAGTACTTACTGGACCAAGCAAGATGCCATATGTAATCACAGCACTAGGAGACTGAAGCAGGGGGATCATGAAGTAATTCTAGGCTAGCTAGAGTTCATAGCAAGTTCCAGGTTATACTTTTTTAAATTATTCTAATGTTTATGTGGATTGGTGTTTTGCCTTGACGGATGTCTATGCTCCACATAAAGTCAGTCCTCGAGGGCCAGAAGAGGGGCATCAGATCCCAGAAACTAGAATTAAAGATGGTTTTGAGCTGTCATATATATGCTTAGAATTGAACTCTAGACTTTAAGTTAAATATTGAAGGACAAGCTAGACTTACTGAGAAAGATCTGTAATCTCAGATACTCAGCCTGAAACAGGAGAATCACAAGTTCAAGGCCAGCCTGGGCAACTGAGTGAGACCCTGTTTATAATTTTTAAAATACAGCAACAGGTGGTAGTGGTGGTATACACCTTTGATCCCAGCAAGGCAGAGGCAGGTGAATCTCTGAGATTGAGGCCAACATGGTCTACAGAGTGAGTTCTAGGTCCACTGGGACCACACAGAGAAACCCAGTCTGAAAGAGAGAAAGAAAAAAGAAAGAAAATAAAATTAAAATTAAATAAAAATAAAAATACATTAAAATGTAAATGAATAAAATTATTCATTAAAATAAAAAGAAGGGAAGGAAATGAGAAGGGGGCACACATCACCAGGAACTGAGGTCCTTTCCCAAGACCAAGTCTAGAATTAGATCCTTAAAAGTCCCCCCACGTATTGCCCTGCTTAATGAAGCCCAGACAGACTTCCTGGGAAGGAACCTTAATAGAGAGCTCTTCCCCTGGGGAATGTTCTCCGTGGACAGAGCTGAGGAAAGGGGAAGTGGGCAAGTAAGCATCTGTATGCCAAGCATCTAGCAGAGAAGGAGAAAGTATAGAACCAGAAATTGTGTGTCGGGTGTGGCCACAATCACAGCATCAGTGATGCCAATCATCTGCTTCCCTGCCCTGCTGGCTACCAACGTGTAGCCAGAGGAATGCTCTACTCCCCCACTTAGTCAGCTGTAGCCAGAAACTGACCATACACAGGCACACCACACACACACACACACACACACACACACACACACACACACACACACACACGCCTGGCTACCTACCAAACCCCTGGGCAAAGCTCCCAGACAAAACTGGTTCACTCCAAAGAGATAGGAGGAGGAGCTGGGAAAAGAAAAAACACAAGACAATTGCCAGCCACTGAAGCCATACTGGCTCACGCTATGAGAGCAAGTATGAAATCCCAATCAGACAGTGAGTTTCCTCTGCACAGGCTCCAGGACAGGGAGCAGGGGTTCCTGTGCTCCCAGCAGTCAGGATGAGAACCACCATGACTGGGTACATCACCCCAGTAAGTGCTTTCTATGGTCAGCACTCAGGAAGCTGAGGTAGAAGTTCCAAGTGTCTCAAAGGAAAACAGCAAAGTAGTGAGCCTGGGCCCCTCTTTGTGAGCATGGGCAGTGGAGATGGCTATTAACAGGAATGTGTTGTCTCTTTTTTTTTTTTTGGTTCTTTTTTTCGGAGCTGGGGACCGAACCCAGGGCCTTGGGCTTCCTAGGTAAGCGCTCTACCACTGAGCTAAATCCCCAGCCCTGTGTTGTCTCTTGCTGCGACTGATCAGAGGCAGGCGAGAGAGGAGAGACGCAGCTGTCCCAGGCACTGCAGAGGGCTTTGGTTGGTTAGGTGGCACTCAAGAGATAGAGGCAGAAGGATGGGGAGTTGGAAAGCAGCTTAGACCCCATGAAACTCTATGGAGTGGGAGAGGGGACAGAGATCAGGTAAAACTACTCAGGAGCAAAGGCCCACGTGTCCAAGCCTAGTGACCCGCCAGGGAGGAGAGCACCAACTCTCAAAAGCTGCCCTGTTGGGGTTGGGGATTTAGCTCAGTGGTAGAGCACTTGCCTAGGAAGCGGCCTGGGTTGGGTCCCCCGCTCCGGAAAAAAAAGAACCAAAAAAAAAAAAAAAAAAAAAAAAAAAGCTGCCCTGTGACCTCCACAAGCACTCTGTGGCCCACACATGGACAGACAGACAGACTGATTGACAGACCAACAGAAATAAAGAAAGTAAGTTCAAGGGCTGGAGAGATGGCTCCGCGGTTAAGAGCAGAAGTTGGGGATTTAGCTCAGCGGTAGAGCGCTTGCCTAGCGAGTGCAAGGCCCTGAGTTCGGTCCCCAGCTCCGGAAAAAAAGAAAGAAAAAAAAAAAAAAAAAAAAAGCACCCGACTACTCTTCCAGAGGTCCTGAGTTCAAATCCCAGCAACCACATGGTGGCTCACAACCATCTGTAAAGAGATCCGATGCCCTCTTCTGGTGTATCTGAAGACAGCTACAGTGTACTTATATAAATAATAAATGAATAAATCTTTAAAAAAAAAAAAGAAAGAAAGAAAGTTCAAGGTAGGGCAGTTTACCTAAGATCAGGTGAAATCAGTTGGATCTGGTAGCATATGGTAGCATATCTAAATGCCCAGATTTAGGATGCTAACATTCCTTCACGCTAAATTCTAAAGTCTACAGTTCAAATTCTCTTAGCATGTGAGATGTCTGAATCGAGCCAGTTGCTAGAGCAGCCCAGGAAAGGAGCGAAAGGCTTTGGAACCCAGAGTATACTGATTCAATGAGGCTCGGTCACTCCTCTCTACAACCCCAGCACTCAAGAGAGGACTGCTGTGGGTTTGAGGCAAGCCTGGGTTACACGGTAATAGTTTTGTATTTTGGGATAAGGTTTCTCTGTTATGTAGCTCTGGCTGTCACTCTGTAGACCAGGCTGGCCTCAAACTCAGTGAGATTTGCCTGCCTCCACCTCCCAAACACAAGAATTAAAGGCCTGGGCCACAACTCCAGGCATGTAAAACAGTCTGTCTTAAAAACTCACAAATAGGGCTGGAGAGATGGCTCAGTAGTTAAGAGCACTGGCTGTTCTTCCAGAGGTCCTGAGTTCAAATCCCAGCAACCACATGGTGGCTCGCAACCATCTCTAATGAGATCTGATGCCCTCTTCTGGTGTGTCTGAAGACAGCTACAGTGTATTCATATTAAATAAATAAATACCAAAATAAAAACAAAAGCAAACAAACCAAAAGTGGGCAGGTAAGATTGCTCACTGGCTGGAGAGGCTGTGTACAGAACCGATGACTTAGTTCAGTCCACCGATTCCCACAAGGTGGCAGAAGAGAACCAACTTCTGAAAATTGTCTCGCATTCACAGATAGGCCTCACACAATGATTTTTTTTTTCTTAAGTTTTCAAAAAAGAAAAAAGAGCTGGCAAGACGGCTCAGAGGGTAAAGGAATTTGCTATACAATCTTTGTGTCCTGAGTTCTATTCCCCAGAACTCACACATGTGAAATAGAAAGGGAACCAATTCCAGAGTTGTCCTCTGACCTCCACATGTGCCATACTCCTGTATGCACATATTTCTTGCCCTGAAGTGCACACACATGCACACATGCAGAGAGAATATATTTTTCTCTAAGGGACTAGAGGGATGCCCCTGAGCACCAATCATCCTTCCAGAAGGCCTAGGTTCCCAGAGCTCACATGATGGCTAACAACTCTTCCCTTCCCTGTTCTGGCTTCTGTAAGCACCAGGAATGCATGTGATGCTCTGGGGCACAAATATATCTATGGGCAAAAATAAATAAAAAGTAAATAAGTAAATAATACAAATAAATGAATAGATCTCAAAAAAATGTAAGATAAAAAGAATACCAACATGAGAGGTGGAGGGGGGCAGGATAGAGCTTTATGAGTTTAAGGGAAGCTTGAGTTCCAAGCCAGAAAAGGCTACATAACGAGACTGTCTCAAAAAATAAAAATGAAAATGTGTGTGGGGGCGGTAATAGAAGGGAAGGGAAATGAAGGGAAGGGAAGAGAAAGGAAGGGAAGGGAAGGGGACAGAAATGAAGGGAAGAAAAGGGAAGGGAAGGGAGAAGGGCAAGAAAAGGAGAGGAGATTAGACATGGTGGAAAATTCCTGGAACACCAGCACTGTATGGGAAAGAAGGGAGATCAGGAGTTCAAGGCCATGGTCTACAAAATGAGTTGACAGTCAGTAGAGAATACAAGAGACCCTTTCTCCAAACAGAAAAAGGAGACCAGGTGTTGTGACTCCTGCTTTTATTCCCATAACTCTGAGTTGAGGGCCAGTCTAATCTACACGGTGAATTCCAGGCTAGCCAGAGACTCACAGTGAAATGCTGTCTCAAACAACAGTAACAACAAACAAACCAAAAAGCTGTGCAAGCCTTTGATCCCAGCACTCGGGAGGCAGAAGCAGGAGGATATCTATGAGTCCGAGGCTACTCTGGTTTACAAACTGAGTTCTAGGACAGCTAGGACTGTTACACAGAGAAACATTGTCTGGAAAATCCAAACCTCCCCCCACCCAAAAAAAAGTTGCAGGGGTAGGGTTAGGGAGACAAGAGGTCAGGGAGTGGGAGGAAAAGAAAAGAATCTAACGTTTCTGACAGATCCTCCTCTGTACTGATATGGAATTCCAGCCATATATGGCATTCCAGTACAAGGTAAGTGAACAGTTGTTTCAAAAACAAGTGAAGGCAGGAAAGCAGTAGATCAAGCCAATGAGGTCCTTGAGTTGATTTTAAGCCTAAAATAGCAATGGCAGAGTCTCAATACAGCTGAAAGGGTGTTCACACAAGCCAGGAAAAGAGAACGGACTAGAGGTTGGGGATTTAGCTCAGTGGTAGAGCGCTTGCGTAGCAAGCACAAGGCCTGGGTTCGGTCCCCAGCTCTAAAAAAAAGAAAAGAAAAAAAAAAAAAGAGAGAGAGAGAGAGAGAACGGACTAAATGCAGATGTGGCATTTCCTACGAAGTGTCCCTCCATTTTTAATTTTTAATTATTTATCTTTATTTTATGTGCACTGACATTTACTTGCATCCACGTCTGTGTCGGATCTCCAGAAACTATAGGTATAGACAGCTGTGAGCTCCCATATGAGTGCAGGGAATTAAACCTGGGTCTTAGCAGCCTTCTCTTAGCCGACAAGCCATTTCTCCAGCCCCCAGAGTTCTCTGAATAATTGTGTTGTCCATTACATGCCCAAAGGAAGTGAGACAATAGTCCAGAAATGGGCTTTTTCTATTTCTGTTTTTGGTTTGTTTGTTTGTTTGTTTGTTTGTTTGTTTGTTTGTTTGAGATAGTGTCTCATAGAGCCAGGCTGGCCTGAACTCAAAAAGGAGCCAACAGTGGTTTCAAACCCCTGATCTTCCTAATTCTACCTTCCCAACTAAGATTGCAGGTGTATGGCACCATGTCCAGCCCTTGACTTTTGGTTTCCACAGGCACTGCATGATGGCGGTGCACAGACATTCAAGCAAACACTCATACACATCAAAATTAAAATCTCAATAAAATTAAGATTCTTCTGCCTAATGTGGTAATAAACACATTTATTCCCAGCAACCAGAGGCAGAGGAAGGCAAATCTCTATGAGCTGGAGACCAGCCTGTCCACATATTGAGTTCCAGTCCAGCCAGAGCTACTTGGCTACTTGAACTCTCTTTTCTTTTTTTTTTTTTTTTTTCGGAGCTGGGGACCGAACCCAGGGCCTTGCGTTCGCTAGGTAAGCGCTCTACCACTGAGCTAAATCCCCAACCCCCTCAGAGCTACCTTTAATGAGGGAAAAAATGTTCCTAATATACATGGGATATTGGTGAGGCCATCCAAGTTCTAGAATCCTATGAAATAGGTAGGATTGCTCAGTGGGTAAAGGCATCTGCCACCAAACTTGATGACCTGAAGGGTTGATCCTGAAGACCCATGTGGCAGGAGAGAACCTGCCCCTACAGGTTGTTTCCATACAAAAACCATCACAACACTCAAGTGTCAAGCATGTGTACACACATGCACGTGCATACATAAATAAGAATATAATTTAAGGGGCTGGAGAGATGGCTCAGTGGTTAAGAGCACCTGACTACTCTTCCAGAGGTCCTGAGTTCAATTCCCAGCAACCACATGGTGGCTCACAGCCATCTGTAAAGAGATCCGATGCCCTCTTCTGGTGTATCTGAAGACAGCTACAGTGTACTTATATATAATAAATGAATAAATCTTAAAAAAAAAAGAATATAATTTAAATATGTGTGTTGGGTGGGCTGGAGAGACAGCTCAGCAGTTAAGAGAACTGACTGCTCGGGCTGGAGAGATGGCTCAGCCGTTAAAGGCTAGGCTCACAACCAAAAATATAAGAGAACTGACTGCTCTTCCAGAGTTACTGAGTTCAATTCCCAGCAACCACGTGGTGACTCACAACCATAATGGGATCCAGTGCCCTCTTCTGGTGTGTTAGAAGACAGCTACAGTGTACTTATGTATAATAAATAAAATAAATCTTTTAAAGAAAATTGTGTGTTGGGCAAACAGTGTCCATGTTTTTTAAAAAAAGAGAGAGACAACAAGAATGAATGAGGGAAAAGTACTAAAATTTTTGGTAGCACAAGAGAAGGCAGGCATCCTTCATGACGTCCATAATACATGGAAAATGTTGTCGTGGGGTATTAGCCAATAAGCTTTCCAAGAGCCAAACACTGGTTAAGTATCATCAGTGAATACTCTGCACCCTACTGCAGATGATTAGACCGACAGACCTCGAGAGGTAAACAAATACCCCACGACTCGGGAGAATCTGCCTGGGCATTGTAGCTCCATGTCCACCCCTCTGTGACAGTCATACAGCGCATGTACCATGCTTCGAAACTCATAAAGAACTTGTTAGCTGGGTGTGAGGCAGAGCAGGGAGATCTCTGTGAGTTTAAGGCCAGTCTGGTCTACAGACTAGTGAGTTTTAGGACAGCCAGGGCTGTTACAGAGAAACCCTGTCTCGAATAAAATAAAACAACAAATCAAGTTGTAAAGGGGTAATTTGGGAGAGGAAGGGGATTGCTAGGACTAGAAGTGGGACAAGAGAGAGGAGTGGAAAGAAGATATGATCAAAATTCATTATATGCATAAGTGAAAATATCATAGTGAAATTCAGTGTCATGGACAATTGATATATGCTAGTCTAAAAACCATTTAAGACAACTGTGATGGCACAGCCTTTAATCTCAACACTCAGGAGGCAGAGGAGGGCCAGACTGGTCTACATGACACGTTCCAGGCCACTAGAGCTAAGGAGTGAGACCCAGTCTCAGAAATAGGTGAGAGGAGTCTGGAGGGAAGGTTCAGCCATCAAGACCGCTTGCTGCTCTTGCAGAGGATGAAGATTGGGTTCCCAGCACCTACATGGCCTCTCCTAACCATCTGTAACTACAGTTCCAGGAGACAAATGCCCTCTTTTGACCTTCATGGGCACAAGCAAGTACTTGGTGCACATACATTCAGGCAGCCACCATACCTGGCTAATAGCACATTTCTGTCATCTTAGCACTCAAGAGGAAAAAGTAAGAAAATTAGGAATTTAAGTCCAGCTTCAGCAACAAGGCCAGTCTGGGCTACATGATACCCAGCCTCAAAAAAGAAAAAAAAAAAAAAAGAAAAAGAAAAAAGAAAAAAATCAGGCGTAATATTGTGTCTTTAATTTCAGCTCTTGGGTGACAGAGGCAGGAGCATCTCCTCCAGTTCTAGAAACCTGGTCTACATAGTGAGTTTCAGGACAGCCAAGGCAATTTAGAGAAGCCCCGTCTACAAAGAAGACAAATAAATAAATGAATGAGTGAACTGGAAATGTAGTGCCTGCCTAGAATCCCAGCACTTGGGAGGCAGAGGCAGGAAGACAACCACAGGCTTAAACTTAGCAAGGTCTACATACTGTGCCCCATACTAGCCCATACTAACAAAGGTTTCACATTGAGATCCTGTCTCAAAATAAAAAGCAGATAAGCCAATTAATTAATTGTGTACCTTTATATAGGATATAATTATATAAGTGTAATTAATCAAAGGTAGCTCAAAGTCACCTCAGCATCTTTATGGAAAACATCCCAGAATGAATTTGCTACACGTGATCTGTTTTAACAAAATGGACTGTGTGATGCTTTTACCTGTGTTTGAAGGTCATGTCAAGGGCAACTGTCTGATGGCAACAGCACAGGCCAATATTCCTTATCCTGGGGAGTTGTGGTGATTTGTGGTTTCAGCTGGGTTTTCACAATGTCCCGGCATCGATGAACATACACTTTTAGAGAATGAAGCAGACGAGGCCTATCGGGGCAAATAAGTCACTTTTTATGATGGAGTCAACGGAAACCAGGATGGTGTTCATCATTCAGGTTCCTGGTCTAAGCGATTTCAGTTAGAGCAACACTTACCAGCCTTGTCCCTCCAGCCCAGGAGCAGTCCGCCCTGTTTAGGGCTCCAGACAAATGCTGAATTCATTCGGCATGCACAGATTCTGCCTCCAAGGCCAACATCCCCAAAACGCCAGCTGGGCAGGACAGCGTGAGTTCCTGGGGACCAGTGCTGTCTATATCCTTTTCCTACACCTTTTTTCTTTCAAATTAAAACTTTGTCTTAGAGTGAGGGGAATACCAGCAGGGGGCAGCAGACAGCCGGGATTGCCTGGTGCAGGTCCTGGCCTGCTCTAGAACAACTCCCTTTGAAAACAAGGGAATAAGAAACAAAGTAGAAAAGGAGTGGGCTTCTCCTTCTTTCTTTTTCTTCTTTATCTTTTCCTTGCCTCCTTCACCCTCTCCTCCTCTTTGTCTTTTGTTTCTTTCACAAAGGATCTACCAGCATAGCCTCAAACTGGAAAATCTCCCTTCCTTAGCCTCCCAAGTTCAGGAATCATAGGCCAGTGATATCTTCCTTGGTTGGTTGGTTGGTTGGTTGGTTGGTTGGTTGGTTGGTTGGTTGGTTGGAGACAGAGTTTCTTTGTATAACCTTGGCTGTCCTGGAACTCACTCTGTAGACCAGGCTGGCTTCGAACTCAGAGCTCTGCTTACCTCTGCCTCCAGAGTGCTGGGACTAGAGGCATGTGCCACCATGGCCCAGCTATCAAACTTGTTTCGTGTTGTTTTGTTTTTCCTGAGACATAGTCTGACTGTGTAGCTCTGACTATCCTGGAACTCACTTGTAACCAGGCTAGTTTGGAACTCACAGAAATCCACCTGCCTTTGTCTCCTAGGTACCAATATTAAAGCTGTGTGTTGCTAGGCCTGGCTTTAATATTGTAGGGGGGGGGGATGGATTGGGGGTGATGTTATGTCTGCGTGGGTACCCTCAGAGGCTAGAAGAGGGTGTCAGATCTGGAGCTAAAGTTACGGGTGGTTGAGAGCCACCTGAATGGGTACTAGGAACCAAACTGCCATCTTCTGGGAGAGCCACGTGATTCAGATTGTCACTGTCTAGCTGCTTACTCCTTTGTTAATTCACTATTTGGTGATGCTGAAGACTGAATCTACATTTTAGCCAAGGGCTATTGAGATAGTTATTATTTTTTGTTTGTTTTTGAGACAGGGTCTCATTCTGTAGTCCCCAACTGGGCCCTGAGCTCAGCTATGTAGCCCAGCCTGGTTTCAAGCTCATTGCAATCTCCAAGCCTTGACTCTTGGGCAAGGGCGTTGCAGTATGGGTCTGCTGAGACTGTTGGTTTTGAAGACCTGTTTTTCTCTTCTCCATGAGGATTATATATCATCACCGAGGCCGCTGCCACCACCACCATCATCACCACTACCACCAACATCATTGTATCAGCCACCCTACCTCTATTCCCCCTCAAGAACCTGGACTGGGTCAGTAGGAAAAGAACCAATATGGAGAGCAAACTGACTAGGATTACAGCCCTGGCTTTCCATTGACAGAGTGTGTGACCTTAAACAGAACATCTGTCTCCTAAGTTCTACTTTGCACCTCTGTGAAATAGGATTAGGAAGAGGACAGGGCCAATGAATCCCTAAGTTCGAGGCCAGCCTGGTCTAGAGAGCAAGTACCAGGACAGCCAGAGCTACATAAGGAAACCCTGACTTGAGGCTGGAGATGGCTAATGTGGTTAAGAGCACTGGCTGCTCTTCCAGAGGTCCTGAGTTCAAATCCCAGCAACCACATGGTGGCTCGCAACCATCTGTAATGGGATCCGATGCCCTCTTCTGGTGTGTCTGAAGACAGCAACAGTGTACTCACACATATAAAATAAATAAATCTTTCAAAAAAAAGAAATTCTATCTTGAAAAAACAAAAATAAATTAATTTAATTAAATAAATAATATAAGCCTCAGAAGGAAGAAAGGAAAGAAGGAAAAATGGGCCATAAGTAAAAGCACTTGCCCCCAAAGCCAGAGTTCAATCCCCAGAACCCATGGTGGAAAGATTGAAGAAGGACCCAGAGGTTGTCCTCTGTCTTCCACCTGCTCACTGTGAAACGTCGGCATCTCTACTCATCCATAAACATCATGACTACCTATCCCATGATAACGAATAAAACTAAGACAATGAAGGAAGGAGACTGAGGCAGGAGAATTAGTATAAGGTCTAGGCTAGCCTGGTCTATATAATAAGTTCCAGGGCAGTTTGGGCTACCTCAAGAAAAAAAAAGTTAAACAAAAGTGGACCAGAGAGGTCAATCACTCAGTGACTAAAATCCCTGTCAATAACATGTGCACTATCATCAGAACCACCTTGGAAGGAGAGAAGCAAGTCCTGGCTTGTCCTCTACACTCATACTCATTCAGAAATAATAAATAAACACTAATAGCCAGAGGTGTAGAGTTAGAACTGAAAAAAAAATCACAACTGTCTGACTAAAGCGAGCTGTATTTAGAAATACACATGGGACTGGCTAGATGACTTCCTCCCCCTAAGTCAGCTTCTCACTGGCTTTTAGATCCCTTTTTAAAAAAATATTACACACACACACACACACACACACACACACACACACACACACACACACACACCAGAAGAGAGTATTGGATCCCATTACAGATGGTTGCGAGCCACATGTGCTTGCTTGGAATTGAACAACTCAGGGTCTTCAGGACCTACTGGAAGAATAGTCAGTGCTCTTAACCACTGGGCCATCTTTCAAGCCCTTGAGATCCCTTTACAGGGCAGGGTTAGGGTGATAAAAGACAGCTATTGAGATCATTGACTGTTATCACCTGGACAGAAGAGTGAGGGACTTAGGGCTCCAGGCAGCCTGTGGGGTAAATAGGTGCAAGAATGTATCCTATGGAAGTGGGGGAGGGGAGAGGGCCCTCACGGGTGTTTAGGAGTTTAGGAAGCAGGGTTTCAAGTTCAGCCTAGGGGTTGGGGATTTAGCTCCGTGGTAGAGTGCTTGCCAACCTCAGGGCCAACCTCAGCGACAAAGCCAGCGAGAGGTGAACACGGGCTACGTGAAACCTGCTTTAAAAACAAAAACAAGGCGCTCAGCTAACGGAGTACTTGCTTAACATATAGGAAGCCCTGGGTTTAAACTGCGTAAACTAAGTGAAGCAGCACAAGCCTGTAGTCCCACATGGGAAATAGTGCAGCAGGATCAGAAGTTCAAGGTCACCCCCAGCTACATGGTACATAGGAAGCTAACCCTAGATACAGGAGATCCTACCTCTGGCTGGAGAGATGGCTCAGTGGATAAGAGCACTGACTGCTCTTCCATTAAGTCCTGAAGATCCTGAGTTCAATATTCACAGACATAAAAGAAATAAATTTAAAAGAAAAGAGAGGGGGCTGGAGAGATGGCTCAGTGGTTAAGAGCACTGACTGCTCTTCCAGAGGTCCTGAGTTCAATTCCCAGCTACCACATGGTGGCCCACAACCATCTGTAATGCATACAATTTCCTCTTCTGATGTGTCTAAAGGCAGCTGCACTGTACTCATATACATAAAATTAATAAATATATCTTTAAAATTTTTTTAAAAAAGAAAAGAGACAGAGACCCTACCTCAGAAAAGTATATAATAATGGTAATATTTAATTCAAATTTCTGTTCCTGGCTTGAGGACTATTTTATTGGGACTGATATTGTTATTACTATTTTTTTTTAAGAACTTGTCATTTTATTCAACAAGAATTTTAATTATCGGGGGCTGGAGAGATGGCTCAGTGGTTAGGAGCACTGACTGCTCTTCCAGAGGTCCTGAGTTCAAATCCCAGCAACCACATGGTGGCTCACAACCATCTGTAATGAGATCTGATGCCCTCTTCTGGTGTGTCTGAAGACAGCTACAGTGTACTCATATATAATGAATAAATATATTAAAAAAAAAAGAATTTTAATTATCTTTTTAAAGATAACTTACTTGTTTTTATTTTCTGGACGTTAGTATTTGCCTGCATGTGTATCTGTGTGAAGGGGTATCCAGATTCGGAACTGGAGCTACAGATGGCTGTGAGCTGCCATGTGGTTGCTGGGAACTGAACCCCAGGACCTCTGGAAGAGCAGCCACCTCTCCAGCCCCACTTTGTGCCAGCATGCAGGAGCCAGAGGCAGGTGGATCGCTATGAATTTGAAGCTGGCTTAGTGTAGATCACCAGCTCTGGGTCAGCAGAGTTCCACAGGAAAGCCCTGTCTCAGGAAGGAGGGCAGAGCGTGAGGGAACAAAAGGTTAATCCTTTGACTCCAGAATTTTCCTTTCACACTGGAATCTGCTGCTTTTCACCACCCAAAGTCAGGGATTTTCTAAAACCCTGTCCCTAGTCAAGACCCCAACCCTACCCTGTCCCTGTCCCCTCCTTCTGTTGTTCTCCAGGCAACCTCACCATTCCCACTCACGCTTCACCCAGAGCAACTCTTTTTTCTTTCCTCACAGATGTTTCACACAGCCTCTTTTTTTCCTCAGAAATTCCCTCAAAAGCATTCACTGGTAATTTTTCCAAAATCACAGTAATTACCTCATTACTTTGATATTAATAGACTTCACTTGGCACCAGGGAGCCAATTGAGAGCGTCAGGCCCCCGAGAGGGGTGGAGAGGGATTCCGAAGAGCAACCCTTCATGAGTGCTGGCCCCTAGGACAGCCCTTGCTTGCCTCCCTGCTTCACCTTTGCTCCCACAAGTTCTGATCGAAATTAAGAGAACTCTGGAACCATAGGCTCCTGAGAAATGACAGAGGCCTAAGCAGGAAAAGGAAAGGAGAAAAAGAAGGAGTGGAGTCTAAGCCACGCACTCTCAAGAGGCCTAGAGTCTCACAGCAAAGGAGCCGCAGCCTCCCCCTCTCTTCCCTCAGCTACTTCTGAATTGGAGGTCTTTTTGGAAGCTCAGCCTGAAGAACATCTCCCCAGGCCCTTTATTGGTTTCCTTAAAGCTCTGTTATTCAGTGTGGTCTATATATTACCTGGTCAATAATTTATTTACTCCTCATTACATTCTTACATTATTGTTTTTTAATAATATGTAGTCCTTGTATTTCAAAATGCTTCTTGAAGAAAATGAGGCACCTGCTGTCATTTAGCCCACTTTACAGATGAGAAAATTGAGTCAAGGCAAGAACACAAACTTGTAGCTGAGGAGTTCTCGGGATTCTGGGCCTAAACCTACCAGCTACAGATGCCCTAAGGATTTCTCTCTCTCCACCTAGAGGCTTCCTTACCTCTAGATCTGCAAGTTCTTCCTAGATATAGGAAAATGGTGGCCTTACCCTGCATGTGTTGAGTTCTTCTACAAGCTACCTTACATTTTGCCACCTCATCTGAGACTATGCTATGAGACCTCTGGTGATCTGTCAGAGTGTGCACTCAGCAGCCTATGAGGGTTGACTAGACTCCCAGCTTACTCTCTTCACCTTAAGACTCTCCTGGCCATCCAGAACAGTCTCTGAGACCACTAAAGAAGGCCCACTGAATGTCACTTTATTGACTGGTTTGCCCCAATCCCTACCCAACCCTCTGCTGCATCTCACCCTATCACTGCCTTTGAATCAGCAACCAGTTGTGACCATATGGCTGGCCACACTTTGTTGGCCACACTTATCCATTCTCAGATTGACAGATACGGGTCCAAGTCCAAGGCTCTCCGGGAGCACTTCCTGGGAAGCTTCCTCCATAAAGGGAAGAGTGATAGTCTCAACAGAAAGCCAGGACTGAGAGTGATTGGGCAGCCAGAGACTTGACTGGCTGAGCTAGGAGGTGGGAGGAGGGCAGTATAGAGGATCCTTTGTTAGGCCAGAAGCTACAAAGCTGCCCCATCCCCACCATCTGGCTCCTGCTCCAGTCCAGTGATGCATGATGGGGAATATGGGGGTGGGGTGGGGAGGTGCTAGGGGCTACCCACCTGCTCTGCCTCCTGGGATAAGCTGATCCAAGACCTCCCAGGCCCATCTGGTCAACACATCCCCAGGCTCTGACCACCCCTGGGACTCCTTTAGACAGACTGAAATTGGCCGGGAGTGTGGCCAGCCTGTCAGGGTCACAGGTCACCGTTAATCTGCCAGAACAAGAGAGGACAGGCAGGTGGGCAGGCAGGCGGTGTGGGCAAGGCCCTGGGAGTTCCTGCTGTCTTCTCTAGTGATCACAGAGGGAGGGTTTCCCCTTCTCGGAGGCAGGGAAGAGGTTATTGGACTCCAGGGAAATTGCTCATTCTCACAACCACCTAGCTGTTCTGGTTCCAGATGGGAACCCTGGAAACTCTCCCTAAATATGCTCAGGGTGTCACTGCAACGATGTTGGAGACAACGATGTTGGGGAAAACGTAAGTGCCCGTCAACAGGAACTGGGTTAATCGAAAGACTGAGACCATCTTCAATGTTAACCCAACTTCTGAGCAGAGAACTGAGGTCTGTTTGTCATCTGACTATCTGGGAGTCTCTTGTCTGAAAACCAACAGATCACCTACTGTTTGCTCAGGGAGTTCTTGCAAACCAATTTCTTTGGGCAAACAATTTGTCCAATGGCCAGTACCTCTTTTT
Source organism: Rattus norvegicus (assembly GCF_021556685.1). Classification (NCBI taxonomy): domain Eukaryota; kingdom Metazoa; phylum Chordata; class Mammalia; order Rodentia; family Muridae; genus Rattus; species Rattus norvegicus. The sequence goes on from NC_141536.1 coordinate 142,891,172, forward strand.
GTCAGAGGACAATTTCATTTCAATGTTTTTGGAGTATCTTCGCAGAATCCTGACCTGTCTACAGATGGGCTTGCTCTCAGGATTCCGCCTGGACTCAGGCTCCTGACACCCAGCTCTCTCCTTCGCAGCTCAGCAGACAGTCTGAAGCTCCAGCATAAAGCTGGTTTCCTTTTTAGGTTCCTTCTGGACCTGAGCATGTGTGGAATGGAGGGAGGCATTCTGTGGATCAGTAGCTCAATATCAAATTAATTTACATGTGCGACACGGTGCCTCATGTTATCATGAAGAGCAACTTCATCTAGGACTGAAAGTCACTCGGTACAATCGCAGTGTTAGAAGGACACACAATTGCACCTGCCTTAACTGTGGGAATTTCCTAGACTACTCCTAGGTCATTTGGAAAATGAAAGAAATCTCTTCCCCCATTGGAAACAAGAAGTATTTTGATCTATCTATCTATCTATCTATCTATCTATCTATCTATCTATCTAGTTTTTGGAGACAGGGTATCTTTATATAGCCCTGGCTGTCCTGGAACCCACTCTGTTGACCAGACTGTCCTTGAACTCACTGAGTCCCATCTACCTCTGCCTCCCAAATGCTGGGATTAAAAGCGTGGGACACTACACATGGCAACATTTGTGATTATTTCTTTATTTTTTTTTTAAGATTTATTTATTTTATGTATGTGAGTACACTGTAGCTGCCTTCAGACACACCAGAAGAGGGCATCAGATCTCATTACAGATGGTTGTGAGCCATCATGTGGTTGCTGGGATTTGAACTCAGGACCTCTAGAAGAGCAGTCAAGTGCTCTTAACCACTGAGCCATCTCTCCAGCCCGTGATTATTTCTTTAAATTGTATTTTTTTCTTTTTCTTTTTCTTTTTTTTTCTTTTTTTTGGAGCTGGGGACCGAACCCAGGGCCTTGCGGTTGCTAGGCAAGCGCTCTACCACTGAGCCAAATCCCCAACCCCTTCTTTTTCTTTATAAGATGTATTTATTATATATAAGTACATTGTAGCTGTCTTCAGACACACCAGAAGAGGGCATCAGATCCTATTACAGATGGTTGTGAGCCACCATGTGGTTTCTGGGAATTGAACTCAGAACCTCTGGAAGAACAGTCAGCGCTCTTAACCACTGAGCCATCTCTCCAGCCCATGATTATTTCTTAAAAAGCCACTTTTCAGATGTTTATGGCCCTAAACTATTATATCACAAACTTTGCTCAATCCCTATCCGTTTTCTGCCTGAAGAAGACTGGCCAAGGAGACTCAGCAATTAAGAGTCCATGCTGGGGGTTGGGGATTTGGCTCAGTGGTAGAGCGCTTGCCTAGCAACCGCAAGGCCCTGGGTTCAGTCCCCAGCTCTGGAAAAAAAAAAAGAGTCCATGCTGGAGGGTTGGGGATTTAGCTCAGTGGTAGAGCGCTTGCCTAGGAAGCGCAAGGCCCTGGGTTCAGTCCCCAGCTCCGGAAAAAAAGAACCAAAAAAAAAAAAAAAAAAAGAGGACATGCTGGTCTTGTAGAGGACCTAGGTTCTAGTACCAGCACCCACATGCTGGATCAAAACTGCCTGTAACTCTAGTTCCAGGGGATCGGGCATCTTTTCCTGCATTCTATGGGCACCAGACACAAGCAGTACACATGAATATATTCAGGCAAACACTCGTACACAAAAATATAAGGGAAAAAATAGAATGGTGTACACACCTGTAATCCCAGCATTTGAGAGGCAGAGGCTCTAAAGAATCAGGAGTTTATGGCCAACCTCAACTACATAGTGAATTCAAGGACACCCTGGATTGCATGGGACGCATCTCGTAAAACAAAAAATAAACCGGGTATAGTGGCTTACATCTGTAATCCTAGTACTGGGGAAGAGCCTGAAACAGGAGAATTGCTGAGATCCTAGCTAGGGAGGGTTACACAACATGATCCCGTTTAAAAACAACATCGAATCTCATCAGGTCCTCCTTACTTTATAAGTGTTCTTCTGTGTAACCTTTCGAGTCACTTCTGAGAGTCAAGAACCTATAGGGTGATACTGCTGACCCAATTCAGTGTATCACTGAGCTACACCGTCCCGCATTCTATTTTACACTAACTTACTTTTGAGACACGGTCGAATGTAGCATAGTCGGTCCCAGTCATCTGAGCCATCTCTCTGCAGCCTTGAGACTACTCTCAAGTAGCTCAGGCTGGCCTTGAACTTGCCATGTACAGCAAAACTGGCCTTGAAGTCCTAAGCTTTCTGTTGTCTAGGAAAGTTTCCTGGTTGACTAGAATTCCAAGACTTCAAAGTTTTATCAGTTAAGATTTCACAACTAGAGAATGTTTTTGATTGGAGTTTTATGGCACTGGAGGAATACTGATTAACATTCCAGCACCACAGACTTTATTACTGAAGGTGTCACGCCTTGAGAGCCCCATAGGCTTGAATATCAAGGCATCTCAGTGTTTCAGCGATGCAGGCTTCTCCACCAAAATGACGTGGATCTCTTGCTCTGTCACCTCTCCTGTAAGACCTTCCCTAAGATGTTTCTGTCTACCTGCCATCTGTTTTGATTTTCTCCATCGTATTGATAAACACTTAAAAATATAACAAATGGGGGTTGGGGATTTAGCTCAGCGGTAGAGCGCTTGCCTAGAGAGCGCAAGGCCCTGGGTTCGGTCCCCAGCTCCGAAAAAAAAAAATATAACAAATGTATTCCACAATGCAGGAAGCCACTGGGGTAGAAACTTATTTTGGAATTTGGGGTTTTTGGGGGTACTGTGTGTCATGTAACTCAGTAAGATGTCCTTTAACTGACTACTGTGCCTCTGTTTCTCTCTCACCTTTGTCTGTTTATTTTGTTTTTGTTGTTGTTGTTGTTGTTGTTTTTTCTTTGAGACATGGTTTCTCTGCATAGCCCTGGTTGTCCTGGAACTCTCTCCATAGAGCAGGCTGGCCTGGAACTCAGAGATTTGCCTGCCTCTGCATTTGCATCCCGAGTGCTGTGATTAAAGTCATGTATCACCACCAATCGGTTATTCTGCCTTTCTCTACCTGTGTTCCAGTTTATTTGGTAGTGGGACAAGAACCCAGGGCTAACTGGACGCATCTCATCCTCCTAGCTCTTCAATGTTACCACTGCCTTCTCCAGAAAGCTCCCCCCCGCCGGTGGCCAGATTTATTTGCCTCCATTGTCGAGTATTGTTTAAAGTCCTGTCCATTTTAGACTCTGTACTACTGCTATTTAAGATAGATGCTAGCTAGGGGTTGGGGGTTTAGCTCAGTGGTAGAGCACTTGCCTAGCAAGTGCAAGGCCCTGGGTTCGGTCCCCAGCTCCAAAAAAAAAGAAAAAAGAAAAAAAAAAAAAGATAGATGCTAGCTAATATTCTGCCTCTCCCCCTCCCTATCCCTTTCTGTGACAGGGCCTCTCTATGTAACCCAGGCTAGCCTGGAAACTATCCTTCTCTCTTTGCTACCTGAGTGCCGATACTAAAGTCATACGCCACCAATACCAATCACCAGCTGGGTGATTAATACTTGCAGAGAAGCCCATTTACTGTATACCTCCTGTCTAAACCAGTGCCTGGCACCCAAGCACAATACCATATTGCACTCCGGCAAGCAGAATGGAAAAAGATTTGCTAGGGCTAAGTGCCATCAAGAATCAGAGGATGTGGGCTGGAGAGATGGCTCAGCGGTTAAGAGCACTGACTGTTCTTCCAGAGGTCCTGAGTTCAATTCCCAGCAACCATTTGGTGGCTCACAACCATCTGTAATGGGATCCTGGGACCTGATGCCCTCTTCTGGTGTGTCTGAAGACAGCTACAGTGTAAAATAAATCTTTAAAAGAAAAAAAAAAATCAGAGGATGCGAGGAGGAGGAAAACCTTTTTTTTTTTTAATTTATTTATTTTATATATATGCGTACACTGTAGCTGTCTTCAGACACACCAGAAGAGGGCATCAGATTTCATTACAGATGGTTGTGAGCCACCATGCGGTTGCTGGGAATTGAACTCAGGACCCCTGGAAGAGCAGTCTAGTGCTCTTAGCCACTGAGCCATCTCACCAGCCCCAGGAAAACCTTAAGGAGCCAAGATTTTGGGGTTCACAGCTGCCTTCTTCAGAAGGGGGAAAATGGACAAATTATTTTTCCATAAAAATGGATAAATTATTTTTCACTTTAAAAAAACATTTATTTTTCTTTCACATGTTTGCTACATGTATGTATGTGTGCTATATGGAGCCTAGTACCCATGGAGGCCAGAAGAGGGCGCCAGACCCCGGGAACTGGAATTACAGGGGCGCTGAGCTTCCCTGTGGGTGCTAAGAGATTGAATCCAGATCTTCTGTAAGAGCAGCAATGGCTCTCACTCCTGAAACGTCTTTTGTTATTATTTTGCTGTTGCTTTGAGACAAAACCCTGGCTGGAACTCACTATGTAGACCAGGCTGGCATGGATCCCTCAGAGGTCGGTTTAACACTGACCTAGCCTTCTTAACTGTAATATAACAAAGGCTGTCATCACAAAGCCTCCATGTCCAGAATACATTTCTTTTTCTTAGAGTAATACATTAAAAAATAAGCTGTGCTAGCCATGTGGTTTGTGGTCCCTCTGTGTCACAGCTGTCAGATGTACACAACATGAGCCACAGACGGTAACTGGAACTTGCAGAAATAAAGTTTTTACACTAAAGATGGGCTTTTCCTTAATTCTCCCAGGCACAGAAAAAAGGTCTTGGGAGTCTGCATATAAAGCTTTAGGAAGTGAGAGACTCAAGTGGAGTAGAAACACCTTTTCCCTCCAATTTCAGTGATGTTGTGAATCTCTGAAGCCTGGGGCTTCTCTTTTGCAAAAGGGCTATAATAAAAGAACTTGGCTCCCAAAGCGATCATGAGGATTAACTGAGACAAGCCTTCAACTCCATCGGGGAGGTGGGGAGGGGAAGGGGAGGGCGGGCTCTGCGTTACACACCGGATTGCTATTGTTGATAATGGTTATTATTACTATGACCAGGGGGACTTTGGGAGTAGCAAACGGAATGATATATGCAAATCCTCCGGCGCAATGTCTGTCACACTGGAGACCTTCATAAAGGCTTCTAACCGCCCCATTTTACACCCTCATCCCCCACCCCCAACCCCCATCCACATCCCAGGCCATTTCACATAGGTTTTCCCAGCATCCTTCATGTCTTTCCCCCCTCCACCCCCCAACTCATTGCGTGATCTTCTCGCCCCACAAGCCTCAGCAGAGACCACGGAAAGTGCCCACGGCAGCTGGCCAGGGTCCGGGAGAGGACCCGGCGCCAAGGGAGGCAAGTTCCGGACAGGCCCCCACCCATTGTCTCAGCTCACCAGCCCGCCAGCCTGCGGGCCCGCCAACCAGCTGATGTCTTGGGTCGCCGACACCAGCTGGTTAGGCCCCCACACCACCTCTAAACGTCCTCCTCCCTAGACCCTCCCAGTCTCTCAGCTTGCCCCAAAACCGCGGGGCAACCCAGAGAGAATCCTCGGGCGATCGCGGAGCCTGGGCTTTTGTCCTTCAAATCACAGGCTGATTTGCATTCTTTGGCAATTTGCATAGCCCATTCTTTAGTGGAGGGCTAGGCTGGTGTAAGCCCGCCTGGCCTTCGGGTTTGTTTTATTCTGGTAATTCTATTTTTGTAACCCAGGCTTGGAACTCACTTTGCGACTCTGCCTCCAGCGATAACAAGGACCATTATTCAATACCCAGCTAAGAGGCAAGTCTATTTAAATTAAAATTAAATAATCTTAGTACTTAGTGCCTCAGTTGTAGGCATCCAACACACGAAGAGGTTTGGTTTTCGTAGTTGTTTTTTGTTTTGTGTTGCCTTGTTTTTAGGTCTGGTTGGCCTTGAGTTTTGCTATGTAGTCAAGGCTGACTTTGAACTCCTGATCCTCCTACCTTCTACTGTTTGGAGTATTACAGGCTTGCACCATCATACCAATTTGAGCTCCATCTCCTGTCCTCCAGTCTAGCAGTCACATATTAAATGCTCAATAGCCACAAGTAGGGGCTGGGAGTGTAACTGGGAGGTGAAGCACTTGCTTAGTATGTACACAGGCCCTGAATTCCATTACCACCCCCGGCACACACACAAAGCTAGCTTGCTGGTCATGCTGGTACACACCTGTAATCTCAACACCTGAGAGGCAGTGGCCAGAGGACGGGTCGACCAGAGTGGTTTACATAGTTCCGGGCTAGCCAGGACTACATAGTGAGACCTGTCTAAAACTAAATTAAGCAAACAAACAAAGCTAAACCTATTTGAGGACTCTCATAGAAAGCAGTCAGTATAGGTGTAAAACACCATCATAGAAACTTCTGCAGGATGAGGCTGATTCAAACCCTTTAATTCAACTAATTTTTTTAGAATAGAGACCTTCCTTTTACAGCCCTTCTCCCTCCCGCCGCGGAGGTAATGACCTTGGTGAGTAGGTGTTCTTTGTTCTCAGAAGGACTGCACCTGGGCAGAGGGTGGGGAGCAGGTGTGCAGCTGTGCCCTGGAGCACCCAAGAGGTGGGCTCAGTTGTTCTAAAGCAAACAACTGCACCCAACTCCTGTCTTTGGCTTCAACTGGAGCCTCCTTCGCCTGGAGGTGAATTGAGGGAGGAAAGGCTCGGGGAACTGTGAACCCAGTCTCCACCACCACTCAAGGGGAGTTTAAGGTCATTCCTCCTCCTGGGATGAGTGGTTTCTAACGCAGCTGACACCTGGAGAAGGTGTGCCAGACGGAATGCAATTACAGGAGGGGGGAGGGGAAGGACTGGCAACCTGCCAGTGGTTGAGGCCCAGCTGCAGCGCCAGCTGTAGACGGCCTGTGTGGGTCTTGTCGAGCCTATTTCAGGTTATACATATCCCACACCCACTGAGGCCCCACCTCACCTCTGGAGAGAATCGGGAGTTTATTAACCTCAACAACGATATTTTTATAGCCATGTGGCTGTCTTGCCATCCCAAACTGTACACCCACACCTAAACTGCTGGTTCTGCTAGTCCTACGACTAGTGTGGTCTCAACCGATGGCTAGTCCATCCTTCCAAATAGTAATGCTTCAAATCTTTTGTTTTGTTTGAGACAGGGTCTTGCTGTATCATTTTATCTGGCTTCGAACATACTGTAATCCTTTTGCCTCAGTCTCCTGACTGCTGGGATTACAGGCATCAGCCACCATGCCCAGACCTTTCTGGTGCCCTACGTAGGACCACGGAAGAATCTTCGGCAAATTCTGCTGCTTCCACCTTCAAAATATGTGTGGAATCCACTCCCTTTTCAAGTCTCCACTGCCTCTATCCGCTTTGAGCTTTGAGTATTGCCCCAGGAACATTCCACCTTTGCCTTTCTCCAGTATATTCTCTTTCCTACATAGATCAAGATCTCAAAACTGTCTGGTGACTGCAAAATTGACTTAGAACAAAGCCATAGTCTTTATTAAGGTGCAACAGGTCCCACCCAAGCTCCAGTTGCCCTCTATGTCTTTTTCTCTTTACCAGTTTCCTTGGTGTGCTACAAATGTTCCTGCCTCAAGGGCTTCATTTCCTACCATCCTCTCCTTCATTCAAACTTGGCAGCTCTTCCACATTCTTCAGGTTTCAGTGGTATAAATGGCCCCTTCTTAGCCAGGTGGTGGCTCACGCCTTTAATCCTCTGGGGGGAAGAGGCAGGTGTTTCTCTGCATTAGAGGCCAGCCTGGTCTACAGAGCAGATTCAGTACAGCAAGGGCTAACACAGGAAAACCCTGTCTCAGACAAACAAAAAGACTCCCTTTGCTACTTAAACAAACAAACAAAACAACAACAACAACAAAAAAAAAACAAAAAAACAAAAAAAAACAGTACCTGAACCACTCTCTTGGCTCTTCTCCTGCCTATTTTTTTTTCTCAGAATAGTGTAATTATATACCCTATGTCAGCTAGTAGGTCAGCCCCACAGGAAAGGGATTTTGTCTAAGACTGTTGTTACCCCCAGAGCTGAGTACAGCTGATAATTTGAAGTGTGGAACAGTGGAAGAAAGTTTGCTTGTATGCTCAGGACTCTGGGATATGCTAGTCAAGCAAATAATGGGGGTGCTTTGTATAGACCAAAATTTTACCATGTAGGGAAATTTAAAACATTTATATAAAAGTTTTTACAAAGTGGTAGAGACTTCTGCAACATGGGCCCCTGGGAAGCTAGGTGCATTTGTCAGAAAAAAATTCTCTCACCTTGAGCTCAGTTTATAAGGGGGGCTGGTGATTAGTGTTAGATATGGGGAAATAAGGTTTGGGGGCCAGGACCACTTCCCTACAGACAAGTGGAAGCAATAGCCAGAGTGGAAGGATGGGTTGGGGATTTAGCTCAGCGGTAGAGCGCTTGCCTAGCAAGCGCAAGGCCCTGGGTTCGGTCCCCAGCTCTGAAAAACAAACAAACAAACAAACAAACAAACAGAGTGGAAGGACACTCGGTACCTGTTCCCTGGGAGATCCAGTTCCATAGGGATGAGGTCTGAGACCCCCTGTCCTGCAGAGGCTCCAACCTTTTGGATTTTTTCCTCTAAGACCATCTGGTGGTACCTTTGTTTAGAAGGGTTTATTGTGTGTGTGTGGTGGGGGGTAAGCCAGAGTCCTGAGGGCAAAACAAAAACTTTTTATATTTTTTTTGCCCCAGGCTCCAGAATCCACCCGGTGGTCTTCAAGTAGGCAGCAGGGAAGCCTATTCATCCAGACTAGTGTTTTCTTGTCCTCCCAGCTTCTGAGAGGTACTGCGCAGGAAATAAAAGGTTCTTTGGGAGCTGGGGATGTAGATTAGTTGGTGAAATGCTTAGCTAGCACTAAGCCCTGGATTCTGTCCCCAGCACCCCCTAAACCTGACTGGGGAGGATGAGTCAGCAAGTTTAGGAGTTCAAGGCAAGCCCGATCAACTTAATGAAAACTTATTCTTTTTTTTTTTTTTAAAGATTTATTTATTTATTTTGTATATGAGTACACTGTAGCTGTCCTCAGACACACCAGAAGGGGACATCAGATCCCATTACGGATGGTTGTGAGCCACCATGTGGTTGCTGGGAATTGAACTCAGGACCTCTGGAAGAGCAGTCGGTGCTCTTAACCACTGAGCCATCTCTCCAGCCCATGAAAACTTATTCTTGCTTGCTTTGAAACAGAGTACCAAGTAGCACACACTGGCATCAAACCCAATAGAGGATAACTTTGAACTCCTGATCCTTTTGCACAACCACTTCTGGAAAAGGCTTTTTTCTTTGCGTGGTTCCAAAGATTGAACGCAGGTTCTTACGCATGATAGACAATCTCTCTACCTCTAGACTATCTCTGTGGCCTCTAATTTTCCTAATAGTTTGGGCTTCCTTCAGTTTTCCTGATCATTGGCAAATACAGACTTTTCCAATCATCACCACCACCATCATCACTACCATCATCATCATTTTAAGACAGGGTCTCACTACATAGCCCTGGTGGTCCTGAAACTCACTATGTAGACTAGGCTGGTCTTAAATTCACAGGGATCCACCTCTGCCTAACAAATAATGGGATTACAAGAAAGGACAACCCACCCAGTCCCATCTTAATTATCACTGTTAATTTTCAGATCACATACTACCACAAGGATACATTACAGAATGGCTAAGAACCTGTTAAAGAGACTACAAGGTTCAAAGGTGCCTTACTGAAGGGAGGCAGGGAGGTAATGCAGATAGATTCTAGGAGAGTTACTGCAGGTGCTGAGATTAACATAACAAACTGAGGTTGGCACAGTTCCAGCCCGGGCTACTGAAGCTCTGGGGTGGTTCCAGGTACAGAATTGAACAGGGTGGGAGTGTTTCACATCTGAAACTCCAGCATTTGCGAGGCACAGGCAAGGGCATGAAATTCCGGGACAGTCTGCTGGGTCAAGTCGTTACTATCTGGCCGGACAGGGCTACATAGGCAGCTTTTGTTTTAAAGAACAACAATGATAACAGGGTGGTGATAGGTGGTAAATTCTAGGCTTACTAGGTCCCCAGAAAAGATAACTGGCTTCATCAAGCCACCCATGTAAGCCAAAACTCTTAGGGCTCTGGGGGACACAGTTAGGAACTTAGTGCTTGTGGATATCTTGAGGATGGATAACGTCTCAGCCAACGTTAGGAGCTGATTTTACTGTGCGATCCAAGGGAAGGAGTTGGAGTGTTCTTTGGTCTGGTGTGTTTGATAAGTCAGTGGGCCTGCTTTCTCTGATAACGTCTATCACCAAATTAAGTGGTAGCCAGAGCAGGGACATCCCGATCTCTAGTCCACTTGTGGTATTGCAGCTTTGCAAGACCAGCATTCAAGAGGTCAAGTCAGAGAGTTAATAGTTTAAGCCTAGACTGAAGGAAATGAGTCTGAAGCCAGCCCCAGTTAGATAGTGAAACTGTCTCAATAACAAAAAAAAAAAAAAAAAAAAAAAAGGTGCTTTATTTTCTTCATGATCTCCTTGGGTATTTAATTTGGATTTTATTTTACTTATTTTGAGATAGGAACTCACGTTACTACTTGTTCCTCAAACTGGCTCAGAGGCCTTGCTCCTCCTGGTTTCTGTCTCCTGGGTACTGGGTTTATAGGCATTTACCAACATACCCAACACAATGCTTTTGTATTATATGCTAATCTTCATCAGAAGCATGCTCATTATTATGGAACTCATAAATAGTATGAATTCTAATAATACAGCTAGTGTCCACGAACCATGACTGTTCATGACTTCCATCGAGACCTTTTTAGGCACTTTCTCTTTTGGAGGAAGTTTTGTTTGTTTGTTTTTTTCCTTAAGAAAGTCAGACTCCTGGCAAAGATCTCTCCATTACATAGACAGGCTTGGTCAAGTGGGAAGAAACTGAGTGTAATGGAACACACCTGTACCACTTCGGGAAACTGAAACAGGAGGCTTGCTACGAATTCCAGACTGTGGAATCACCACACGGCAAGTAGTCAGCCAGCCGGAGTCATCTAGAGAAACCCCAGTTGAAACATGATAATGATACAAAATCTGGGCCTGATGCTGTGCTAGAGTCCCAGGCCAGGGTGTTGTAGGGGCCCTGACCACTCTGCAAGAAGCTGGCTGCATGCTGGGAGGGGAAGTTCATGGTTCCCTGAATTCATGCTGGAAAAGTGAGAGGTCAAACCCCCAAAGTGGCCAAAAAGGAGGAGGAGGAAGAAGAAGAAGAGGAAGAAGTGGAAGGAGAGAAAAGAGAGGAGGAGGAGGGGGAGGAGGAGGGGAAGAAGGAGGAGGCCAGGCCAAGAGGCCAATGCAGTACAATCTTCCCTTTGTCAATGTTGGGCTTACCTTTGCCAAGAAGAAGGACCCCAGGACTAATTCCTAAGTTCTATTATGATAATAATGCTACCTTGTGGGTTGGGGACCAATCAACAAGCAACCAACCACCACACTACTATCATAAATAAATACCTAAGTAAATAAAGTGTCAGTGGTGTTTCAACCAGGAACACTGCTTAAAGGAGTTACTCCACAAGTCTGTAAGCAGCTTCTCTCACTGTCTGCTCTGGCCTTGAGTTTATCATTCACTAGCAGAGGAAGTGGTATGGCCTAGACAGATGGCAGGCGGCACGCACGTCTCTCTGCCTGCCCATCTTTACTCTTCCTGTCACTAAAGACAAACATTTCAGGGAAGAGGGAGAAGAAACAAATTCAGCTTGGTATGATCAGGTCTGGAATCCCAGAATTTGGGATGCCGAGGCATTGGACTTGTTAGGAGTTCCAGGCCAGTCTGAGATATAGACAGAGAATCTTAGGAAAAAAAATAACAATAAAAATAAAATAAAGAAATAGCCCAGAGATCCAAGCAATTTCCATTTCCTTAGGTCTATCTGAACCTGTAACTTGTAGTTTGTTTACAGAGCCAGAGATCAAATCTAGCTCTGTCCATGTTAGGGAGTTGTTACTTTGTTTTCTTTTAGGAGACAGGATCTGACAGTACCTCAGACTGGCCTCACAGTAGCCATTTTTCTGTTTCAGGATACACTTGATATGTAGAATTCTTTTTCTTTTCTTTTTTTAAAAAAATTATTTTTATTTTATATGCACTGGAGTTTTGCCTGCATGTATGACTGTGTGAGGGAGTCGGATCGCCTGTAACCGGAGTTACAGGCAGGCACGAGCTGCCATGTGGGTGCTGAGAATTAAACCCAAGTCCTATAGAAGAGCAGCCGGTGCCTCTAACCTCTGAGCCGTCTCTCCAGCCCTGTAACTAAACTCTTTCCACCCTCACACGCTTCAAAGCAGGGTTTCTCTGTGTAGCCCTGGCTGTCTTGGAATATGCGCTGTAGACCAGGTTAGTCTCAAACTCACTGAAATCTGCCTGCCGCTGCCTCCTGCGTGCTGGGATTAAAGATATGGAGCTGAACTGTTGACCTTCCCAAGTGCCACTTTCCAGGATCATAGCTGTGTGCCACTTCACCTGGCAAATGCTACTGCAGCTCACCCAAGTTGGCCTCTAACTCATCGTATAGAGGAGGATAACCTTGAACTGACCTCCTGCGCTTACCAATCAAGTGCTGGAAGTACAGCACCACGCCTGACCTTGTTTTGTTGAGACAGTCTTACTATGTGGCCCAAGGCTGGTTTTGAAGGCAGTTATTTTGTTTCAGTTTCCCAAGGGTTGGGATTACAGGTTTGTGGCACCATGCCAGACTGGCTTCATTTTAGTTCTAATTCCTGTTTTTGAATTTTTGAGAGACAGAATGACAGCATTCATCCTATAGTCAGAGTGCTTTCTTGGGTTGCTATGGGATTTATGTTTTTTTTTTTTTTTTGGTTCTTTTTTTCGGAGCTGGGGACCGAACCCAGGGCCTTTCGCTTCCTAGGTAAGCGCTCTACCACTGAGCTAAATCCCCAGCCCCCGGATTTATGTTTTGACTTTGCTAAGCGCACTAGGTGGACAAGCCAGTGGGAAAGACTCTTCCTAATGTGTAGAAAAGGGGTAAAGCTATATTTGGTACTGTGAAGATTAATTGCATAGTGTACAAAACCAGCTGTTGAAGACAGGCTAGTGACTCTTACTTAAAATCCCAGTACTTGGGTGGCCAAGGGAGGACGATTGGTGAGAATGCCAGACCGTCGTGGCTACACTGTGTGTTCTAGGCCAGCTAGAGATATAAAATAAACCTTTTTCAGAAACAAACTGTGAAGCCTGCTGGTGTTATAAACACAGCATTTGAGAGGCAGATTAAAAATATGGCTTAAGGTTCAAGGCTAACCTGGTCTAGGTCAGTGAGTTCAGACCAGCCAAACATACATTAAGACATTGTTTCAACAAACCAAAACAAACCTGCATTTAACCAGGCCTGGTAGCATAGGCCTTTAGTCCCAGCACTTGGGATGTAGAGTTAGGTAGATAGATATCTAAGTTCAAGGCCAGCCTGTTCTATAGGGCTAGTTCCAGGACAGTCAGAGCTACAAGGGAGACACTGTGTCAAAAAAACAAAAACAAAAAACAAAACACCCCTGCATATACACGTTCCCCCCACCCAAACACAGACACAAACCCCACAAAGTCCTCGATCTAATACAGAAATCAATAATGACAGCTACTAGCTATTTCAAATATTTAGATTCCTATAGCCCCAAAAGACACAGAAATCTGCGAGATAGCTAATTTGGCAAAGATGCTTGCTGTCAAGCTTGATGCCCGAAATTTGATCTGCTGGATTCAGAGGGTGAAAGGAGAGCATACCCTCGACTTGTTCTCTGACATTCACATGCACGCGTTGGAATGCACTCCCTCAAACATATACACGTACACATATGCAATAAATCAATGTAAAAACAAATAAGTAAGTAAAAGGAGGAAAGAACAATTTAACACCCAATACAACCGTCAAGGCATTGAGGCCTATACCTGAAGGGTTCCTCCCCGAAGCCCCGCCCCAGGACTCCGCCCCTGCTCCTAGGTCACCGCCCAGTCCACATCCGGAAGTCTGGAGCTTCTAGGAGGGCGGTTCGTGCGGCCCTGCGTAGCGCGCGGGAGGCGGGTCGAGGTGCAGGCAGCTCCAGGATAGGACGCAGCCTGGCGCGGAAGGGGCGGGCCAGGTCAGGAGGCGGTGCTTCGCGTGAGCGCCCTCCGGCCCGGCTTCCGCGTGCGTTGGTCTGCACGCGGGAGCGCGCGGCGGGGGCGTGCCGGGGCCGTCTGGGGGCGGGGCGGCGCGCGGCCTAACGGCGGCGGCGGCGGCGGCAGCGGCGGCGCTGGTGCGGGCGAGTTCGGCGGGTGCAGGTCCCGGCCTGCGCCTGCGGAGGGCTCAGGCGGAGGGTCGAAGCGGGCGGCGCTCGCGACAGACTGCGCTCCGCGATGGTGGGCGTCCCTGGAGCGGCCGCCTTCCAGCGTAAGTGGGGCGGGAAGGCGGACGGCTGAGGGGTGTGTGTTGAGGGGCCTGCTGCTCCATAAGCGCGAGGCTCTGCAGAGGCCCCCGGCGGAGGCCTGGGCAGGGAAACTGAGGCTGGGATTGGGGCACTGGATCCAAGGTCACGCGGCTCCCCGGCCTTCCGGGGCCCTCGGGGCTATCCCGGCGCTTCCTGTGGGGCTCGCGGCTTCTGGTGCTAAGCCGGACTGTGGAGCGGCCTTGGAGCTCAGGCCTGGCGGGCGCCCTATGGACTGGCCGCGAGAGAAGTATTGTTTTGTTTTCGCGGCTTCGGGGCTGAAAGTCCGGTCCTGGGAAACACGCCGGATTTGGAGCGACGTGTGGTAGATGTTGGAGGATGCCGGGCTGATATTCCGGAGGGCCCTGTTGAATGCAGGCTCTGGAGTCGTACTGCTTGGGTTCATGTCCCGGCTGCCCCGCGTATAGGCTGTGTGACCTTGGCGCTCCCCAAGACTCAGTTGCTCTGTCTGAAAAATGGGTTGTGAGGATGGGTTGTGAGGAACGTAACCTGAATAGCTCTGTGGTAGGGTTTTGCGAATTCAGTAGAATACCCTGAACACACATCATATACAAGTGTGAAAACTCACTATCTTAATCTCAGTTTGTTACGTGTGTTCTCGGAAAAGTCCGAAATTGGGATCTGGTTGTGTTTTGTTTGTTTGTTTTAAGATATCTTGTGTTTGACTAGTCCTACTGTGTGACCCAGTTGTGTTTTTACTCTTACCCACATTTCGGTATTCCGTTTATCCGATGTTCTTCCTAGAATTGTAAGATCTTGGAGGAGGGATGGCATCGTTTAATAAGAACAATAAAAATTTAATTGTCATTAAAATAGCAGTAATAGCTAGCATTACTTGAGCACCAGGCATTTTGCATTCGATTCATTTAATATTTATTAAATCATCTCTTAAGTACAAAGTATCACTCAAGGCCCGGAGACTATGGCGAACAAACTTGACAGACTAGATTCTGGATTTGAGTTTGAGAGAGGGACTCAAACGTTTTGTGGATATTTCTTTGTCTATGCGAGGTGTCTAAAAACAGGTATTTGAGGCACTTTGGAGGCAGGTGGATCTCTGAGTTTAGACCAACCTGGTCTATACAGTCAGTTCTAGACCAGCCAGGGTTACATCATGGGACCCTGCCTCAAAAAACCAAAACTAAAACCAAAAAAACCCAACAAAATACCAACCCTAAACATAAAACAAACAAAAAAGCTAAAGTCAGGTATTTGGGAATGTCTATTGTGCAAGGGTAAAATGAGGCCTATTGAGAAGTCTTAATCCCCTCGACAGCAATTACAGCAGAGGGTTCTTACAGCCTTTTTCTTGGGCACTCATTCCACGTCGGATTGAAAAAATACAAAATAGATTTACCCACTAATGCCTTCTGTAGTTGAGTGTGCTGTTCCTGCTCTTGGTGCTCTTGTGAAGGAAGATGATTTTATTATATAAGAAAAGTGGAAGAAACTTTTATCTGAATTTAAATTCATTTACTTATAGCAGTATTGGGATTGCACTTAGGGCTTTTTGCACTGCACTGAACTGTATCCCTAGCCTTCTTTATTTTCAGACAAAGTTGCCCAGGCAACTTGTAATTCTGTCTCAGCTTCCCAGGAGCTAAAAATACAGGCCTGTGTCACTAGGTCCAGATGAACTAACACATTTTTATTTCCATATCTTTTATGTTTTTAGTTAAATATAGTCCCAAAAGGTTGAGTATGGTGAAAGCCTCTGTAATTCCAGCACTCAGGAGGCTGAGGCAGGAGAATGTGAGTTTGAGATCAGTCCAAAATGTGTAGTAAGACTTTCTGGAAAAACAAAAGCCAAGAAGTAGGTCTTTGTGGTTCCTTATGTAACTAAGTTTCTTTGCAAAGTTGCTCTATTGTGGGTCAGTATGCTTGCATATTGTTTGTTATGTTAACTAATTTATTAGGGTCCAGGATTGAACTGAATGCTTATTATGTATTAGGCAGGTACCTTTTGTTTTTCTTTCCCTCTGTGTAGCCTTAGCTGTCTTGGAACTCACTCTGTAGACCAAGCTAGCCTTAGATCCACTTGCCTCTGCCTTCCAGTGTTAGTATTAAAGGTGTGTACCACCACCACCCAGCAAGGCAGGTACTTATAACTCAAAACTACAAAATTCTCCTTTAAAAAAGAATCTCTCTGGGCCTCCAATTTTTTATTTTTACTTCTTCTTTTTTTTTTTTTTTTTTTTTTTTTTTTCCCCGGAGCTGGGGACCGAACCCAGGGCCTTGTGCTTGCTAGGCAAGTGCTCTACCACTGAGCTAAATCCCCAACCCCCTTTTTTTTTTAAGATTTATTTACTTACTTAATGTATATAAGTACACTGTAGCTGTCTTCAGACACACACAACCCCATTACAGATGGTTGTGAGCCACCATGTGGTTGCTGGGAATTGAACTCAGGACCTCGGGAAGAGCAGTCGGTGCTCTTAACCACTGAGCCATCTCTCCAGCCCCTGGGCCTCCAATTTTTTTTAAGGTGTATTTATTTATTATATATGAGTACACTGTAGCTGTCTTCAGACACACCAGAAGAGGGCATTGGATCCCATTACAGATGGTTGTGAGCCACCATGTGGTTGCTGGGATTTGAACTCAGGACCTCTGGAAGAGCAGTCTTAACCACTGAGCTGTCTCTCCAGCTGACCTAGAACTCACAGAGATCTGTCTACCTCTGTCTATTTAGAACTAGTTCCAGGATACCCTGGGCTACACAAAGAAACTATGTCTCAAACAAAAACTCACAAAAACAAACCAAAACAGAAAAGATAGGATCTATGTCCTCATCCTAGGTCAGTCCCACCTCCTTGTTGGGCTCCTTAGACCTAGGGTGTTACAGGCATGTGTCATTTTTAGTGATTTCAGAAACTTACCTACATTCTTTTTTTTTTTTTTTTTTTTTTTTTTTCTTTTTCTTTTTTTCGGAGCTGGGGACCGAACCCAGGGCCTTGCGCTTGCTAGGCAAGCACTCTACCACTGAGCTAAATCTCCAACCCGAAACTTACCTACATTCTTTTCTTCCTTTTTTCTCAATGTTGAAGGAACACAGGCTTTAGTGTATGCTAGACGAGGTCTCTAGCTGTCTTATGTTTTAACTGTAGTCCCTGGGAAAGGAAAGTGGGAAAGAGCTCAGTCCTAAGTTTGCTTTACCAAAGTGAAGTCCCTGGGGAAATACTGGAGTACTCTGGTCCTCTGGTGATCGGTTCCATCAGGATAGGCGGCTAAGGTCACACACAGGACGTGAATATTTGCTTTACTTTTTTTTTTTTCTGGCAGTGATGATCAAAAAACAAAACAAAACACCAACCCACAACAACAGCTAGGTAGGGCCTCCCATCCCCTAGGTTAAGTGTTTTACCACTGAGCTTTATCCCAGACCTGGATATTTTGTTTCAGTGAAGTATAAGGGCTTACTCTGTAGCAAAGACTTGCCTCAACTTACTAAGTAGATCAGGCTGCCCTCATGGCTCGCTTTGTATCCCAGCCTTTTAAATTGAAGGGATTATAGATGTGAGCCTGGCTCAGTATTTGTTTTAAATTACAGGTTTAGGATAGGGATAGCTCAGTGGTAGACTGACTACCCACCCACCAAGGCCCTGGGTTTGATCCCCTGCACATAAAAAGTAACAATTACAGTCCTGTTATAGTTGATGTTTTAACATTTCATAATGTATAAAATTTGCTATTTTAAGGAATGGTGAGCTAAAATGTAAGCGGAAGTCACAGTATTGTCTCTCCATGTTCCCTGCGTGATAGTCACTACCCTTGGTATGGAGATCATCATCTTATAGTGGGTCTTACCTCTCTCTCCCTATGCTACTGTCAGAAAGACAAGTGTGCCTCACTCAGAAGTAGAGTGCAGTGGTTTAGGATGACCCTGTTTTGAGACAGGGTTTCTCTGTAATAGCTTTGTCTGTCTTGGGACTAGGTATGTAGACTAGTCTGGCCTTGAACTTGCCCTGATCCTCTAGCTTCTGCCTCCTGAGTTCTGGGATTACTAGCATGTAATCTGTGTAGCATGTTTCTCTGTGTAGCTCTGGCAGTCCAGGAACTCAGAGATCTGCCTGTCTCTGCCTCCAGAGTGCTGCGATTAAAGACCTGCAACAGTACCCTAGCTCATTTGTGATTTTATTTTGATTAGTATGTGAGAGTGTGGCCTGTAAAATGCTTTAACAATGCTTGGCAGGCTGTTCTGTGATGATGTTAGTGGGTGAAGATAGAAAGGTGGCTCTGGAGATCACATTTCATGGGGGTACTAAGTGCTTAGTTTTTTGGGATTTATTTTATTTTTATGGGAAAAGTGGGATATATGATGTTAACAGAGTGGCAGTGTTAGCTGGGTTGTGCCTGGGAGTGCTACACGACAAGACAGTTCTAGAGTTCAACAGGCTCACAGCTCACTCTCAGCTACTCCATTTTGCCCACTTAGCTAAGAAAGCAAACTTGCAGACCAAGCTCCTTGAGAAAGTGGCAAGAGCTTCATAAGTCAGTGACCCTAAAAGAAGCCTGAACATGAGTGGAATGGTGTCTAAATGTTAGGTAATTACAGGTATTTTTACAGGAGACAAGTCCTGTGCGTTCATGACTATAAACAGCTGTGAGAAGTGTTCTCTTAAGGCCCTTTTCCTCATGTGGCACACCGCTATTAGGATGAAGAGAAATGAAAATGCACCAGTGAGATCTTACTGAGGATGAACACCTAAGTACCTTCTGTTTGCTTCTCATGCTCCTCTCCTGGTCTTCTTTTCTTTTTTCTTTTTTTCGGAGCTGGGGTCCGAACCCAGGGCCTTGCGCTTACTAGGCAAGCGCTGTACCACTGAGCTAAATCCCCAACCCTGGTCCTCTCCTGTCTTTCATTCTATTCTCTGGTTGACTTAGTTATTTGGACTGTATCTGTGGACCTCCTTCCCCACTGAAATGATCAAATTATTCCCCTGCTCCATTTTTTTTTAAATCAGGGATTGCTCCTAGCTGACTGGGTTATCGTAAGCTCCTCCTCTCAGTGTAGCCCATGCTGATTTCCAACTCCAGATCCTCCTGTCTTCCTACCTGTCTAGTGCTGAGATCAAGAGCATGAGCCACCATGCCTATACAAGATTGCCATAAATGCCTTAGAGATGAACTGGGGAAAAGGCAGTGTTGGGTTAATAGCACACACCTATAACCAGCATTTGGGAGGTTGAGCCAGGAGGATTATTACAAGTACCAAGACAACCTGGACCAGACAGAAAACAAACAATGGTGGCTTTTAAATCTGGTGGCACATGCCTTAAATCTCAGTTCGTAGGAGGCAGAGGCAGGTGTATCTCATGAGTTTGAGGCCAGGATCTTCCAGGACAGCCAGGGCTACACAGAGAAACCCTGTCTGAAAAGCAAACAAAACAAAACAAGATTAGACTCTTGCTGGGCATTGTGGTTCCTGCCTGTAATCATACTGTTGGGAGGCTGAGGTAGGTGATTATGAAGCTATCTGGGCTGTATAATGAGACTCGTTTTTGTTTTGTTTTGTTTTAAGATTTATTTATTATACATAAGTACACTATAGCTGTCTTCAGACACACCAGAAGAGGGCATTGGATCCCATTACAGATGGTTGTGAGTCACCATGTGGTTGCTGGGATTTGAACTCAGGACCTCTGGAAGAGCAGTCAGTGCTCTTAACCGCTGAGCCATCTCTCCAGGCTATCTTAAGATGGAAGAAGGCAAACCAACAAACAAACAGACTTTGATTCTCCCTTCTGTTTTGCATCGCTTTAATTAAATGCAGAAATCAAAGTAAAATTTGGAGTGACCAATGTGAAATTCTGAATTTATAGCTCTGGAGTTGGCAGACTTTTAAATTAAATCAGCTGACAGCAACAATATGTAATCTAACCTCCAGCAGCTCAAGCGAAACGTTGCTATCTGGCATCACACACATTCCTTGACACACACAAAACTGTGACCTTTTCTCTTTTACAAATGTTTGTCTCATTCCTTTGTTAATTTTGATCATCATGTAGAGGCTCTGCCTGCTTTTAATTTTTCAAAACCACATGAGAGCAAACATTCACATAGCACAGATTTATTCATTTAGGTCTCATATCCCTAGAGTAACAATAAACACACCCTCATTTTCCTGGAATTCACAACACTCCTGACCACTGCCACCCCCATCCCATAAAAGTTAATATGCTTGTGCTGGTTTTCTATATGATAAAAAAAGTGACAAGTTTTTCTTGTCTTCAGTTCTTTTTGTTTGTTTCTAGAGAAGTCATGTCAGCCTTGAGGGTAGGTGACAAGCAGAAACAAGTCATCTTCCCTTTCCTTCCCCTTTCCCTTTTCCTCTTCCCTTTCCCTCTTCCTTTCCCTCTTCCTCTTCCCTTTCCCTTTCCCTCTCCCTTTTCCTTTCCCTCTTCCTCATTCCCCTCCCCTCCCCTCCCCTCCCTACCCCACCCCACTCTTTTTTTTTTTAACCTTTAAAAGCACCAAATTTTAATATCTAAGTCAATTTGGGGGTGAGAGGGGAGAAACACTCTCAGGAACTTCTCTCCAGAACAAAACAACGATGTTCATTCCTCCACGTGTCCAAATTAAAGGTCTACTAAAACCAAAACAAAAGCCCAAACCCCACACAGAGAAAAAAAAAGATACTAAAATCACATTCTAGGGGGTCAGTGCATTCAGTAGTCTTTGCAGGGCTGTCTAATTGTCCTCCGGCTGACTTTCAAAAATTAACACCCTAACTCATCAAAATATACATTTTTCCCATTGGTTTTTTTAAATTAAAAATAATAATTAAAAAGAAAACCACTAGAAAGAATTCATGAACAGTTGCCTGACTCATATGATGGCATATACGGCATATGGAGGTCAGGAAGGTGGCTTGCAGAACACATCATTCAGGGGATGCTCATCTTTAAGGCTTAGCTTTCTTCCAAACAGTGTAAAATACCCACAATTCCAAGTATGAAGGGACACAGACAATCTCTTTTGAGAATTCCACAGGACAATACAGGCGCCCCAGCTGTTCTTCATAGAGGGACAGGGCTTCAGTCAAGTTGACACAGTTCCCCTGTGTGAAATATTTTCCATCCTGTTTCAGAACCTTCATTGACAGGTCAAGAATCAGTCTGAGAAACTCCCATGTGGAATCTTCTTCTGGAGATGTAGAGATAGGGACAGCTGTCAAATCATTAATCACATAATCAAACTCTCTCCCTTCTTTGGCGTACCTCTTCAGTACTGGGATACAGTCTTCTATAAGAACCTGATAGCAATCTCCTTTAAGATTGTCTAAGACATCTCCACATGTTCTGCGCATGTATTTCTTACATCCATCAATTACCATCTGGTCAATCTCTACCATAGTGACCATCTTTGGTTTCAGTTTGACAATTTCACATAATATGCCTCCATCGCCGCCTCCCAGAATCAGTACATCTTTGCCAGTGTAGTCTTCTTTACCATTGCCCATGATGGCCCTGGTATATGCCAAGTCACTCTCTGCCAAATTAACATCCCCGCTGAGGATGAGAATATTCCCAAACTGTTTTGAGTGAAGAATTTTAATGTTCTGATAAGGCGAGTCTTCGTCATACACCACTTCATCTATGTCATACTCAACCAGGCGCCCGTCAGCAGTAGGCCAGTATCTGTCAATGGCCCCTCCTCGAACTATGGGTGGTAGTCGCTTCACCCGACCAGTACTGTCTTGACTCAATTCTTTCATTTTTTCTTCTATTTTATTCAAAAGGCTGTCAGTTTCTTGTTTGCCTTGCACATCACTGTCGTAACTCTGAAGGTCCAGCAACACCAATCCATGTGGATAAATTCTCAAATTGGCAAAGCTGCCATTCTTGTTCGTGTAGGTTGCTAAATACCCATGGTCCTGCCAGGTGTGCACCGACTCTGCCATCCCCTGCTCCTGAAAGATGGACTGAAGGCCTTTCAGAATGGCCTCACCATCAGCTTTGGCGCCGAGCGTGAAGTCGAGCGTGCTGTGCCTTGCTGCTGCCATAGTGTGGCGAGGCCCTGTGCCATGCCTGGGGAGGCGATCGCGGGAGACTGAGGGGCCGCGCGGCGTGTCAGGCTGCGGGCCGGCGGGGAGTGAGCTGCGCCCTGGGAGGCCAGGAGCAGGAGGCGGGCGGGGCCACGGGCAAGCGACCCGGGCTCAGGGGCGGGGCCAACCCGCCTCTTAAAGGAGGAAGCAGGGACGCCTCCAGCCCCGAACTTCCCCACCCCACTCTTATTCAGACATTTTTCTGCCTCAATCTTAGGGATTGCAGGTGTGAACTCATTCAGTTTACCTATCTACCTCCCTATCTGTAGACCAGGCTGGCTTAAAACCCTCGAGATGAGCCTGGCTCTTCCTCCCGAGAGCTTGGATTAAAGGGTGTGACACCTCTGTCCTGCTTGCTTCGATTGTATTTCTTTTGGTAATGAATTGGGGATTAAGCCTAGGACCTTGTACATGCTGGGCAATCACTTTATCACTGAGCAGCATCTTGTGTCCATTTTATTTTTATGATTTTAGAAGGTTTGTTGTGGGGCTGGATATCTTAGTTGTTCTTGCAGAGGACCCAGGTTTGGTTCCCAGCAGCCAACTTGGCAGTTAACTGTTCTTAACTCCAATTTCAAGGTGTCTTGTCCACCCTTTTCTGGCTTTGGTAGACACTGCACCTGTGATACACAAATATACATGCCAAACAAAATGCCCATGTACATAATTAAGCACCCCCTCCACGTACTATTGGGGGCCTAGAGATGATTCCATGGGTAGAGTGCTTGCTGCTCAAGCTTGAGGACATTGACTGAGTTTGGGTCAGCTCATGTAAAGAGTAAAAAGCCAGGTGTGGTGGCAAACACCTATAACACCAGCACAAGGTGGGCAGGACAGGCAGATTTGGGGGTTTTGCTGATCAGTCTGGCCAAAACTTAAGCTCTAGGTCCAGTGAGAGACCCTTGTCTCAAAAAATGAGGTGATTGGAAGAAGAAACCAAGCATTGACCTCTGGTTTCCTCACATTCATGTACAGGGAGTTGAGCATTTATGTACCATACATACATGTACACAAAGATATGTTGGAAAGAGAAAAGAAAGAATGGGGATGTTCCTTGACAGAATACTTAGTTATTTTTATTTTTCATATCAAGTGACAATAGAGTAAAGACCTGAAGGAATTGGCTAAGCTGGCTATATGCACATCTCAGAGATGAGCAGTGCAACAGAGACTAGCAAACATCAGGGCTGTGTGGGAACGTGCCTTGTAGTTTCACAGAAAAGGCATGCAGTTAGTTTGGTTGAAGTACAGGCTAGTGGTAGAACTTGGGCATTGAATGTGGTACTACTAATAAAGGGTATTAGCAAGAATATTAGCTTTTCTGATTAAGATGGGAAGCCATTGCAGGCAGGGGTCTTGAGGAGCAACATCGCTTTGTCAGTCTGTTCATCCATCCACAGGTCTGAGATGTGCTTAACTTACCAAGCTCTAACCTTAGACACACACACACACACACACACACACACACACACACACACACACACACACACTTACTCATTGTGGTGCTAGGGGTCAAACTTAGGTAGGGCTTTAGAGCCAGATCGTCCCTTTTCTTATTATTCACTTTATTGTTTTAGGTGGTTTGTTGGTTTGAGCCAGAGTTTTTTTTTTTTTTCTTTTTTTTTTTTTTTTTTTTTTTTTCGGGGCTGGGGACCGAACCCAGGACCTTGCGCTTCCTAGGTAAGCGCTCTACCACTGAGCCAAATCCCCAACCCCTGAGCCAGAGTTTTATTCTGGAGTACACCGGCTGATAAACTCAAAGCAGCTTTTCTGCTTTAGACTTTCAAGTGCTGGTTATAGTAGACAGCAACTGGGCCCTGCTTATCTTCATTTTTTTTTGTTTTTTGTTTTCTAATTTGTTTTATATGTATGGTGTGTTTAGTTTATAAGTATGTCTACATGTATGTCTGGGGCCCAGAAGATGGTGTCTGATCCTTTAGGACTGGAATTACAGATAGTTGAGCTGTGAAACACCATAGGACTAGAATTACAGATAGTTGAGCTGTGAAACACCATTTGGGTGTTGGGAACCAACCTAGGTCTTCTGAGAGAACAGCCAGTACTCTTGATAGCTGAACTCTCTCTCTATTCATTTGTTCTTGTTTCTTTCTACGGTGCTGGGAGGTCTTGTTTTGTTAAGTACTCTATCACTGAACTATAGACCCAGAACCTTATTTATTTATTTATTTATTTATTTATTTTTTGAGACAGGACCTTCCTGTGTATCCCTTGAACTGGCTGTGTAGTCTAGGCTGGCTTCTAAGTGCAATGATCTTCCCACTTCTGCCTCCTAGGTATTAGGACTACAACTGTGTACAACTGTCTCAGGCTTTATTTTAGTTTTTGAGACAAACTCTCACTCTGTGATCTGGGCTGGTCTCCTGTTTGTAGACTCAAGTGGCTCTTCTCAAATTCCCAAATATTGGTATTGTGGGTACACACTAATGTGCATAGCTCCTGATTATATTTGTATTACTGTTTATATTTATTTATGAGTTTTTCCACCAAGACAAAGTCCGTCCTTCCTTCCTTCCTTCCTTCCTTCCTGCCTGCATGTATGTCTGCCGGCCAGAAGAGGGCACCACCAGATCTGACTATAGATGGCTGAGTGACCATGTGGTTGCTGGGAACCAAACTCAGGACCTCTGGAAGAGCAAGACAGTGCTCCCAACCTCCAAGCCATCTCTCCAGCCCAAGGTTTTTCCATGTAGCTCTGGCTGTCCTAGAACTTAGTTTTGAGAAACAGGCTGGCTTCAAACTCATAGAGATCTGACTGCCTCTACCTCCTGACTCCTGGAATTAAATGTGTATACCACGTGCCCAGCTATTTTTATTGGTTTTAAATTATGTGTAGGTATGTGTGTACATTTATATGGGTATGTACACGTGAGTGCAGGTGCCTTAGGAAGCCAGGTGTGTTGGGTTTCCTGGAACTGAGAATTACAGACAGTAGTGAGGTGCCTGGGTGCTGGGAGTTGAGTTAGGGTCCTTTAAAAAGAGCGAGGACCAAGTACTTATAACTGCTGGACCATCTCTCCAATAGACCCAAGTTGTTTTGTTTTTTAACTAATTAGAAGAAAACTATTAAAATTGTACATAGTTAGTTGTTTCTGGTTTGTACCATGTCTTGGTTAGGGTTTCCATTATGCTGTAAAGAGACATAATGACCAAGGCATCTCTTATAAAGGACATTTAACTGGGGCTGGTTTACTGGTTCTGAGGTTCGGTCCATTATCATCATTGCTGGAAGCATGGCAGCATCCTGGCAGGCATGGCATTGGAGGAGCCGAGAGTTCTACCACTTGGTCCAAAGAAGACTTTTTTTTTTTTGGGAGAAGACTTTCTTCCAGGCAACTAGGAGGAGGGTCTCAAAGCCCACCCTCAGAGTGACACACTTCCTCCAACATGGCCCCACTTACTCCAACAAGGCCATAACTCCTAGTAGTGCCACTCCCTAGGCCAAACATATTCAGACCACCACAGACCAGAATATTTATTAACAGTGGATGTAGAAATAGTTGCATTCACATCTATCTATCTTTGTTTGAGATTCAAACTATTTTGAAGTTAGAGCTAGTAGGTGCCATACTCCCCCTTCCCCAGTTTATTTTTTATTTTTTCCCACCTCCCCTCCCCAGTTTATTATTGTATGTATTATGATGTGTGTGTAAAGGTTCTTGAGATGTAATCCAGGGGACCCACTCAGAGCCTCAGGTTTGTCAGTAAGTCAGTAAGTGCCTTTACAGGCCGAACTGTCTTGTTGGACTGCTTTTCTGTTCTTTTTCTTAGTTTTAAAAGTTAGATTTTTTTTCTTTTTTTTTTTTTTTTTTTCGGAGCTGGGGACCGAACCCAGGGCCTTGCGCTTGCTAGGCAAGCGCTCTACCACTGAGCTAAATCCCCAACCCCAAGTTAGATTTTTTTAAACATTTATTTATTGTATGTGAGTACACTGTAGCTACCCTTCAGACACACCAGAAGAGGGTACTGGATTCCATTACGGATGGTTGTGAGCCACTGTGTGGTTGCTGGGAATTGAACTCAGGACCTCTGGAGGAGCAGTCAGTGAGTGCTCTTAGCTGCTGAACCATCTCTCCAGCCCGGATATTTTTTGGCTATATGTATTGTTTGTTTGTTTGTTTGTATGTATGTATGTATGTATGTATGTATGTGCACATGTGCATGCTTGTGGCCAGTAGAGGTTAGAATAAGGTATCAAATCCTCTGGAACTGAAGTTAGAGTTGCTAGGAGTTGAAGTGTTCCTTAACCACTGAGCTCTCTCTAGCCCTCTTGTTTGTTTTGTTTGTTTGTTGAGCCATGGTCTCACTAAGTAACTCTTACTGGCCTGGAATTCACTGTGCAGACCAGGTTGGACTTGAATTCACAGAGATCAGCCTGCTTCTGTCTCTTGATAGCTGGGATTAAAGGTGTGAGCCAGCCCAGCTGTGTTGTTGTAAAAATATAATAATAAAAAAGTAATGGTGTCTTTTACCCTGCTAGGTCCGCACCGTGGTGCCCCAAGATATCTGCTAGATATCTTGGCGGAAACACATCCCAGCCGCACACTTTCCTACACTTAAACCCTCACATAAAAGAACACACAACACAGTAATCTTTGACCCAATAGTAAGATATAATTGCCCACTTGAACATACAATGCCTGGTACCATCCATCCCTTAGGAACATTGATAACCTGTAAATACACAGCAGAATCTTAACATCACCTGCCATGGCTTCTCACCCTCTTCCCCTCCTGTCTCTTCCTTTCTCCACAGTCTCCTCCTCTTCCTTCAAACTTCTCTCCTGCCCATCCTTCCTTCTCCTCCAATGACAGGCCTTCTTCTATCCTGTACCTGCCCCTCACCTGTACTTTACAGATTCAGTGGGGAGAAGGTTCCGGTGAAGTCACCTGATTCCTGAGTACGTGACTAGGCAGCTGTCCTTGGGGCAGTGGAATTAGCATCAAAATACAGATAACTTCAGGGCAAACCACAACACTACTGCTTTTATTTAAATATAAACTAATATAGTTTAAATATGCTAGCTTTAAACTCCTTATTACCTGAAGATGGTCTTGAACTCCTCAACCTTCTGCTTTAGTGCAGGCTTTAAGAGTGTGCCAGATGTTGCCACACCCAGTTTAGAGTTGCCAGTATTTGATTGTGGACTGGGATAGGGACTGGGAAAGCCAAGGCAAGGTTGAGATTATTGATTAAGGCTACTGATAGAATTCTAAGGGGAATTGAGTAGGCATGGGTTGGATTACTTTTCACTACTGATTTCCTTAATGTGAGACACCTTTAAAGTGATTATAGCTTTCATTTCAGAGAAAGCTGCAAATGTTCTGTAATAAATGAAGATCATTACTTTGTTGACCGCTTCATAAATTTGCCAAACAGCATTTCCATCCAACTTTCTTAGAGGTTGTAAGATTGTCCATTTTGGAGTTATTTGCATTTTTTTCAGTTATCTGTTATCTGTGGTTTTCATCAGCATAGATAAAGTAACTAATGAACCTGTGGAGTTCTACAAATAGATAGAACTCTTCTGGAAGTGTAAATACATCCCTTTCTGCCGTTTGACACGGGAAGAAAAATGTCAGGAAGGGAAGCCTTCCCAGGGGCTGGAAAGATGTCTGTCTCAGCAGTTAAGTGCGTGCTGCTCTTCCCGAGGGTGTATATATCTGAGGGGCAACCACCTTTAACTGCAGTTCCAGTATTCTGTTTTCTCCTCCAGGGGCACTTGTGTACACATGCCATATACTCCACCACACATGTCATCACTGATCACCAGTAATGAATTAAACTTTGACTAAATATCTGGTATTACAGAGCACATAACGCCTTCAGTGTTTTTTTAATTTTTTTTAAAGGTTTGTTTATGTATATGAGTACACTGTAGCTGTCTTTAGACACACCAGAAGAGGGCACCAGATCTCATTACAGATGGCTGTGAGCCACCATGTGGTTGCTGGGAATTGAACTCTTTGGAAGAGCAATCAGTGCTCTGAACCACTGAGCCATCTCTCCAGCCCCCAGTGATTTTCTAACTTGATCAGTAATTTGATTTTGTAACTGTTAATGCTGAGAGTGTACTTCACATAATATACAAGTACAAGATACCAAAGATGTGTTTAGGCCATTTTAGAAATTGTGTCCTAGGCCAGGTGTAATGGCATATGACTTTATTCCCAGCACTTGGGAGGAAGAGGCAGATCTCTTGAGTTCTAGCCCAGCTTGGTCTACCGAATGTGTTCCAGGACAGCCAAGGCAGCACAGATAAATTCTGTCTAGAAGGAAGGGGAAGGAAAGAGAGAGAGACTTATTTTCATTTGTGAGGAGTGTGTCTGTTTTCTCCAGTGTGTGTACTAGAGTTGCCAGCGCTGAATCCTGTGGAACTGGAGTTATTAGGCAGCTGCGAGCCACTCAAAATGGGTGGGAACCTGAGCCCTGATCCTCCTGGAGAGAAGCAGTAAGGACTCTTTTATTTTATTTATTTTATTCTTTAACAGTTTTTACTTGGAAGTAGGGAAGTGGAGTAAATTTGTGAAGGTGTACATCTGTGAAGTGGGTTTCATATCATGTCCTCTTTTTTTTTTTTAACTGCTTCGCTAATGCTAATCCTCTCTGTATTGTCCACCTTTAGTACTATGTGCCGCTGAAGTGAGCACTCGCATCCTAACAGGCTTGTTGTTGGAACATAACTCCCGAGTTTTCATAGCTGCTTTCCTCTCTGACAGGCTTTCCTTTCTAGGTTCAATCTTGTAAAAGACATGTCTTTCCACAGCCTTCTTGCCCTCAATAACCATATAGATGCATCCTGCCACTGTCAGGCGATCATTAAATAGTTCTTGTTCTTTGCAGCATCAAGTACCTCAAACTAAATATCTCCAGGATTTCTTCTTCTTCCCTTTTGAAGCTCTCTGACAATATCAGTGTCCTCTCCATGTCTTTGAATCTGTGTAATGGCACTCTGTGTTTATTAAATATGGACCGGAACTTTGAGACTTTCTGTGGCTTGATCTTCTTCAAATCAGTGTTTCTAGTAAGCCTTAAGAGACAAAAAAGCATTTCTTTATAACCTAAAACAATTTCCTGCCACCAGATGCAGGCCTCAGAGGCTCCCCATGGCTACCTTCTCCACAGGTACCAGCACCCCACAGTAAACTGGTGAGTTTTCCTTTTAGGACCTGTGTTCCCAACTTGAGTTTGAACTTTTGGATGTTGCCACCTTACATTCAGTTTTGTGACTTTATATGGGTTTGTGACAGTTTAATACACTGGTGATTGGGGCATAAAACCATCAGTCATTTCATGAGTTTTTAATTTGCACAAGAAATGTCACTGACTGGTTATGGTAGTGCATAGATTTAATCTCAGAACTCTAAGCCCATAATTGCAGCACTTGGGAGGCAGAGGCAGGTGGGTTTCTTTGAATTTAAGGGCAGCCCAGTCCACATAATGAAATCACAGGGAGCAAAGGCTACATGGTGAGACTCTGTCTCAAAAATAAATAAAAACCACTGATTTAATTTTAATGGTAATGTACATATTTTAAAAAAAGATTTGTTTTCTTTTTAATTATGTGTGTGAGTATGTTGGTGTGTGCATGTGAGTGAGCTGCCCCCACATGGGTGCTGGGAACTGAACTTGTCCTCTGGAAGAGCAGTAGTGATTGAGTCATCTCTCCAGGCCCTAAATTTGTCAATATTGATGAATCTTTTAAGTGGGTGTAAATGCCACATGTTGGAGGTTAGAGAACAGCTCTTGTGAGTTCTCTCCTACCGTGTGAGACCAGGGGATTGAATTTAGGTTGTCAGGCTTGATGACAAGTACACTTACTTGCTGAATCATCTTCTGGTTTTATGCTTGTCCTTTGTTTTGTGCTTTTTTTTTTTGGTTCTTTTTTTCGGAGCTGGGGACCGAACCCAGGGCCTTGCGCTTCCTAGGCAAGCGCTCTACCACTGAGCTAAATCCCCAGCCCCATTTTTTTTTTTTTAAATAAGGATTTATTCATTTATTATATATAAGTATACTGTAGCTGTCTTCAGATACACCAGAAGAGGGCATCAGATCTCTTTACAGATGGTTGTGAGCCACCATGTGGTTGCTGGGAATTGAACTCAGGACCTCTGGAAGAGTAGTTGAGTGCTCTTAACCGCTGAGCCATCTCTCCATCCAGCCCCTGTTTTGTGCTTTTGAGACAGGGTTTCTCTGTGGAGCCATGGCTGTCCTGAAACTCACTTTTTAGACCAGGGTGGCCTTGAACTCATCTGCTTCCTGAGAACTGGGATTAAAGGTATTCACCACCTCTACCCAGCCTATGCATCACTTTTTAAGATTATTTATTTACTTATTTATTTTATTTATTTGGTTTTTTTCCAAGGCAGGATTTCTCTATTTAGTCCTGGCTGTCCTGGAACTTGCTTTGTAGACCAGGCTAGCCTTGAAGTCAGAGATCTTGTTTCTGCCTCCCAAGAGTGCTAGGACTAAACATGTGCACCATCAATGTCTGGTTTTGGTTTTATGCTTTTGTTTTGTTTGTTTGGTTTTTTTAAATTTATTTTTAAACAACAAGGTCTGGCCACTATCATTGACTTGCTTTACTTTTTTTTTTTTTTTTTTTTGGAGCTGAGGACCGAACCCAGGGCCTTGCGTTTGCTAGGCAAGCGCTCTACCACTGAGCTAAATCCCCAACCCCTTTACTTACTTACTTACTTACTTACTTATTTATTTATTTGTTTGTTTGTTTGTTTGTTTGTTTGTTTATTTATTTAAAACAGCAAGGTCTGTCTGTATTGCCTAACTAGCTCTGATGCCTGCTACGTAGACCAGGTTGGCCACCCAAAGTTAATATAGATAAATAAATAAAACTCTGTGATCTGTGTTCCTAGCATTCCCTCCCCCCATATTATTATTATTATTCTTTGAGACTATAGTATTTGTATTTGAGAGGTACAAAGCTTTATTTAGTGATGACTTTGGCCTTTGTGTAGACACTAAAATACTGATTTGGACTTGGTGTCTTTACAGCTAGCTTTGTTCTGACTGTGGAATGGGTGTACTGAACCAGGTGTTTTGCTTCAGCTGTACCATCTGTGGGAGCAGGTGGGCAGGTCTCTGTCATCAGAGAAACACAGCTGGTGAGACTTAGAACTAATTGGTTGCTTTCCCAGCTCTTTCTACCTGAATGCAGTTTTACGGCCACAAATGTACTGATTAGGATCTGGTTAGGACATTAACAGCAAAAAGGAACAAAAATAAGAAGGTATGAGTATTTTGTGTTGAGACATTGCTTGATACGTCTGCTGGCTTGGAATTGGTACTGTCCTGTCTCATTCTCTCAAAAGCTTGGGTTGCAGGGGTATGTTACCACGCCCTGCTTAGTATTTTTAGATTGATACTGCGGAAAATAAGCTCAGGGTTCATTGATTTGTGTCTGACTTCGGATGTGTATGTTTAATGTATGTGCTTATGTCTTTGGAGAGCAGAGGTAGACCCGTTCACTTTGATTTTTGAGAATGTGATAGACTAGGCTGGCTGGTCATCACATCCCATGGGTCGAATGTGCCGCTCTTCTGAATGCACACTAGCCTTTTATGCAGGTGTTAAAGGTCAAACTAGTTCTTATTTTTATGTTGCAAATGCTTTACCAACTAAGCTATCTTTTTAGAACCTTATTTTTTAAAAAGAGGGGTGGGATGGAGGTGTGCCTCTGTGTTTAGAGGTTCAGAGGTTGGAGAATATCAGGTATCTTTTCTGTATTATATACTTTGTCTTAGTCCCGTGAGCCATGGTCTCCCACTGAATAGAGCTAGGCTGGTGACTGGTGGCTGATGACTGGCAGGCCCCAGTGGTCCTCTTGTCTTTGCCCTCAACAGCAAAGCCACAAGCTCCTTTGTTTTGTCTGTTTTGAGTCAGGGTCTCACTGTATAGTCCTGACAATCCTAGAATTTGATATGCAGACCAGGCTGGCCTCCAACTTCCAGAGATCCACCTGCTTCTGCCTCATAAGAGCTAGGATTAAAGGGGGGGAAAGGGTGTTGTTGGCACGTGCCTTTAATCCCAGCAGTCAGGTCAGCGTGTTCTACGGGGGTGTTCCCGGACTACAGACAGAAACCCTATCTCAAAAACCAAACCAATCAACCAACCCGACAACTCTAGGAGGAAAGACACGTGCCATCATGTCCTACTTTATTTCTCATTTTTATGCTCCCGAACCAACCATAGGCGTACATCACCATGGGGAGTACACCAGGGGACTACAGCTTTTAGGTTTTTGTATTCTCCACAGTAACCAAGCGAATATCTCATAGGAGCTTAAAATAGTCTTGGTTGTATCATTAACTTGGTCACAGTGTAGTGTGATACGTAAAGTAACAGCTGAGTAAAATTTGGGGATATTTCTTCTTTTCAGTTCTGGAGATCAAATTTAGGGCTTTGTCTGTGTTTATTCTACCTCGGTTTGTTGAGCGGATCTGGTCTCACTGTTAGCTCTAGCTAGCCTCAGATATTATGTCGCTATGTCGCTTAGGCTGGCTTTTTCTTCTCCTTAAGATTTACATATTTTATGTGCATAGATGTTTTGTTTGTATGTCATCATGTGCCTGCCTGATGTCCTTGGAGTTCAAAAAAGGGTGTCAGATCCCTTGAACTGGGGTTACAGATAGTTAGTTGTGAGCCAGTATGTGGGCGCTAGGAAGGGAACCTGGGTCTTCTATGCTTTAACTGCTGAGATGGTTCTCCAGCCCCCTTCCCCCGCCCTTTATTTTTCTTTTCTTTTCTTTTCTTTTTTTTTTCTTTTTTTTTTTTTTTTGGAGCTGGGGACCGAATCCAGGGCCTTGCGTTTGCTAGGCAAGCGCTCTACCACTGAGCTAAATCCCCAACCCCTATATTTTCTTAACTTTTTTAGATAGTGTTTCATTTTGTTGCCCAGGCAGGCCTGGAGCTGCTGGGACTAAGCAGTCTTTCCTGTCTCATGTTCTTAGATCTGAGCCACCATGTCTTTGGCCTTTTAAAAAGCATTTTATCTGTCTATATCTATCTATCTATTTATTTATTATGTGTGGGTGTTTTGCTTGCATGTGTGTGTCTGTGCACCACTTGAGTGTAATGCCCATAGGGGACAGAAGAGGGCATTGGGTCCTTTGGGACTGGAGATGCAAGCAGGTGTGTGCCCTAGGAGGCGTTCTTTTTTTTTTTTTTTTTTAAAGATTTGTTTATTTATTATATATAAGTACACTGTAGCTGTCTTCAGACACACCAGAAGAGGGCATCAGATCTCATTACAGATGGTTGTGAGCCACCATGTGGTTGCTGGGATTTGAACTCAGAACCTCTGGAAGAACAGTCAGTGCTCTTAACCGCTGAGCCATCTCTCCAGCCCCCTAGGAGGCGTTCTTAACTGCTGAAATGCTGTCCAGCTTCTGTAATCTCTTTTGTTTGTTTTGGGAGGATCTTGAATTCCCGGATGTCCTCTTTGCAAGTTCTGAGGTGACAGGTGTGCAATAGGATATCTGGCTTTATTATTCATTATATTTTTCTTCCTCTTTGTCAATACCCTTCCTTCTTGCCTAAAAGTTATGGCAGTCTTTCTGTCTCAGTTTCCAAGTACTGGGATTACAGAGTTGTAATCGATACCTGACTTAATATCTGGTTTTCACCATTGGAAATGGGCTGCTTACATAATTGTAGAAAATGAATAGTCGAGGACAAGGTAAAGGGCAAACAGAATTACTTGGCTTATCATGCCACTTGCTTGCTTGTTTATTGGTCTTTCAAGGTAGGGTTTCTCTGTGTAGCCCTGCCTGCCTGCCTTGGAACTCATTCTGTAGACCAGGCTGGGTTTGAACTCTCAGAGATCCACCTGCCTTTGCCTCCCTAGCTCTGGGATTAGAGTCATGCCCCACCAATTCGCACTCTATCATGTCTCTGCTTGATCCAGTTGTTACGCACATCATAAAAATTGCTATGGGCATTCCAGGAAAGTAAAGATTTTTGTTTTGTTTTGTTTTTTTTTTGACAGGGTTTGTCTATTATAGTCCTAGAATTCAGAGATCTGCCTGCCTCTCCAGAGTACTAGGACTAAAGGCATGAGGCACCATGCCTGTTTGAAAGCTGTTGCTGTTTTGTTGTGTGGTTGGTTGGTTTTGGTTTTTAACATGTAGAAAGGACAAAAAGTTTGGGGTATAGCTCAGTCATAGAGCACTTGACTATCATGGGTGCTGACACCTTTGGTTCAGTTCTTAGAACTGCTTCAAAAAAGTTGAATCAAGAACAGAGGTTTAGGGACTGATAGGGTGTAGTTTTTTGTTTTTGTTTTTGTTTTTGTTTTTTTCCGGAGCTGGGGACCGAACCCTACCACTGAGCTAAATCCCCAACCCCGGGTGCAGTGTTTTATAAACACTTGTTTGGAAGGAAGGGTATGAGTTAGCAGTCAAAGATGAGGGGTGATGAAAAATGTGTGCGGGCTGATTGGGACCACAGTTGCAGGTCATAGGTAAGTGGGTTTTAACAATGGCAAGTGTTGTCATTTTGAATCAGAATGTGTTTGAGACTACTAACAGCAGATCCTTTCACTTTGTTTCACTTTGTATTTGAGGATTTTGAAAGTTGTTTTTTTTTTTTTTTTTTTTTTTTTTTGGACGAGTGCCCTGTTATAAAAAGATTCTGTTGCAGATCTACATTTGAAACTGCTTCAATATTCCTTTTGGGCCTTCCTAAATAATGTCTGGAGTTACATTGGACTTCATGTGTTCCTGTGGGTCACCGAAGCCTGTGGCATAAGTGAGAGGCTTGTGCGGGTGGTGTGAAAGGAGCTCTCCCAACCTCACATGTCTGGGTGGGCGAGCTACACTAATCGCTCCCAGCAGTTCTGAATCAGACATTGTGGAGCCAAGAGTCTAGCATTTGGAATTCCACTGCCTGTGCTAAGGGTCTGTCTTTTATCCTCCAAACCACCATTTGTTAAATGGCAGTGGACCTGTTGACAAGAGGGGGGAGACTGGCAAAGATCAAGTTAAAAGGGAAAAAAAGTTCAAAGGTAGGAAAATAAGAGAAGGGTTTAGTTATGTCTTCATCCCCCACCCCCACTCCCACCCCCGGACACAGACAGACAGACAGACAGACAGACGGGATCTCGATATGTAGCTGTAGCCCTGACTGGCTATTATAGACCAGGCTGGCCTGGAACTCTAAGATGTCCAGCTTGCTTCTGCCTCCCTGGGATCAACAGTGTGAGTTACCACTCCATGTTTTTCCCCTTCCCTCTTTTTTATTTACTTATTTAATTTTAGTAATTTGTTATACAGAGATTTCATTCCTGAAAGCTGGGTTTGGTGGTGCACTCTTTAATCCCAGTTCTTGGGAGGCAGAGGCAGGTAGATCTCTGTTTTGGTCTATAGTGAGTTCCAGAACTGCTAGAGCTGTATACAGAGACCCTTTCTCAAAAACAATATTTTTTTTTTTTTTTTTTTTTTTTTGTGGGTGGTGGGGTGGGGAGGGCTGTGAATCAAATCTATGGGCATGATGCTTTGGAAAATTTTGAACACAAAAAATAGAACAGTGTACTGAGTGCCCATGACCCTATCCTCTAGCTGCAGTGAGTGGCGGTTAATGAAGAGAAACCAGAACTCTGAGCCTTGGATTTGGTCTCCATATCAGGTCTTGTTACATTTGTCATCAGACACCCTACAGCAGAGCACCATGCTTGGGCTTTGTAATGAGGGATATGTTACTTAGACTTTTCTTTGGCCAGGGGTGGGAAGTGGCTCTGAGAGAGGGTATCTCTGTGTAGCCTTGGCTACCAAAAAACAAAAAACAAAACCTAATAAAAATCACCATTTCAGAGCATGTTTGAACCAAGTTTGATTGTCGGCAAGAGGCCTTATGAGGCGGTGTCTGCATCATATGTTTTTCAGTGAAATGGTGCAGGAGAACAGCCTTCACCTTGTTAGGTTTATAAAAGCTGGCAGGAGGTGGAGAGGGTGGGTGGGTACTGTGGGTTGTGTTGTACAGGTTAATGAGATAGTGACTGAGCTAACTGCTACGGCCCTCTGGCTTGTGCTGTCTCTTGTTCAAGGAGTGGTTCCTTTCGGTTTTCAGACTCACTCACTGTTTTCACTGCCCACAGATGATGTCCATTTGGCTTGATGCCCTGTCTTTTCAGATCCAGCTGTTTCAAATTACATGGAATCCTCAGGGATGGACACTTTTCTGAGCAAGCAGAGCTTCTTATTGGTGTTATCTTCTGAAGCCTTTTTTCCTTTGCACACACACTTGTGTATATTTTTTGTCTTAAAGGAAAACACTCGATGTATAGTACAGCCAGGAATGTAGGTAGGTTGGTAGAATGTCTGCTCACCAGGCACAAAGCTCCAACACCAGCTAAACTGAGTGAGA
Source organism: Rattus norvegicus (assembly GCF_021556685.1). Classification (NCBI taxonomy): domain Eukaryota; kingdom Metazoa; phylum Chordata; class Mammalia; order Rodentia; family Muridae; genus Rattus; species Rattus norvegicus. The sequence continues at coordinate 142,928,044 of NC_141536.1, forward strand.
TACCGAGTGCCTGCAATTGCATTCTGAGGACACCCTAGAGGCATGTCTCAAAAAAACTTGTAATCAACTTAGAATAAATAATATATTTAATAATATAATAAATAATATATTTAAAGTAGATCTGGAGAGGTGCCTCAGAGGCTAAAAGTCTCACTGTGTGTGTTATCTGTAGCTGGCTTGGAGTTAGTTCTGTTGCTCAAATTGCACACACACACACACACACACCATTATTTGTATTGTTTTATGTATCTTGCCTGTATGTGTGTCCGTCTGTGTACCACTTTCATGCAGTATCCTTGGAAGCCAGAAGACAGTGTTGCAGATAGCTATAATCTTCCATGTGGGTAATGGGACTTGAACCCAGATCTTTGGGAAGAGGAGCCAGTGCTCTCAGTCACAGACACTACCACGTTACCTCACCTAGCCCCCTCCTGCCTTGTTTTGTGTTTTGGTTTTTATTTTTTATTTGTTTTTTGAGACAAGATTTCTCTGTGTTCTGGCGTCCTGAAACTCTGTAGATCAGGCTAGCCGTGAACTCATGGAGATCTGACTGCCTATGCCTTCCCAAGTGCTGGGATTAAAGGGACCACACCTGGCCTATATTTTTACATTGTTTTAGGGATGCTTGTATTTTTTTTTTTCTACATGAGAGAGGTTTATTGTGGGGGAAGGGGACAAAAGGGGATGATGGAGACAAAGGAAGAAAAGAGAATAAACAGGGTGCTTGTATTTTGAGGCAAGTCTTACCCATGTAACTGTGGCTGGACTGGAACTTAATAAGTAGATCAAACTGGCATCAAATTCACACACAGATCTCCATGCCTCTGCCTCCCAAGTGCTATAATTAAAGGCATTATTTTTATAAATAATAAAGTGCATTACCATGCCTGTTTTAAATTTATATTTGTTTGTTTTAATATTGAAAACTTATTTAGGCCAGTTGTTGTGATGGATCCATTTAATCCTAGTACTTGGGAGGCAGAGCCAGGAGGAACTTTGTGAGTTTGAGGCTAGCTTGGTCTACATAGTGAGTTCCAGGGCAGCCAGGGCTACGTATGTCTCAAAAATAACCAAATAAATAATTTTACTGTTTCGTGTGTATGGTTATTTTGCCTGAATGTATGTCTGTGTACTCTATGTGTGTCTGGTGTCTAAGGAAGCCAGGAGAGGGTGTTAAATCCCTTGAGACTGGAGTTGTTAGCCACCATATGGGTGCTGGGGATTGAAATTGGGTTTTTGGAAGAGCAGTCAGTGCCTTTATAATCTTTGTAATAGAACGAACTATGTAGACCAGTCTGGCCCTAAACTTACAATGGCCTTTCTGCTTCAGTCTCTTGGCTGTGGCTGCGATTACAGGCATGGTTTGAGAAAATCATATTTTTCCTTTGTAAAAATAAACATATTATGTACTTTTTATTTATTTATTTTATTTATTTATATGAGTACACTGTAGCTGTCTTCAGACACACCAGAAGAGGACATCTAATCTCATTACAGATGGTTGTGAGCCACCATGCGGTTGTGGGATTTGAACTCAGGACCTCTGGAAGAACAGTCAGTGCTCTTAACCACTGACTCATCTCTCCAGTCCCTCTTATGTACTTTGTATGGGTCGCAATTCCAAATTGTCTTTCTTTGCTGGTGAGAGTAGCTTGGTGCCTGCTAACAAGATTGTTTACTGGGGGCTGGACTGGAGAGATAGCTCAATGGTTAAGATTACCTGTTGCTCTGTCAGAGGACCCAGGTTCAATTCCCAGCCTCCATGTGGTGGCTCAAAACTATTTGTAAACTCCATTTTACAAAACACGACCCTCTTCTGATCTCTACAGGTACCAGGTATGAATGTGGTTCACACTTTCATGCAGGCAAAGCACTTATAAACATTAAGAAGATGATTGCTTACTTAAACAGTGAACAAGTTGATACTGCCTGTTGTCAAGAAATCTTGATTCCTTGTCAGGTGGTCCTCCCATCAGAGGTACTTGAATGTTTCTATGACTTGGTAGCTAACATCCGCCAAAGTGAGTAATTTGGGATTACTCCTTGCTTTCTTCTTCCCTCCTTTATTCCTTCTTTCCCTCCTGTATTGCTTTGCTAGGATCAGTCAATATTTGTGGGCATCACCATGTTGCCCAGTCTGAGTTTGAACTCCTAGGTTTACACAGTGGTCCTGCTTCAGTCTCCCAAGTAGCTGGGACTACAGGTGTGTGCCCCTGGGTCTCACTTCAGTAGTATCTTGATTACTTTCTTTTTTTTTTTTTTCACGTTTTTCTTTAAAGTTTATTCAACACAACATAATCTCCAACTTCACTGAGGCGGCTGACCACGTCCACGACCGAAACCCCCTCTAAACTGGAACTCCGTTGCCGAGCCAGCCCCAGCCTCAGCTTTCTTGTCAGCTCCAGGGGGCACAGCACTCACTCCTTCTGTAGGTGTCTCTGTCTGCCTCCCCTCTTGTGAATCTTGCAGGCCGCTCACCCTCTGGACCTTTGGGCCGAGGCCTGCCAGTCTCGGGACGGCTGCGGCGCAGGGTGGCGGGCACGATCTCCGGAGGTAGGTGCAGGTAATCTCGGAGGTACTGGATGCCCTCATTCGTGAGGTACCAGTAGAAATGTCTCCAAGCAAACTGCTCCTTCACGTAGCCTCGAGACTTGAGAGACGGCACGGCCTTCATGACGTGAAGGTTGGGCACGTTCTTGTCTGCCAGCTCGGGGTGTTTGGGCATGTGGACGTCTTTTTTGGCAACCATCATCCCTTCCTTAAAAAGGAGTTCATAGATGGCAATCCGGTTCTTCTTGGGCATCAACATCGCGGCAGCTGCAGGGTCCGAGGCGGAGGCTGGAAAGCTCTTGATTACTTTCTTACTGTATAGTACTGTGTAGGCACCACAGTGCTGACACTAGGTCACATGATGTTATATTTTGGTTTCTTTCCTTAGTTGCAACAATGAGATAATGATGTCTACCAATAGGCTGTCGTGTAGACTGTTTGTGACAAACAAGGAAATAAAGTTGGTTCTTGATACTCAGTACTGAACAATACAAATCACTACCTCATCAATTAATGTTGCTGCTAGCTGCCTCCAGGGTGTGAATCTTCCTTAAGTTTTATCTCTCCAAAGTGTGGTAGAGGCTTAAGGAAGGCATATATGCTTGATTATGTATGTGGAGATCTTCATTCTCTATTTTAAAGATTTATTTATTTCATGTATATAAGTACACTGTGGCTGTCTTCAGACACACCAGATCCCATTACAGATGGTTGTGAGCCACCACGTGGTTGCTGGGATTTGAACTCAGGACCTCTGGAAGAGCAGTCAGTGCTCTTAACTGCTGAGTCATCTCTCCAGCCCAGAGGTCTTCATTCTTAATGTTTGTTCATGTAAATGTTAATATAGGATATGTGTTCGTGTAGTATGAACTGGGAAGAAGGCAAGCATCTCCTTCATTTTATATATATATATATAATATATATGTATGTATTTTAAAGGTTTATTTATTATATATAAGTACACTGTAGCTGTCTTCAGACACACCAGAAGAGGGCATCGGATCCCATTACAGATGGTTGTGAGCCACCATGTGGTTGCTGGGATTTGAACTCAGGACCTCTGGAAGAGCAGTCAGTGCTCTTAACCGCTGAGCCCCATTTTGTATTTTTATTCTAAAATATTCACAGGAAATTCAAAGAGTATATAGAGAAGCTCAAGACCCTTCACTCAGTTTACCCCGTAATAAGATCTTTATAGTAACTGGTATAGTTTCGGCTTTCAGATAACTGTTTTTATGCCCCAGAAATTGATTAAATATCTTGTATAAACTATTGGGAGGTGTCAAGGATTAAAGTCTGACATTGTGTATTTCTATCATTTCTCTGGATTTTCAACATAATTATCTAAAGTTTTACTGTATTCAGTGTTGAAACCTAGACTAATGGTTCTAAATTTAATTATGGGAACTGTACATTTACATTTGCTTGATTTTAAAGCAATTTTTACAGTGTGTTCTCATCTTTGATTTACAGTCTTTATAGCACCAGAACCATTGTTGCTTGCATTGTCTTAATTTAATCACGTGCCAGTTTAGTAGAGTACCAAGTCTGGATCTGGAAGGCAGCTTGTGTGAATCATTTACATATATTTCTGCTTATGTTCCCAAAACTAATTTGCAGCTTTTTATTTTTAATCCAATTATACATTCAAAATATGTTTACAATTTATTTTATGAAGGCTTTTGTCTCATACAGGGTTTAAAACTAGCCAACAGAGGCAGAAGTTATTAAACAATAGGCAGAAACTACACAGTGGTAGGGGTTTAAATGGTGATTGTTAAACATTTGAATGTCCCTCACAATGTGAGTCTGTGTGTACATTTAGTCCACTAGTGACTCAAATAGACAGGTTTTACAGATATTCTTGCTGTTATTGTCAGCCATAAACAAATTACATGCATTTAACAAGTTAATGTCAGATTGGCCAGGAGCCACTAGGAGGTGTGCTCTTAGTGACATCAGCTGGCAAAGTGCCCTGGTAACAGGGAGGTGGAAGGGTGGGGGAGAGAGGAAGCAGGAGGGAGGGAGGGAGGGAGGGAGGGAGAGACTGACTGTATCTGGGGATTCTGGCAAGGTGAAGAGCTGGTCTGTTTGGCAGGACCTTCCCATCTGGGATCCATCTGTGTTTCCCTGGAATGGGACAGGCAGCTCTAGTCAGTGAGAAATGGCAGATGTGAGAGAGCTGACACATGTCCAGCTAATGAAAGGAGGAGGAAGGCTGGGCTCCGATTGGGCTTTGAAGATTAGGGGGAGAAAACAGAGCCTTTTAATACCTATTTCAAGTAGATTTGGTATATTACGAGTCTGGATTTTATAATTTGGACATTCAGGGTAAGTGTACATTTTAATAATAGTTTGGGGGATAATAAAGTGCACAATTCTCTGTCTTTCCAAAGCTTTTTGCTTATCTCAAATTATGTTTATTGATATTTTATCAGGGTTTAGTCTTGGTTTCATTTTGGTGCTTCATGTGATTTTCTGTTTCTATTTAATTTTTCACTTGCCACCTTTGTATTTTTAATGGAAAGCTTAGTTAAAATCAGATGTAGTTCATAAATTCTATAGTTAGAAAAGTAGTCCCACAAATACTTCTTTCTTTAAACTATTCCATATTAAATACTTCTTGGCTATTCTGAGGGAATTTTCCTTAAGTATGTAGAATACCAGTGTTAAAGAGATGACCGCTGCAGTGCTCATTTTCATTGTTAGATTTTACTTCAAAGTAATCAGTTACAACTAAAAGATTGTAGCAAAGCTAGTGTCATCTCAGCGTTTTATATCTTGTTATGTTTTGCTCTATGCTGTTTTCTATGTTTGAAACAGCATCAACTCAGACTTGAATTGTGAGTTGGACAGATAACCTCTATCCCTACCTGGAGTTTTTATCAGTTTGTGGTGCCTATTGGCTATTTCCATAGTGTTTATTATTTTTGAAAGGCTTCCAAATTAGCCCACCTATCTCTAGACCCTGAGTTTAGTACATAATGTATAGAAATTATTTCCTAGTTCTCTCATCTTGGGCAATTTCTGCTGTTCTGAATCTTTTTTTTTTTTTTTTTTTTTTTTTTTTTTTTTTGCCTACCCCCACTTCTGTTTCTCTTTCTCTACTGGATCTTACTACGTATTTATGTACACCAGGCTGGCCTCCAACTCACAGAGATCCACCCTCCTCTGTCTCTTCCCTAAAGGCATGTGCCACCCTAGCCAGCTGACTCCTGATTTGTGTTGGTATTGGGAAAATTTGTCCAGCACTTTCCAGCACATCGAAGGCATACTGATCAATTTCAGAAGTTTTTAGATATTTTTCTGTTGTGTCTAAACCCTTTCAACTTCCCTTTTACCTTGAGCCACAAATTATCTGGTCTAACTCACATTTTCAGGGCAGTATTATTCTTGCTGCTCCTACTTTATATTTACACTTTAAATTTTTGTTTCATGTATGTGTGTTTTGCCTATTTGGATGTTTGTACCACAGGACTGCCTGATGCCTACAGAGGCTAGAAAAGATCCCTTGGAATTGGAATTACAGATGGTAGCTGTAATGTGAGTGTTGGGAATTGAACCCAGGCCCTCTGGAAGAATAGCCAGTGTTCATTCATAACTGCTGGGCCTATTCTCCAGACCCCTGATCCTTTGTATCTATTGTGTTGTATGTCCAATCTTTGCTAAACCTCTTCATGACTATGGTTTGGAGAGCATTCTGAATATAAAATGAAAATGTATTCCCTTTGACTGTACCAGAACAGAGCTTTGAAAAGGCAATTTATGGCCTGGAGAGATGGCTCAGTGGTTAAGAGCACTGACTACTCTTTCAGAGGTCCTCAGTTCAATTCCCAAAAAGCACATGGTAGCTCACAACCATCTGTAATCTGATGCCCTCTTCTGGTGTGTCTTAAGACAGTAATGGTGTACTCATATAAATAAAATAATAAATATATATTTTTAAAAAAGAAAAGTCGGATTACATTAGGGAAGTATTGATTCTATTACTTTTGAGTGCACCAATTACTTAAAAATATTTTAATATTTGTCTGTTTCTGTGTGTGTGTTTTTTTTGTTTGGTTGGTTTTTTTTTTTTGTTTTTTATTTTTTCCTACTGTGTGGGTTCTGGGATTCAAATTCAAGTCATATTAGGCTTGGCTGCAAGTGCCTTTACTGAGCCTTCACTGGTCAGCAATATTTAAATTATACCTGACTCCCCAAAGATTCTATGAAATGGCAAATGGGGACTTCAAAAAATGATATCTTTAAAAATAACTTTTACTATTCTAGATGTAGGTTTCAGCTGCATGCATGTGCACTCCATGAAAGCCTGTTTGTTTGGTTATTAAAGACTGGATCTTACTCAGTATCCTCAGCTGGCTAGAATTTGCTGTGTAGACCTGTCCTGGCCTCAAACTTGCAGCACTCCTGTCTTGCCTTCTGGGTCCTGGGAGAACAGGCATGTACCTGGCTGCAGTGCAGTACCCTGCTCAGGTCTTTCAGTTTATCTCCCTTTCCATGAGGTAATGGGAACTTTTATTCAAAACGGATCTTTTTAGAAGTTTCTTTTATGTTAGATTGACTGAATGTTGTAGAACAAAGTTGGGGAGTTTTGATAGGTGCGGTGGGCAGCACTTTCTGAATATCTGAGAGGCTGTAGTTATGTTGAACTTACATGGTTGTCATTCAGTCAGCAATATTGCACTCTTAGGAACTATGTTCCTGGGAATGAGTGGCGAGAAAAGAATGTAATGCTGAACGTGTAGTGTAGGCTATATACTCTGTGAGAGAGCTTAAAAGGAGTTTTTATATTGCTATATGTCTATTCTAGCAACACTGTTTTATATTCTGGGACTTGGGATTGCATCCAAGACCTTGTGGATGCTAAAAAAGCATGTGTTCTATCAGTGGCTAAGTTCCTAGCCTTCAGAAATACTATGGCCCAGATTTGGTATAGAGTGAACTCTATTTATAGCCCAGGCTGGTCTTGAATTAACAGTAATTGTCCAGTCTTAGCCTCCCAAATGCTAGGATAACAGGTATATGTTGCTACACTTGGCTTATGTGATAGTTCATTGACTATAATAAAAGTATTTAGCAGTCTTGGTGAGGTGAGGTGAGGTGAGGTGAGGCCCTGAGGTCAGCTTTCAGTTGTGGGTGGGGGACCCAGCTAGGGCCTTGCAGTTAAAAGACAAAATCAGGGGTGGGGATGCACTTGCTAGTAATCCAGGAACACTTCCCAACATTCCAGAAAGCAGAGAAAGGAGTTAACTCTATCTAAGTTCAAGCCCAGCTTGGTCTACATATTAGTTTCAAGACACTTAAGGACTACAAAAAGAGGCCCTTATTCAAAATAAATAAACAACAACAAAAAACCAATGAAAAATTTTATTGCCAAGAGATTTTATTTTTAAAGATGTGTTACAGTTTATGTTATGTATGGGTATGGGTGGGTGTGTGTCAAGTGCGCTTGAACAGGACCCGTGGAGGTATGGGGGTATGTCCCTTAGAACAGGAGTTAGAAGTGTTTGTGAGCTGTCTAATAGGATACAGAGTTCTTTGATAGACCAGTAAGCACTCTTAACTATAAGCTATCACTTCAACCCCAAACCAAAAAAATCCAGTTAAATAATACTGAAGGCTGGAGACATGGGTTAAGAGCACTGGCTGCTGTGCCAGAGGTCCTGAGTTCAATTCCCAGCAACCACATGGTGGCTCACAATCATCTGTATTGGAATCCAGTGCCCTCTTCTGGTGTATCTGAAGACAACTACAGTGTACTCATATGAATACATAAATAAATCTTAAAAAGTTACTGAGAAAGTCACAGTACTTTCTGAGGGCCGAGGAAGCCACTTTGGGAAGTTGGAACTAGCCTTACAGATGTTAATTTCTCCTACCACGGGAGCTCAGATTGCTAGGCTCTTTACCAGCTGAGTCATGCTATTGGGCCCAGGGAATGTTCTTTATCTAATTTAATTAATTGCATTATTGCATCATAAGCTGAGGGAATGGGTCAGCAGTGGAGCACTGCCCAATCATTTGCTAGTTTCAGTCCCTAGCAAGGTGCTTGTGTGGGAAGGGTCCTCTAGCACAGAGTTTTAGTATCCAGTGGCTAAACTTGGAATGGTATTCTAAATTTCCAGAATATTCACCTTAGCATGCATGCATGCATGTATGTATGTATGTATGTATGTATGTATGTATGTAAGTATGTATGTAAGTAAATTTTCTGACAGGGTCTTGCTATGTAGCCTTGAGTCTGCTACCCAACACCTAGATTTTTAATAAATTATTCTGATTTTATGTGTTTATGGTAATATCTTGAGGTTGTTTTGTTTCTTTTTTTTTTTTTTGTTTTTTGTTTTTCCTTAATATTTTGTGATAGGACTTAATGGAGGTGTCCAAGCTGGCTGTGATCTCACAGGTACTGGGATTTCAGATGTGTGCCACACCTAGTTTTGAGATTTGGGAGGTACAGAGGAAGATGTTGAGACAGGAAATCCCTGCCAATATTTGATTTCCTTCTCAGGTAGTTGCTGATAGCTTTGATTATAGGTATGAACCATCATGCTCAGCTTAGATTTTATAATATTGTATATACTTTTTATAATACATGCATACGTACATACATGCATACGATTATAAGCCAAGTTTTAACCAGTTGTACCATCTCTCCAGCCCAGACTTTTTTAAGGGTGGAATTTAGAGAAGATAAGTTCTGGAAGTTATTTCTAACAGGGAACCAGATCTTTCGGAGAGAAGGTAACACATTTGATTAGGAAGCCTTGGATTTTGTTGGGGAGGGCAGATAGAAACACACTAGTTCCAATTCCCATCCAGGTGCTTGGACTGGTCCTCCCTAGCACAGACCAAAGTTCCTTCAGTTAAATTTTGCCAAGTGTGTCCTTATACTGAGTTATACGTTCTGCCATAGTTTTGCTGGAGATGAAGGTCTCATATGACCTAGACTGGCCTTGAACTCAAGATCTTCCTGCCTCTACTTCCAGGTGCTGGGATTACTAGCATGTACCCTATGCTGACTAGTGTACTGTGGAATTTTGTTTTTGAAATTAACGTGTGCGTATTTGTGTGAGAGTATAAGTGCAGGTGCCCAAGGATGCTGGAGGCTTTGGAGCCCTGCAGCTGCTTGGATCTGAGCACAGTTGTTTGCTTATGAGGCATTTACTTACACAATTTCTCCCCTTGAACATGCAAGTTCCAGTTTAGAAGGTCGTCCTGATACGTGGAGAGTATGTGCATTGATTCCCTCCAAGTTCAGATCAGTAAAGAAAGGATCAGGAGTGGCTTACAGGAAAAGCAAGCAAGCCAAAAAACCAACCCTCTAAATGGCTTGTTAGATAGAGTCTGACTGGCTGTGATGGACTTCCCAGATGGTTAACTTTTAAGAACTATGTGGCTAGCTAGTACCTAAAATAGGCCTATAATACTTCTAGCCAATTTTGTGAGATGATTTCTTCTTCCTCTTCCTCCTCCTCCTTCTCTTTCTCTTCTTCTTTCTCTCCTCTTCTTCCTTCTCTTCCTCCTCCTCCTCTTCTTCAAATAAGTTAAAAAAAAAAAAAGTCTGTGGACACCTTATAGTGAAAATGATTGCATTAGGTTCCAGTTTCAAGCCATAGCACCACCAAGAAAACAACTGTGTATTCAGTACCCAGCAACCATAAAGCACACACCCTCAAGTTATGTATTGACAGATTTATGCTAGGAGACTGAAAATGCATATGGGTTTACTTTTCTAAGCAACCGCTGGTAGAAATCCTGTTATCTTTCCATCTTGAGCAGCTTGTTAGAGATACCCAGCAGAGAGGGGTACAGTTCTGTGTAGAAAATGGATTTATGCTACCTGCTGTATCATCTCATAGGTGCAACTAAAACTTAAGTGGAATATATGTTTTGTTTTGCTTTTGTTCTTTTCTTAGGTCATTGGAAACAGGTTTTCATGTAGCCCAGGTTGGCCTCAAACTCTGTGTGGCTAAGGATAACTTTGATCTTCTGAGCCTCATGCTTTTACCTCCCAACTGCTGGGCTTGCAGGCATGTAGCACAGACTTAGAACATGTATTTTAATCTGACTGTTAAGAAAGATGGAAGGAAGAATGGAAATACTGTGTAGGCTTTAACATTAGATTAGGTTGTATAGCCATGAGCATTGATTTATCATCTGAGCCTTTTTTAACTGTAAAATTGTAGTGAAATGAGTTTTAAGCATTAATACTTGTTACATGAATGCTTAATAAACTTTATCTTCCTATGTAATTTTTCTTTTGCTGTCCCAACATTGATGTGACAGTAATGAAGAAGCTAATGTGATAGGCATGTTTTTAATATGTCTCTCTAGGCTGATGGAAACAGCTCTGCCTCCTTAACTAATTCTTAGTCACAAGAGAGAGGGGGAGACGCTTTCAAGTAGAGAATGTATTAGCCTGAAAACCTCAGACCTGTTGCTGAATGGCAGGCTGTTTAGGGACCTGCCTTACTTTGCTGGAAGAGCTGGGGGATGGGCCACTTTGAGGGTGACAGATGTGTCCTCTGCTCCCAGCACCAGGTGCAGCCATTGTTCTGGCTGCTCTCTTCATCCCTCCTGTCTGTTACTCTGTGCTTTGTAGCCCATTGTCTCTGTAGGAAATTAGCATTAAATCCATCTGAAACCTCCATGTCCCTCAACTGCAGGTGACTGTTACTGGCCCCAGCTGCCACCCTTGCGCTTGATTACTTCCATATGGGGCTGTGAAAGAAGCAGTAGTCATTTATTGATTTCCACCACAAGCCCCCACCTCTAACATGATAACCTGAAATCTATTAGGCCTCCCATAGGCTGTAGCTCAATTGGCACTACACTGTGACTAACAGTTTACAAGCAAAAATAATTGTCCTTTTTCTTCCTTTTTAGCTTCTTTCCTAAATATCAGATGGAGAAAGACCTGAGTTATCAAAGCGGGGTAGTAATTTGAATGTCTGGAGCTAGATACTTCTGAGTAGTGCAACTTTAAGAGTTTGGATGGACTTGTCTGGAAAATTTTAGTCACTATTTTAAATATTTCATACCACACCCATAGTGTTCAAGCAAACCCATTTCCTAATAGTTCTTAGGATAGAGGTGTTAAGGGACACAAATTTTTATTACCTGCTTTAGTAAATTATTTGAAGTGTTCAGTATGTTGAAAATGCCTAGTTTAAAAAGTTGATTGGGAAAACTATATGCAGTCAGTGTTAGTGCATGCACTCTGGTTGTAGTTTGCCTCAAACGTCATGTAAGATGGTTTATGGCTTAGACTTCTTTATTGTTAAATGTGTGTGTTTCATTTTGGGTCTTGTTATGAATTGATTTAGTGGTGTGGTGGGTGACACATGCCTGAGGTCCCTGTTTTTAGAAAGTAGGGAGATCTCAACTTTTAGGACACCTTTACAGTAGGCTCAAGGCTAGCCTACCTGTCAAAGCCTTATCTCAAAACATTAAAAGGTGAATTGGATTTAAAATCCCAAATCCAATTTTAAGGACAGTTTGAAGTTGCTTTTGTTTCCAATGATTATGTTGACTGATACATCATTTCTTTGCTTCTGGTGAAATGAGCCAATTCAAGCCAGATTAGATCATATTAAAGGCAGGTTTATTGGGAAACTGGTCTCAGGCAGGCCAGTTTGCTGGCCCCAAGGACTGAGACCGGGAAACTGGACATTGGGAATGGGGGATAGGGAAGGGAGAGAAAAAGAGAAAGGGTGCTTGTTCAGAGAGAGGAGACCAGAATGCCTGAATTATATAGGGAGGAGCCTCTGGGCTGAAAAGGTCAAGGTTGGGGCAGAGTATGATAGGTAGGGACTGATGGATGCTGGGAGAACCTGGAGGCCAGGTTGCTTTGGTGTGTAAAATATGTACCTCAGTCCCTTGTCCCAGAGTCCAAAAGCAAACATTGACTTTGTCAAAGTTAAAACCAACGGAGAGTGTCCTAATAGACTGTATCGTGTCACACCCCTGGGAGCAGCCAGTTTGCCGGCTTGACTAGTGAGTGTTTGATTTTGTGGCTCAGGCTTTATCATAAAATCTTTAGTTTATAATGTCATAAATCAGATTATCTAATATGTCTAACATTTAAAGTGACGGTTTTATTACTGCTTCAAAGTTAGTATATGGAGATAAGGAATATAGGGCCATTTCTGTTGAGGATCTATCTTTTTACCTTTCTGTTCTATTTCTGGGTTTAAAGAAGTTCAGGATTTGAAAAACTCTTGATGACCAGAGCTATCTGGCAACTTCTCTGAAGGCAGGCCTCCAGGGAAAGTGTCGTGACTGCGTTTAGAATAGGTTAGTGTTTGAGTTAGAGTGTTCAGAGAGCTTTGAAATTTGCTTCATCGTTTTTTAGGGTTTGTTTGTTTTTGAGAGGGGGGTCTTATTGTGTAACTCTAGCTGTCCTAGAACTCACTCTGGACCAGGCTTGCCTTTAACTCACAGATTGTCCTGCTTCTTCCTGGAATGGGGTGGTGTTACAGGCACACACCACCATGCACATGCAGCCTCATTACTGTAAGCAGAACGATGGGAAGATGGGAAGAGATAAGGTGTTTGATTAGTGTTTGTCGCTGTGAAAAGACAATGACCAAGGCAATTTTTTTTTTAAGATTTATTTTATTTATTTTATGTATTTGCGCATACTGTGGCTGTCTTCAGACACACCAAAAGAGGGCATCGGATCCCACTACAGATGGTTGTGAGCCACCATGTGGTTGCTGGGATTTGAACTCAGGACCTTCAAAAGAGCAGTCAGTGCTCTTAACCGCCTAGCCATCTCTCCAGCCTGACCAAGACAATTGTTATAAAAGAAAACATTTAATTGGATCTTGCTTACAGTTTCATAGGATTATTCCATTGTCACCATGTTTGGCAGCATGGTGCCAGAACTATATGATCCAAAGGCAGAGATATGCTGGGTCTGAGGTGGATTTTTGTAACCTCAAAACCCACCCCCAGTGGCACAGTTCCTTTAACAAGGCCACATCTTCTAATCTTTCTTAAGTAGTGCCATTCCCTGGTGGCTAATCATTCAAATATATGAGCCCATGGAGGCCATTCTTACTCAAACCACTGCATCAGTGGAAAGAAAGTGGCATTTGGAATGGGGTCTTCTGCTCATAGAGTTGGGGTCCATTCATTTGCAGTTTGGAACTAGAACAAGTTGGAACCGGTGTAAGTACAGTACTGGTGTAGCCATTACTGCTTTCAGGTTTGTGTGTATATTTTAATAATGAAAGGAAAACTGAAAAAAAAATAGGTAAGAGGTTTTGTTTTTAAAATTGCGTATAAATGTTTTGTATGCCTGGTGTCCTCGGAGGCCAGAAGAGGGTGTTAGTTTCCCTAGAAATTTAGTTACAAATGATTGTTAGCTGTCATGTATATGCTGGGACTGAAACGCAGGCCCTCTGGGATGTCAGCTAGTGCTTTTAGTCCTGAGCCATCTCTCCAGCCCCTAGATTTTCTTTTTTCAACTTTTCTGTCTAAAGCAACTAAATGTAATCATGTCTGTAAATATTTCAGCATGTAGTTGTTAAGAACTACAGACTTTGCTTATATAACCACAGTTATCAAAAGGGTTGACTGCACCACTAAACTAAAGATCTTATTCTCATTTTTACACAGAGAAACCAAGCTGGGGATTCTTCTAGGATTGGGACAAAACAATTCTGTTTTGTGTGGCTGGTCACCCTACTAAGAATGCTATGCTACATTTGATAAGAGATAGGCAGACAGAGAACATGAAAGAGTGGCACCTGTAGCTCTAGTACCTGGGAAACAAAGGTAGGTCTGCTTTATGATGAGTTTTAAGGTTGTCGGGAGCTAGATGGTTGAGATCCTATCTCCAGAGAAGAGGGGCTAGGAGGGGCCACTTACTGATGAGTAACATACCTGTCAGTCACAAATGTATTATGGTGCTCTTGCAGAGGAACTGGGTTCAAGTCCCAGCACCCACATGGTGGCTCACAACTTTTTGTAATTCCAGTTCCAGAAGATCTGATATTCTTCTCCGGCTTCCATGCATGACAGATACAGTGGCACACACCTGTAATCCCAGAAGCACGGGGGAGGCAGTGGTAGGCAGATCTGAGTTTGAGGCCAGCATAATGAGTTCTAGGATAGTCAGGGTTATGGACAGAGACCTGTGCCCCACCCTCCTACCCCCAATAAACAAACAAGTAAATAAATATATAAGCAAGCATGCAAGAAATAAATACAGGACTAGGGGTGTAGTACAGGTGATAGTATGCACAAAGCCCAAGGTTCAGTTTCCTGTCAGCTTATTATAGGAGCATGTCTGTAAATTTAGCACTTGGGAAGTGAAGGTAGGAGGAGGATCAATTCAAGATTCTCCTTGGCTAGCTGAATAGTGAGTTGGAAACCTGCCTGAAATACAAAGTGCTCAGCCTTTAAAACAAAAGTGAAGATGAGTAGATGGCTGTCAACAACAGTAGCAAAACCAGGCTTTGAGAGATACTAAGTGATGAGTTTACAGTTACCTGAAGAAATAGACTGTTCTAAATCACATTATAGAAATCTCATAGATATCAGAAGGAAGACTATTTCAGGGCAGAGTTTTTTTTTTTTTTTTTTTTTTTTTTTTTTTAGCTGGGGACCGAACGGGCCTTGCGCTTGCTAGGCAAGCACTCTACCACTGAGCTAAATCCCCAACCCCCAGGGCAGAGTTTAAACAATGGGAATAAGTTTGGTATGCTCAAAGAAAAGAAAAAAGCCCAGTATAATTAAAATGTAGTGAAGACATGAGATTGTCCCTGCTGCTACCACCCAGCATCTAAAATTGTTTACAATTACATATAAATATATAATTTGGGCGAAGGGACACTAGTGTTTGATTCACATGTGGAGGTCAGAGAATAGCTTTCAGGAGTTTTCTTCCACCAGGTAGCTTCTGGAGGTTGAACCCAAGTTGTCAGGTGTTGTGGCAAGAACCTTAACCCCCAGCCTCTCCAGTTCTGGTCAATTGTTTTTTTTTGTTTTTGTTTTTGTTTTTGTTTTTGTTTTTGTTTTTGTTTTTTTTTGTTGTTGTTGTTGTTTTTTATTTTTTATTGTCCCCACCCCCTTCTTTTTTTTTTAATCAATTGTTTTAAATATATAATTTATTTTTATTTTCTGTTCATTTTGGTGTTTTGCCCGAATGTGACTGTGTGAGAGTGTCAGAGCCCCTAGGACTGGTGTTATACACAGGTGTGTGCTGCCTTATGGGTGTTGGGAATTGAACTTGGATCTTCTGGAAGAGCAGCCAGTACTCTGAATTGCCGATTCATCTCTCCAGCCCTTTATAATTTTTAAAGGTTAATTTATTTCTATATTTTATGTATGCACAACAGAAAAGGGCATAAGATTCCATGGGACTACATTTGGAGAGAGTCGTGAGGCACCATGAGGTTGTGGAGAATTGAACTCAGAAAACCTCTGGAAGCCAGTGCCCTTAATCACTGAGCCATCTCTCCAGCTCCCTGATCAATTTTTTAACTTTTGTTTTACTTCACTTTTTTCATGGTCTCAATATCTATATCTATATCTATCTATAGATATAGATATAGAGATATATATAGAGAGAGTGTGTATGTGAGTGTGAGTCTTGGCTGGCATGCAATTCACAGCTTCCTGAGATCTGGGGTTAAAGCCACCACCACAACCACCCCTTGCTTATGATTTAAAGTGTGGTGGGTAAATCATTTTGAGCTTTCATAATGAAGTTAGATAAATAAACTTGGATGCTGTACATACTTTATTAGACAATTGGGATGGCAGAAAGAAATATTTCTGGCAACCTCATTTTCATTTTTATCTGTAGGACAAAAAAGTAAACCTTTTTCTCCCTAGCAGACCATATGGTGTTTGCACAGACTCCTTATGTGAGGAAGCTATGTTATTTTTCTTTCAGGATAAAATGCTTTACCTGATGCCAGTGTTCTGAAACATTTATTTTCTAGTCATCAGTATGTGCAGCAATTATTCTAATCATTCTATTTTTTCTTTGCTCCCCCCACACCTCCTTAGGGTGTCATATATATTTTAGGCTAGTCTAAAACTTTCTCAAACTTAGGGCAACCTTGAACTTCTGGTCTTTCTCTTCGAACCTTTTGAGCACTGGGATTATGGTTAAGTACCATCATATGTAATTGTATGAGTTACTAAGGGTCTAATCCAAGGCTTCATGCATTTTAGGGCTAGCACTCTACCAGATAAGCCACTACCAAAGCTCTTATTGTTTTTGAGACAGTCTCACTGTGTGTTCCTGGATGACTTGAACCTCATTATATGTGTACTGGCCTTGAACTCAAGAGATTCACCTTCCTCAAGATGAGATCTTTATTCCCAAGGGACCAGATTTGAGGCAGCCATACTTCTTAAGCTGCTGCTTTGTTTTTGGGTTTTGGGTTTTGTTGTTGTTGTTGTTTTGTTTTGTTTTGTGTTTTTGTTTTTGTTTTTTTTTTGTTTTTTTTTTTTTTTTTTTTTTGTTTTTTTTGAGACAGGGTTTCTCTTGTATAGCCTTGGCTGTCCTGGAACTCTCTCTGTAGACCAGGCTGGCCTTGAACTTACAGAGATCCACATGCCTCTTCCTCCTGAGTGTTGGGATTAAAGGTGTGCATTACTGCTCAGCTACCTAAACTTCTCGGAGTGCTGGATTACAGTGTAGGACATCATTCGTGTGTATAGTATTTAAAGAAGCATTTCAGGATTGAGGAGACATGAGGTGACAGGTGAGTCAGTAAAAGGAAGAAGTTCACATCCTCAGCACCAATGTCAGAATTGGTGTGGTGGCACACAGCTGTAACTCCTGCCGTTGGGGTATTCTGGGGAGAATAGGTGCATCCCTGGAGCTCAGCCAGTCATCCTAGCTAGATCGATGAGCTGCAGGCTCAGGAAGAGACCCAATTTCAAAAAATAAGATAGAGAGCAGATAAGGATGATATTGGATGTCATCAGTCTGTCTTTTCTCCACACACTTACTCACATCAGTATAGACACCTAAAAGATCGTGTGTGTGTGTGTGTGTGTGTGTGTGTGTGTGTGTGTGTGTGTGTGTGTACACATACCACGCAGAAAAAGACATGGAAATTTCTCACTAAGTACTGTTTCTTTACATCATCCTCATAGCAGATACCAGAAAGAAGTAAGGTCGTGTTTACTGTCTCAGTATGATTAAGTAACAGCTGAGTAAATTCAACCATTAGAATATTTCCCATTGTGACTGTCATCTGCTTGCAGAGTTCTGCCTCAGTAGAAACAGTACAGAAACTTCTACATTGTACTTAGCCTTTTAGGATTAATACTGTGTACTAATACTAGATACCCCACTAGGAACTGTACTTAGTAAAATAGAAATCTCAAACAATTCAGAGAACCAGGCAGAGCAAGAAGTCACTTGTGGGAAAATTCCACTTGAGGCATTTCAGTGGTTCGTAAGATGTGCTGGAGAATGTAGGTGTGGATAGACTTAACTCAAGGTGCATCTGGAGCATGAAAGAGATTCCAAGACAAGGAAGGCAAGGCACAGGGAGCACAACTTTTATATAACAAAGGTTTGTTTTGTAATAATTTTTTTCTTTTTTAGATTTTATGTGTATGGGTATTTTGCCTACTTCTTATGTCTGTACAGTGTGTGTGTGTGCCTGGTGCCCACAGAGGTCAGAAGAGGGTTGTTGAATCCTCTAGAATTGAAGTTGCAGATACTTGAGTCACCATGTGGTACTGGGAACAAAACTTGGATTCTCTGCAAGAGCAGAGATTAAGAGTATTCTTAATTAGTGAACCATCTCCTAAGCTCCCAGAGATCCTTTTAGTATAATAGCAGGTATTGATGCTTACACGCTTACTCTGATGGCATAGGTGGCTGTCTGTTCTGCCAGAGTGCCCATCTACCTTCCATTTATGTTGTTTGGATTCAGTCCCTGCTATATTATAGCCTCACATTTACATTGTGCTTTTAATCTTGAAAGGCTTTTTAATCCTCATAAAGGCCCCTCGGGGCAGGAAGTATAAACCAGGTGTCATATTTTTATCGAAGAGAAAACTGGGACACCATTATCGGATCACTTCAGCTCTTAGATAAGGTCGTTTCCCATAGCTTGACTGCATTCGAGGAGTGTTCTCCAATAGGAAGAACCTCCTTCAGGTATTTTGTATATCCCTGAATGCTACCTGAGGCAGCCTTACCCAAGCGCCTGGCAAGGCAGGTATCATGGTTGCTGAGCATGGAGCTTACTTAACAGCCTGACATCTGCAAGCTGTAGCTGTGCCCTTTTGCTCCAGTCTATATTTCTGCCTACATTTGTGAAGATCACAGAATCTGGAAGAATGTAAGTTAAACATTCCAAACTGGGAAGTTTGCTCGATGTGTGGGAGTATTCTGTGCTGAGAGCTGATCTGAAATCTCCTATTGGTACTGTTCTCTCAGTTCATTTATTGCCATCTTCCGTTCGTCATCCCTATGCCAGTTTTAGTTTAATGCCAAAATAAGATTGAGCTATCATGATAGATAAATTGAGTGGGTGCTAAGTGTGTCACTGAAGTGTCTGCCAAAGACAACTTTCTCTTGATTTTGTTCGTCTATTTATTCTTTTGCCTGTTGTATCACTGAGCAGGGTTGTTTATTGAACTCCTCTGTCCCCACTTGGGACCATCTCAATAATTTACCCATTCTGGGTCCTGGCCTCCTACTCATGGTGACATTTTTCTTGCCACATTGTCCTAAGTGAACCATCATTTCAGGCTGTGTGGTTTGTTTATTTATGCTTTAGGGACAAGATTGTGCCTCTGGTTGCTTGGCAACTCTATCCCCATCTAGGCAGCCTCCTGTTTCTTCCTATTGCTGGATTTACAGGCGTGCACTACTGTGCTGGGTTTATGCAGTCCTGGACATTGAACCAGGACCTTGTGAATTAAGCAAGTACTGTACCAGCTGAGCCGTAGCCCATGATTCCTGTTTAGTTTGTTTGCTTGTTTTTTTTCTGTGTAGCCTTTGCTGTCCTGGAATTGGCTCTGTAGACCAGACTGGCCTCAAACTCACAGAGATCATCACTTTGAAAGTACTGGGATTAAAGGTGTGAGCCACCTCTGCCTGGCAAGTTTGTTACTATAAAGCACATCTGTCGCTAATTCTTAAACAAACCCATTAATTTGCTAAAGTGAGAAGCTTTTTTCATTATGGGTGGAGGACATAATTGGGCTCTTTTTCTATAGCTTCTACTTCTAACTTTTTATGGTCTGTACTAGGTATAGACTACATTTACTCATGTTTGCCACTTTGAGCTGTGATCAGTATCTTTTCTCTTAAATTCTTAGTCAGAATGTACAAACTTAATTGAATCTTACAGTTTTCTCTTTTTTTGTTTTGTCTTTTGAGACAGGTTCTTACTATGTACTCACTTGCTATGTATATCAGGCTGGCCTAGAACTAAGAGAGATCTGCCTTTGTCAGCCTCTCAAATGCTGGGGCTAAAGCCATGTACTCCTCAATTTAGATTTCTTTTGTTAGAGTTCTAGACTTAGGGCTGGAGAGATGGCTCGGTAGTTAAGAGCACTAACTGTTCTACCGGAGGTCTTGAGTTCAAATCCCAGCAATCATATGGTGGCTCACATCCATCTGTAATGGGATCTGATGCCCTCTTCTGGTGATATAATAAACAAATAAATCTTTAAAAAGAGTTCTAGACTTAAGTATAGCAAAACTATTGCATACGTATATGTGTATGTATGTATATATATCCTGACTATAATTTAAATTCCTGTGCCTTGGTGTGTGTGGTTGGTTGGTTGGTTTATTTGTTTTCTCTGTGTAGCCCTGGCTGTCCTGGAACTCTGTAGACCAGACTGGCCTCCAACTCACAGAGATCTTCCTGCCTCCTGCCTCCTGCCTCCTGCCTCCTTGGTTCTGGGACTAAAGAAAATGTATTCTCTAGGACAATTTATGTATGATTGGGAAGTCTTTTTATTGACTTTTGGTTTTTCTTTTGGGCCTTGAGATAAACTGTTTCCAGGTATTTGTTGAAAGAAACCATTACCGTCGGTGTGAGGCTTTTTGTTTTTTTCCGGAGCTGGGGACCGAACCCAGGGCCTTGTGCTTGCTAGGCAAGCGCTCTACCACTGAGCTAAATCCCCAACCCCCAGTGTGAGTTTCTTAAAGAACTTGTGTACTCATTGGTATTGTCCCCCACGCTTGGCTTGTTAAGTCTTCATATTGCAAGCTTTTAGAGTTGCTATAGTGTGCAGTGTCCCATAGACTGGTATGACAACTCCCTGCTTGTAATGCCTAGAGCTGTCATCCAAAGAGGCCAAACACATGGTACTACAGTGCTTTTCCAGATGTCATTCCCTCTGTTTAGATGACTTAGAGCTTAGGAAGGGTGTTTGCTCTTGAATAGCGGAAGAAAACTGTTCCTTTGGCATAAGGCCCGCCCTGGCAGCATTCTACATCGGCTCTTGATTAGAAGTGAATGCTAGTCAGTCAGGACGTCTGGTTATCAGACCCAGCCTTCAACATGAAATAGGGTAGGAAAGCTAAAGGGTGACTTAACTAGCTCTGTGAGAATCTGAAAGAAAATCTTTTCACAGCCGTGGTACAGAGAGCCTGAGGTCTTTATCAAAAAGTATCTACATATAGTTACTGCTCTTAGAAAGGAGGCAGTGTGATAAGTACCTTTTGTACTGCTTTTTAGAAATACATCAATAAAATACAGATATCATATGTCCAAATGCTGATTGCTGGTTCTTTTTTGTTGTGGTTATATTTTAAAGATTTAGTTTATGTATGTGAGTGTTTTGCCTGTATGTGTGTTACTACATGAAGTATGTAGAGCCAGTGGTTGCTAGAAGAGAGCATCGAATGCCCCAGAACTGCAGTTACAGACTGTTGTGAGCTACCATGTGAGGGCTGGGAATCAAATCCAGGTGAGCCCTTCAGCCACTTTTTTTTTTTTTTTCCTTTTTTTTTTCCTTTTTTCCCCCCAGGGTTTCTCTATGTAGCCTTGGCTGGTATTAAAGGCATGTGCCACCACCAACCAGCTAAAGAAGTAGAAAACTTTCTGGGGATGGAGGAGAGGCAGAGTCTCATTACATAGCTCTGGTTGTGCTGAAACTCATGTGAACTAGGCCAGCCCTGAACTCACCGAGGTCCTCCTGCCTCTCTGCTTCGCACGTGCTAGGATTAAAGGCTGGCTTTGTTTACTTTTTTTTTTTAATTAAGTTTTATCTTTAATGCACATTGGTGTTTTGCCTGCATAGATGCCTTTATGAGGGTGTCAGAGCCCTAAGAACAGGAGTTACAGACAGTTATGAGCTGCCTTGTATGTGCTGAGAATTGAACCCCAGTCTTCTGAAAGAGAAGCCAGTGCTCTTAACAGCTGAACCATTTCTTCAGCCCCTTATTTATTTATTTATTTATTTATTTATTTATTTAGTATATGAGTACACTGCAGCTGTCTTCAGACACACCAGAAGAGGGCATCGGATCCCATTACAGATGGTTGTGAGCCACCATGTGGTTGCTGGAAATTGAACTCAGGACCTCTGGAAGAACAGTCAGTGCTCTTAACCGCTGAGCCATCTCTCCAGCATCTTCAGCCCCTTCTTAATTTGTATCTTTTGAAAATAGAAAACTACTTTTAGATAGGCATAGAACCATACACTTGTAGCCCTAGTGGAGACCCAAGGGCTGAGTTTAGGGCCTGCTTGTGTCCATGGTGAGCACAAACCTGTTTCAGTTTGCTCTACACCGCTGCCCACCCCCACCCCCCCCCAAAAAAAAAGAAAGTAAAGGTTTTTTCATAGTTTTGTTTGTCCACTTTAAATTTTTGATTGTGGGTTTAAAAATACTCTTTTAAAGATAACATTTTCATGTCTGTGCATTTGCATGTGTGTATGTATGTACACAACTTACATGCCTGATGGCCACAGCCACAGAGGTCAGAAGAGAGTATTAGGTCTCCTGGAATTAAAGTTACCAATGGCTGTGAGCCACTATGTGGGTACTGAGAATCAAACCCCAGTCTTCTGCTGTAAGAGCGATAAGTACTGTTGAGCCGTCTCTCCAGCCCTTAAAACTCATTATAAATATTATGACTGTGTGGTTTGCACATGTCAGTGTAGGGACGTGTGTGGCTGTGAGAAGAAAACTCTGGGAATCCACGCTTTACCTGTTGTGCCATCTAAGTGGTCCTGGTTTGGATGCTGTGTGACCTGAATATTTTGCATACTATGCTCATAAAGATAACCCCCTTGGGCTTTGTGTGTGTACATGTGTACGGTTGTTGTAGTTGTTAAAGACAAACTCTTTCTGTAGCCTTAGGCTAGCCTTAAACCTGGCATTTTCCTGTCTCAGCCTCCTTAGTACAAGAATTAAAGGCGTGGACTACCATGTCTAGCTTTCTTGCTTTATTTTCAAAAAGCTTTTGTTGTTCTGGATGTTAGCCAGGGATCCATCACAAGTCATTCTGTTTGTATTTATGAAGTGAGTATTCTTCACAGCAGTATAATTATCTTGGATATCTCTATCACCCTCCCTAAAATAGAGAGATGTTCTTGAATTTAAAATTTTTTCGGGGTAATATATTTTAGGTAGTTATAGTGAAAAAGTTGCAAATCATTAAATTTTCTTGTTTGTTTTAAACCAGGTGTGTTTAAGAGGTCAGTTATGGTGATGTAACCATCTAACTTAACATTCAGGGGTCTGAGACAGGACTGGTGTAAGCTTGAGGCCAGCATAGGCTTCATGAAACCCTGTCTCCAAAAACATTAAACTAAAATAAAAAGAGGGCTTAGAGTAAATATCTGCTGGATTGCCCAAGCGCTTAGTTACAGCAATTACCTAGTAAGCCTTAGAGTTACTTAAGAGAAAAGGAAAGAAGCAGAGTGGTGGGGATGCACATCTTTAATCCCAGCAGCCCGAGGCACAGGCAAGAGGATCTCTTGAGTTTGAGGCCAGCCTGGTTTACAGCTGAATTCCAGGGCAGTCAGGGCTACACAGAGAAACCCTTTCTTGAATGCTTCCCCATCCCCCCAAAAGGGAAAGAATGAGGGGAAAAAAACCAATGGGTTGACATTGCATGTAAATATGTTTAATGTTCTTGTAACTGGATTTGACACTGGGAATACCACAGTGGAGGGCAATTCTAGTTCTGGTCTTAGCTCTCAGGCATCTATGATTTGAGGAGCAGAGTCTAGCCCTTCAGAAACAAGAATGCATAGTGGTGGATTTAGGGGCCTGTGATGTAAAGTCTTTAGTATTCTTCATTATGTAGTTGACTGATGGGAATGGTCAAAGTTTCGTAGAGCTCTTTTTGATAAGCCCTTATAGGGCTTTTTTGATTGTTAGTATTATTGTTATTTGATGAAAATACTTGCTAAAGCCATGGGAATAATAGCATGGATTTTGGAATGATTATGTACTTGTCCATGTTCATGGCTTTCTTCATTGGCTACCTATTCTTTTTTATTATTATTTTAATTCTTTTTTTTTTTTTTTTTGTTCTTTTTTTCGGAGCTGGGGACCGAACCCAGGGCCTTGCGCTTCCTAGGCAAGCGCTCTACCACTGAGCTAAATCCCCAACCCCAATTCATTTTATTTTTGAGACAAAGTCTCATTGTGTAGTTTTGAATGTCCCAGAATTCAATTTTTGTAGTCCAGGCTGGGAATGAACTTGAGAGATCTGCCCATCACTGCCTCCTGTAAGCGAGGATTAAGGTGTGCACCATCATGCCAGCCTAGCCTATCTTCTAAGGATTGCCCACTTTAAAGTTTTTCCTTTGCAGGGCCAGGTGGTTGTGCTAGACTTTTCCCAGCACTCGGGGAGGAGAAGCAGATAGCCCTTTATGAATCTGAGGCCATTCAGGATTATATAGTGAGGACAGCCCCCAACTCCCACCCATAATTTTCCCCCCAGGCAGAAGCCAGTAATTCTAGGTACTTAGGAACCTGAGACACAGGAGGATTGTAGTTTCTATCTAGGTCAGTATAGACAGTCTAGCAGTACCTGGTTTCAAAATAACTTAAAATGTTTGGAGGATGTTAGCTTTATGGTAGTGCTTGTATCACAGGAGGACGGTCCTGTATTCAATCCTTAGCATCACAAAATAAATTTAAAATAATTTTTGCATTGATGTTTTATACTTGTGATTGATATTTTAAAACATATTAGGTAGATTCTTTATGCTGTTTTGTTTTGCTTTAATCTGAAAGAACCAGAGGTGTTAAACCTATGTTTTAAAACTCACATTTGGTAGTGGTACAAACAGCTGTCACACTGCATAATTAATTGTCACATCATTATGAGAGTTGCTGTTGCTCATTAATCTGTAGGTTTAAGTCGGGAAAATTAGTTCTTGTAAGAGTTTATGTTGGGTAGGCCATCTGCTCCTTATTCCCAAATCCAGAAGAAAGTTTGCCATAGCATTTGAAGTCTGTTAGTTAAGATGCACATAAGAAAGTGGGCTTTCCTGTAGGTGAAGTCTTAAGAAGTAAGTACTCTGACTCAGTGTGAAGGCAGTGTGTGGAAGTATAAGATATGTAGACATTCTCTTTATAAACGGGAAGGAATCCGTTTTCAAGAGTAGTCAGAACCTAAAGCACTATTGGAATGATAAAATGCCCATCTGTGGCCAGACCTGGGGAGTTGGAAGTCATGAGTTTAAAACCATGTCACAAAAATAAGAAAGCAAACAGACCAGAAATCTGAACTTTGCTTGCACTTAGATTCAGCTGAGTTATGTTTTCCCTTTTTGTTATACCGATGCAACTTTAGTATAGCTCAAGCTTTACTCATGGGAGGTTGACACAGGATATTGTTGGGTGTCCTAGGCTAGCTTTGAACTCCTGGCAGCTGTTTTGTGTCAGCTTCCTGAGTGTGGGGCCCAGCTCATCATAAACTCCTTGAGGTTGGGATTGTATCTTCATGTTTACATTCTTAGTACATTGCTTAGGTCATGCTAGCCTTTCAGTGACCTTTGTATTAGAAGTGACAGTAATACTTTTATTAAAACTGTCTTATAATTTCTCCATATTCCTTATTCTATCAAGGCATATTCTATGTTAAGGAATACTTATCTATCATTTCTATGGAGAAGTATGTCCAGAATAGGCATTTTCACCAACATACCATTAGTTTCATTAAGTTATGTGTTACTACCTAGATATCTTTATTCTAGAACATGGTTTTTCTACTAGTTTGAAAGATCTGTTGTTTTTAATTTAGTTGTCAGTACGGAATTTTTTTTTTTTTTTTTTTTTTTTTGGTTCTTTTTTTTTCGGAGCTGGGGACCGAACCCAGGGCCTTGCGCTTCCTAGGTAAGCGCTCTACCACTGAGCTAAATCCCCAGCCCCAGTACGGAATTGTTTTACCTACATGGTAGTTGGTCCTTCTTCAGGACTGTAGCCTGTGTCCCAATCTATATATTTCTTTTTTGTTGTATGTATGACTTTCTGGCTTTAAGCTCTTCAGTTAATTCTTTTATTAAAATGTTTATATAGAGACAGGGTTTCTAAATAGTCTGGCTGACCTGAAGCTCAGTATATAGACCAGGTAAGCCTTAAACTCAGTTACCTACCTGCTTCTGCTTCCTGCTTGCCGAGAGCATGAGCCACCTCATCCTTTTCACCTAGGTTTTCATTCTGTTTATGGAGACAAAGTTAACTTTTCAACCAATAATGTGAACACAGTATGCAATGAGATTTTTCTGTTTTCTTTTGCTTTGTCTGAGACACAGTTTCTTTGTGTAGACCAGGCTGACCTTGAACTCAGAGACCCACCTGCCTCTGCCTCCTGAGTGCTAGGAATAAAGGTGTATGCCACCACACCCAGTCGAATCATATTTAGTAAATATCTTTTAAATAATTTTCCCAAAAGGATAATTACATGTATTTGGGAATGAAATTATTTGTTGAACTTAAAAAACCATAGTTGTAAATTTACGAGATGAATTTCTAAGTCAGTTTAGTTTGTATTTAGGTGATAATCTGTTTCTATTAGCAATATTATAAACAACGATTTTGTCAGATTTATTCTTTTGCAAGGTATTTTGTTAGATTATACGTTTATTCTTAGCACTTTCACCGATCTTTGCAAGAATAACTCTCTCAAAGTTTTGGAAGCACTTTTCTTCACTCCCTCCTATATGAAGTGGGGTGCTTGTCATTGTGTATTATTTGCTTTGTAGTTTCCTTTTTGAATGCCCTCTTTTTTGTTGTTTGGTTTAAGTAACTCTTCTTTCCTTCTGACTTAGGGTTTGATTGCTTTGAAGAGACCATGACCACTGCAACTCTTATAAAGGAAAACATTTGATTGGGGCTGGCTAAACAGTTCAGAGGTTTGGTCTATTATGGTCGTAGTGGGAAATATGGTCGCTTGCAGGCAGACATGGTGCATGTATTTGTTTAGCATTTGGCCAAAAAGGAGCTGAGAGTTTCTGATCACTAGGCCTAGCCTGAGCATATGAGACCTCAAAGCCTTCCTCCAGGGAGACACACTTCCTCCAACAAGGCTGTACACCTGCCTACTCCAACAAGGCCACACCTCCTAATAGTGCTACTCCATATGGGACAAGCTTTTAAACACAAATATGTGGGCCATTCCTATTCAGATCATCACAACTTCCCCTTCCCCTTTTCTTGTTTTGTTTTGCCCTTTTAAAAAAAAAAAAATCATGAATTCTAGGTTGGTCTAAAACTTACTATTCAGCTGAGACTTTTGCTTCTGCCTTGCTAGTGCTCTGATTATAAGCATGTTTTGTAGCACCTGGTTTATCAGCTCGACCAACTGAGCTCTTCACCTCTAGCCCTATAAGTAACATTTTAAGATTAGAAAAAAATTTTTTTTCTCCTACCCTATCTGATAGATTCTTGTGGTAGAGGTGCCAGGGATATTAACAGTATCATGATGGATGTAGTGATGATAATGGTTGGTAACTTGGCTTGCAGTTCACTTTCTGATAACATATTAGATTGAGGGGGCGATTGAACCGAGCTTTTTATGAGGGTGATATAGCTATTGTTTTGTGTGAGGGTGGGGTTGGGGGATGGGGGGTGTGTTTGTTTAGCATTTGGCCAAAAATTTATACTCTCTAAATTCAAGATGAGATTTTTGGTAGGTTAAATGTAAGCTTTAGGCTAAAGTACCCCTTCTGACTTGAGCATAAAGTACACACTTTGGCTGCTTAGATGAGGACCTGTTTGAGTTTGTCCTAATTGTTAACATGGAATAATCTAGACTTAACCTGGAAATAGATTCTCTAAGAGAGAGTATCTAAATTAAGACTAAATTAGATTGGACTGTGGGCATGGCTGTTGGGGGGGGGTGTGTGTTGTATTTTGGTTACCTTGATGTGTAAGACCCAGTCCAATGTGAGGAATACCATTTCCTAGGGGTGGACTTTATTAAGGAGAGCGGAGCAAGTGAACTAAGTACTAAGCATGGATGCAGTATTTCTTTTTGTTCTTGGCTGTGCCTGCACCACCAGCAGGAGCAGGATCCTGTCTCCTGGAATTATGAGGTCAGCTAAACCCTTTTTCCTTTTTTTTTTTTTTTTTTTTTTTCTTCCCCGGAGCTGGGGACCGAACCCAGGGCCTTGCGCTTGCTAGGCAAGCACTCTACCACTGAGCTAAATCCCCAACACACACACACACCCTTTTTCCTTTAAAGTGGCCTTTGTCCGGATGTTTGTCACAGCAAAGGTGGAGAGACAAACCAGTCAAATTTAATCCTTTGTTAAAGAGACTCAGGTCAAGACTGAGGTCTCATGCTTAAGATTTGAAGCCTTGATTTGCCTGCCTTGTTGTGTTACTGTTTCAAATACTCTGTCCTGTTGTTCCTCCAATCCTAACTACCTGTTGAAACTTTTGTCCGCTCCATAGTCCTGGTTTAGCCCAAAACAAAATGGGCAGGTATGAAAGTGGGACCAGGAAAACTAGAAAAATGACTTGGCAAGTTAAGAATACTTGTTCTTGAATCGGAGCTGGGTTCGATTTTCAGCACAGCCCCATGGCAGTACCCACTTTCTGACCTCCCAGTGTACCAGGCACTCAGATGGTACACAGATATAAAGATGAAAGAAACACTCATACATACAAAGTAACTCTAAAAAGAAAAAAATGTAGCTAAAAAATAAAGTAGGATAGGGATTTAGTTGGGAGAAGGTGGGGGTTGAAGGCCTGGAAAGAGGACACGAGAATGGCCAGAGTATACTATATACACATAAAGACTGAATTTTTTTGGACTTAAAATTGTAAGTCAATGGGGCTGGGGATTTAGCTCAGTGGTAGAGCGCTTACCTAGGAAGCGCAAGGCCCTGGGTTCGGTCCCCAGCTCCGAAAAAAAGAACCAAAAAAAAAAAAATTGTAAGTCAATGTACCTAGAGTAATCCTAGCCATATATGAAGAATTGCTTGGTAGCCCAATGGATGTTTAATTGTTCTGTAGGAAACCAAGTTTAATAAAAATGTAAATGGGGGGCTGGAGAGATGGCTCAGTGGTTAAGAGCACTGACTGCTCTTCCAGAGTTCAATTCCCAGCAACCACATGGTGGCTCACAACCAACTGTGATGGAATCTGCTGCCCTCTTCTGGTGTATCTGAGGACAGCTACAGTGTACTCACATGCATAAAATAAATAAATAAATCGCTTAAAAAGTAAAATAAAAATGTAAATGAAAATCTGTTATACTCAAAGAAATTCAGGGAAGTGGGTGTTGACCTGTTGTTTATGCCATCTCATTAGTTCCATTTCCATGATTTTTCTCTTGCTGTGACCATACGTATTTTATAAGTAATGGTAATTACACTGCATGTAAAGTTTTTTTGTAGAGAATGCCCCTTCGCCTGGCTCTGTATGTATGCATTTTCCAATTGTTGGTATTCTTTGTAATTATAATTTTCAATGCCTTCACAGTTTGCATTGACATGCTGTCCCACCATTTAATTGACCGTTCCTCTGTGGAATAAATTGCGTCTTCCCTTGAGTTATTTTCTTAAGGACAAATTCCTAAGGAATGAGGTCACACAATCAAAGAGAATGAGTATTTTGCTGCCAAAGAAATACTGCTTTTTATATCCTACTAATTTAATATTGGTACTTTGAAATACATTTATTTTTGCTCTTCTGGCTACTAATGGTATCAAATGAGAGTATAGATAATGTATAAAAAAACTCTTTAAAAAGGGTGGGGGGGGTTGGGGATTTAGCTCAGTGGTAGAGCGCTTGCCTAGGAAGCGCAAGGCCCTGGGTTCGGTCCCCAGCTCCAAAAAAAAAAAAAAAAAAAAAGAAAAAAAAAAGAAAAAAAAGGGTGGTGGGGGGCTGGAGAGATGGCTCAGGGGTTAAGAGCACTGACTGCTCTTCCCAAGGTCCTGAGTTCAACCAATTCCCATCAACTACGTGATGGCTCACAACCATCTGTAATGGGATCCGATGTCCTCTTCTGGTGTGGCTGAAGACAGATACAGTGTACTCACATGCATAAAAACAAAACAAAACAAAAACTCTCAGCAGCCAAAACTGGAAATGGGTGATTATTTTCTTCCAAAAGTCACTGTCCCAGTCAGTTTATTGTGTTTTGGCAAGCTGTGGGGACTGACAGAAAAAGTCTGAGGAGGATTAGTATTAAAATTCTAGCTAAGAGAAGTAAAAAACTTATTTTAGAATAAGAGATTAGCAGTAGAAGAAGAGCATAATTATTGTTTATGATCTGACTAATAAGTTTTATTTATTTATTTATTATTTATTTATTTATTTACTTTTTGAGACAAAGCTTCTCTGTGTAGCCCTGGCCTCTCAACCTACCTCTGCTTCCAGTGATGGGATTAAAGGCATGTGCCATCACACGATACCTAATATTTTCTTTCTTTCTTTCTTTCTTTCTTTCTTTCTTTCTTTCTTTCTTTTTTTTTTTTTTTTTTGCATTGTATGTGTTTGTAGCTCAAAGGACAGCTTGCAGGAGTCATTTCTCTCCTTTCACCATGTGGGTCCCAGGAGTCAATTTCAGGTTGTCAGCTTGGTAGCAATCACCTTAACCTGCTGAGCCACCTCACCAGCCTAAGGTTAATCCTTTTGACTTCCTGTGTCTCTAAG
Source organism: Rattus norvegicus (assembly GCF_021556685.1). Lineage (NCBI taxonomy): Eukaryota > Metazoa > Chordata > Mammalia > Rodentia > Muridae > Rattus > Rattus norvegicus. Next base: position 142,958,678 of record NC_141536.1, read on the forward strand.
AGCTAGCTAATTAATGAATAAGGGACAAAGTATGAAAGAACTACTAGTGTGTGCCTGCAGTCCTGTCAACAGTGTGATTAATGATTAATTGTTGTTGAAATGGGGAAAACTGAGGTTCTTGTTGATAATTACTTGTTATCCCCCCCACCCCTCCCACACACACACTCCCCAACAGTATCTTCTTACCTATCCCTTGAGATTTTCCTCACAATCCCACAAAATGTCCTGGACTTGTCATCTGATCCAGCATGCTAGTAATAAGCTGCACTAGTAGCCTCACTCCCACTTTTAAGTTTATTTTGAGACTGGGTCTTGCTAAGTCAGAAGACTTTCAGGTATCATTTCTCCTTTATTCTTATGTTTCAGGGATCACACTAAGAAGGTCAGGCTTGTGTTGCGGGGGCCCCAAAGTTAGTTTCTAGGCCTTGGGTCTGTGGTGGGTGGCAGAGCACTTGCTAGTATTCTCAAGTCCTTAGGTTTGATCCCTGTACCACAATCCTAGGCACAAGTCCTCTGTAACTAGAAGGTAAACAGAGGGCCAGGGGGACTCAGAGGGGAAATGCTGAGCTCCAGCACAGGAGAAAAAGCCAAATGGTAACACCCAGTTAGGTGGTTTGTGTTGCAGCTCAACTCAGTTGATAAAATATTTGTCTAGCTTGAAAAAAAAAAAAAAAAAAAAAAGCATGGGTTCTACTCCTTGTACCACAGGAAACTGGGAGTAGAAATGCTCTGGAAGATGGAGGACAGGTAGCTAAATGTTCAAGAGTCTCTCTAGTAACATAGTAACTTTGAGGCCAACCTGGGCTACTTGAGATCTTTGAACTACTCTGGAGGCTAAATTGGAAGGATTTCCTGTTACTGCCCTGTGTCTTGGGGATCCCACTGCTTTGGATCTGTAGTAATGGCCCCTTCCAAGTGCTCCAGCAGTCGTAGATAACTGTAGATGTTGGGGTGGACCTTTACTCAACCTCTGGATCTGGGCCTGAGTGGCACCTTAGTTGTTTAGCTCTCTTGAACCCTGGCCACCAGGGCCACCTCTCCTGCCTTCAACAGCTGGCAAAAAATAAGACCAGCTCTCCTGCGCTCATGCCATCAAGGCTAGCTCCCTCTCACCTATGCCACCAGAGCGGGGCTCCATCCATTACACTGCTCTGGCGAGGGGAGGAGACAGCTCTGTGTAGCCTTCAGACATCACATGACCCTAGGTGACAGCCCAGACCAGGGACATCTGCATGACCTTTAGTGCTGCATGGGCCATGGACATTGACATGGCCTCAGGTGGCAGCATAGGCTACTCATGTCAAGCTGTTCCTCACCGTCCTTGAGTTTCCTTCCTCGTGCACAAACATCCACTTCATCTCTCCCATCTCTCCACCGCATACATCCTAATCGTAGTGGCACATGACAGCAGACATGGCTCTCTGAATGTCTTCCCTGTTTGGGCATTTATAACTATTAATCTTAGCTTGCAGGATTTCTGTCCTCAAATGAGGGCCAGATTTCATGTCTGGATCTTTTGTCACAAACGTTGTTTCATTCAAATAGTTTAAATTTCTTTGAGCTGGTCATGGGTCAGTGTGTTAAGATGTCACTATGTCTGATGATCCAGGTTCTATCACTGGGCCCCAAATGGTAGAAAGAACATACTCCCATAAATTGTCCTCTGACCCCCACATGTGCACTGTATGTGATGTAGATGTGCAATCTCACACTAGTTTATTGTTAACTATTTCTAGAACTTAGATTGAGCTTTGACTATTTTGGCCTGACTTGCTAGAGCTTGTGAGCCTGTGAGCAGGACATTGAAGGTTGGGTCCATGGTCTGTATCACCACTGTCTTTGATTAGGCAATTGCCTATTTCTACTTCTCACTTAATTGGCAAAATATTTTACATTATTGCAAAATGCTCTATGTCAGAAGTTCCTTACTAGATATTGTTACAGTTAGGGGTATTGTCCAGAAGCTTTTCATAATGGGAAACTTGGTCCTTGGTCTCTTCCACTCCTGAACCTGAGGTTCTGTTGTTTGTGTGTTTGTTTTCCCACTCTAAAACAGAAACTATGTGTTCTTCTTGGGGCTATAGGAGCATAAGTTTTCAAATATTAAGACATACATCAAGGTGGAACCCTAGTTTTGACTGGCAAACTGTCAGAGTTTGACAAATATATATAAAAAGAAAGTATTTGTGTCATATAAGCTGGAATGTGGTAAAATGAGGTCAAACTTTTCCTTAGAGCTGAGGATATAGCTCAGAGTGCCTCACATGCACAAGCTGATTTTCCAATATTACTTAGACCAAATGAAAATAAAAGGGAATCACATGATCAAATGGACTAGAATTGGATGGGAGCCAGATGTATATCACAAGCCACATAACTTATTTATGGTGGCCCCCCTTGTTTACTCTCTACTACCTTTGTCCATCTCAGGAAACCAAAAAGAGGGTATTAGGCCCCCTTGAAGTTGGATCTATTGGCAGTTGTGAGCTGCCCAACGTGGGTGCTATGAAGTGAACTCTACCAGGGTGACAAGTGCTCTTAACCACTAGTCCATTCTCCAGCCCACATTTTTGGAGAGACAAAGTCTCATATAGCCAGTTAGATCTAGAATTCACTATTTAGTAAGGCTGCCCTTTAAATCCTGGTTCTCACCAGGCATGGTCTCACAATAATCCTAGCATTCTGGAGGCCAGAAAGAAAGAAAGCCAGCCAAGGCACTATGCTTAGAGTTAATATGATAGACTATTTGAAAGACAGTACTAAGAACATATGCCTTTGTTTATGCTGTTTGTAGATTTTTATTTTTTGTTTTGTTAGTTTGTTTTTGAGACCATGTTCTTCTATGTAGCCCTGGCTGTCCTAGACCAGGCTGGCCTTGAACTCACAGAGATTTGCCTGACTCTGCCTCCCAGGTGCTTGGGATTAAAGGTGTGTATTACCACAGCCTAGTTCCTGCTTAATTTTTCAAATTGGGATCTCTCAATATTGCTATGGTTTGCCTGAAACTGTATAGACCAGGCTGACTTTTGAACTTAGAGATCCACTGCAGAGTGCTGGCATTAAAGGTGTACTCCACCACCCCTTAACGTGTTTTCACTTGGTGACATAAAATAAAAACCTGAATGTATTGGCTCTCATCTGTAATCATAGTACTCCAGATGTTGATACAAGATCCTGCCGTGAGACTCAGGCTAGCATGGGTTGTAGGATGAAACTGTATTTAAAAGAAAAACAAAACAAAAAAGCAAACCTACAAACATGGTCTGGAGAGATGGCTCAGTTGTTATGGACGACCTGTGTTCAATTCTCAACACCTACGTAAAGGCTAGGCATGAGTGTGTAATCCCATTGTGGAGACAGGTGGAGACCTGCAGCCTAGCCAAACTGTCCAACTCCAGATTTGGGGAAGGACTTTGTTACTAAAACTGTGATGGAAGAAAACACCTGATATGAGCCTCTCTGGCCTCCACAAATACACATGCATGTACATCTTCACAGACAAGCATGAAGATGTATACACACACTCAACCCTCCCCTCATATACCATAACTGGGGGGAGGGCAAATGTGTGGTCAGTGAGATGGTTCTGTAGGTACAGGTATTTGTCCCCTCCCAAGCCTGATAGCCTTAATTTGATCCCTCATCCCTACTTGGTGGTAGGGGAGAACTAACCTCTGCATACCTCCACGTGCACATTTATGTGCATGTGCACTCAAAAAAATGTTATCATACATTTTTTTAGGGGTTGGAGAGAGATGGCTCAGTAGTTGATAGCACTTGGGTTCAATTCCCAGCATTCACATGGCAGCTTAATAGCTTCCTGTACATACTCCAGTTTCAGGGAATCCCAGGTAAAACACTCACATATATATTATATGTATTTTAAAAAATTGTAACCAGAAGCCTGAAGCAAGTACTGACAGATCCTATGAGTTCAAGGCCAAACTGGTTTATGTAGCAAGTTCCAGGCCAGCCAGGCTACATGGTAAAAACTGTCTCAGAGAACCTAAGTAATTAAAGAAGGACCTAGAGAATGCAGAAGACCCACAGACAAACATTAGACAGAGAGAGCCAGGGTTGGAGTTGTCTATCTGATCCCTCCACTCAGAGCTCAGGGAACCTGGTAGAAGAGTGAGAGGAGGAAATGTGGGGGCCAGAGGTGTCAGGACACTGAGAGAGCAAGACTGCAGAATTAACAAAGCAGGACTTAGGGAGGGGTGGGGGGTGAGGTGGGGGTTCACAGAGACTGAAGCAGCAAATCTTAGAGCCTGTACTGGTCTGTGCTAGCTCCTATGCATATATATGTTGGTGTTTTAGGGGGACTCCTAACAGTGGAAGTTGGGTGGGGGTGTCTTTGACTCTTTTTTCTGCTTTTGGGACTTCTTTCCTTCTACTATACTGCCTCTCCCAGCTTTGATTTGAGGGGTTTATGCCTAGTCTTATTGTATCTTGTGCTCTGCTTGGTTGATGTTGCTGGGAGGCATTCTGGGGTAGGGGGTGGAACATTGTGGTGATGTGGATCTGGAGGGGAGGGGAGGTGGGGAAACTGGGAAGGAGGGAAGGAGGGGACACTGTGGTTACAATGTATTATATAAGAGAAGATTAAATAAAAAATTAAAGAAGCTACAGATGACTTGTTGATTAAGAGCATATACTGCTTTTTCAGAGTATCTGAATTTGGATCTATTCTCCATATTCTCCCTTCCCCCCTCCTCTGTGGATCAATTTTCAGGTCCTTAAGTATTTCACAAGCATTCTACCACTGAATAAACAGGGTCTTGCTGTACACTTGCCCCAGCTGACCCAGAACCCTAGATCTTCTCCACATCCTCTGAGCGCTAGATTACGGACAGGGAATGCTACCTTGCTCAGTGTATCTTAAATCAGATACCATTCAATGCCATTAAGTTTAGTCATGATCACCATCCATCTTCAGAAATTCTCTTTTAAATTTAAATTATATATCCATTAAATGGTAACTCCTCCATTCCTTTGCCTGTTCCTGGCAGCTACCATTCTCTCAGGAAGCCTTGAGTAGAGCCCCAGCATTTGCCTTTTTGTGTTTGGCTTATTTCATATAGCATACCATTACTCTTCTAAAATATCAAAATTTCCTTCAAGGCTGATTATTACTGCATTGTAGGAATATATTTCATTTTCCCTAGGGAATGTGCAGTGTTCGGTTGGTGTTTTTGAGTTGGTGTTATTTAGCCAGGCCGGCCTTGAATGCTTGATTCTCCTACTTCTACCTTAAAACACTAGGATTACTGACTGATATGCACCATTCCTTGTCTCTGCTCTTTTGGTTTAGCTATTGTGAACAGTGCTGTTAATGGGAATGACTATAGTAATATAAATATCTTTTCACAAGCCTGCCTTTCAGTCAGGTGACAGATAATTTTAAAAGTGGGAAAATAATTGTTTGTCCCAGATGTTATGTAGCTGGCAAGTAATAGAAAAACAGTCTATAGCTGGACACTGTAGCACACCTGAAATACCAGGATTCAGGAGGTGGAGACAGAAGGATCCAGTAGAGGTCATCTTGGTGGGTGTGGGTATGTGTTTGTTTTCAAATAAATAAGGCATTTGAGTCCCTAATGTGATTTTGAAAATCTGTTTTTTTCCCTCCTCCCCACTTGCCCATCCTCTTCCACAAAGAGGCTCTAGAATGCTCAGCAATTCCAGACCAAACTTTAAAAACTGTTTAAAAGACCTGGAGAGTACTTTAATACTCCTATTTTCAGTACTCCTAGTCTTCTGGAGACTGAAAATGAAAATTTGTTGCAAGTTCCAGGTCGCCAGGGCTACACAGTAGTAAGTTCAAGCCTAGCTTTGGATGCATAGAGAAACATTGTCTTATTTCCCGTCAATAAGCCAGGGCAAAGAGGTTATGTCTCATTGTAAGGACAAGAAGACCTTAGCGTTTAAATTCATTTCTGAGAGGACTCATTTTAAGGTTTAAGTCAGCTAGATTGGAAGTGTTACCTCTGAAGTGGGGTTTGGGCCTAGTCGTCACTGCCCATGGCTATGGCCTCACTATTGGATGAGGGATATGTGATACCTTGTAAAATATTCAGCCATTGGACTGTCAGCATTTACTCTGATGTTTGTGTCTGACAGTTGTGTCAGTGGCTGGAGCTTGAGAGACCTGAGTTTCCATCATAGGAGAGCATTAATTAGTGGTCTGAAAAGTTGACAGTGCTCTGTTTCAGACACATAAACAAATAAGCAAATGAAGAGAGGATTGTATTTGAATAAAAAGACTAGACTTAACTTATTTCCTGACGGGTCTCAGGCTCCTGGATTCTGACTGTGGCAATAAATGTTTGGCCAGGACATTAATGCTACACAATGTTAAACGGTTGAGATTAGTAAATTTAGACTGTGCCAGAGGTAGCCTCCCTGAAAAGGTTCAAGGTATTTGTCATTTTTCTTGATGTGAAAAATAATACCTTAGTGGAGATTGGAAACAGATGGTGTGCAGTTGGAGTAGACTGTTACTGCAAATAAACACGAGCTGGAACTGGGTTACAGCATCCACATTTCACTCTTGATACTCATATTATCAGGTCAGCTTTGTTGCTGCTGCTTTTTACTTGCATTCAGGTTATCAACAGGCTTTGAAGTTGGCAGGCTGGTTACAACATATCTTTAAATATTAAAGTGATTAGCACTGGAAGAAACATGGAGTTATCTCCCTTCCATACTCAGTGTGGTATGATTGATAATGCATTCTAACGGGAGAGCTATCTGACAGTACCTGTGTGTGGATATCTAACTCACTTTCTCATCTCTTATTTAATTTTAACAGCTCCTTACGGAATGGCTTGTCTCAGGTGCTAGTGTAGCTCTTCAGTTAGTATTAGAATCAGGTTTCAGGCACAGATTCAAGATCAGTGTAGTCTTGTACAGGAGCCTTGCCTGCTGCGGACAAGTGGCTCCAAACCTGGAGTCCTCAGTCCTCTCAGCCCTCCCAGTAGTCTTGTAGGTATGCCCCATTATGTCCAGGCAACACTGTCTCTCATCTTAGCTGCGAACAAACCTTTTTACTTATTATTTTGTTCTTTTTTTCCCTTTCTTTCTTTTTGTTTTGTTTTGAGACAGGGTCTTTCTGTGTAATAGCCCTGTATGTCCTGGACTTGGCTTTGTAGACCAGGCTGGCTTAGAACTCACAAAGATCTGCCTGCCCCTGTCTCTTGAGCGCTGGGAATAAAGATGTATGCCACCACACCTGCTCCCACAGGGTTTCTCTGTATATCCCTGGCTGTCCTTGAACTCAGGATATGAGCCTTCTTCTCTGAAGACAGGGTCTTGCTGTACATTGCCCAGGCTGGCCTTGAATCTGCCAGCTTCTGGATCAAGGCATATACAACCACTTCCAAGCCTAAGATATACTTCAAAAAAAAAAGATTGATTTATTTATTACATAGAAGGCATCAGATCTCATTACAGATGATTGTAAGCCACCATGTGTTTGCTGGGATTTGAACTCAGGACCTTGGGAAGAATAGTCGGTGCTCTTACCACTGAGCCATCTCTCCAGCTCCCTCCTGTGTTCTTTTGAATGCCTTGGCACGTGTCAGGTAAAATTTGAGAGGAATTCTCATTGTAGATCATGTTGTCCTTGAATCTTAACATAACCAAGTGTGGTGGGTGATCTTGAACTCTTTTCTGTTCCTCTTGCCTACTTAACAAGTGCTGGGCATATAGGCCTTCATTATCACACCTGAAGAAAGATTTCAGTGAATAAGAATGCTTGTTGCTCAACCATGAGGATGTGCTGGGATGGCAGCACCAGTAGGAAAAACTACGTCTGGCTACCCTCACTTGTATAGTGTGAATATTGGGAATTGAACTCAGGCCCTCTGGAAGAGCAACAGGTGACAACAGCTAGGGTGTGGGTAAATAGAGACAGGAGGACCACCGTGGTTGCTGACCACAAGTCTGGCTCCAGATTCAGAGACACCTTGTTCCAAAGGAGTAAAATCAAGGATTTTGGATGCCTCCCTGGCTATCCCATATGAACATCCACAAAATAAATTTTAAGGTGTTGTTGTTGTTATCTTATTTTGGGGATATGACTTTATCAAGCTTATCCACCAGAGTGGAAATAATGTCTGTACAAAACCAAATGTTTGTTACTATGACTTCTGCATCAGAATATAAATTCAGGGTTTTTTTTTTTTTTAAATAGTCAACTCAATCAAAACCCACTACTTCCGAATCAGTAGCTTCTTCTTCTTCTTCTTCTTCTTTTTTTTTTAAGATTTATTTTATGTATACTTACATTATAGCTGTCCTCAGACACACCAGAAGAGGGCACCAGATCCCATTGCAGATAGTTCTGAGCCACCATGTGGTTGCTGGGAATTGAACTCAGGACCTTTGGGAGAGCAGTCTCTTAACCTCTGAGCCATCTCTGCATCCCTGCAATAGTTTTTTTTTTTTTTTTTTTTTAAAGCCACAGTAACATTTAAATATGGTTAAGACTCAATCACGCAAAGTTGGTTGGTTGGAAGGCTAATTAAGCCTCCAACTTGGTCAAATAGAATTAGAAAAAGGCAAAATTGTGGTTTTCATAGAGATACAGTCCACTGGAATCACCAGCACTGGGCAGCTGTTAAGAATATTTAGGCTTGAGCTGGGGAGATGGCTCAGTGGTTAAGAGCACTGTCTGCTCTTCCTAGAGGTCCTGAGTTCAATTCCCAGCAACCACATGGTGGCTCACAACCATCTCTAACAGATTCTGGTGTATCTGAAGACAGCTAGCTACAGTGTACTCATATACATTAAATAAATAAAACATTTTTTTAAAAAGTATTTAGGTGTGAAATAATTAAGGAATCCAGGCATCCTTAGACAGTCTTCTGTTATCCTTTCTTCTAAGAGATTTATGGATTTGTGGGCTGACACCTCCACCAGTAATGGTAGCCTTGATCAGAGAGTCCAGTTCTTCTCCACAAATAGCAAGTTGCAAGTGATGAGGGTTAATACATTTTACCTTAAAATCTTTTGATGCATTTCCTGCCAACTCAAGTGCCTTTGCAACCAGGTACTCCAGAGTGGCTGCACTGTTGGTGGCTGGTTGTCCTAAGTTTCAGGTGTTAATGAATATGGCCTACAGGGAATTGCTGGGGGCCAGGGGTTGGGGGAACCACCTTTGTAGAGTCATTTCCAACCTTATTGCCAGCCATTTGGAACTGTGCTAAAGCTCAGACAGTTGAGTCGGAGACAAGGATAGGCAGATGCTCAGCGAGATCCCACTCCTCCATCATACCACAATTCAAACGGAGTAAATAAAATTTAGAGCGTATTTTAGAGCTGTAAAGATTATTAAGCAGGTAAAAGCTACTGTATCTAGGCCTTGTAGCCTGAGTTCAATCCCTGGAACCCATCTGGTAGAAAGAGAAAATAGATTCTCCCAAGTTGTCCTCTGATCTCCACACTCACAAAATTAGAGGTGTTAGTGTGTTTTGAGACAGTGTCATTGTATATCCCTGGTACTCAATCTGTAGACCAGGGTGGAATGGACCTCAAAGATCTACCTGCCTCTGCCTCCCGAGTGCTGGGATTAAAGGGGAACTAAAGGTGTGCACCACCATTCCTCTGGCTTTTAGAGGTGGTGGAGGTTGTTGTTGTTGTTGTTGTTGTTGTTGTTGTTTATGGATGTCTTAGGGTTTTACCTCTGTGAACAAATACCATGACCAAGGCAACTTATAAAAGGACATTTAATTGGGACTGGCTTTCAGCCATTATCATCAAGGCGGGAGTGTGACAGCATCCAGGCAGACATGGTGCAGACAGAGCTGAGAGTTCTGCATCTTTATCTGAAAGCAGCTAGCAGAAGACTGACTTCCATGCAGCTAGGGTAAGTGAGGGTCTTAAGCCCGTGCCCACAGTGACTCACCTACTCCAACAAGGCCATACCTCCTAATAGTACCACTCCCTTGGCCAAGCATATACAAACCATCACAATGGTTATGGGTGTTCTTATCTGTGTGTGTGTCTGCACAGAAGAGGGCATTGGATCTCATTATGAACAGTGTAAGCTATCATGTGAGTGCATGGAGTTGAACTCAGTAATTTTTTTTTTCTTTTTTTTTTTTGGTTCTTTTTTTCGGAGCTGGGGACCGAACCCAGGACCTTGCGCTTCCTAGGTAAGCGCTCTACCACTGAGCTAAATCCCCAGCCCCTGAACTCAGTAATTTTGAAAGAACAACCAGTGCCCTTAATGGCTGAGCCATCTCTCCAGCCCCCTAAAATGAGAAAATGTAAGGTATTTTATTACTAATATATCTGTTTCTTATAATAATGTAAATAGGTAGTGTCAATTGTAGTGGTGTTTTCTGTATGTTATTTTACTTCACATTTGCAGTGCTGTAGGCCAGCACATGATAGTTTACTCGGTTCCATGTGTGTTCTTGCCACCCCCATTTCCCTGGCTGCTGTTTTTCATGCACTTCTTTTAGTTTCTTCGTTGTCTTAAATATATAAATCTGGGATGCATTTCTCAGAACTGTTCTTTATTAACTTCATTCAAGTTACATACATGCTCTCAGGCTTTAAAAAGTGTATGTACCATCAGTTGACATCCATTAATCTAAAGCCCACACTTCTATCCCAGGTCTGTCAGGCTACACTATAAGTGGAAATTCATATGTTCAGGTATATCAGAAAACCATGTAAGGGAGCAGAGAAACAGTGGCTATCTGTTTTCAGGGAGAAGGTCCTAGAAGACACCAATCCCTGCCTCCACCTGACCTCAAACTTCCAGCCTCCACAGAGTTTTGAGAAAAAGTTTGTGCTGTTTAAAGACATCAGGTTGTGAGCAAGCTAATCTAGCAGAGAAAGCAAACCCATAAAACTAGTTAATTTTTTTCCAGTCTAGTAAAGTGGCATCTTACCATATTCTTTTTTTTTTTTTTTTTTTTAAGTTTCTGTTCTATTTGAAAAAAGGTTTTTCAATTTAGCTCTCGCTGTCCTGCAACTTACTGCAGACCATGCTGACTTTGAACTCAGGCTATCTCTGCCTCTCAAATGCTGGGATTAAAGGCCTACACCACCACACCTGACCTTTTTCCGTCACTTTAAAGAAAACAAGATTTATCTTTGTTTTCTGTGTATGAGTGTTTTGCCAGCATGTCTTAAGTGTACACTTTGAATGTGCCTGGCATGTGAGGAAGATAAAAGAAGGTAAGGTATCAAATTCCCTGGAACTAGAGTCATACATGTGGGGCCCTAGGGATTAAATTTAGGACCTCTAAAAGAACAGCAAGCACTCTAAAACTGCTGAGCCATCTCCCCAGACCCCACATTTGTTTTTTTTTTTTTTTTTTCTTCTTTCCTTGTAAATTTCTTGTCTTAAGGAGCTTTGGTTTAGGTCAGTGTTTTTCAACCTTCCTAATGCTACGACTCTTCCAGTTCCTCAAGTTATGGTGACCTCCAACCAAACAATTTTTTTTTTTCTTTTTTTTCGGAGTTGGGGACCGAACCCAGGGCCTTGCGTTTGCTAGGCAAGCGCTCTACCACTGAGCTAAATCCCCAACCCTCAAACAATTATTTTGTTGCTATTTTATGACTAATGTTGCTACTGTTATGAATCATAACATAAATATCTGATGTGCAAGATGTTTGCTAAGCAACCCTCAAAGTGTTGAGAATCTCTGGTTTAGATTGGAGACATGGCTGGGGGGCTTAAAAATAACTTTCCAGAAGTAGGTACTGGAAATGGCAGCAAAGAAATGTAAAGCCAGGTTTTTCATGGGACAGTTGTGGATGGATTATAGAAGGTACAGAATGATGTGATCTGGTGTTGGGTCCGGGAATGGCTGCATAAACCACTCAGACACGGATCTCAGTCAGACCGACAGTTTATTGAATGTACACCCCAAGACTGATCAATCAGGGAAAATAGTCCAGACTCAGGAACTGAACTGCCTGCCAGCTTGAGTCAAGATCCTGCAAGCTTTTTAAGGTAGAAACCCAGTTATTCCAGTCAGGATATAAGGATAGGGACTTCCTTAGGAACATGTCTTTGTTGTACATTTATCCTGTCTTCATTGTTTAGGGTATTCAACTGTGGCAGAGGACTTGTCTTACCCAACATTCATGCCTTGACTTGCCAACCAGAATGTCAGTTACTATGTGTATGTCTCTTTCTGCCAAGTAAGATGGTCAATTCCCAGGGAGGTCTTAGGAACTTAAAACTTTACTTGACCATTACTGTAAGTAGAAGTTTTAATCTAAATGGCTTCTTATATTGGTGCGGGACTCTCTCTTATGTTGGGTCCATCCCAGGGACAGCTTATAAGTGCAAAAACCATAAAAGCTCACACACGGCTGCAGGAAAGTGCTGCTGTGAGTGAGGTTGGTTAGGGTCATTATAGCTAACCATTCAAAGCAGTTTCAACTGACGTCTGTTGTGATTGGTTTCCAAGAAGTCCACGCACAGAACACAGCAGAATATGCAGTAATCATCTCGGGCATAAGAAAGTTGCCTAGTAATGTACCTGAGACAGTGTCCTTATAACATTGATAACAACACAAACTGACTGTCCAGACAGGCAACAGTTACCCAGGCCGTAACATCTAATGTTTGTGAGCATTTGGCTTTGTGATTTAACCAAAGGAGCAGGAGTAGCCTGGAGAAGATGATCTGAGAAAATAGTTAAGGCTTATTAAAGAGAAAGGGAACTTAACGTGCAATACCTGCTTTTTGTTTGCCTTTTAAGACTGAGTTTCTTAGTGTCCTGGAATTTGACTGTCCTGGAACTAGTTCAGTACACAGAGATCCACCTGCCTCTGCCTCCTGAGTGCTGTGATTAAAGGCATGTGCCACTGCCCAGCTGCCAGCCTTTTTTTTTTTTTTTTCCTTAATACCAAAAAAGCAGGAAAAAACAAACAGAAGTTGGATAGAACAGTACACACTTTCCCATATCAACACTCAGCCTGGCTCATAAAAATATGACAATAAAACAAAACAGGAAGCAGTCAGACCTGAAGCTGCAACTCAGCAGGAAGATCAGAAGTTGAAGACTGTGTCTGTTAACAAAGTATGTATTCCAGTCCAGCCTGGGACTCAAAAAATAAAATAAAATTTAGTTGGGCCTGGAGGCATGCTCAGTGGTTAGATAGTGCAGACTACTCTTGGGAAGGATCACAATTCAGTTTCCTGCACCCACATCCAGCAGCTCACAACTGCCTGCAATTCCAGTTCTGGGGCCCCGATACTTATGATCTCCTCTATGGCACACATAAATGTAAAAATACAAAATAAAAATATTTTTAAATTTTAGTTATATTTTACATTCTTTTATAGTGCCAGCTTCTTCATTCTTATGTTCCAGTTTGAAGCTAAAGTTTTCTTTTATTTCCAGACTTATTTAACTACCTACTGGGAACATATATGTGGTTTAAGAGTCCGCATTAAAAACTTAATGTCCTGCCGAAGTGACAAATACCTTTAATCCAAGCATTCAAGAGGATCTCTGTGAGCTCAAGGACAAGTCAGGGCTACATGGTAAGACCCTGTCTGGAAAAAACAAACCAATAAACAAACAAAAAAAATCCCTTACTGTCCCATACTAAGTACATCATTCCTTTCCCCAAATCTGCTCTCTCGTGTTTTTTCTCTTGGTCTGCACTTCCTCCTTGGTGTGCGTTTCCCATTCATCACCTTATGGTGACCAAGTCCATCTCCAGTGTTCAAATTTGAAATATCTTTTTACCCCCCCTCCCCATTTCACTCCTATTAATGCTTTTCCATGGGTTGCTGATCTCCTTTTTATATTTTTCTTGACTTTTTTTTTTTTTTTTGAGACAAGGTCTCCCTGTGTATTTTATTTTTTTAGAGTATTTTGTGTGTATGTATTTTGCCTGCATGTATGGATGTGCATCACATGCCTGGTGCCCCCAGTTCAGAAGATGGTTGTCAGGGCACCTGGAAGCGGAAGTGCAGTTCTGGATGGCCGTGAACCATTATGTGGTGCTGGAACCAAACACAGGTCCTCTGCAAAAGCAATATAGTGCTGAGCCAACTTTCTCATCCCTATTTGTTTTATTTATGTATGCATTTTAGCTGTATGTATGTTTATGTACCGTACCACATTTGTGCCTCCAGAAGCATTGCATTCCCTAGAAGTGGAGTTAGAGACAGTTAAAAGCCACCATGTGGGCGCTAAGAATTCAAACCCCTGTAGCTGTGTTTTTTTTTTTTTTTTTAAAGATTTATTCATTTATTAGATATAAGTACACTGTAGCTGTCTTCAGACACACCAGAAGAGGGCATCAGATCTTATTACAGATGGTTGTGAGCCACCATGTGGTTGCTGGGATTTGAACTCAGGACCTCTAGAAGAGTAGTCGGGTGCTCTTAACCACTGAGCCATCTCTCCAGCCCTGTAGCTGTGTTCTTAATCTCTGATCTAACTCTCCAGGTCTGTCTCTGACTTTCATAGCATCCCTTTCAAAAGGTTGTTTTTATGTCATTCATTGATTTGTGTTGAAAAACAAGATGTAGCCAAACTTGGTGTAGATCATGAGTGACAGGGGGAGGAGCCAAATCAGCCTTTTCACTCTGTATGTCATTACTGTTTGAAAGCTGGTTTATGAGTAGTGAAGTACACAGGAAGTAGTGTGGCCTGTGAACTGTGTTCTTTAAGCTGAATTTTACTCACCAGCTAAGTTTTCAGGAGATGAAGTATGCAGTTGGAGTTGGGCTGACCCATTGTCCTTATCCTGCCAAGTGCTGAATGTTAAAACACGTCTCTCTGACTGCTGGGCCTCCTCCAGCCTTTGGCTCCCTCGCTGTAAAGACAGGTGGTCTGAGAAAGATGCCCTCCAGGTTGACGCACACTGCACATAACATAACAGTGCGAGACAACTGTCGGTTCCTTCCTCCCAACCCTCCAGAAAGCTGGGCCAGATGGAAGGCCTGGAAACATGTCAACTGTTCTCTGAAGGGCATTGAGAAAACAGGAAGGGGCAGGAAGGGAAAGGCAGGGAATAGCACATTAGTCCACTAATCAGATAGGACGGCCATCAATTTCATGAAGAAAGCATCCAGACTAGGGACAGCAAGAGTGGGAAATTTTAGCCTCATAGTTTTCAGAATACTATAGGTTTTGTTATGGAGGTTGTAACATAGCGGCTAGGGCTTGGCTTCCTTGATACTTTCTGTTTATATATCCTTTCCCAAAACATAGTCACTGGAAACTGGAACATATAATAGTATTTGGGGACATCTTTCCCATCAGAAAATGTGGTAAATATGCTAAGACGTACCTTGTGGTTTATATGAACATGCTGGGACATACTATCTTAATAACTGATCCTACAAGAAAACTTCTCATTTAAACCTGTTCCGTGGTTTTTTGCACTTGAATTGAAGACAACTACTACTACAATACTTAAGTTTAACCAAACAGAACAAAACCCAGGAAACTAGTGAAAGGAATATAGTTAACTTTAAAGGTGAACCTGAATCAAGTAGCTTTCGCCTGATTCTCGGTGCCTTGTCGGTGCGGGCATCAACACCAATAGGTTCTCTTGGGTGAGAAATAATTTATTTAAAAAAAATTTTTTTTAGTCAGGGTTTTGCCTCATTTAATCCAAAATGTTTTATAGCTAGAGTCTGACTTTGAGTTCCTGATTCTTCTGTTTTTACCACCCCAGTGCTGGGATTGCAGGTAGTGTAACACCATTCAAGATTCTGTTTTATTTTTTGTTTTCATAATTTGGGGGATTTTTTTTTTCTTACCTGTATATGTATTTTTGCCTCCGAATATGAGAGTCCAGAAGAGGCTGTAAGATTGCCTGGAGCAGGAGTTAGAGATGGTTGTGAGGTAGGACTGCACCTCTGTCCTCTGGAAGAGCAGCCAGTGCTCTTAACCACTGAGCCACCTGTCTCTCCAGCTGCCATTTAACATCTTGTGTGTGTGCGTGTGTGCGTGAGTGTGTGTGTGTGTGCGCGTGCGCGCGCGCGCGCATTGGCATTGGCATTTTGCTTGCATTTATGTCAGTGGGAGCATCAGATCCCCTGGAACTGGAATCATTATAGACAGTCATGAGGTGCCACGTGGGTGCTGGGCATTGAACCCAGGCCCTCTGGAAGAGCTGCCAGTGCTCTTAACTGCTGAGTCATCGTCCAGGTGTCGTCCCCACCCCCACCCCCTCATCTTTTTTTTTTTTTAAGATTTATTTTTATTTATATGAGTACCCTGTAGCTGTCTTCAGACACATCAGAAGAGGACAGACATCAGATCTGATTACAGATGGTTGTGAGCCACCATGTGTTTGCTGGGATTTGAACTCAGAGCAGTCAGTGCTCTTGATCACTGGCCATCTCTCCAGCTCCATCCCCCTCATCTTAAAAGGTCCTTTCCCAGGTCTGCAATGTGGCTCAGCCAGTAAGATGTTTACTACCAAGGCTGATAGCCTGTCTTCCAACTTCCAAACACATATCATGGCAACCCCCCCCCCCCCCCACACACACACACATACACAAAGTAAAAATGAAATTAGATTTTTAAAAAGAGGTCCTTGGGGTTGGGGATTTAGCTCAGTGGTAGAGCGCTTGCCTAGGAAGTGCAAGGCCCTGGGTTCGGTCCCCAGCTCCGAAAAAAAAAAAGGAAAAAAAAAAAAAAGTGGTCCTTCCCTATTCACCAAATAAGGTGGCATTCACAGGCTAGATGTTAGGACATGAACCCTTGGAAGCTTTGTCTTAACTTCTGAGTTCTCTGGGGAAGAGGTTCATTTTCAATTGTCATTGATATTTATTATTATTTTATAGAGAGCTTTGACCTCCCTTTCTTTTATTTGCAGTTGGTTGTGAGAAAAGGGTGCCAGCAATGCCTGGATCGCCTGTGGAAGTGAAGATACAGTCAAGAGCCTCACCTCCCATCATGCCACCCCTCCCACCAATAAATCCTGGAGGACCGAGGCCAGTGTCCTTTACTCCTACAGCATGTGAGACCTCTTTTTTTTTTTTTTTTTTAAGATTTTTTATTTTATTTTATTTATATATTTTTATATATGAGTACACTGTAGCTGTCTTCAGACACACCAGAAGAAGGCATCAGATCTCTTTACAGATGGTTGTGAGCCACCATGTGGTTGCTGGGAATGGAACTCAGGACCTCTGGAAGAGCAGTCAGTGCTCTTAACCGCTGAGCCATCTCTCCAGCCCATGAGACCTCTTAATTAAGTTGAATTTATACTTCAAGTCATAATTTAGGTCTGAGTGACGAGTGACAGGTTTACATTAAACCTTCAGTGTATATGTGTGTGCATGGGGGCGGGGTATAGCAATGCATTCCTATAATCTCAGCCTGTAATCAATTCACCTTTCAGAGGATCAAGAATCTAGGGCAGCCCCTTGGAGTGGCTCATGCCTTTATTCCTAGAGTGTGGGAGGCAGAAACAAGTGGCTCTCAGTGAGTTTAAGCCCAGGCTGTTCTATATTGTGAGTTCCTGGCCAGTTAAGCTACTTAGTAATACCCTATCCACAAAAAGGGGTGGGGAGGGAGATGTTTCTGTCTGACCTCCAGAAACATATAGATTGACATGACTTTTATTGAGACAGTGTCACTATATAGCTGGATATATTACAATTTGAAAACTATGAAAATGTAGCTGGGCAATAGTGGTACTCACCTTTAATACAAGGACTCCGGAGGCAAAGGTAGGTGGATGTTTGTGAGTTTGTGACCAGCCTGGTCTACAGAGCTAGTTCTAGGACAGCCAAGGCTACACAAAGAAACCCTGTCTCAGTAACAATCTACAACAAAAAAACCCATGAAAATGGGATGATGTAGTTTTATTTAAAAGGCTGTGAAAAGTTTATCTATAATGTCAGAGTGACTACAAGCCCAGTAATGTACTGTTCTTGTGGGGCACTTCAAAGAGGGAGGGCAGCTTTGATCAGGATGGATCTTCCAGTGCAAACGAAGAAATGAAAGATGATTGAAGCTAATTTTCTAGATTGTGAGGTTAAGTGTGGAGGTCTCCTTTCCAGTTTTTTTTTTCGAATGGGAGAATTGTTCTCCCTTTTTCCCCTCAGCCCATTAGTTTTATACCAATTCAGCACTATTATTCCAAAAACCTACCCTTTGCTGGGGAATAACAAAGCAAAAGAATGAAAGAATGTGAGGCAGATGGCTCATAGGTAAAGATGCCTGCTGCCAAGACTGACAACCTGAGTTTGACCCCCAGGACCCATGTTGTAGAAGGAGAGAACCAACTCCTAGAGTTCAGAGGACTCCACACTCATGCATACACTTGGATGCACACATACAGTGAATACATGTAATGATAGTTTACAGAAACCTAGTAGTGTATATCCATATATACATGGTATATATATGGTAAGATAATATTTATCAGGCAGTCCTGCCTAATGTGTTGATATATGCTTGTAAATAAATGTTCAAGGAAGAAGGGAATTAGAAGGTGGAGGTGGATAGGACTCTAGTTCAAGGCTTGTCTCAGCAAAAACCAAGCAAAAGGAAGACCATTAATGAAGACCATTAAGGCTTTGCCAGTGTACAAATAGAAGTATATTTGGGGAGGTAAAATAGTAGCTTTGTACATGCAGATTTCTGAAATTTGTTCTGTAGACCAGGCTGTCCTTGAACTCATAAAGATCTACCTGCCTCTGTCTCTGGAGTACTGGGAATAAAAGTGTGCGCCACTAGCCTGGCTCCAGTTTATTCAATCTTTTAGGATGTACCTTAAAATCACCACAATTGAATGAATATCAAAGAAAAGGTCTTACTTCAAGAGATAACCAAGGTATATATAAGATAAAGAAGAGTTTGTTGGTTCAGATTTGAATCCTAGTTTGTCCAGACAGAAGGAACAGAGATAGAGAACTAAGTGTGACTATTTTAGGAGAAAGGAAGTGTGACTGCCATGCTGGTGTTCTCTGGTTTATTAGCTAAGTAAAGGTTAAAGGTTAGCTTTCTAAAACACAGCTGGTCTTAAATTATTTTCTGTGCTTTGTTGCTTGCACACTTGATTTTTGTTTGTTGATTTACAGTCTTATGTAGTTCACTAATCTTGAACTGTGTGAAGCAAGCCCAGCATAGCCTTGAACTGCCCAGCATGGCCATGGCTTTAACTTGTGCACACTTCACAGTCAAGGTGGATATTTTTGTCTCCACCTTCCAAGTACTGGTGGGATCACAGGAATGTGCCCCCAGTCCCCATTTTTGTTTTCTAAGATAGGTCTCACTCTGTAGCTCAGTTTGGCTTCCAAGTTGGAATCCTCATAACTCTGTCTCCTGAGTTTAAAAAAAAAAATCCAGTACCACCTATGGTGTCTGTAGTTAAATATCCCTTCTGTGCCTATGCATTTTCTTTGTTGTTTGTTTCATTTTGGTTTTTCCTTTTGTTTTGTTTTGTTTTTGCAACAGGGATTTCCTATAGCCAGGTGTCCTTGAATGAACTCAATGTCCTCCTTCACCTAAGTGCCAGAATTACATTTGACATTATTATAGCTGGCTTTTTCCTATTCTTTGTAGTACCTTAAAATGATTGTGTGTGGATGTTGTGTCTGCTTGTTTGTTTTGTAAATATTGTTTTCATTTGTTGAGAATTTCTTAAATATATTTTGATCGTATTTAACCCCCTTCCCCCAACTCCTTCAGATCTTCCTCTAGCTATTCAGCTTTATCTTCTCTCTTGTTTGCTGTGTGTGTGTCTGCCTGCCTGCTGCCTGCCTGCCTGCCTGCCTGCCTGCCTGCCTGCCTGCCTGCCTGCCTGCCTGCCGTGTTTTCACCCTTTCCTCTTTTTTTCTTTCCCTCTAGTTTGTGTTACCTGACTACCTCTGGGTATAGGACCTGCCCCATAGTATGGTTGATATACCAGCCATAAACATTGAGCAAGAATCAAATGTCAGTAGCTACTCATGGAGGCGGGTAGGGCTTGGCATGGGATGGGACAGAACTGGATGGGATGAACAGACTTCATGCCCACCTCTCCAGTCCTCTTCTATGCTGAAGTTTGATCTGGCTTTAACTTATTCACATTTCACAATTAATCTCTGTTAGTCTGTGCATCTGCCTTATTATAAATGGAGAACACTGTTTCCTTGAAGATATCTGCCATCTCTGGACCTTACAGTCTCTCTCATAGATGGCTTAAGCCGTGCAGGGAAGAACGTAATACAGATATCCTCTTTAGGGCTGTGCATCCTGAAACCTCTCACTCTGCGTGCTGACCAGTTGTGGGTTTCTGTGTTAGTTGTTATCCACCGCAGGAAGCTTCTCTCGATGAGAGTTGAGTGATGCGTTTGTTTGTTTGTTTGTTTGTTTGTTTGTTTGTTTGTTTGTGCGTCCATGCGTGCATCACTTAGAGATGCAAGGTGTCAGCAGATAACAGTATGTTTTCCCTTAGGACTCATGACCTATCTAGCCAGAGGTGCTTAGCCTCATTGACACAGTATCAGATACAGGTTCTGTCTCGTGGAGTAAGGCCTTAAGTCTACAAAAAATGGTTGATTGCTCCTGTAACATTTATGCTAGTGAGGATGTCTTGTCAACCAGGTCTTTATTGAGTCTGTAGCTGGATTCGAGACTGATGACTTGGTGTCTTCTCTAGTAGTGTACGTAACATCCTTTTAGCATTTTGAACACTAGCCAGTAGAAACGAAGCTCTAGTTAAGTACAAACTAGATTTCTTCGTGTTTGATGTCTCCTGTGTTGGTATCTCCAGCTTTAGGGTCTTACAGAAAGTTCTGGAGAGTAACAAATAGCATTGGCAATAGCCTTTAAAGTATGGGGTTCAGACCCCATTGTCCAACAGCTTAAAACGAGTTTTCTTTGGTGGTGTCAGCTGCATAGTTGGGGTATTGTTTCCCCCATTATAGAGAGAGCATCACCACTTGTACAATAGTAATTTTTCTGTATGACCTTTTCAAAAGGCTTTAATGTTAGTTATCCTTCCCATGTTCCTTCCTCTCTCCAGCCTTCTCCACCTTATTTTTATCTGTTTGTTTACTTGCTTTAAGTCAGATAGATGTCCCTATCTTACTAAGTCTAACCTTGTTTTTTGGGGTCCCCCCCCCCCGAGCTGGGGACCAAACCCAGGGCCTTTTGCTTGCTAGGCAAGCGCTCCACCACTGAGCTAAATCCCCAACCCCCAAGTCTAACCTTGTATTGCTGTATTATACATTTTTTTCCATTCTGGCCCTTTGAGTGGCCATGACTACAACAGAAGCACATATCACAACACTTATGTTTTAACATTTGTACAATATTCTGTCACCATTTACTTCTGACAGTTTGTCTTGGCACACAGCAAACTCATTGGGGACGGAAATAGGTTTTTTACACCGAAATGCTTTATAGAATACAAATGAGTAAATGAGAGAACATGAAGGTGAAGAGGTGAGCAAAGCCTCGTAAGTTCTGTACTTCACCTGACTCTTCTCATCCTGCCTTTCTTTTAGTAAGCAATGGCATCAGCCATTCCCCTCCTACCCTGAATGGTGCCCCATCGCCACCACAGAGATTCAGCAACGGGCCTGCCTCCTCCACGTCCTCAGCGCTAACAAATCAGCAGTTGCCAGCTACTTGTGGTGCTCGGCAACTCAGCAAGTTGAAACGCTTTCTCACTACTCTACAACAGTTTGGCAATGACATCTCACCTGAGATTGGCGAGAAGGTTCGGACGCTTGTTCTAGCCTTGGTGGTAAGTTCAGCTTCGCTCCCATCAGCTGCCTAAGCAGTCGTTATATTTCTGCTCATTCCCAAACCATGGAGATGGCCCCATAAGTGTGTAGTGCCCAGAGAGCCAGAAGAGCGCACTGTGGCCTTAGGCTCTCCTCTGTTCATGGTTAATGGTTTGTCTCAGCCCAGAGCTCTTCCAGTTCTCACTTGCTCTGGGCTGTGCCCGTGGTATGAGAACCCATTTCATCACTGTTTTTGTACTTTTAAGCGCCCCCCCCCCCCCCCCCCCCAGCTGAGGACAGAACCCAGGGCCTTCCGCTTGCTAGGCAAGCGCTCTACCACTGAGCTAAATCCCCAACCCCTACTTTTAAGGTTTAATCATACACTTTATATACAGATTACAGTCATTTTAATAAATTGGAACAGTAAGTGAGAATTAGAAAACACAATTCCCCTTGGTACCATATAAAAGGATTACTCATTGCCCCAGTTAGTGACAAAGTGAACAGAGTCTGTAAGTAAGCTGAGGCATTGGAAACTGGCTATTGATGCTGGGCCAGTGCTAAACCAGGGGCCTGAGTGGTCACCACCTAATTTGTTTCTGAGGGAATAGAGCCAAAACTCTCTCATGAACCTGGGAATTTATTAAAAAACAGGTTTTATTAAACCTGGCTTAGCAGTGCCATAGTGCGGCTTCTCCCAACCCTACTGAAGTCGCAAGAGGGCGCTGCAACAGAAGCTCCTTAAAGCCTCAGCAGTGTACGCATTGCACTAGGTAAGTGAACATTCCACTTCCAGTCACTTGAATTACATTTTCAAGCACATAACAAGGCAGAACCCGGAGTGCACAGGCAGGGGCAAGCTCCTTGGCCTTTGTAACCACATGTGCTCAGAGCTCAGTTCCCTTGCAGTTACTGGTTTCATGATTTCATGGAGGAGCTTTATAGCCTAGTGTGTGGCTGCCAGCCATGCTCCTACCTGCCTCTTGCTGCCATTTGCATCCTCTCCAGCCATCATCTTCAGCTGTGCCGCAGCCTGTGCCCCTGGCAGTGTGCACTGCAGGATCACGTGCACTGCAGGATCATGCCTGTGGTGGGAGTGCTCGCCTGCTCCAGGAGGGAAGCCTTCTGTGAGAATCTGCATAGTATAGACATGATGGCTGTCTCCATCCAGAATCAAGCATCTCCAGTTGTGCAAAGACTACAAACCATGGACTCAGGCTCTCTGAGTACCAACAGTAACAAGGAAGCACCTTGAGTGGCTCGTTGTAAAACTCAGCCTTGCAGTGGGACACCAAGGCACACTCAGCACACTGGAGTACTAGGTCACATAGCACATGTGCGGAAGTGCCACCTTCTGGCTGCAGCGCCTGTCATCATAGCATTTTCTACAGTGGCTGCAGCGATGCTCTCTGGTAGTGAAGGCAAGTTGGCATCACACTGTACACACCTTAGACGCTCCTCCAAGCTGAGTGGGCTTTCCCAGGCACAGCACGCTGTACCATGTGCAGTCCACTGGGCGAGTGCACAAACTTCTTTGCATCCTTACTTGCTACAGCCACAGCTTGAACCCTTACAGTTCACATGCTGAGCCACACAGGGTAGCCCACTTTATCCCTTTGAAGTTTATAGTACACTACATTCCCATGTGTGCCCCCACTGTCACAACTGTCACCACTGCCATTTGTCTTCAGAACTACTTCCATCTACTTGGTTTGTCGAGATTATGTTTCACGTAGGCCAGGTTAAGTTCACTGTGTAGTTAAAGGTGGCTTTTGTCTGCTTACTCCTCAACTCTACCCCCCAGGGTTAGGGTTATAATCGTGTACCACCATGTAGAGCTCATATTGTACTGGGGTCCCATTTAGGCCTTCCCGTATGCCAGACAAGCACTGTACCAATACAGCTACCTCCTCAGCCCTCTCCTGGTTCCACAGCGCTGTGAAGAATGTGCAGCTGCTTTTTAAAGGACAGAGCATCTTGTGTCATCTGTATGCACAGATTCTGTTTATCCATGTGTCCTGTATGAAGAGTGCTAGATTGTTGCTTCTGCCTTGCCACTTAGGGAAAAGTTTTATATCATTGTAGATGTTTTCCAGTTCACAGTCTCAGATCAGCTGACAGTCTGCTTCTCAGGCAGGCCTGCATTTTCTTTTCCCTTTTCTTTCTATTTTTATTATAATTTAATCTTTACTTAGGATATGTGCAGGCATGGCTGTGTTAAAGGAGGTCTGATGTTGTCCTTTTCTGGCCTCCATAGGCGCCAAACACTCACATGTTACATGTACACATATGCAGGCAGAACATACACATTAAACAAAAATATAAATCTTTTAAAAAATAAAAATCAAGTTAAAATTTTAAAAATATTTGCAGAAATATCACCTTAAGTTAATGTGCAGCTGGGTCCAGGGAAAATGCATGTCCTACAGATTGGCCGTAGTACTTTACTCGCTGAGCCAGTGGCTGGTAACACATGTCAGTGAGCTGCATAAAATGTTAACAGTAGAGGAGATTAGAGAAACAGCTCATCATATGTAACCTAATTTTAAATTTTCTAAATAAAATTATATAAATTGTAATAAAAATAGAAAAAGTGAAAGGAAGGCCTGTATGAATTGATTGTGTGAGTTCTTTGTTTTGTGGACATCTGTGTACCACACGCAACCTAGTACCCTTAGAGGCCCAAAGGAGAGGGTGTTAGTAGTTTATAATTTTTCTCAAAAAATTTAAAAGGTATACGTTAAATAATTGTAGCAGTGTGTAAGCTGTTCAGGCCACTCTGAGTTTCAGAGAGATCCTGTCTGCACCAAACAAGTATGGGGGTCTATCTATCCCTATACTTCAAGTCCACTGCAGGTGTTCCCTTAAGAATAAATCTGCTAATATTTTACCTTTCACATTTTCTCTCTCCCAAAATTTTCCGGGTCTTTTAAAAAACATCATTAAGCTGGGTTGGGTAGTGCACACCCTTAATCCAAAGGACAACCAAAACTACAAAGAAAATCCT
Organism: Rattus norvegicus; assembly: GCF_021556685.1. Taxonomy (NCBI): domain Eukaryota; kingdom Metazoa; phylum Chordata; class Mammalia; order Rodentia; family Muridae; genus Rattus; species Rattus norvegicus. The sequence goes on from NC_141536.1 coordinate 142,983,355, forward strand.
TGTCTCAAAAACCATTGCACATAGGAACAGCTGCAGTAGGAGTGCGTGGCCTGAATTCCCTCTAGCAGTCATGAAGATCTCTACAAGGTCAAGCCAGCTAAAACTACACAGTGAGGTGCTGTATCAAAAATCAAAGCAATTTTTTTAAAAATGTGATTGATTGATTGATTGATTGATTGATTGATTGATTGATTCTGAGTGTGTCTACACTTGTGCCATTATATGTGCTTGGAAGTCAGAGGTGGAGGGACTCAGGTTTGGCAGTAAGCACCTTTACCCACCGAATCATCCACTATTACAAGTACGAGAAAGTAGTCTGATTTCCTGTTGGACTGTGCAGTCTTTAGAGAGGGGAGGAAATAAAAAACAGCTAAGCAAAAACTAAAGCAGTTATGTTCTTAGTGATTTAACATTTGACTGAAGGCAGTTTGATACGGCAGCTCATTCCTCTCTGAGATGCAGTCTGCCCTATTTTGGCCACACAGGCAGCCTTGAGTCTCTTCCTCTGGCAGGACTCACTCAGTCTCCACTAGAAATTTGTATTACCACTTTGTCTATCCATGTGGAAAGTTCAGATCATTCCTTTGGCTTTTCTGTGCTTTTAATCTACTTAATTTTTTTGCTGTGTGTGCCCAGTTTTGGATATTGAATATTATTTATCTTTTCAGAACTCAACAGTGACAATTGAAGAATTCCATTGCAAGCTCCAGGAGGCTACAAACTTCCCACTTCGTCCATTTGTAATTCCGTTTCTCAAGGTAATTCTGAGGGGCATTCATTGTCATTTATCATCGGCATCTCCTCAAGGTCTACCGATCCTTGCTCTGTGACCTCAGCAAGGACAGCTTGTTGCATTTTCATCATTTTGTCTTATTTGGGGCTGATAGATAAACAGTATGTAAATTGACCTAATACCTGGTGAGAGTGATTGCTGTTTCTAGACACTGTAGTTAGCATCTAAGAGCAAGTACCAGAAGAAAGAGGATGGAAGTGTGCGAGTTTGTGGCAGTGGGGGGAATGCCACTGCATCCTGTAGGTGTGCTCTGAAGGTGGAGCGTGTGTTATCTGAGAGGAGACCCTTACCAAGAGAGCCCCACATACCAGTCTACTGACATCATCTTGAGTTACTGTTCCCTGGAGCGTCCCTTTGTGCACCTGGTTTAAACTATGCTCACTGTCTTAGTTGAGTTGTTATTGCTGTGGGGAGACACCATGACCATAGCAGCTGTCTTAAAGGAAAGTATTTAATTAGGGCTGGTTTACAGTTTCAAAGGTTTAGTCTATTAAATGTCATACCCTGCTATCAGACTGGGTGTTGGAGAAGGAGCTGAGAGTTCTACGTCTTGATCCCTAAGCAGATGACTGTGCCACTCTTCGTGACTTGAGCATATATGAGATCTCAAAGCCTTCCTCCATAATGGCACACTTCCTCCAGTAAGGGCACACCAACTGCAAGACCATACCTCCTAATAGTGCCACTCTGTGGGCCAACCATTCAAACACATGAGTCTATCTATGGGGGCCATTTCTATTCAAAGCACCGCACTTTTTAAGAAATTTCATGCTCACAGATAAGCTGTAAAATGGTACAGTAAGCTTCCTTTATGGCCTCAAAACCAATTTCCCAAAAAGAAGCATTTTACAATCATTTCCTATTTTCAGATATTTAAAAATAAAAAATTATAGATGTGACACATTTAAACTACCAAATGAAAATTTCATTCTTCATGATCGTAGGGATCCAGCCTTGGGCTTCAAGCATGCCAGGCACATGGTCTCCTGAGGGGCCGTGTCCACAGAGCCTTAAATCAAGATGTTAACATCCAGGCAACACTTGTTATCTGATGTTCAGACTTTATTTATCTCTACGAATGTCCCACTAATGCTCTTTACAACAAAATTAAGCCTTTATATGTGTGTGTTGTTCAATAAATTGATGGATTCCTCAGTCATACAAAACATGCTAAAGGGAATTAGGAATGAAGACCTTTCTTCCATAGTTGTTCAGAACCATAGAATGAGGAAAATCCCAAAATTTTCAACCTGTGGCTTTCTAGATAATAGGGCACAAATTCAGTTGGCTGATGGCTAAGAGGGATGGATTAGGGAGGAAGCAAATGGGTGCATAAAGGAACTAGCACCTGTGTCTTTCTCTCTCTGTCTGTCTGTCTGTCTTTTTTTTTTTTTTTTTTTTTTTTTTTTTTATCTCCTTATTGGCCAGGACTCTGCCACATAGTATCACCTAAATTTAGCAGAGGATAGAAAGTCTAGACAGAAAGCTTGGTAAAGGGGCTGGTTACTTAACTCATCAGGTTCCGCCACAGATGCTGTCTGAGGGACGATTCTTTTCCTCTCAGCTACTGGCCTCTTACACAACTGGAGTGTGGGGAAGCCCACTGTGGAATCATCTCCTGGTGCGGCCCAGGGTTTACCCTCCCTGCCTGTGCTTTTTCTCTTCTGCTGGTATTTATCTAGTATCTGGAAAGGGCCCGAGGGGCAATGATAAGGAGAAAAAAAGGGCATTCTTGTCTGCCCAGTACAACAGGAAGCAGTTCCTGTTCTCAATGGCCTTGAAACACTAGAGCTTTTGTATGAAGTACTTGCCACCATTAAAGCTTCTGCCATTTCAGAAATGGAAAGAGAGGTTAATTCTTAAAGATTCTTTTTACTGTTTAGTCCTGATTGGCCTAGAACTCTCTTCGTAGACCAGGCTGGTCTTGAGCTCAGAGATCCTCCAGCCTCTGCATCTCCAGTGCTGGGATTACAGATGTGTGTCACCACACCTCTGTCTTCCAAGTGAAAAAGCAAGTTTTTTTGTTGAATGTGGGGATCATGGTCTGGGTCTATATTTACATGACTCCACATTGCGTGTAGTATTAATCTGGAACAATTTCTACTTTTAATGAGTGTTTCAGCTTTGAATAATTTTATTTTTAATCTTGTATATGAGTGTTTGTGCTTGTAGAATCCAGAGAAGGATGTTGAATCCCCTGGAACTGGCTTTAATGCTGATTTTAAGCCATCTGATGTGAGTGCTGGGTTCTTTAAGTGTGAGCCAATTTTCTAGCACTAAGAGCCTAATAGTTTAGAAGGCACTGATTATTGTAAAGAAGCTTAGCTTGCTTTGTTCAGGAACTTCCTCCTCATGTAGCTTAAAGTCATTTGATACATTTTAGTGAAGAACTACAGGTAAGTTAGAACATGGTGTTGCATGCCTGCAACCCCAGCAGCTAAGAAGGGGCAGAGGCAGCAGAACTGCCCTGGTCTGTGTTGCAGATTTCTGGTGATGGCAGCATAGCAAGGTCAGCTAAGAAGTCAGAGACAATGTCTGGTTATAGGTCATTATCCTCTTCCCACCCCTAAAAAAGGAATGACAGCCAGTGGTATCACTACACATATGCTGCCATAGTACAGCGTCGTGACTGACGGCTCTATCATTTTTTTTTTTTTTTGGTGGGGCACAATTTAGTAAAACTGGCTATCTACCATATTTTTCTTTTCTATAAAGTTAATATTTTCTCTGATTAAATAATTACCCCCTCCCCACACACACACACACACACAACATGTTGGCACACAACTGCAGTTCCTTGTAGTAACTGGGATGCTGAGGCAAGAGGAGCAGCTTCCCAGGTGCTAGAACTCAAGGTGTAGGATGACTTGCAGGCCAGTCAAATCAAGAAGATATTCTGGTATGAGGTTTATAAGCCTGTACTCAGCTCTGGAGCACCTATGCCACTTGGAACCTGAATGTTTTTTCTTTATGTCTGAATCTGTATACAATTATTCACTGAGGATGCAGGAGACAAAGGCAGGTGGATCTCTGTGAGTTCTAGGCCAGCCTGGTCTAAAGAGTGAGTTCTAGGACAGCCAGGGCTACACAGAGAAACCCTGTCTCGAAAAGCCAAAATAGGAAAAAAAATTATGAGATTTGTGTTAACAGAAAATAATTAGCTATGCTTTTCCTGTACTCACCAGTACTCACCAAAGACCTAATGTCACAAGTGTAATGATCTGACATGTTTCTTTTTCAATTACACATTCCCAGTTTTAAGATTAAAATTCTAGATCAGACTTAAGAAGTGTTTGACATTGTCCATTCTCTATTCTTAACTCTGTTATTTGGGTGACAGCCCGAGGTAGGCTGTTACAGCAGTTTTTGGCTACCATTTCAGATTTTGTCAATTTATTTCTGCTTTAAAAAATCCACTAATTATGGTACCTGCTAAATTAACCGTCAGCGAGGGGGGGTGACTACTTGAATATATTAAAACCTTTTAATTATTTATTTACTCTTTGAGGTAAAGGTGTTCATTATAGGTTCTCCCTGAATTTTCCTTAAATTTAGGGGAAAATAAAATATTTTTGATGTATATAAAAAGAAATCTGGAAAAGAATTTGAATTCTGTAAAAGTATAGGGAGTGAGTGTGCATGCGCGCGCATGTGTGTCTGTGATTTAATCTACCAAATTTTTTCTTAATGTGAGAAGGAAAAGACAGCAGAATACAATTTTTCTTTTCCAAATTACATTATTCCCAGTACTCCTCTTCAAAACCCAATTTCTAAAATAATCCTGGTTTCTGAAATTCCAAGATTTCTCCAGAGAACCCTAAGAGAGAGTTGAATGTGCCACTATCAGAGAAGGGTTGTGATTAGAAGAGGGAAACTAGGACTTGTAATTCTCCTTTTTAGGCATTAGTAATTCTCTATCTGGCTAGTCTTCAGGAAAATGTGTATTTTGGATGCTGGAGATAGAATTTTGTAATAGAGCATTTGCGCCGTCTGTATTGGGCCCTCGTCCTATTTCCCAGATTGAACCATTCTTCCTGAAGATGTGTTTAGGGTTGGAGAGACAGCCTAGTGACTAAGAGTGTTTGCTGAGTTTACAGAGTACTTAAGTTTGACGCACAGCACCCATAGTGCTGGGGCTCACAACCCCTTGTACCGCCAGCTCCAGGGCATCTGCACTCATATCCCCAAACACAAACACAGTTAAAAATAAATAAAAGACATCTTTTAAAAAAAGAAAAATGTATGTTTTAAAATTATGTTCAATAAATATTTGTGTTCTGTATCAAGCCACAAAAATAACTAAGGTACAGTCTCTTTAAGAAGATTGAAGTCAGCCAAGTGGTGGTGGCACATGCCTTTTAATTCCAGCATTTGGGAGGCAGAGGCACGCAGATCGCTGAGTTGGAAGGCAGCCTGATCTACAGAGCGGGTTCCAGGACAACCCAGTCTTGAAAAACGAAGAAGATTGGGTTGGGGGTTTAGCTCAGTGGTAGAGCACTTGCCTAGCAAGCACAAGGTCCTGGGTTCGGTCCCCAGCTCTGAAAAAAAAAAAAGAAAAAAGAAAAGAAAAAAGAAGAAGAAATCGATATCTTCCTGGGGGGAAGAAACAGACCAATCAGCAACTCAAAAAAATCCCCCTTACTACTTCGATGTCACTTTGCTAGTGAGTGGTAGAGGGAGAAAGCAGAGGGCTTTGGTCTGTGAGAGCACATTGAGAAGTTAATCTCTGTAGGTAGGGCTCAGCAGAAAACTGCCTCTTTCTTTTCAAGGCCAACCTGCCCCTGCTGCAGCGAGAACTGCTGCACTGTGCCCGGGCTGCCAAGCAGACCCCATCCCAGTACCTGGCCCAGCATGAGCACCTTCTGCTCAACACCAGTATCGCATCTCCTGCTGACTCTTCTGAACTGCTTATGGAGGTTCATGGAAATGGAAAGAGGCCCAGTCCCGAAAGGTGAGCAGAGAAGAGGTCTGTTTTGTTTTTCTGGAACTACTCTGCTTTGAAAGAAAGAGGGTTTGGTTGTGGGTCTTAGGCTTTCCAAGGTTAGTTTCCCAACAACTCTTCAGGTGACTGCACATTCCTTTGGAGGACCTCTGCCTAGAGTTTAGATAGGTTCACTGCCCCAGAAGTGGAAGAACACCCAGTCCCTTGATCCTTTTTATTCTGCCACCTGCAAGACAGATGTATCAGATGCGTGGGACCTCACATGTGGTCAGCAGCCAGTGCTACAGCGGTCATCCGTCAGCTGTTCTTTACTGTTGCTGTTCTCTACCTTGAGACACAGCCAACGGACGCCACAGGTTGAAGACTCAGCTCCCAGGATTGTCATCCCCCTTATGACAAGTGTCAGGTTGTGGTTGTTTGTGAATACTATCCTGTCAAACAGCTGTGCCCCTTTGCTTTATTCTCATTGGCTGATTCTCAGTGATGGTCTCTAAATTGGGCTTCTTTTGGTGGAAGTGGGGTTCAAGCTCACAGAGATCTGCCTGCCTTTGTCTCCTGAGTGCTGGGATTAAAGATGTACAGCACCACTGCTGGGCCAAAATGAACTTCTCAGTATTGTTTAATTGTTTATTGTTTCAGTGAACTCAGGACCATTAACTGTCTTACAATTAAGGATGTGTTCCTAGGATACTGATAAACAGTAGGTAAAGGCAAGGCAGAGTGGCACTGGGTATGTGGAGTGGGTCTGCCCTCTCCTGGTAGTTGCACCACCGTCTCCAAGGAGATGCCACACGTACTCTTGTCTGTCTGGTCTGCTTCATTCCATAGGTGAGATTGATGACGACTAACTCATAACCTTCAATCACCTCCCCTCCCTACGGGTGGATAGCGTAATTCTGTTTTGGTCCTTTCCATAACCAGCCCCAATCCTGAGGCTACCTAGTAGTTGCCAGCCTACAGTTGGCCTCTTAAGACTTTAAGACTTTAGCACTTGAGAGACTCTAAGTGTGTCTTTATGACTAGTACGTCAGAATGTAGGATAAAGTGGCTGTTAAATAGAGTATGAGTTGTTGAGGAAGCAGTACTGAACAACAATAGAAGGCTTATTACAGTTGAAGCTGAGTGACTAAAACCCATATTGAGTCATTGAGGCAGACATTTGACCTACAGCATTCCTAAAGTTTCTCAGTTCTTGTTCCATTCAGTTTACCCTTTCCTGTGTCACGGTTATATGGTTCTGCCTACTTATAGGTAAATTTGGCCTCTCTTCATGCTGGAATAAAAAAGCATTTATGAATTGTGTCTGGCCCGAAGACAGTTTTGTTCATGCCTCTAGGGTATAGGAACACATACCAGAAAAGGCACTAAAGTCAGATCTCTAGTTTGGCTGACAGCTGGGCCAAGAGCAGAGGGTCTGGGAGTAGAATAGTATGAAGCATGTGCTTAGTATGTGGGCTGCAGCACCAAAATAATCATTCTTGCTTAGGAAATATTGGAAAGTGAGTAGATCAAAGCATAGTGCTCCAGAAGGTTCCAGGTCCCGTAGCATCTAAAGGGAGGTGAGCTGCAAGGAGGAGCCATTCTGAAGCCTGTAGGGTGTTACCATGAGTACTTCTTGCCAGGCGCCTATAAGCACTTCAGTTTCTTCTACAGGAGGGATGAGAATAATTTTGAAAGAGACACAGTTCCTCCTGAACCGACTGCCAAGAGAGTGTGCACTATCAGCCCTGCTCCTCGGCACAGTCCTGCCCTCACTGTTCCCCTCCTGAGTGCCGGGGGCCAGTTCCATCCTACTCCACCACCTCTTCAGCACTATACCTTAGAAGACATCGCAACTTCTCACCTGTATCGGGAACCAAACAAGATGCTAGAACACCGAGAAGTTCGTGAGAGGCACCACAATCTTAGTAAGTGATCTCAACAGCATGATGATGCTTTGAACTCGACGAAATTCACGGATTGCTTTCCTATTCAGTGATAAAGCCAAATACTCTCATCACTGCCTTTCTTCTGTTGATAAGATGATGTTATGTAGCTAGCTAGGTAAAGCATAGTAGCACATGCCTCTCACTCCAGTACTGTCGGGGCTGAGGCAGCATGATCAGCTTTTGGACTTCAGCTACATGTAAGACTTCAGCTTAGAGTTTTCGGGATAGCCTGTGCTATAAATAGTGAAAGGGCTGGGCATGGTGGCACACATTTCTTATCTTAGCAGTCAGGAGAGTTACCCCACGTTGGAGGCTAGTTTGAGCTACATGAGTCCCAGGACTGCCCCAGCAGGTTTGGCTCTGCGTGTGTAATCTAATGGAAATTGCGTAGGCTCTTGAACCTGAGAGTGATAGCTTCTGAAATGAGGTCTGAAATGAATGAAGATAACACTACCAGTTCTGCTCTTTTGTTAGGTTTAACATGCCTGAAGCAGGGACTATGTAACTACTAAATTTAGGGATAAACACTTCCATTATAAAAAAGAAAAAAAATCTACAGAGTCCTAATTTGAGATCAGTTCTTAAAAGAGCTTTTAGTCACATTCCCTTCTGGAGTTTAACTGTGTAGCATCTATCTGACAGGAGGGAAAAAAAAGAAAAAAAGAAAACCCACAAAAGACTGTCAATTTATAGGCTTCCCTTACATTCTAGTTTTTGTGGTACCTTGTGGAGAACACAGTGATTCTTTCTCATTCTCACTTAGGCTGAGAAGCATCTTCCAGGGCATAAACCTCAGCAGGGATTCAGGCGCCCTGCACTTCCTACGTAATGGTGAAGGCCATGAGAGACTTGTCTCCACGCACTTACTGCGTCTCAGCTATACTACATTATTTGATTCAGTCTTTCTAGAAAGTCTAACCAGTCATTAATTTCTTCAGACAAGAGAAGATCAAAGCAGCTGTGGCCAGTGTCACGTAGCTAGTAAATAGTCTTGACAAGATTCAGCTCCTAAGTGCTTGCTGGAAGTTGAGTTTGACTGTATTAGTCGCAGATGGTGACACACACACCTTCCTCGGTATCCAGTTCGTACTCTTCCATGCCTCTTTCTTCAGCTGTTACAAACCAGATTTGGGCATGGAGGCACTCAGGCAGATAGCCCGGTGACTAAAGGGACTTGCCATTTAAGCCTGGGGACCTGAGTTTGTTTCCTAAAGAGAATTAACTCCAGATAGTTGTTTCTAACTTCCATGTATCATCATGATGCACAACAATAATATTAAGTTACGGGCTGGAGAGAAGGCTCAGCGGTTAAGAGCACTGACTGCTCTTCCAGAGGTCCTGAGTTCAATTCCCAGCAACCACATGGTGGCTCACAACCATCTGTAATAGGATGCCCTCTTCTGGTGTGTCTGAAGACAGCGACGGTGTAACCACATACATGAAATTAATAAATAAATCTTTAAAAAAATAATATTGGGGTTGGGGATTTGGCTCAGTGGTAGAGCGCTTACCTAGGAAGCGCAAGGCCCTGGGTTCGGTCCCCAGCTCCGAAAAAAAGAACCAAAAAAAAAAAAAAAATTAAGTTACTTTTAGAATTAGGCTTTCATTTATTCATATACAGTTTTGTCCATTAATGAGAAAAATGATGAAAGCTAGGTATAACTGTATTTTGTTAGATTTTTCTTGTATTTCTACCTTCTTTTTTTTTTTTTTTTTTTTTTTTTGGAGCTGGGGACCGAACCCAGGGCCTTGCGCTTCCTAGGTAAGCGCTCTACCACTGAGCTAAATCCCCAGCCCCTTTCTTGTATTTCTAATTAATTTACATCTAAAAGACTGTTAGTCACCTTCCAATGCTGACTCCACCAGACTCATCAGAGACTTCTGTTTTCCCTAGACCTATTTAGAAATTGTCTGCCCTATTATACTGGTTTTCATTCATCAAACCACCACTTGCCTTTCCCCTTAATTGAATCAATAAGTCCACTCCCCATTTTCTCCTAAAATGAAATCTGTGGACACTATAGTATATCTTAGATCCATAATTTTAGAGTCAATAGTCTATGTAGCACATAAGAAATTTACAATAAAGATGTACTAGTTCTTAGGCATAGCAATTTTAGAAGATAGCAATGAAAAGTACAGGGTTTAGAGTGGCAGAGCAAACTCTGGTTCTCTTGCCTTTACTTTGTATGTAGTTGAATTATTAATGTGTGCCACAATGTAGTCTTAATGTTCTATTGCCATGAAGAGATACCACGATCACAGCAGCTCTTCTAAAAGAAAGCATCTAATTGCAGCTAGCTTACATTTTCTGTCCATTATCAGCCAGCAGCAAGCAGGAGAACATGGTGCTGGAGAGGTCTATAGATACAGATCCAAAGGGAGCAAGAAGAGCTGCTGACCCTGGCTCTGGTTTTTTTCACCTCAAAGTCCACCTACAGTGACATACTTCTTCTTACAAGGCCACACCTCCTAATCCTTTCAAATATGCAGGCCTATGGGGCCCATTCTCATTTAATCCATTAGTTCATCCAACAAAACAGACTGTTTCTGCTATTTTATCTTCTAGAATGTTGGATGTGAAATGCTATGTGAACAACAGAAAAGGATTGACTCCTGAATACTTAGAAGCTTGGCTGTTTTCATGCTTATGAACCATCTATTCTTTTTTCCTGATATAACCTGTTGCATCTTGTGATTGTTGTTCTTTTGTGATATTTGTCATTATAAGTGAATTGTTAAGAGTTTGGGAGACATCCCCACAGTAGATCCCCAGGGCCTAGTGTATGCTAGTTAATATATACTGAACTATGTATACTTCCAGTCTCCAACGTTATTTTATCTGAGTGCTAATGCTGTTGGTTTGTCCTTTTGTGAGTCTCATACCAGTTATGGTAACTTACTGCATTAGTAGTGTGCTCTAAATTGATAAACTGCTGTATTGGTAGAATTCAGTTGCTCTGTATTCTTTAAATGTGGTCTCTTGTTTCTAATAGGTCTCAATGGAGGCTATCAAGATGAGTTGGTAGACCACCGTTTGACAGAAAGGGAGTGGGCCGATGAATGGAAACATCTTGACCATGTAAGAATCCCAGCGTGTTTAATTTCCCCAAGTCCTTTTTATTTTTAGATCCTTATGGTTTGTTTCACATTTTCTGTTGGTTTTGGTAGCTTGTGGATTTGGTGTATGGCTTGTGTGTTTGGTGTGTATCTCTGTGTTTGCTTGCTTGCATCCATGCTCATTGCTGTACATACCTTGACATGAATGTGGAGAGTAAGAAGACAGACACTTGGTCATCTGGCTTGGCAGGACTCACTCTTGCACACTGAACCAATTTGTCACAACTCCCACCCCCACCCCCACACATACTTCTCTTTTTTTACTCAGGCATGCACCACCTGCATCTAGCTCTTAATTATTTTTTTTTTTAAGATTTATTTACTTATTATAGATGAGTACACTGTAGCCGTGTACACACCAGAAGAGGGCATCAGATCCCATTACAGGATTTGAACCATGTGGTTGCTGGGATTTGAACTCAGGACCTCTGGAAGAGCAGTCAGTGCTCTTAACTGCTGAGCCATCTCTACAACCTTAATTATTCTTTTTTTTTTTTTTTCTTTTTTTTCTTTTTCCAAGACAGGCTTTTTCTGTGTAGCTTTGAAAGCTCTTAATTCTTAAATACTTAAATTCTTGGGTGCCTGAAGCGAGCATGACTTTTTAATGGAAGCTGGTTTGGTGAAGGACTGTAGAGTGGTTCCTAATCTTAGTGGTAGGTTGACATTGACAGTTCCTAAACCACGTAGTCATGCAATAAATAGTTAAATCAAAAGTTTCCACTTTTCTACTTACTGCCTTTGAGAGCTGGCTAAGTTACTTTACTTCTTTTAGCTCTCTCCTTTCAAAAAAAAATATATATAATATATATATGTATATATATGTATGTATGTATATGTATATGTTCAGTGGACAAAGGCATTTACAGTCAAGCTAGAGATTCCAAGTTTGAGCCCTGAGACCCACGTGGAGGAGGAAAAGAACCAATTCTCACAAGTTGTCCTCTGACTTCAACTCATGGGCCATGGATTGTGTGCAAGCAGACACACAAAAACCACACACATACTAAAATACTATAATCTTTCTCTTAAAAAAAAAAAGACTGGCATCATTTGTAAAGTACATAAAGTACTTATCATAGGATGTAGCACATGGAGAGTTAGACAAGTCCAAGTAAGAGTTAGCATTCTGGTACAGACTATATTCTCACGTTCTTGTCCCCATCAGAATAGAGCATCCTTTATCCTTGATTTTAAGTGGTGCCTACTTTAAAATTGCATATTGTGGCCTTTCCTTCTTGAGTGATAGCTGACCCTGATCCGTACCTTAGATAACATCGTCATCATCATCATCATCATCATCATCATCATCATCATCATCATCATCATCATTTGATCCCAGTTCTTAACCTCAGGTAGTTTCTATGGTGGCACAGGGCACAGACAAACTAGAAGAGGAGATTAGGTCCTTTGGAATTGAAGTTACAAGCAGTTGCAGGCCACCCAATAAATTTGATGGGAACTGAGCCAGGCTCCTCTGCAAGAACAGCAAATTCTTTTGATCACTAAGCAGTCTTTCCAGCTCCAGGCTGCAGTATTATGCAGACATTTAGTTTTATTTAACATTATCAGGGACTTAGGCTTGGTGAGAAGTTCTTCACTCATTGAGCCATCTTAACGCACAGACCCAAAATTGCTTACTTTATGTATGTGTATATGGTAGTGTGTTGTGCCACAATGAGTGTGAAGGCCAGAGGATTACCTTCAGAAGTCTTCACTCCCGCCTCCCTGTAGGTTTCAGAGGGCAGCAAGTACCCACAACCTACTGAGCCATCTTGCTGGCCCATGTAAAGACTTTGTTTGTGTGGGTTTTTTTGAGACAAGGCTTCTCTATGTAATGGCCCTGGCTGTCCTAGAACCTGCTTTGTAGACCAGGCTTTCCTCAAATTCAGAGATTGCCTGTCTCTGCCTCCCAAGTGCTTTGTATAAGGTGTACACCACCACCACCCAGCTACCCACAAGCTTAAGTCACTTCTTGATTATAGTATCTAATGACTTTTTTTAAAAAAAAAAAATCTTGGGTTGGAGAATGGTTCAGGGGTTCCAGTAACTCAGATTGCTGATTGCTCTAACATCGGTCCTGAGTTCAGTTCCCAACAACCATATGTGTTGTCCCACAAACATCTATATGTGATCTGATGCCCTCTCTGGCGTGCAGGCATAGGTGTAGATGTGCGTGCAGATAGAGCACTCATATACATAAAATAAATAATCCTTTAAAAAAAGTCTTAGCTGAGAGTGGTGGTGAATGCTGTTTAATCTCAGCACTCTAGAGGCAAAGGCAGGTGGATTTCTGTGATTTTTGGGGCCAGCCTGGTCTATAGAGTAAGGTCCAGGACGGCTGATACTTCACAGAGAAACCCTGTCTCAGGAAAACAAAACAAAAGGGTATGTAGGTAAAATGTGCACAGGTTGTATGCAAATGCCATACATTTTACTTAAGGGAATTGGAACTGTCGTGACTTTTAATGTCCCTGAAGTGTTCTAGAACTGACAGCTGTATAGATAGGAAAAGATAGCTGTATATGTAAAATAACCAGGACTAAGAGGGCACTCAGTGGTTAGAGCACTTGCTGCTCTTGTAGAAGACCTGGGTTTGCTTCTCAGCATCCACATGGTAGCTCACAACCATTAGTAACCCTAGTTCCAGGGATTTCTTTCCCTTCTGATCTCTAAGGGCACAGGCACATATACAGGCGCATCCCTTTGTGCAGACAAGACACTCATAAAATAAATAAACCTAATATAAATAAAGAAGGTATAATAATGACTTTTAACTGTAAACTTTGTTCCTACGGTTATAAAATCCGAGAGCTCCCTTTCCCTTCTTCCTATTGTTTATCCATCCTTGGTTTTCTTGTTCTTGTTTACATGTCTCACCTCCGCTCTGCTTCCGTGTTTCCTCGGTTCAGGCCCTGAATTGCATCATGGAAATGGTGGAAAAAACGAGGCGCTCCATGGCTGTCCTGAGGCGCTGTCAGGAATCTGACCGTGAAGAGCTTAACTATTGGAAAAGACGATGTAATGAAAATACAGAGTTGAGGAAGACTGGGACCGAGTTGGTCTCTAGGCAGCACAGCCCTGGGAGTACAGATTCTCTCAGCAACGGTAAATATAGAGCAGGGACATGGAAAAAGCAGCAGCTTCCATTCCACCTAACCTGAGTTTGATGCTTTTGTTTGTTCTGTGGCTTTGGTTTGGTTTGGTTTGGTTTTTGAGACTCTCACTATGTAATTTAAGCTGGACTCTATCCTGCTGCCTCCTCCTTGCCCAACTACATTAATTTAGTGGGTGTGGAGGGGAGAGATTTATGTTTACTTTTTTTAATGTTGGGGTATGTGTGTAGTCTGGTCAGAGGGTAAGTTACAAGATTAAGTCTTCTTCCCACTGTGCATTCTTGTTCTTACCTGCTGGCTATCAACTGAGCTTCCCATAATTCCTTTCATAAGGTTTGCCCGAGCTGCTCACAGGCTCAGGGAAGCAAGCTTAGTCTGTTTACAAAGAATTCGCATGAAGAGATGCGAAACACAAGGTCTGGGGAAAGGAACACAGGACTTCTCTGGACCTGCCGCACTCAAGAATCACACATTTTTGCTAACCAGCTTTCTGGATTCCGTACCTCATGCTGTATGTATCATTGCAGTTGAATTACAATAGACTAGATGGGGAAACCAAGGATGGCCTGTGTGCATTGGTGGGTTTTGCTATTTTGCAGAATTCCTTCTCTAGGTGATGAGGCAGGACCCCTGTATATATTATCACACAAGCATACATTCAAACAGTTTTGGAATTGTTGGGTTTGGTTCTGTTGTTTATTTTCTGAGTTGGTTTTCAAGATATTTCTCATTCCATAGCCCAGGCCAATGCAAACCTGCTTCAGCACTAGCTTAGACAAAGCTAGGTTACTCGTGTTGAAGCAGCAGAGATGAGCAGGATACATCCAGGAAGCCAGAGATGTCCCCCCCACAATGTTCCATCATTTTCCCCAAAAGTTGAAAAAATGCCCTATCCAAAAGGCACAGCTGAATGACAGGCCATCTGTGATCACACTCTTTCTCCACCCACCCACTTAAAGTTCCCAAATGTTCATCAAGGAGAATGAATTTCTTATTTCAGTGCTAGCATTTTCCATGCAAGACAGCTGTTAGTCTCAAAAGGACTGGAAGAAAATTTATCAAAATGCCAGCATTAATAATGTGTGTCCTATCCTAAATAGCTAAAGGCTGCCACTCTCTTCTCATGACAGGCATGACTCCTGGGCCAGCCATCAGTTGTACTATTTTATGTGAGATAATCTAGTATATGAAGAAACAAACAACTTACACACAGACACAGACACAAAACTTTGATTAAAAATTTCAAAACCGGGGTTGGGGATTTAGCTCAGTGGTAGAGCGCTTGCCTCGCAAGCGGAAGGCCCTGGGTTCAGTCCCCAGCTCCGAAAAAAAGAAAAAAAAAATTTCAAAACCAGTCGAGGCTAATTATCAAGTAAGCCTTACAAATCTGAACCCTTGCTGATACAGGTCTCTGCAGCAACATACAGATCTTTCTTGTCAACATCTACAGTCACATGTACTCCATCCAGAGTGTGGTCCTGTGTCCAGCTGAGGTGGCAGCGTGCAGGCTGACAGAACTCACTAAACCACTGCTATGTACTGTCACTGCTCCACACAAAGCATCCTTAACTTGAGGGTCTAGCTGGGATAACCACTTTGTCCAATGTGCCTGGGACAGTTCTTAATTGTTTCTAGCACCTGTCATAATAGTTACCAGCACCTCACTTTCAAAATGAAGACAATTTGTGTGATAAATTCTAGTTACTGTAGGTTTAGTGCTTCATGGATCCCAGTGGCATGTATTAAAATTTTGAGAAAATTACCAACATGTCTGATATACAATGTATCATTTGTCTGGGATATAGCTTAGTTGACACAGTGTTACTTAAGATGCACTGAGCTCTGGATTTGCTCTCTAGCTACAAATAAACTGGATTTGGCCTTAGTGCATACCTGGGATTCCAGCATTTGATAGGCAGAGACAAGAGTTTCAGAAGTTTGGTGTTAGCATGGGCTTCATGAGACCCTATCTGAAAGGAAGGGGAGGGAAAGAAGGGGAAACTTGGTAGGGTAGGAGCTAAAGAGATGACTCAGTTCCAGGCATGGAGGTGCATGCCTTTAATCCCAGCACCCAGGAGGCAAAGACAGTGCTGTTCTACACAGAGGAAAAAAAGAAAAGACAGAAGAGATGGCTCCAAATTGAGAACACTAACTGCTCTTGGGGGGTGGGGGGTGGAATCCTGGGCAGGACTCCGAATGGCTTACAACTTCAGCCTCAGGAAATCTCACCAAGGCAGGCGTCTTCACTCTGGCAGGAGTTGATTCTTTGCTTCTCTTTTATTTGGGCTCCATTATCTAACAGTTCACAGGCTTGCATGGCAAGCAGTTCAGCCATCTGTCACTTCTTTTGTGTACAGGGTCTCACTGTATAGCCCTGGTTGGCCTAGAACTTGCTATGTAGACCAATGTTTTTAAGTGTTGTTTTTGTTTTGTTTTTTATACAGATCTCACTGTGTAGCCCTGGCTAGTCTGGAACTAGTTGTATAGAACAAGCTGCCTTCAAACTCAAATTGTCCTGTCAGTCTCTGCCTCCTTCATGAGGAATTAAAACATGCTATTTTATAAGTAATCATACTATGCAAATGTCATGAAAAAGCACTTTGGAAGCTAAGGCAGGAGGATCTTTAGTTTCAAGCCCCCTGAATTGTGACATACTGAAACTTTATCCCCAGCTCCAAAAAAAGCCAAGATCATAGAATTCAGAAAGATAGAAGTGCTTCCAGTTCATACTTGAAGAAAATTTCCCCAGCTTTTTGTTTGTTTGTTTCGACACCTCAGTCTGAACTTGTTGGCACTGCCCTGTAATCCCAGCTACTCAAGAGGCAGAATCCAGAGGATGAGTTCAAGGCTTACCTGAGCTGCAAAATTCAAGGACAGCTTGAATAACATAGGCACACTCTGTCTAAAAGTAACAAGA
Source organism: Rattus norvegicus (assembly GCF_021556685.1). NCBI lineage: Eukaryota > Metazoa > Chordata > Mammalia > Rodentia > Muridae > Rattus > Rattus norvegicus. The sequence goes on from NC_141536.1 coordinate 143,000,168, forward strand.
GTGACCATTTGTGTGTGTGTCTGTGTGTGTGTCTCTGTGTGTGTGATCCCTAGCCAAGATACACTGAATTCATGTCTGTGATAGCCCACGTTTTATGCGGCCCACTGGTAGAGCGCTTACTTATCATGAACCAAGGGCCTGGGTTTGATACCTACACCATGGAATATGTTATATTCACCATGCTTATGTATACTTAGATAAAAATGCAGTATATGGTTTCATAATTTGAAGCTTAATTCTTGTTCTGAATGTTTTACATCAAACAAGCATACTTCTTTGAATCTAGACAGTAAAAGAACTTTGATTAAAACTTCTTGTGTCTTAATTAAAATCTCGTGTTGGGGCTAGGGATTGTTAGAGTATCGCCTAGCGTCTATGAGTACTTGGGTTCTGAATACTGATTAAAGTAGCTTCTGACCTTGCTCTTTTCTCTCTCTTGTGTAGATTCTCAGCGGGAATTCACCAGTAGGCCAGCAGCAGGATACGTGCCTGTAGAGTTTTGGAAGAAAACTGGTGGGTGTCTGTCTGTTGGTAGACTGACTGTACTTACTGGTTAATGCAAGCTGGGAATCTGTATACTGGGGAGAAGTTTATAACCAGCTTTTCAGCTGTCCATAACATCCTCCTTATGGAATTGTTGGCTTCTCCTGCTCACCCTCTGGCTGACTGTACATCTCCTGGGCTGAACTGCATGCCTGACCCTTGGCGGGTCAGGAGTTTGGGATGGTTCCCCCCAGGTCTTTTCACACCCTTCTATTGACTTCCACTGAACCACGCGGTACCTGGCTCTTCCTCATTTGACAGAGGTTGAATTTCTCTCTGTCTGCTCTCCTGGCTAGGATCATAATGTGCTCCCCTGCCGCCACATTTGCTTCACTCTGGTTGTTGTTTTGTTTTTAAATTTTCTTGTGTTTGGGTACCACAGTGTAGAGAACAGAGGGTGTCTGCAGTGTCAGCTCTTGATTTCTACCTTTTTAGACCTGGCTCTTGGTTGCTGCTTGTAACACCGGCTAGATGGCCAGGATGCTTATAATGAATTCTGTTTCCACTTTGTGGTTCCCTGTGGAATCCTGGGATAGTTAGATGCATACTTCCACATCCAGCTTTATGTGGGTTCTGTAGATCCAAGAGCTCATCTTATACTTACATGGCAGACCCTGTATCCATTGAGCATTTCCATAGATCTCCATAGTCTCGATTCTGAGCTTGATCCAGCTCTTTAACACCGTTGCTCTTCCTTTTCCTTTGTTTTTAAACTAATGTGTCTGTGTTTGAGCCTGCACCGGTTTATGTGTACTGCATGCATACTGAGCCAGCAGAGGCCGGAGAGGGTATGGGATCCTGTCTTAGTTACTTTGCCATTGCTATGATAAAATGTGGGGGTAAGGCAGCATGTATATGAACGATTTCATTAACTTGGCTTCAGAGGGTTAGAGTCCATGATGGCTGAACAAAGAGAATTGCAGCAACAGCTGAGGGCTTACCTCGGGTGGGGGGGGGGGGAGGGACTGATAGAGCGAGGGAGGGCAGGTGGGCATGAGCCAGAACACTGAGAACCTAGAGTGTTTTGAATCCTCAGAGCCCACCTCCACCCCCAATGACTCAGCCTCTCGAGGCCACACCTCCTAATCCTTCACAAATCCACCAACTGGGGACCAAATAGAGGTCTATTCAAATTCAAACCACCACAGACCCCTTGGGCTGGGATTATAAGCAGTTGTCTGCCTTCATGTGAGTGCTAGGAACCGAACCTGGGTCCTCTGCGAGAGCAGTGAACCACCGAGCTGTCTCTTCAGCTCCTTTTTCTTTTCTTGCTCTAGCTTACTCAAGACTATTCTAGGGTTGAAAGATGTTTATTGTGATAGGTCTCTAGAAGTGCACACAGTTACCATAGTGGGTACATGCAGGTACATTCTTAAGAATACTTTGAAGGTCTTCTTTTGAACTACATCCTAGTCCTTTTTTGGGGGGAGCAGGGAGGGGTGGTCTTAAGAAGTGGTTTCACTAAGTCGATGGGGCTTTTCTTACCATATAATACAGTTTTGGAAATAATCTTAAAAATGAGAAAATGTATTTTTATGTTGATATTAAAATGAGATAGAATAGTGTAAATTCATACTAAAAGGAAAAGAATATGATAAACAGAACCTTAGAGCTAATGACTGACTGCTTGAGAACCTTCCTTTGTAAGCTGGTAGATACCCAACTTGCCATTGAGCCAACTAAGTCTAAGTTCTCACTCTGCTCCAGTGTTCCTGTGACCTTACACAACCTCTAGTAAGACAGCAATCCAAACTATGATTTTGGTTTGATTTGGTTTTGGTTTTGGCCTTGGTCTTGTGTTTCCCTGCAGACTTATAGGAGGTATTTTATATTCCCATCCTCTTTTGGCTAAAGCCCTTGTCATTTGGAGTGTCTTCAACCAAGCAGGGTGGATCAGGGAGGGACGGAGGGATCTGGACAAAGCAGTCCTGTTTCTCCAAGTTCCCCATTGTTGGTTGCACTGGATACTCCAAGCACTTCAGCCATCTCACTTCCCTGCTCTCTGTGCCATTTCATGGCACACAGGTATCATTGTCCTGTACCCCCACCCAGACTACCCTGACTGCTCAGGTCCTAAGTACCTGGTTTACAAATCCAGAGACCTCTCTCTCAACTGAGTCACACCTACTTTTCCAGGTGCTTTCTTTCTCATTGTATGCAATTCTAGAACTTCACATTTCCTTTAGAAAGTAAAATATGGAAAACGCCTTTTGATCCTCTTGCTCTTGTAAAGTTGAAAACCTTTGTCCTTGAAACTCTAGTCTTTCATTTGACATAAGGCATCTAAGCCATTAGAGTACTTGGTCACGTACAGGAAATATGGTGTCTACTTACTGATGTCTTCCCAGGTTTAACACAGCATCCACCTTCGTGTTTATACCTAGCAGTTGCATTACTGGGTGAGCCCTTGTAGGAATACTGTAAGTGTAGGCTTCATGTTCACCCCTGCACATCTTGTCTTACTATTTTCCCCTTAGCAATACTGTGGCTGGCCAGCTGAGTGTGTTGCTGCCCCCACTTTCCATTCCCACCCTCTAATGCTGTGGGTTGGAAGGGAAAAGATTTCTCTGCCAGTTGATTTTACTGTTGCTTTCTTCCAGAAGAAGCTGTGAACAAGGTGAAAATTCAGGCCATGTCAGAGGTACAAAAGGCTGTAGCTGAGGCAGAGCAAAAAGCCTTTGAAGTGATTGCAACTGAGAGAGCTCGAATGGAGCAAACCATAGCGGATGTCAAAAGGCAGGCGGCAGAAGATGCTTTCCTGGTCATCAATGAGCAAGAAGAGTCCACAGAGGTCAGAGGGTCACTGGGCTATAGGCTGGGCTATAGGCTGGGCTGGGTGGCTGAAGGGGCAGCAAGCCTACTGCTTGCCACTGAGGTGCTGGGTAGAAAGGCTTACCTCACACATGCAGGCGGATACCTGGCTATATATGTATACTCCTTTCTTGTCCTCACAGTAATCTCATTATATAGATGTTGGTTCTAAATTTACAAACTTAGACCTCCCAATACTTTACCCAGGACCCAGGATGTTTCAATACAATAAAAACAAAAATGAAAAATTGGAACCAGACATGTTACACACGTGTAAAATTATAGCATTTGGGAGACTGAGACAATTTAGAGTTCATATGAGCCTGATACACATAGGAGAGGACAGGTAAGTTATAAAGAAGGAAAAAAAATGATGTAAAGGCAGAAACAATGTGACCCTACCAATCTACCTCTCCCCCGACCCCCACACACTACTAGGGCCTTGGGTACATTTGGCAAGTGTGTTGCCTCTTTCCTAACTGCATCCCAGGCTTCTTTTGTTTTGAGTCAGGGTCTCACTGAGTTGATAAAGCTGCCTCCAGAGGAGCTGCACCTGCAGGGCCTGCATTGAGCCCTAGCACTAGTGCATTTGAAGTCAACACAAATTTTCCATTTTTTTTTTTCTTGTTGTTGTTGTTGTGGGGGAGGTGGTTGTTATTTGTGATAGGGTCTCTTGATCTGGAACTTGCTATGTAAATTAGGCTGGCCAAGTGTAGAACACAGGGAGTAAGACTGTAGGAGTTGTATTTTTAAGCAGCAAACTAAGTAGCCTGCATGGATTCTGCATGCATGCCAGCATGGATTCTGGCAAATTTGCATTTCAAAAGGAAGAACATACAGCCTAAGCTTTTGTTGAGTTTGCATTGGACCAAAAATGCTGATTCTCTCTCACATTTCATCATGTGGGTGACTGGCAGTTTCTCCATCTCACGATAAGCTCGTGTCTGCACACTGACTTTACATCGCTAGAGTCAGTTTTCTGTACAGAAGACTCATCTGCCTTGTCCTGTTAGCCTGGCATCCTTTAGGAAGATAAACTGAGTTTACAGTGCTGTTTGTTCAATTGATAAGGACTTTACTGTGCAACCTACAGCAACTTCTATACCTGCAACAAAACCCTAGATCAGGCTTGCTTGCCTGAGATGGAGGGACAAAGAGTATCATGTCACCTTGCCTCTCCCACAAGGCATTTTTCTAGCAAACACAATAAACTAGCAATTGACAATGAAGAGGAAAGTCTTCCTCCTGTAGTCCAAGCTGCCCAACGATCCAGTTGGGACCTGAGGCCATTGACGAGCCACAGGTAATTCTGATCCATGTCACACCTGAGAGCCTCTACTTAAAGGAAATTCTAGAATTACAGTTCTGACCTTAGAAGGTTCATAACCTTTGTACACTAACCACAGAACACTACTGACCTAGCTCAAGTTTTGGGGAATGCTAATTTGAAGCGTGACTGAACAATAAACATTTGCGTTTTTTATTTGGAGCAAAGGGTTGTTCTTGAGATAGTTTTGTAGGCTGGTCTTGAATTTACTGTGTAGCCCAGGCCGACCTTGAGCTCCCAGCTCGCCTGCCTCCGTCTCCAAGTGCAGGGATTGTAGGCACATACCACCAAGCCCAGCTTAAGCCCTTGTTTTGAAGATGTCCCAAGTTAAATTTAACTTCCATTTTAGCCTCCCAATTAGCTGGAACCACAGGGTAGTGCCACTTCTTCACCCAACTGCTCTTGACACTACCTGCGTTATACCTGCATATGAGGCCTGTCACTGGGGGCTCTTACTCCACTCTGCATTTCATCCCCATGAAGACGTGGCTAAATAATGGCAGCCAGGATGGAAATGTTGTGCTGTGACCTAGTTCTCAGATACCCTTGCAGACACCTGGAGGGAGAGGCAGCCTGTGTGGGGCAGCCCCTGGCTTCTTCCTCACAGGTGCCATTGTTTTGCTGAGTTGTTGCTCTTCAGTGGCCCAGTCTCTGGAATCCATTTTGCCAGAAGATGTGTAAATGGAGTATAATTCTCTGTATTCTCTAATTGTGTCCACTGATGCTGGCAGTATTGACAAGGTTTACTGTCCCTGTTGTTACATTTCTCAAGAAGCGTGGGTTAGGAGATGTACTTTGAAGTAAATGCATATGTGGAGTATCTGAACCTCAGGAACTCGTTCTTAAGCTTTGAATAGCCAGCACTTTGATGGCATTCTAGCCTTAGCACATCTATGCCTCAGTTTCCCCATCTTACAGTGCTGGGAAGGAGCCAATTGGCATGTTTTATTCACTGATCAAATATCCTGAGTTCACAGGGAAGGCTGTCTTTCTTCCCTAGCTAGTCCTGTGACCAGGCTGTGAGATGGGCCTCTGCCATTGTGTCCTTATGGATGAGAAGGCTAGTTGTTTATTGTTGATAGTTTTACCATACTAGAACATCAAGGGAGAGAAAAGCTTTTACCAGTGGGTCCTTGGAGTCTTCGAGTATAGATCACGTATCACGAGTATTAGTACTGAGGCTGCACAGGGCTAGCATTCTTTTTATGTTGTCTTTTCTCCCAGCCATTGGGGGCTGGGAGGGGGGTAAGTTGTATTTTTAATGACTGTGCTGCTTTCATGGCTGCTCCTTGAGCCTGCAGGAAACCTGTCTTGGGTCTTACATTCTGTGATAGAATTACTATTCGTAGGTGCCATTTCTGCTAAGCCTCAGGATCGTTTACCCCACTCTTAATAAATGTAACAAGTAGTAAGAAAATGCCCAGAGTCTACTTTAGGGACTCCAGGGTTGAGTGGCCCTTGAGAGCAGACTGTAGTTTCTTGTCCGCCCGTCTGCTTTATGACATAACAGTGAGGGAAATAAGCACAGAGGACAAAGGAGGCAGCAGCATAGCCGCCTCCCTCTTTCTTCATCCATCCTGGTTCCTGGAAGGTAACTTTTTGGAGAAAAGTCTGTTTTCCTATATTCCTTTAAAAGTCTTAGTTAAAAGATCAAATATTGTCAATAAAAACGCTGAAGACTGTTCCTCCATTGGGAGCTCTAGAAAATGTTTGTTCAAGCTCATGTGTGGACGCATGGTCTTGAGAAGGTAGTTGTAAGACCTGAGCCCAGGTGACGCATGCCTGTGACCCTGGCATTTGGGAGGGAGAAGCAAGAGGATCAAGAGTTAAAGGTCATCAGCAGAGACACCCACAGGTCTGTAGCTCCACAGCCCTTGCTGTACCATGCAGATGACAAGTGACAGTGGCAAACCTGCCCCTCAAGAAGTCAGCAGCCACTAACCGATGCCTGTGTCTTGCAGAACTGCTGGAACTGTGGCCGAAAAGCCAGTGAGACGTGCAGTGGCTGCAATATTGCTCGCTACTGTGGCTCCTTCTGCCAGCATAAGGACTGGGAGCGGCACCACCGCCTCTGTGGCCAGAGTCTACATGGCCACAGTCCCCACAGCCAGAGCCGGTCACTGCTCCCTGGAGGGCGGGGCTCAGCCAGGTCTGCTGACTGCAGTGTGCCCAGCCCAGCCCTGGACAAGACCTCAGCTACCACCTCACGGTCCTCAACACCTGCCTCTGTGACAGCCATTGATGCCAACGGGCTCTGAGCTACAGACTCCACCTCCCCTGGTGACCCCTCCACATGGCAGAATGCTTGCAGCAGTGAGCTGGCAATGCGAACAAGTAGCTCTGTTGGGTCATCAGCAGGAAATGAAGTGGCAGGAAGCATCAGAGGTTCCACAGCTTCCCCGGGGTTTGCCACACGTCCTTGGAAGAACTAATGGATCATTCTGTGCACACAGGAAGGAGCTTGAGCTGCCTCCTCCATGGCTTTCCTGAGGTTTCTCTTCCAGCTAAAGCTGGCATAACCAGCCCCTTCTCAGTGTATACACCAGCTCCCTCCGGCTCCCTGCATCAGCAGATTGTCAGTAGTGTCCCAGCAGGCACCAGTGTCCCACAGTGTCCATAGTAGAGGCCTGAAGACTGGTAGCAGGCTTAGGAGGAGGCCCTTCCTTCCCCTGCCTTCAAACAGTTCTTTGAGCCCCATATCCACCCTCAGGTGACACGGATTGGCCTAAAAGAGACTTGGGTAGCACAAAAGCAGTAAGTACTCAGAACTCCTTCCTGAGCCACTCAGAGCTGTTAAGAGGCTCAAAAATGGAAGAAAGAAGTCACTATTTCAGTAAAATCTCTAGTAATGATTAAAAAAATTAAATTAGTCTTCCCAAGCATCATGGGTCATTTTGGACAAGATTTTCCAACCTGGCCATCTTCGTTAGTTTGGAACCCACTCACCCCCTACCCCCCACCCTCCACTCCCAACTCCAGTGTTTCTTTGCTTGTGCTAATAATCTCCACCGCATGGGTTGGTCTGAGAGAGGATAGACCATTGTGTTAGTCTTTTCTCTGAGCATGCTGGCCACACTAAAATGTTCAGTGGATCACCTTGGAAATGCAAAACCCTCTGCCACTGCTTGACTGTTTAAAACAGTCACCTTGTTCTGTGTCCTTTTCTCTCTCGGACTGTGCATGTCTGGATCCTTGGTGACTCGCACATAGGTTCTGTTTGGCACATGTTTAAGCAGTGCTCCTGACCCTGATGGCATTATTCACACCTGGTTTTGACATCACCTCACGGGTTCGTTATCAGGTAAACGTTCTTGGCATCCTTTTTCTGTGTTTGATAGTGTCCCTCACAGCTCAGAGTTTGTGAAGAATGAGAACTGTTTGAAGAGCTTGACCTGCTATTCTTCCCATCTTCAGGAACTTTTCCAATTACCTGATTCTCCAAATAGAAATTGGAGACAAGATCCATTAGTCTTTACTGGACCCCATTGATCAGGCCGAGTACTGCTCACATCTTTTCCCTCGCCATTGTTAGTTGCCAACACCTTACCTTGGCCACTCAGTCTACTCCAGCATCCTTTTAAAGCTCTGTCAGACAATTGGGATGAGTCATTTTTTTGCTTTTGCAAGCTGTGGCCACTATTTGTACAATGACCAAGTCTGAATACTAGCCCTTGCCCTATAAAAGTATGGATGTATTGTCCTTGCACATAGTTAAGGCTGATTTAAAGATACCAAGCCCCTATCTTAATAGAACAAGGGTTTTCAGACTTAGAAACTTAGGCCTTTAAAATCATGTTATTTTAGCATAGAGTACCCAAGACCCACTGCTTGCCAGACAGCCTAGTGCAGCCTGGCCTCACTGGTCCCATCCCATCAGTCTAGTACCCCAGCCACTGGGGACAACTTTTGTTTTACTAGGTAGGGTTAGTACCAGACACAAAACTTGTCCATACTCAGACACAAAACTGTCAAGATCACAGACTTCTGTGAATCTAAGAATGTCTCCTGGTGTACCACAGGTCATTAGTAGATTGGATGAACACATTTTAAGTGTTAAAATCTTTTTGCCACAGGACTAGCCCAGATAGTTGGAATCAAGAGCTAGGACCAATGTGCTAGTACTTACCAGGTTGGAGATTGGTTTATATAGCAAAGGTTTGGGATACAAAATCCAGCTTAGCTATGTGGTTAGCCTGATAGATTCCAAATTTCTATAGTGCTGTTGGGGACTACCTGGCTTCTGTGTCCTGCCTGGTTTGTCTACAGACCTGGGCAGTACTTTATTTACATTACATGGTTCAGGTCCCAGGCTTGCCACTTTCGCAGTCAGCATCACTCTCAAGTGGCATCTGCTTAGGACTTGGCTTTCCAATGTAAGTTGTTCTTTTGGCAGTTCTCTAACTCCTCCCTAGGCAGGAGCAGGAGCAGCATCTGAGGAGCTGGAGTTAGAAGTGAATCCTGGCTCCCCACTGTATTTCTAGTCCGCTTATATGACCCTCTGCCACACAGCTGGGAGTGAACACAAAGTTTCAGGCTGCTCAGGAGGCTGGCCTCTGCAGTAACTACTTGGGGAACAAAAGTGGTCAGGGCTTGGCCATCCAATACCAAGTGAGGGATAAAATTACAGAAACTAGATAACAAAAGTAGCCAAACTGGGAGTCATGCACTGTTTCTCACTCCAGCGAATGAAGACTTGACAAAGCTAGGTTGGCGTGTGACTTATTTGATAGCATGGCTAGCATGGATTTGATTCCCAGTGTGACATAACCCAGCCATGGTGGTGCATACCTATGATCCTAAAACGTGGGAGGTCGAAGCAGAAGGACCAGAAGTTTAAGATTATCCATAGCTGCTTAGCAAGTTGAGACCAGCCTGAGTTACTTTAGACCTATCCCACAAAAAGACTCACTGAAGGGGTCCCTGCAGCTCCTTCAGATTGACTCATGCAGGGAGGTAGGTGGTGGTGAGGGCACAGGCTGAATGGCTGTTCCTGAGGTACAAAGTTATGTGTTGCTTGGATCTGCATGGAACAAGCTGTCTGCCCCCCGAGTCTATCCAGGCATTGGCTGTCAGTCTTCTGTAATGTGGACTCCTTTATCCATTTGACCCCCAGGAAGTGCTTCTTCACATCTTGATGTCAACTTTACCATCTTTAGCTTCCAGAGCGGAAGTGTACGAATTCTTGTCACCTCATAGTGAAGACATTTTTTCTGAGTGGTTCTGGATCTCAGCAGGTGTGTGAGGCCTCCACACAACTGCAAGTGTGTGTTAGTGGTTCTCCTGGAGCATAAGGAATGAGCAGATGGCCTTCGTTCTGGAAACTGCAGACAGGATTGTGGGTTGGATAAACCTTTACAAATAGGACACATCCTGGAGGCTTACTTCAGAACTGGACTGGAACCAAGGTCTCCAGGCTCCTGGCTCAGGAGACTAAGCCAGTGTACTTTGATGAGTGTTAGCTGTTTGCAGAGAACTGGGTGGTGGCATGTTTGAACCAAATGTGAGAAAAGCCAGAAGGAACTGAGCTGGCCATTGTGAGCCAGATGGCCAGCTGTGGAAGATCCTTGATCCAGCAGCTGCTTAGCAGAGCCTGGCCACTCAAATATATTCCTTTAAAGCCAAAATGCTGACTGCCTGCTTCTGCCTCATGTTGACACCCATTTCCAAAGATGATGGAGCAAGTGTGAGCCAGGAGGAAGCCGAGATGGTGGGTGATAATTTCACCATCTTCCCTTCCACAGCCCAAGAGGCGGTACTTCCGCTTAGACCCCGTCTTGTCAGACCTCCTGCTGCCCAGTGTAAACTGTCAGTGCTTATGCCAAAAAGGGCATGTGCAGCTGCAGTCAGGGACAGCCTAGTCCCTGGCTTGGAGTTGCCTGGAAGAAGCTGTAACAATCCAGCGAATGGTTAAAGGGCTGTTTGATATAAGGCCTTCATTCCACTCCTGTGGCTTTCCAAGTTCCTGATGAGGCTACAACGGCTCCATCCCTACAGAAAACCAATAATGTAAATAAAAGCCAATCCTGCAAGCATGGTTTGCAGAGGCGGCAGATGAATGTGAAGCCACCGGCAGGATGCATTTGAGTCTGGTTTTTCTGTGCTTTGTCATTTGACTCAATAGGAACTTTTGTTACTTAACTCTGTGCATAACTTATTTAATGTACTGTATAAATGAACCAAAACTGTTAAATATGTATTTAGTTTGTTCTACTTAAAGTAGTTAATAAAAATGCTATATTCCTTTTCTGACTCAAGCTGGACTAGGCCTGGGGAAGGTAGTATAGTGGTGGAGTGCAAATGCCAAGGCCTGCTGCAGGCTTCCACATGTGGGCACTCGCTCTTCCCTTCCCATCCCAAGTCTTTAGTGAAGCGGCAACTGGTCTCTAAGCATCCTTGCTATGGCCAAAAGATCATGGGATGGGGGTAGGGATAGGAAGGAGGCAGACTGCTAAGAAGATAGGTTTTAACAGAAGTTCTGGAGTGCTTGCAGTTGGACCCCTCCATGATGCTAGTTGCCCCTAACTTCTCTGTCCAGGTGACAGCAATAACAGAGATAGCCTTGGTTCCTTGCACTCTGCTCCATTGAGTGATTTTTTAGTAATAACATTCAGCCACAGAATGGACATTGAGTAGTTTTTCCAAGTAACTTATTTCCTTACAAAATTTCAATATTAACATACTTGGGCTTGTGAGATTTTTATATCCTTTCTGAAGTGGCATTAAATTTTAATTTCACTGATCTTAAGGTTGTGTAATTTGAGGCAGTACTTTCCAAGCTTCATTTAGCTTCATTTTCTAGTATCAAGTGCCCTCTGGAGGACAAAACGGGGCCTGCTGCTTCTGCTTCTGAGAGCTAAGTCCTATCCGGCATGATCCTCTGGCTGCTTTTGTTTTCTGTATTTCAGCCTTTTCTGAGACCACCTCCATCCCGAGTTCAGATGGTTTCTGGGTACATGTTGTAGGAAGTTCCAGAACGCCTCAGGATTCAGCTTTTTTCTGTTTGACTCTACCTTGTTTTGACCTCCCGTAGACCCCAAGGCTTGGCCTTGACATTTTGTAGGACTAAGTAGAATCTTTTCCCCATCCCTGCTTTAGCTAAGAGCTGCCACCCAAGGATGCCCACTTTCAGTGCCCTCCTCACTTCACAGCACCAGAACAAAACATGTAACTACATATATGTCTCCTGTAATGTGGGGGAGTAGCAGTGCCCACCCCTAGGATGTGAGGGTGAAATGTGATAAAAGCCAAGTGGTATATGTGGGATTAGCTTTAGTCAATAACCAAGCTGCAATCCTAAGAACCACAGAAGTTAGATATACAGTAAGGGAAAGGGTTGGGGACAGATATCATTGGGAAGGGAAATAGGATACATAGTTATGAATGGATTGGGTAAGGGGCTGGAACAGAAGCATCAAGTGGAGTCGGGAGAGGAGCTAAATTAAGAGCCATTTGAAGAGTTGTATAGAAACAATACAGTAGGAGCTTAAATATATACATATATGAAAGTTATCTAAAGGAAATCAAATAATGGGGGAGACAGCCCCAGCTGGCTCTCTCCACCAAATGAAACTCCCAGTATTGGTGTTACATCTAATTAAGCTGTTGGCCAAAGGGGTCCCATGGGAATTCCCAAACAATTCCGGCTGTTGCCAAGACTACAGTTTCTTCTCCACAAACTGATGGGAAGGACCCATTGCTGAAGACCACATTGACATAACTCCATTGAACAGGGAGAAGTTGAGCTGTTGCCTAGATAAACCTTCACCCCTACTCTCAGTAGCAGGCTACTCTCTGAGCTCAAGGCCAGCCTGGTTTACAGAGTTTCAGGACAGGCAATGCTACACAGAGAAACCCTATCTCAAAAAATATTATAAAAAGACTAATGACACTCGGCTATACTCCTAGATCGGTGCCTTGCTCAGCCATCATCAAAACCGCTTCTTCCTGCAGCAGATAGGAACAGAGACCCACAGCCAGACACCGTGCAGAGTGAAACACTCTGGAATACGCAGCCCTAAACAGGAAGTCTCCCTCAAACCCCTCCCCTCGGCCCAGGGAACCCCGTGGGAAAAGGGGCTGAAAGGGCCCAAAGGCCCGAGGGTATGGAGGACACAGGCCCTCTAGATCAACATGCTCAAAGCTCACACAAACTCAGACAGGCAGCAAGCGCAGGTCTGCACCGGGTCCTCTGCCGGTTATTGTAGCTCCCAGTTGAGAGGTTTCGTGGGACTCCTAAGTGCGTGAATGAGCGGATCTCTGATTCTCGGGCCTTCTCTTGGGCTCTTTCCCTTCTGTTGGTTTGCTTTGTCCAGCTCTTTATGTGTTATTATTGTCCCTTACAGGCCTTTGCTTTTCTAACAAGAGGCAGAAAAGGAGTGGATCTGGATGGGATGGGGTGGGGGTTGGGGTTGGAAGTTGGAAAGGAACTGGGAGTAGAGGAAGGGGAAATAATCAGGATAAGTAATCAGAGTATCTCACGTGAGAGGGGAAAGTCTACTTTTAATTAAAGAGAGGGAAATTCTGGGAATGGAGTGTGGTAGCCTCTAATCCCAGCACTTGGAAGTGATAACAGAAAGATTTGAGAGTTCAAGATTATAGTGAGTTTGAGGCCAACCTGAGCTACATGAGATCCTGCCTCAAACCAGGGACTGGAGAGATGCTCTTCCAGAGGACCTGGGTTCGGTTCCTAGCATCCATATGGTGGTTCACAACTGTCTATAACCATAATTCCAGAGAATCCAGTGCCCTCTTCTGGACTCCACAGGTGCCAGTCCTGGTACACAGATAAACACAGAATAACCAAAAAAGGGACAAAAACCTTTCTCACATGTTTCAGGTATAGAAAGAGCTCACTGGTTGAGAGCACTGCTTTTGCAGAGGACCTCAGTTTGGTTTCCAGCACTGAGCTCACAATACAACTCCAGCTACCACCTCTGGCTTCCAGGGGTACCAGCAAGCACCCATGCGCATGCACACACATTTTTTAAAGAATCAAATGTTGGGGACTAGAGAGCTGGCTGAATGGTTAAGAACACTTGCTCTTCCAAGGGATCTGATGACCTCATCCAGTACCTGACACATGGCATACACACTCATTACACATTAATAAAAAATTCTTTATGCCACTTTAAGCCAGCTATGGCAGTCATGAGGCATAGCAGGATTGAGGTCAGCCTACTCTGCACAGCAGGTCCCAGGAAACTGCTATCCGCATGGCTGTTCTTGTATTTTCTTCCAGCCAATCTGATTCCTTGAAGGTTCATTAATCCTCAGCCCTCTGCCTGGAACATGCAGGACTTGCTCTGGAATATCTATTTAAGAATGACTCTTCTGGCACTTGGAAGGCAAAGGCCAGGGCTTCATAGTTAGGCCCTGTTAAGAATGACTTCTTGCAGAGCAGTGGTGGCAGCTGCCTTTAATCCTATCACTCAGGCAGAGGTGGGTGGATCTCTAAATTTGAGGCCAGCTGGTCTATAGAGTGTTCCATGACAGCTAGGGCTACACAGAGAAGACCTGTCTTGAAAAACAAAAAATGACTTGGTGACCCTACTTTACAGTCCTCTTCTTTTATCTTAGCGGCTACATCCACAGGAGCTGGTGTGCAAGGAGCTAAGGCTGTCACCAATGGGCACTGTCTAGGTTGCTGCACTTGACCTCACCCCAAGCCATGCTGCAGTCACAGGTGTAGGCAGTTGAGGCTCCAGGACTCACTCAGACTGTCATGGCCTGCTGGCTAACACTGTATTATCCCTAGTGTCTACTACAGAGCATGTTCCCAGTAGCTGTTGGGAGGACTGCCAGAGCCAGTCATAGCAGGCTCTGAGGGCAAGAGTGGTAGGAGATGATGATTTCAAGTTCGAGCCTTTGCCCTGCTGCTGAAAGGCTGAGGCAGTGTTTCTTTAAAGTAGACATCAGTGAAAGACCGAGGAAGGGCAACTGAGAGTAGGGGTGGCCCATCAGCCTACGTGTGATTTAGGGAAAGCAGACTGAATGGATTGGGAGTGGGAAAGACCTCAAATATCAGACAAAAAAATGATTTCAGGGGAGGAGAAATAGAAGCCGTTGAAGGTCTTGACTAGGGATGTGGCGACCATAGGATGAACATTGTGAGGGCCCCCTTCTGGGACATGTGCAGCCTGACGAAGCTGCTGCTGTTGCCACAGTCGTGAGCTGTGAGTTATGGTGCAGACGCTAGATAGAGATGAGGTGGGCTGTGAGGGGACACATCACATCAAAGACACAATGTGCCCCCAGTACCTCCCCACAGGTGAGAATGGCTGCGACTCCAGACCCCTGTACTTCTGGGGCCTGTGTTACTCCCGGGCAGCACTGCAGCTGCCTGGTGCCTGGCCTCCAATTACTCCTTCATTCTGTTCCTTTGCACTGATCTGAAGCTCTCCTGCCCCAACTCCTTTCCTTCCTCTAAAGATCCTGCTTACGCATGGAAATCTCAAACCACGTCACTCTCTCCTAGAGGACTTCCAGCAGTATGGACCTGTTTCCAACTAGCAGTTCTGGGCTGTCACAAGGGAGCAAGACTACAGGTGCCTTGAGTTAGCAAGTAAGGAGGCTGAGGCAGGGGAATAAAAAGTTCAAGACATGCATTGGAAACTTACAGACATCCTGTCACATAACTGAAAGTTAAAACAGAAGTCAAACATGGCGGTATATAGTGAGGCAGGATTACCATCCAAGTTTCACACTGTCTCAAAATTAAGATAAAAAATGGAAGTCTAAGCTGGAGAGATGGCTCAGTGGTTAAGAGCACTGACTGCTCTTCCAGAGGTCCTGAGTTCAAATCCCAGCAACCACGTGGTGGCTCACAACCATCTGTAATGGGATCTGATGCCCTCTTCTGGTGTCTGAAGACAGCTACGCTACAGTGTATTTATATATAATACATTTTTTAAAAATGGCAAGTCTGGGGCTGTAGCTCAGTAGCACAGCATGTGTGTAGCCTGTGAGCCCCTGGACTCACCCCCCAGTACTTCAAAAGAATAAAGTAAAAATAATAATTCTGACACTTAGGAAGCAGAGGCAGGTGGATCTCTGAGTTCAAGCTACACAGTGAGACCCTGCCTAAAAACAAACCTGGAGGCCTGTGTCCCAGCACTTAGGAAGCAGAGGCAGGAACATCTCAGCAAATTCAAGGCCTGTCTGAGGACCTTGTCTCAAAGAAAAAAATTTTTTAATGTTAACTCTTGCTGAACAGAAAACATCCTGGGACATCAAATTAAGGATACACCCCTTGAGAGGAGCTGGCTGGGGTTTTAAGCATCTTTGAGATATCTATCAGTGGGGCCAGATATGGAGGCAGGAAAAATAACTTCAAGGCCCACCTGGGCTACATGGTAAGATCTTGTCTCAAGAATAAAGCAAGGGACTGGTGAGATAGCTCAGTCAGTAAAGCTTTTAAGAAGACCTGAGTTCAGTCCCCAGAACCCATAGCTTTTAAAAGCCAAGATAGGATTGTGTTCTCAGGGTTTGTTAATTATCCAGCCAGCAAAGCCTCAGCAAGCTCTAAGTTATTAAGAGACATTGTCTCAAAAACAAAAAATCTAAACCAGTACCTGAGGAACCATACCTGAGTTGTCCTCTGGCACGTGTGTACACACGCACGAACATGAACACACACTGAAACCACAGTGTGGGTAACAAACCTCTCCAAGATGACTCAGGGCCCATGTGGAACAGGATCAGATACTGGCTGCTCATTCTGGAGCCTGCTGGATTTAGGCCCCTGGGCCCAAGGCATTCAGGCCTCTCTTGAGGCCACTGGAGAGAACTACAGAAGAGGCCATTTGCATTCGTGCCAGGAGAGCTGCTTTCCTGGCCATACCCCAGCACCCAGCAAGGATCTGGCAATCAGACACAGGGAAATGAATGAAGCAGCACTCGGACCCTGGCCACCAGCCTTGGCTTAAAACCTTACTGAAGCTTCCAGAATGAAGCTCCTGTAAGGGCACTGCCTTTCTAGCTGCACCCCCCCCCCAGTCTTCCCTCCCCCTGGTCTCAGTATCCATCTTGTTTGGCTTCCATTGGTTGATTGGAGTTGAGTATCCCTGCCACTCTGAGCTTGGGATTCCTATGTTTGAGACAGGTGACAGCCATTCCGTGCTTTTGTAAGACCACACACCTCCCTATGGAGTACCACTTTAGGTGTCACCATTGGCTACTCTTCAGTCTTGTCCTGACCTGCTGTGGCTGGTAGGACTCTTGAATATGCTAGGAGGAGACGGTGGGGAGAACAGACCAACCGGGCAGGTTCTGCATAGGATAGGCCCCTCAAGGAATCCAGCCAAGCAAGCCCTTTTGAACACTGAGAGGGCTCTGTAGGGAGAGGTTGAGCTTAGGCCGTATCATTCCTCTTTTCCAGACAGTGCTCTGGATGGAGGGTCTGAGGTAGGATGGCCTTTAGCTGAATGATGATGAAGGTCCTGCCAGTATGGCTGCTTCACCTGGGGACCAACTGCAGCTCTAAAGATAGGCTTTCTTCCCTGAGTCAAGGAAAGAGAGAGACCACCACAGGTGACTACCAACTTTATTGCCTCTGTGCTGAAGACCCAGGCTGGGGTTCAGAGATCTCTGGGGGGCAGCAGGCAACTCTAGGCCCAAATTATTGCTACTTTGCAAGGTCATCTTGGGGCTTCCCATAGTGCCCTGAGAATGGGTGGGGTATGAGCATGCAAATGATATGTAAATGACATGCAAACCAACCCAGGATCTTCCAGAGGTCTCTGGTACAACTACTAATGCTAGAAATGTTAGGACTGACCCCAGGGTGATAGACACCCAGGTCTCTACACTATGCACTGTGTTGGCATGGCCTTAAGGGTCAAGGTTCCAGGGTTTGAGGGGGGTCCCTGAGCATCAGCCCTGGTTCTGCCACTGATTGAGGAAGAACAGAAACATAACCCCAAAGCAGTAAGCAGAAAGAAGAACTCCCCTAGGCAGCCAGAGAGGTGAGGGATCTGCCTGGGTCACACAGCAAGGTAGAGGAAAGGGAGACCAGAATCTGGGTTTCCTGAATCAGGCAGAAGCCCAGGTGCTTGGAAGTTACAAACAGTAAAATAAATAAAGCAAGCAAACGGCCTGGCTCCTGATTCCTGGGCTGAGAGACCCTGTACCAGCTGACCAGGCCTTTAGCCTGGGAACAGGCAGACTCCTTGATCTTAGCGTAGAGTTGGCCAGTGCAACGGGCTCTAGAGTAATAGGCAGGGCTATAGTCACCAGCGACTCAGTTATTATTCATAATCCACCAGGAGGCTGTGGATGAGAAGTTGGGGCGTCAGGAGATATTGGGGCTCCCCTCTTGCGTCCCAGAACTATTTGAAGCACAGGGATACAGCGCACCTGGGAAGAACACAGTGGTGAGAGTGTCTGGCGCCCGCAGGTGATCAATGAGGGTGCGCTGGAAAGCCTTGCTGCAGGGTGACTGCTGGTGCCTGGGAGGCCATGGAATAGACAGAGGCTGAGTCATCTGCTCCAAGACTAGTGCTCTAGGTCATTCACGCTTAGTCCAGCTCAAGGCACCAACCATTCTATTACTGCTTCTAGCCTCAGTTTTCCCCTTCAGAAAACTGGGAACGAGATGAAGGCCCCTAGCACGGGGGCCTACTGACAGTAGTGTACACTGATCGAGTGCATTCTGTGCATCTGTACTGCATTGAGTTTGGAGGGCTTATGTTAGACAGGGTCTATACAGTTCAGGCTACCCTTGAATCATTGGTCCTCCTGCCTCTGTCTTCCAAGCGCTGGGACCATAGGCTGCTGTAAGCATGGCCAGCTTACATTATTGCTTTGGATTTGATTTGTTGTTTTGGTTGGTTGATTGGTTTTGGGGCTATTGGGTTTGTTTTTGGAGACAGGGCTTTGCTGAATTTGCTGTGAGACCTAGATTGGCCTTGTAGTCGGAGCCTTCTTCCCTCTGCCTTCAGGGTTAACAGGCCAGCACCCAATACCTAACGCATTTATTCCTTACATGTCATCTCACCTGGGACCCACATGTGTTAGGTTAGTTATCTGAAGTCACACAGCCAGTGAGTAGGGGAGCAGGACTTGAACCTGGTCCAATGCCCTCCAGAACCCCATCAGTGTCAGATGTTAGACCACCACTCACCTTCTCCAGGAGGCCTCATCCTGCCAGAACTCATATAGGGTGAAAGCAGCATTGTCTAGCATCTTCTGGGCAGATACACTGCAGAACCAAAGAGGTAGCCAGGCTGGACCACAGCTATGAACACCACTGCCTACCTGCCAAGGGTCTCATGGGAGCCCTGCCCAGAGTACCCAGTCCACATCCACCTCTGCTCCCACCCGCTCACCCAGCCCACTGGCTCTCCAGAGACTCACTGCAGACAGTGGCTTTGGGCTCCTGTGAAGTTCATGTAGCAGCACAGAGCACGATGGAAATCCTGCAGGGCATCCTCTGCCACTTGTACTTGCCTCTGTGCTACAAGGATGTGCTGGCAAGGAAGCAGCTAGTCAGGGCTAAGCTGAGCTCTGTTTAACCCAGCTTTCCTGATGTCATCCAGATCTGCCCCCTGTGGGATCAAGTTCCCAAGGCCAACAAGACCCCCCAGCATCTGACTCCATCCTCCAAGACTGACCCTGTGCAGTACCACCTCCCACTGTGCCTTCTAACCTCCATTCCTGCCTCAGGCCTGACTTTCACAGATACAGATGAAAGAACAGAAAACCTAAGGTCACAGAGCAAGAACTCCTGCCTCCCAGATCTGGGCACTTCTTTCCAACTTACTGAGTCAAGACCCTTGGCAAGGTCCCCTTCATGCATGGGTTCCAACCGTGGTGCCTGCAAGAGACACAGAATATAAACGGAGCCTCTGTGTATCGACTCGGGCAGGTGCGACAGGAGCCCTTCTGAGGGGCACTGGCCACCCAGCCCCTTACCTTGCACTCAAGCTGGTCTATGAGCTCTTGGAGGCGGTTGACCTGCAGCCGCCACTGCAGCTCAGCCTCTGAACTCCGCCCTAGCAGAGGGACCATGAGGACATCAGCCAGGCGCCCTGAAGGGAGGCTGCTCAGGGTGAAGTGGGAACATTGGCAGAGCAAAGCCCTGAGAGAATAGGAGACGCCACATCTTTCCTGGCCCTATGCACCAGATCCTACCCTGCCACAGGCACACCTGTATCAGAGGATCCAGGAGACCAGGTTGGTGACCAACTGATGCTCCTCAGGGCTCTGCGTCCTGCCCTCCGACTGCCACAGGACCTACTCTGCACTTTGATATTTTCTTCATCCAACCTAGAAAGTAGAAGGTTAGTCCAGTGTCCTCTGACCCATAGGGTCAAGGACTGAGATTTCAGCCCAAGACCAAGCTTAGCTGGGGCAAGACAGGTCTCCTGGGTCTTTGAAGCCCAGACCCCAAACCACTAACCCCTTCTCAGCAGTTCATGCCTCCCTACCCAAGAACGTGGCCTCCAGAGGCTGGATGGATCGTGATACTGAGGAGTTTGGAATGCAGGAACAAACGAAACCCATACACCCACAGCCCAGCAGCACTGACATACCGCTGGCCACGGGCCTGGGCCTCCAGAGTGTCTGATGCCCCCTCCAGGGAGTTCTGTAGGGCTTGTAGCTGATTCGCAGTCTCCCGCAGCAGGAATCGTGTGACAAACTGGTCCACCTTGGAGGCCTGTTCATACTCCTGCGGGCAGGGCAGAGGGTATTGTCATCATCGTCATTGTCATTGTAAGAAGGAGCTTATCTTGCTCATGAGAGCAACAGTGAAAGTGGATGGACAGAGCATGCAGGCCTGGTGCAGGCTAGTTACCACCACTTTCTAGCCCAGGCTGGCTTTGAATTGTGATCCTCCTGCATATGCCTCCCTAGTGCTAGAATTAAAAATGGGTACCACTCTATCCAGCTTCTAAGGTCCCTTTTCCCAGTCCAGATGGGCATTGTTCATCCTCACAGATATGAGGCTAATTCACAGGAATCGTACCATGCCGGCATGCTGGGTTTTCCAGGATCTCGATTCCTCTTCGAAGTTAAGGCTCATTCCCACCTTTGCAACAGCTCGGGAGGCCTCTGGACATACACAGGCAGGGTGAGGGTGCAGGGCACTAAAGCCAGTTTTACACATGGTACAAGATGGTGGAGGATAGGACCCCTTACTGGTCTGCATTTGTTTGTTCTTTCATTATTCCATTCAGTGATCCATTTAACAAACATTTACTGCATGCATTTTGTGGGAAGCTACAAATACAAGACATCCAGGTCACTGGACAGACACAAACACTTAACTGCAGCCTCCCCTCAGCTCCCTGAAGGTGAGCAGAGACAGGGATCCTGACTATACATCAGACCTTGTGCCAACCATCTTGGAACACTCACACTCCTCAGCTGCTTTCACTTTGTGCCTCAGTTTCTCCCACAATACCACATTAAGGTTCCCCTCAATTACTTCCTAGTGCTTGCAGCCTAAGTTGTCAATCTGAAAATGTCACCACTATTGTGGAACATAGTAATCTGCCCAGCTACTGCATGGACAGTCCAGGGTACCCTTAGAAGCCCTCACCCCCACCACACACCCAAACTTAAAATGAGAGACAGGAGGAGCCACAAAGATCCAGGCTCCATGGCAACACAGACAGTGGGTTTCATTTTTGGTGTATGACCTGCTTTGACTCAACTAAGATAGTAGCTTCTGGACCAGGCTTATAACAAACGGGATAGAGTAGTGCGTGAGGCCTGCCCTAAGTCTGTGGGTCTGTTTCCATGACATCTTTTTAGTAATTTCCCTTTGTATTTTCTGCTGTTTGCAACCAAACCTAGTTGTCATAACCAACCTCCTTATACCAGACTCAATCCCAAGAATTTTGTTTATCCATCATTAACAACTTTTAGTAACCATAATTGACTCCACTTTGTATCTGGGGCCTTGAGAGGTTGAACCTTAGTCAAGGTTAAACAGCTAATTGTGGCGGGCCAAGATTTAAATCAAAGCCAGAGGAATTCCCCTCTACTCACCCTTAAGCACCTTATAAGCATTGCTTCGTTAAAGCACTAGCCCTGTTTTGCAGCCGGGAAGCTAAGACCAGAAGAGGTCATAGGCAGTGAGCAGTGGCCAGAGTCTCCTGGGAGTTCCAGGGGAAGAGCAGAGTGAGGTCACTTGTGAGCTCACAATACTATTACCCTGATGGGGCGGGGTCAAACTGGGACCCCTGGCTAGAGGGCAGGGCTGAGGCAGCATGGGCAGTGGCTTCTAGTGACCAGTCCTATCATGGGAAACAGCGGTTCCCACAAGAGGACCAAAGCACCCAATCAGGCCAGCAAGGACAGGCCACCTGACATGGACAAGGCCCGTCACAAGCAGTTCTTCAGCCACCTCAAGCGGAAGAAGCCAAGTGTGAGTATAGAGAGACTGGAAGGGACGCTGGGTGTTGGAGTCTACACCTTTAGCGAGGGTCATGGGAGGTTAGAGAATCTCTCTAGAGGAGCAGGATCCCTGGGGCCCATATAGGTAATGTAGAGGTTCTAGAAGTAAGGGCTGGGAGGCGGGGGTGCGCTCTCACATCCAGGGATCAAGCATAGTGTCTGGGACCACAGACCTGAAATGTCCTTTACTCCCTCTCTCCAGCCCACAGCCTCACAACATGCCACTTTCCCCTTTTTTCAATGGCGAGAGGCTCCTGACCCTGCCCGGGTGGGTGAGAACCCCCGCATCAAGGCTGGGAAAGTATGCAGTTATTCAGCCTAGGGTGGGCAATGGGTTTTTGTGGGGGGGGGGCAGGGTCCCAGGGTGCGGGGCATATTGGGGTTTGGGGGGTTGGGTTGGGTACGGAAGAAACCTCAGGCCCCGCAAGGGCGTGTTCTTCCCTTCACACCGGCCCACCCCCAGACCAAGATCGTGCTGCTTTTCCCGCTGGACAAGCGGCAGCAGCTGGCCGAGGCAGCGGCGGGCCCATTTGTGCGGCCCGTGCGGCCCGCTGAGGACCCGCTCGGCGCCCCGACGTGCTTCCCAGCCACGGTGGCGCCTATGCTACGTGGGGCAGGCGACGGCGTGGACAGGCGCGAAGGTGCGCGCGCGAGAGAGATGAAAAGGATCCTGGTGCTGCTGCTGCAGCTGGACGCGAGGCTGCAGGAGGAGGGGCGTCGAGTGGCAGGCAGGCCGGGGGGCGGGGCCAAGGCCCAGCAGTACTGGCAGCCGCTGTATGCGCACCTGCTGACCCAACGCGAGGCCTGCGGCGAAGGCGACCCCCGCGAGGAGCAGCCGCGCAAGCGGCGCCGCTGTCCTCGCCCGCGGCCCTGAGTGTCTGGCACGACCCCTAACGCCAGGACTCTGCTCAATAAAGAGCACATAGCAACCCTGGCGTCTGCTACTTCTGTCCCTGCTGTCGGTCCCAGGGTCAAAATTGAGGCCCTGGGTGAGTAGGAGAAATCGGTACTTAGTACAGCCACCACCACAACCTGAGCTAGGGCTGCCTTTAACTTACTTTGTGGCACTAAGGTCAGCTCATGCCAAATCCATAGATTCAAAGTGGGCTTGAGCAAACTACTTGGAAACGCTAGGAAGAACTTGTTTCAGGCAAAGCCTTGGAGTCTCCAAGAGTCCCCAACGTTCAAAAATCCCTCTTAGGCAGAGGAAGGTTTTCAGGAAGAACAGGTAGGCTAGTCAGTCATGGTGGGGCTGCAACCTCAGATTCTGCTTACAGTATACACTCAAGAAAAGGGGCTTTGAGGTTGGGGATTTAGCTCAGTGGTAGAGCGCTCGCTTAGCAGGTGCAAGGCCCTGGGTTCGGTCCCCAGCTCCGAAAAAAAGAAAAAAAAGGGGGGGGGCTTGAACCTCTAGTCTCTCACCCTACTGCCTGACTGTTCCAAGCACTCAACTCCCCCAAATTTTAGTCAAAGCACTTTCCTCCGGAGGTACCAGTTCCATCCTCTACCCCATTTGAGGCCAAAAGCTTCTTCCAAACCACTAATCTGTCTGTGGCAAATTAGTTTCCCCTGCTTATAATCCCCACTGTCTCCCCGCTACCCCTCCAACGGCCAAGGCTAAAATTAGTGCATGCGCATCCAGCTCCCCATCCTGACTACCTTCAGTGCTTGCCCTCTGCACCTTCATACTGACATGGCACCAATGGCCTCCAATGTCACTCTTTATGTGAGAGAAGCAGCATGCTCTGGGCAGAAGCCAACCGCTGGCTTTCTAGGATTCCACACCCAGCTTCAGACCAGACCCTAAAGCCACCACTTTCGACTGTGACAATACCAGAACTCAAGATGATGGGGTAGGAGTATCGTGAATTCAGTGCCACAGGTTGCTTCAGAAAACAAAAATTCTTGAGTTTCCTTTCCTGCTACACACTGAAAATGCTTCACCTGGGGCCAGAGGTGGCAGGCAGTCTCAGCTCACTAGAAATAAGCAATGGAGTTGAGGATGCACTTTTGTTACCATCCACAGGTTGGAATTGTGCTGGAAAATGTGTGACAGACACAGCATGTCTCCCTGCTTGATAGCTAACTGTCTGTCCAGTGTTACTTGCACACGTATGCTTGACTCAAGCTGGCTCCATCATCTCCCCCACAATTGTAATTGGGAACTTTAAGAGACCTTCCCAGTTACATCCAGGTCAGATTCTCTTCCTAAGACCTAGTTTGCCCCTGTGATCCAGAAAAAATCCAGGATCCTTGTAATAAAATCCTTATTTTAGCTTAAGTGCACCGAGTCTTCTATTTGCAACCAAAATGGTCTATGCAGGAGGCCGGGCTCACTGCTACCTTTCGGAGTTAGAAACACCACAAAAAAAGATTTGGACTTGCTTAGGGCTGCTATGTGAGCTTCAGACCTGAAGGGGTCAGGCCAGACCCCATATGGCTATCACGGCTGGGCACAAGGAAAGTACTTGTAGATGTGTTGTTTCTCTTTAGAACTGAGAGTTAACATGCTGTACATCTAGCCAGAGTACATAAATACTCCATCGGTTGGGAAAAAGAATTAAGTACTCTGTTGGCCAGACAGGCCCTTAACATGGGTTCCCAAACGGCTGCTGCCACCAGCCCACGCAAGGGGTGGGGGTGGGGTGCCTGCAAGACTGAGGTCATAATGAGCCCAATCTAAGTTCCTTCAACGATTCCTTCCCACCTCTAGCCAAACTTGGTGACGTGCCAAGAGAGCTGCCTAGGAAAGGTGGGACCCTGGGACCCTAAGGAGGAATCAAGTTTTGACTGACACTTTGTTGAGGTAGTGCCACAGAAAGGAACGCTACTCTAGAGAGGCAGAACCTCATAGCTAGAGGCGGAGCCGAGAACTGAGAGGGCCGGTTATCCGCCCAGAAGGCCCATTAGGGCTTCCGGGCGCACTGAACACTGAAGGTGGCGTCGGTGCACCGGTCTCGCGGTGCCCGCAGGCTGCCTTCATTGAACCGAGTTGCTGTGGTAGTGGATCAAGGCTCAGGCTTCACCAAGGCAGGCTTCGCTGGGGAGATCAAGCCGCGCGTCGTGCTGAAGAGCTCGAATCTGATGCCCAGTTGGGACCGGCCTGTGCTGCCAGGAGTACCCGGTTGCGAGCTGGCGGGAGGCGTGGCCCGCGCGCACCCTATCAAGCATGGAGTTGTAGTGGATTGGGACGCACTGGAGGGACTGTGGGAGCGCCTAATGGTGGGAGGCCTGCAGATCCACCCGGAGCAGTGGCCTGTACTGGTGAGCGACTCGCCATCAGCACCACCCGAGGGCCGAGAGAAAGTGGCTGAGCTGCTGTTTGAGGCCCTGACAGTGCCTGCGTGCCACATGGCCAGCACGGCGCTGCTGGCACTCTGCTCCGTCGGAGCTTTCAGTGGGCTGGCTGTGGAGGCGGGAGCGGGCGTGTGCCACGCCACACCCATCTACGCGGGTCACTCGTGGCACAAGGCCACCTTCCGTCTGAATGTGGCAGGCAGCACCCTGTCGCGCTACTTTCGCGATCTGCTGGTGGCATCGTGCCCAGATCTTCAGCTGCATGCCCTGCCCCGCAAGACCGTTACACAGCTCAAGAAGCGCTGCTGCTATGTGTCGCTAGATTTCCAGGGTGATATTTGTGACCCTGCCCGCCACCAGAGGGCCTGTTTTTGCCTGGGCAAAGGCTGCTACGTGCGCCTAGGCAGTGAGCGCTTCCGCTGCCCTGAACCCATCTTCCAGCCAAGTCTCCTAGGCCACCCTGAGCCAGGACTGCCCACGTTGGCCTTCCAGGCACTGCAGAAGATACCCACAACACTGCGGACACGGCTGGCCAATACGGTGGTGCTAGCTGGTGGTTCCACCCTTTTCCCTGGCTTTGTGGAGCGCATGAACCTGGAGCTCCAGGCACAGTGCCGGAGGCATGGGTACCCGGCCCTGCAGCCCTGTCTGGTGGCTCATCCTGGCCGGGGCACAGCTGTGTGGACTGGAGGTTCTATGATGGCCTCCTTGCACTCCTTTCAGCGCCGCTGGATGACTCGGGCCATGTACCAGGAATACGGCCCTTTCCTGGTGCGAGAAGTGTTCGATTGAGTTTTATATTGATCGAGAATGGATGGTGCCACCAGGGCGCACTTCAGGGGCTACTTCGGGAACAGAGGTTGCAATTCTGTCCTAGCATGGAGAACCAGATAAATATTAAAGTGTTCACAGCTGGCAGGGTTATCATATGGGAATGGCCTGCCCTTTTCCTTTTCTGAGCTAACCCTGACCTTCATTTTGCTTTCAATTTGAATACCCAAACCAGTTTAGAGAATGCCAGTTCAGCAGGGCCAAGCTTAAAAAACAACACTTGGAAAACACATGAGGGAACTAGAAGTCCTGTCCCTAGCTGTGTGCTCAGGTCTCATTTTTCCTTTGTTTGTAGAAAGTGGGGTCAGAGGGCAGTATAGTTCAGTACCTAACAGATGCAAGGCCTTGGGTTCTATCCTCAGTACCAAAAGAAGTATGGTCAGGTAAACCCCAGCCACATCACCCCCTACCCTCAGAGGAGCTAAGGACACAGGGAGAAGAGATCTTTTTCTCTGTTTTTGAGATAGGATCTCACTATATTGCCCAGGCTCTCCTGCCCCTTCCAAGTGTATCATGAAAATTAATCCCAGCACTCAGGAGGCAAAGGCCTGTGGATCTCTGTGTGTGAGGCCAGCCTGGTCCACAGAGCAAGTTCCAGAACACCCAGAAATACACAGAGGAAAAAAAAAAGTATAAGCTACCACACCTGTTCTTGCCAAAGATGGTTCTTAACACATAAAAGGAGGGTTGGTTTTGGTTTTGGTCACTTTCTGGGTCTGAAGCGCTGGCTGTCAACACTTGTCTACACAGGTCATAGCATTGGCCAACAAAGCAGGCCTATACACACCTACCGTCTCAAATGTCCTGGGGTTAGGCCCAGCCTCATGGGCTCCATGTACCAGTAGGCATTTATGACCTCATCTATGCCCCAGCCTGTGCCTACTGGGTCCTGGCTTAACAGCTCTCAGCAACTGTAACAGGCCAACAAAAACCTGCTCTGTAGCCTGCATGGTTTTGGGCACAGAGAACAGAGCAAAGAACAAAACATAAGATGTCTGCCTGCTCCTCCCTCAACAGGGGCTCACTGTAGCCAGACTGGCCTGGAACCGGCAGCAAATCTTCCTGCCTCTCCTGAACATTGAGATTCCAGGTGTGAGCGAGCCACTGTGACACACTCAATTGTTCACTATCATCCCTGGCTATAGACGAGAAAACTGTGGCTCTGGGAGTAAAGGGCACAGTCATTAAGTGCTAGAACTTGAACCCAACCTCCATTGCCACATCCCTGAGCCACAGCAGGACAAACACTTCAGGTTCCCCACAGGCCCTTCCTTGCACTTACCAGCTTTGTCGTGTCCATGGCAGTGAGCACCGCACGGTTCAGAGACTCCAGCGCAGCCAGCACAGGCCGATAGACACCCAGGTGTGTGGAGAAATAGTCTACAGACAGGGGAGGTCCAAGGGTTCCAGCCTAAACCATCTCCCCAGCCTGGGATTCTTTGGCTGCCCTAGCCTTCCGATCCCAAGAGGCCAGCACCATAAAGCATCCCTTATCACACACACCCACCCACCCAGGGGCTGCGACCCAAGGCCTACTCACCACACAGTTTCTCTGTTTCTAAATTGCTGTGGAGGGAAGAGAAACATCTTTCAGACTCTTAGGACCTGGGGCCTAGGGAACCAGACATAGATGTCAGTGTCCTCACCCCTTCTACTCAGCCTCACATGGTGTATCTGGTGGGTGAAGGGTCACAGGCCCTTCAAGAGAGTCAACCCAAGTTCTCAAAGCTTTGAATGCTGACCTAGTCTGGGATTTACACTAAGGAGATGGGGAGGGAAGGGAAGGGAGCTAGGGCAGCTGTGCATGTTCATGGAGTCTGTGCGTCTCCAAGTGAAGAATCGGGGAAGTTGCATACACTTGAACCAGATGTGGACATGTGAACTTGTGGGAGGTGGGGAAGTGTGGATTCCAGGCAGAGGCAGGCAGAACCCACCTGTCCTCAAACATCCTCTACTTGGGAATGGAAGGGCTGAGCATGGTTGGTGACTCAGGTCTGGTTATTCTGGGGTCCCAGCTGGAATCAGTGTAGCAACAAGACTGGAGCTGGAGAAGGTGTGGGCGGGTTGAAAGTCTGCACTGGGCCCTGTCGTCTTTCCCCACCCCCTGTCCTCCAGCAAGAGCCTGACAGCAGGGGACACAGTGGGTTGGGACAAGCTAGCCTTGCTCTGCCATAGCAAGCCAATCCTTCCATTGTACTCACTCAGTAAGCTGCTCATCGATGCCGCTGAACAGTTCCCGCAGCTCCGCAGAGCTGAGAACCCCATCGGCAAAGTAATTCTGGAATTCTTCAAACGAGAGCTTACCATCATCTGGGGAGAGACAGGGCATGGTGTTGCTACCCTTGAGTCCTAGCCACATCCTATCCCCAGATCCAGACTCCCCAGAGGCCAGCAGCGTTCACAATCTCTCGGCCAGATAGCCCAGGGCTCTGACTCCACTGGGGGCCCTATTTTGAATAAAAGGACAAGAGTTCCCCAAAAAGTATATGCTGAAAGAAACAGGGCCCACCTTATCCAGGATACATTTGGTTGGGACTCAAATGTCTGCCAAGTGGAAACATGAAAGAACAGCCAGGGACATATCAGAGCATAGCTTAGGACTCGAGGGCACAGCCCGTGGCCCTGTAGACTAGCCTTGCCCCAGGGTAGACAAGACCTCCATGTTCTGGCCCCAGGACCTTCCCAGGAAGTGACAGAGAAGCACTGGAAGCCTGCCCACCAGCCAGACTCCACAGCGCAGGGGACTGGCTGGGATGTGAAAGAGCTTCCCCTCCTGGGGCAGAGGCAGAGAGGAGGAGGAGAGCAAGGCTAAAGACAATGGGGTTTGCTCTGTCTGAGTGATGATGCAAGACGGGAGGTCTGAGTCTCTGCAGCAGAAGGTATTGAGAGCAGGTATCTTTTGGGGGGAGAGTGTTAGCTTTCTTCTTTTCCCAAGCCAGGGTTCTCTGTGTGGCCCAGGCTGTCAAACTCAGAGATCCGCCTGCCTCTGCCTCCTAAATGCTGGGACTCAAGGTGTGCGCCACCATCACCCAGCTTGAGAGTATGTATGTTAAATTAATGGCCCCCATCAATTTGAAGAGAGCCATGAAAAGGCAAGCACTGAGAACACAAAGAAGCTGAAACAAGAGTCTGCAAGCCCAGGGAGAGGAAAAGTGAAGGCCAAATGCGTGCTCCACCCACCCTCATTCAGTGATGTACCACACAAGTCTGGATCCCAGGCCCACAACTGACTCACTTCTCCGAGCCTCTACTACTCCTTTGCCCATGAAATGGAATGAAGAATTCCCACCTAGCAAGCTGTTGTAAGGACATCACAAGGCCTTGTACACCCATCACCGAACTAGAGAACTGTCTTAATATAAGCCCTTACCTCCAGCCTCAGATCACCCCACACTTCCCTGAATCCTACTCAGTACACTCCCCAGGAAGGGTTCCGTGCTTGATCTCCCCCGTTTTGGGGCTCTCAAGACTTTCCTCCAAGCTGCATCTCCAAATCCCTAGCTCTCTTTTGGTTCTTTCCACCCACCCCCACCCCCCCACCCCCGGAGCTGGGGACCGAACCCAGGGCCTTGCGCTTCCTAGGTAAGCGCTCTACCACTGAGCTAAATCCCCAGCCCCTAGCTCTCTTACCCTAGCCCCCACTCTCCAAGTCTCTGGCTCGAATACTCTGCCTCCTACATACATACACACACACACACACACACACACACACACACACACACACTGTGGGACCCAAGGGGGGGAAAAACACTCACCATTCTTGTCTGCTCTGCGGAAAACCTAAGGGACAAAGGGGAATAAGTGGACACTCTGAGTGGAGTCAGAGAGGTAGGAGTCCCCCTCCCAAGCCAGCGGGGCTCCAGCTTGCCAGCCAGCCCCCCTGCATCGCCTTCCCCTGCCCAGGGCGGTCCTGCAGGAGTCTCCAGCAAGGCAGCACAGGAAGATCGCACAGCCAGCCCCAATGCTGACTCCCTCCTGCTGTGGGGCTGGCTTCACGGTGGGTGGGTGCTCCTGACCAGCTCTCTGTACCTTCACTTCCCACAGCTGGAGTCAAGCCCGGGTTCGCTCTGATGTAGCAGCCTTTGGCATGTTCCCAGCTTGAAAAAGCTTGGACAGATGGGCTACGATTCGTCCTGAGAAGCCTTGGAAGCCATATCAGATCTGAATCCCACCCCCACCCCCACCCCCACCCTCAGACTTTTCTGGGTGTTCTCCCAAGTCCACACTATTCTCCATCTACCCTCACTGAACAGGCTCTTTCCCTTGTGCCTGCTTAAGACTGGCCGGCAGTGGCTAGCCCACAGTGCCAGTAGGTACTTTGGTTTTCCCACTAGTATGTGAGGGAGCAGCTTAACCCTTTCAGGGCTGGGACCTCTTATAAGGCCAACTCATCATGAAGACTGTGGGCATGTGTGTATACACATTTGTGTGAGGGGCAAGGAGGATGGCAAGGGTTAGTAGATTTTATTTGTAGAGGCAATGATGAGACAGACAAGTTCAAAGCCTGGACAGAACCCATATAGCACAGGGTCCTGAATGCTAAACCTTTCTATCCAACTCCCCCAGGGTCACTGGGCTAACCAACCAATGTAACCCTTAAGGCCAACTGAGAGAAGCTCTGCTACTAGAGTGGGATCACGACAGCAGCTCAATGTGGCCTGGCCGGGGTCATTAGGATGGGCAGGAGAGCTAGGCTTGGAATGAAGACACCCCATCCACATCCCAGCACGCCTCTTGACCTGGAACATGCCTCCTCGGGCCTGAAGGACCATGGTCAAGGTGCTGAGTCACTAGGGCATTGGGGAGGGGGCAAAACAGCCTCTTAAATTGGCAGAGACTTCTAGAGTAGGGCAGGAGAGAGCCAGGACTTGCTGAGCACATAGTAAAAGGGGAAAGAGGGGTGCTCAGTGCAGTGAGCAAGACAAGCTTGGATGCTCTACAGCTACAAAAGGGGGCCCAAGGCCACCTGCGGCCCATGAGAGGAGTCCCTTACCAACTGTAAGACTCCGCCACCTTTGATCAGGCCTGAGGCTTCTGGGGTAGGGCAGAGCTCCTTCTAGGTCTAGGCTCCCCTGTCCTATCAGCCCAGCAGGGGCTGCCATGGAGCCGGCTGCTGTGACTGAGTGCTGACAGCCCCTAACCCCATTGGGCACATTTGGGGTGAGGGGCAGTACTGCTGAGGGACAAGGAGAGGCACGGAGCGGCACAGACAGCACAAGGAACACAAAGGCAGGAAGACCAGAACAGTAGGGTCACAAATAGTCTAGGAGAGGGACCGAAGCAAGACCAACAGATGCGGAGGGAGAGACAGAGATACGGAGGACTGAGACCAAGGGAGCCCGATGCCCGCCCACCGGTGCCCCACTCACGTCCTGAAAAAGCGCGTGTCCCGCGGCAGGCGCAGAGTGTCGCGTCGGCTGGGGCGCAGGTGGCCCAAGCAGGCACACAGTGAGCAGCCCAGCGCACGCCATGGCTCAGAGGCTTGCAAGGCTGCGGGTTGCGGTTACCAGGCCGCCCAGGCTGGTTGGGGGCGGGGCGCACGCCCATTGGCCCAAGCACGGCCCCGCCCCTACCTGGCCTCGGTTTCCCCGCCTGGAAGAAGCTTCCAAAAGGAGTGGGGTAAGGAGTCACCACAGAAGTCACTGACAATGACATCTTGCCAGGAATCCCACAGGAACGGGCACTCCACCTAGTCGGGTGTGGGCAGGCAAAGCTCTAAGTGCAGGAGTCCTAATAGATAAAACCCACAAGCTTTTTACATCTGGGCATCTATCTGAGCATTTCCCTGCCAAATGAGGATAACAATAGCGCCCCCCCATCCCCCTCCCGCCTGTAAAGGAGAAGTAAACATAGCGCTTAAGATTGTAAATGCTCAGTTCAGAGGACTTTCACCTATGGTTTAATGCAAGCCATGGATTTCCAGTCACTCAGTCCTTCACCCAGATCTCTGCCCCAGCACTTTCCCTGGTCCTCTCACAAGGCCTAGAGAGAGGGAACGCATACTACAAATGCCCCACCCCACACACACACACAGGAAAGCATACAGCACAAACACAGTTCACTGTGTGTTGCATCTTTACTAATGCTCAGAAATGACCAGAAGGTGCGCAACAAGCAGACTGACACTTTTCTGTACTTAGGTAACACACATAATCTCCTACCCATCACTTGGTCAGTTTTCCTCTTCTCAAGGGGTTACAAATTGAAAGGAAATTAAGTCAGGTACAGGGAATGAACATTCCCCCCAACACTAGCCTCACAGAGTCCCCAACCCAGCCTAACACCATCAAAATATTTATTAAAAATCAAAGCAGGAGGGAACAGAACTGTTAGAAAATAAACCAAAGTGCAGACTGGCCAGTGGGAAGGGCAGTGGAGCGCTCCAACCACAGGAGGGACCCACATCTACCCCTCCTGCCCACCCTATCAGCCAAGGCCCTCACTCACCCTCTCCATCTCAGATCCACATGCATGCATGTGGCCAGGGTGCTGGTACTACCTTCTAAAAAGGGACTTTCTCCAGCCCATCCATGGCTGTCAGTCTGTCTCCCTCTCTCCCAATAAATAAACTGCTTGGGCCTCAGCTCCTTGAGTAGGGGACCCTGCCCTTGCTTCAGAGAACAGGGATTTGGGGTATCGGCCCCCACATCTCCCCACTCTTTGCTTATTCCCCAGGTTTGCCAGAGGCCTCGATAAATAAATAAACGTTCCATTAAAGCTTCGATCGGAAAACCTTTAAGCAGTGCTCTTGCTGCCCTGCAAACCCAGTCAGCCAAGCTGCACCACCCGGCCTGGCTGACACAGGATTCTGGAAGCAGGCAGCCACCCTGGGCCTCACAGGGCCCCTGCAGCAAGGACACCAAAAGTGCTGTTAGAGCCCACCCCACCCCAATGCGCACACATGGACTCATGCACACATGTGGACACACCAGGATGTGTCTGCAGCACACATACAGATGTGTTCACCTTCATTCCCCGGCACACACACATACACACACATAAACACACACACACCCCAGGTACACAGTGCGCAGTATGGGGTGCATGCACATACACTGTACAACATCCTCCCCCTTTGGTCTGCTCAATGTGGCAGCAACCAAACCCCAGAGCTAGAAGCTACTGGACAGAGAAGAGAGTATGAATCATGCTATTCCAACGAGGCAGGAAGGATGGCCCAGGGCAGGACGCTCCAAAGCTGCAGCAGACAAGGTGGGCATCTCCAGACACCGAGTCCCTAGGCTTCTGTCAGAAATCCAGAGGGGTCAAGTCCCCAAAGTCACAGTCAAAGAGATCTCTAATGCCCTCACCCTCCTCGAGACCAAAGTGATAGTCAACAGCCTCATGGGGTGGGGAAAGGCTGATGAACTCCCCAGGGAGGAGCCCAGAGAAGTCTTCTTTAACATGCTCCAGGAGTGAGTCAGCAGCCACCAGTGGTGACAACCGGTCTTCTTCCATGGGGGCCCTCAGGTTGCCTATTCGAGGCAATACAGCTTCTGGAGAAAGGAGGTATTACAGGTTAGGAATGGCCCAGCAGGAGAGGGACTGCCATGATTACCTGCCAAACAGAACAAACCCTGCCCCTACCTACCTTGCTCCAGGCCTAACAGGGACTGGCTGGGATCCAAGGTTGGGGATGTGGAGGGAGGTGATGGTGGAGGCCCTGCTGTGCCAGAGTCAGCATTCCTGTCCTCCCCAGATGTCTCCTGGTATGAGGTCCTCCCAGGGCTAATCCCCTCTGCACTTTCCTCAGGGCACAGGAAAACATCGATGGGGCCTTGTTTGCTCTTAAGGGAGATCTGAAATGTCTGGGTGGAGGCAGCAGGCGGGATAGGTGAGGCCTAGGTGACCACCAGCCCAGCCCACTCTGTCCTGGTCAGGCTTCAGGTCTGAAGTCTCACCTCTGCAGAATCCACAGCTTGTAGTTGGGTCTCAGGAGGGGCCTTGATCACTATGACCATTTGTTCTGCAGGGTCTGCAATGCTGCGGAGATCTTGGCAGGTCACATAGGCCAGGGTCGGGGGAGTCAAGGGCCACTTCACTGACTCAGCATATACCTTCCTAGCCACTCCTGTTTTAACACCCTCAGCCCAGGGCCTGGCACATAGTAGGTACTCAGAATCTCATTCCCAAACTTCAACTTCCTCAACAATGAGACTGTCTACCCATCCAATTCCAAACTAATGGTTGCCTGCAATAATTCCACATCAAATGCTCAACAGGTCTCCAGGCTAGAAAATGGAAATTGATTTTGACAATCTCACTAAAAGGCACATTTCCTAATAAATTTTCTTTTTGTGAAGTAAAGCCTTAACTTTGAAGCTACAATCAGGAACTAACTGACTAAGGTAAAGTTTGTCATTACTGGTACTAGGTTTTCAATTTGGAGATAAGATCTCACTGTGTAATCCAGTGGCCTATATTTATTTTTGAGAGTCTTCATATATAACCTCAATTGGCCTTCAATTTTATAGTTTCTGCCTCATACTTGGCTCTGGAATTACGAGTACATTCTGAGCTTTTCTTCTTTGTTTGGTTGAGACAGGGTCTCATTGTGTATAGCCCTGGCTAACCTAGAAGTATGTAGACCAGAGCAGCCTTGAGTTCAGAGATCCACATGCTTCTGCTTCCCAAGAGTTTGGACTTTTTTTTTTTTTTAAAAAGGTGGCTGGAGAGACAGCCGTGGGTGCTGGGAACCGAACTCTTATATTTTTGGTTGTGAGCCTAGCCTTTAACGGCTGAGCCATCTCTCCAGCCCAAGAGTTTGGATTTTAAAGGCTTGCACCCCCATATTCAACCTAGTCTTTTCTGTATATGAGTGTGTTCCTTACATGTATGTGATTTTGGAGGTCAGAAGCACCAGATACACTCAAAGTAGAATTTGCAGAGCCACCATGTAGATGTGAAGATTTGAACATGGGTTCTCTGTAAAAGTAACAAATGCTTTTAACTGCTGAGCCATCTCTCCAGTCCTTTAATTTGTGTGTGTGTGTGTGTGTGTGTGTGTTCGCCCACACATGCCACAGAGGTGTGCTTGTGAATTCATATGTACAGGTCAGAGGACAGCTTACAGGCATTAGTTTCTCCTTCCACTGGGAACTCAAACTCAGGTAATCAGGACTGGCCAAAAGCACATCTACTTATCAAATCATTTGCCTACCTTTTTCTTCTCTTTCTTTCTCCCCCCTTTTTTTTCGAAATAGCATTTCTTTTTTTAGCGCGCGCGCGCGCCCACACACACACATACACACACACACCCCAGAAGAGGGCATCAGATCTCATTACGGATGGTTGTGAACGACCATGTGGTTGCTGGGATTTGAACTCAGGTCCTCTGAACGAGCAGTCTGAAAGGTGCTCTTAACCTCTGAGCTATCTCTTCACCCCCAAAATAGCATTTCTGTGTAGCCCTGGAACTGGCTCTATAGAGCAGGCTGCCCTCAAATTTAGAGAGAGCTGCCTGCCTCCGCCTCCCGCATACTGGGATTGACAATTTTGGAAATGGATATTACTGTCCTCTATTTTACAGATGAAACTGAGGCCAATAAAATCCAAGTAACTTGTTCGGAGTAAAGCAGAGCCAGGCTTGTTTCCAAAGTCAGAATCCTTTATAATCTGAGTCCCAGGTAACCTCTATAGTCTCAGGAATGTGAGCCACCACTGGCCACGCCTGCTTTCAATGCACCCTGACCAACCCAAGGATATCGCTGGATGTCTGAGTCCTCAGAAAGCAGTTGCAGCTGAGTGGTACAGATGTGCATCAGGTGATCCAGCTGCTGCTCACTCTCCTGCAGTTGTTGCAGGTCCTGGGTCAGGCCTTCAAGCCGCTGACCGATCCCCACCATGGTGCGGCTGCCTCTGTGGGAAGCCAGTCAAGAATCAGCAGTCCTTGAGCGCCCGACCCATCCATCAGCCCTAGCCCTCAAGACAATCTGCTGCTGCCACTCTTCTGTGAGTAATTGGCAAGTTGTCCTTCTTCTGTGGCTCTGCTCCCCGGCTAGGCTTTGAGTTAGACTGGGACGGGCTTAGTAAAATGCCTGATCTGTCAATAAACACCTATAGAGCCCCACCAAGGAGCCAGGTAAGGAAACAATAGCACCTATGTGCCATGGAATGACACAGCTGAATTAGATGTACACAGAGACACTGTCAAGTGAAAAGAAAACAATACAGAATGAAGAATTGCCTAGTAAAAGCCAAGGCAGATATGTCAGAAAAGGCAGCAGGATGCCTGGGGAGGCAGCAGGTACAAGAGAAGTAGTAAAAAAACCAAAGCCTCTGTAAGGCCCATCTCAATGATGACAGCAAGAGCTGGAATTGTGGCAGCACAGTGGTCTAAGAATGAGCAATAATGGGAGAGGGAACAGGAAAGCTTCGGCAAGGCACGTGTGTGTGCATGTGTGCGTGCGCGCACACACACACACACACACACACACACACACACGTATAGGAAACCTACAGCTATAGGGAACTGGATCTGCAAGACCTGTGTGTTCTTCCCCTTCTATCATCCCAGGGAAGGTAACTCTCTTTGGACCTTGGTTTCCCAGCTGTTGGGAATGCAGGAAGCCACTGTAAGCCAATCTGGCTTGGTCTGGCTGCCACCTGCCCACCTGCCTGATGAGTACTTACAGCCACTGGATATGATTCTTGGACTTCTTGGCAATGAGTTGGATGCCCTCCAGGACATTGGTGATGTCATAGATGCGTCGTTTCTGCACCTTCAGCACCTCGGCTGCCCAGTTCAGATCAACAACACCATCAGCTGAGTGGCTCAGCAGCTCCAAGAAGCGTTTGGTGGTCAGATTTAGTGAGGTCTCATAGCGTGACTTCTCCCCTGGAGATTTCACACCTGGGGGGCAGGGGTTAGGCTAGGCAGGGTTCTTCAAACACTCAGTCTGCCCCCAACAGGCCTGTCTCCCTAGCAATGTGGAGTGGCAAGATGAGGCAGGAGGCAAATGGCTCCTTCCCCTTAGTCAAGCCAAACAGAAAGGCTCTGTGGCTGTTGTCTGCCAACCAAAGCATTCCTCTTGTAGCTGGGCAACTCCCCACCTCCAAGGCCCAAGGAAGTCCTGTTAGGCAGCCATTCCAGCCACCTCCTGGGGCCCCAGAGTGTACAACCATGTCCACGCCCCTCCCCCAGTATGGGACTGAGAAGCTGGAGTCAATGGGCACCTTTCCCTGGGTGGCGGCCTCTGCCCCGGAATGGCCCGCTGCTACCAGCAAGGTACTGATGGTCAGTTTCCAGATCCAGCCTCCGTTTCACCTGTAGCAGAAACACAGGAAGATGCCCCAAAACCAGGACTGACACCACAGAAGACTTAGCTAAGGGCTTGATACCCAAAACCCAGTCTTACTTCTCTGTTATGATGCCTAGGAGTGCGAAGAGAGACAGATCCTGAGGGACATGCATGGGGTTATTTATTACCCTATCACACAAATCAGTCAAGTACAAGGCTGAAAACCTGGGTTCAAATTTTAGGTCCAACATTACGGCTGGTGGTGGTTTTTAAAAAATTTTGTTTAGATTTATTTATTTTATGTATATCATTACACTGTAGTTGTCTCCAGACACACCAGAAGAGGGCATCAGATTCCCATTACAGATGGTTTTGATCCATCATGGGGTTGCTGGGATTTGAACTCAGGACCTCTGGAAGACCAGTCAGTGCTCTTAACCACTGAGCCATCTCACCAGCTTGGTGGCTTTTAAATACATACAAATCATCACTGTAATGCTAGAGGTTAAAATAAAGGCCTCGTGAACGCTACCACACAATCTACCAATTAGTCTCCTTAGTTCCTACAAATACAAGGTCTCACTATTTAGCCCAGGCTGGCACTATGTAGCCAAAGATGACCTTGAATTTCTTTCTTATCTTCCTGCCTCTACCTCCCAAGTACCGGGCTTACAGGCACATGCCACCAGGACTTGGCGCTTTCAAAGATATTTGCTAACTTTCCCCCCTTAAAGCAAGCCGAGAGTGATAAGTGTCCCTTCTGAGACTGGTCACTACAACAGTGATGCTTCTTCTGAAGTGACGGGGAGGGAGACAGCTTTGTGCCATGCTCTCAAGTAGCCCTGGGGATAAGCCCCTATGACAAGAGAGCTGAGACCTCCTCCAGGTGAGGAGGAACAGGGCAAGCTTGCAACCTTAGTCTCACTTCTGACTACAGCCTGGGACCTTTCTGGCTGGAACAGGACTCCACCTCAGGCTAGAAGCACTAGCTAAATCTCCCTCAAGTCCCAACCTACAGAGACTATACAACCAGTGCTTCCAGCCACCAAGGGAGGGTCTGGGTCCCCCAGGCAGCTCCCGCCTCTAGCTTTTAGCTCATTTGCGTATCTATAACCATGGCAGCAGCTGGAGCTCACCAACTGCTCTGTGTTCAGTGTACTCTGCTCTTTGAACTGACAACACCACAACCCTCCACTTTACAACCTACATAGAAGACCACAGAGAAGTGGCAGAGCCACAATCCCTACCCAGGTCTTCGAGAAAGACCCTGAGCTGCTAACCTCCATGCCCTCTAACCTAAGTTCTAACTTCACAGTGACGGGAAGGACCCCGAAATCCCACAGATAGCTCAAAACACACTAACCGGACCAGACTTGCTATCCTTCACCAGTCACGGGCCTTTCTCAACTAAACCCTCTCAACCTGACCCACCACCTGTCACGTTCTTTTGCCAAGAATTCTACCCACAGCCATTATCACCCTCCCACCGGACAGGACAGCTGTCCCCATGCTGGTCTCCCTCTACATCACTCTGCCTCAGTAAAGCCTTCCAACAGCACTCCTCACATGAACTGTGGGGATGAGCTTCTCCCAAGCCCTGCTCTAACGCTATTCTATGCCCTCTCCACACACCTGAAGCTGGCTCCTGCACGATTGCTTAAGAGAGCAATTGCTGTCCTCTCTCGGTACTGCCTCAAACCTGGCCTTTTCCTCCATCCAATACAACTTCTACAGATGTGTCTGTTGTCCCTGCCCACTGCCTCCACCGGAGAAAGGTCATTCATTGGACACTGGACCAATAAACCCCTGCATCAGTGTCTGCCACAGGCCTCAGTGTCCGCCAAGACTCCCCACCATCATCCTGCCACCAACTCCTGGAAGCCAAGGAAAAGGACAGCACATGAGAGTGAGACGATGAGAAAAAGGCAGACACTGCCTCTGCTGTCTGTGCGAGAGCAGGGCGGTGACTAAATCCCAAACATTTCCTCAGCAAACTTTTGTCTGACTGTAGGAGGTATGGCAGTCTCCACCTTGGAAGACCTGTAGCCAGGAAGAAATCCAGGTATATGCACCCCAATGGGCTGACACAGCCCCAGATGCCCTTGCCCATCTCCAATGTCATCCTTAAAGTAGGGCTCAGATTGATGGTGTTTCTGTCACTCATCTTTAGACAACACTGAGATCCTAAAAACCACAGGTGAAGATATTGATAACTGAGTGCTTCAAACACCCATCCACAAAGGCTGTATGTAGCCCCTGGAACAGCATGTGGTCTCAGTAAAAGACCCAGACAGGTCCAGGCCAGCACAGAATGCTCTCACAGACACACAAGGAAACCACTCTGACAGGCTAATACATATATGGTCCCTTCCTGGACTAAAAGCTCAGGAGCTGCTCCAGTTCAGTTTCTGACAGAGTGTGTTTCAGAAACAGGCGCGCTTCTGTGGGAGAGCCAGGGCAGACTGTTACCTCCTCTGGGCAATGTGAATGACGTACTGTTTGAACATGGATCAGGCACAGGAAAACCTTGAACTCCTGATCCTTATACCTCTACTTCTTAAGTGCTGGAATTATAAAGGTGCCATCACACGTGGCTCACAGCAACTTTTAGAACTATTAAAAACAAAAGTTCTGAAGACTGGGGACTGGCAGAGTACTTATTTGGTGTGCATTCCATTCTGGGTCCAATCCCCAACAGCAGTTAAGTGCTCACAGTGACCAGCAAGAGATTCATATAATAGAGTAACAGTGTCACACCTAAACCAAGAGCCCTGAAGAAGAGCTAGCTTTCTACTCTAAGCCTGTCTTTTTTTTTTTTTTTTTTTTTTTTTTTCTGTCTTTTCTTTTTTTCGGAGCTGGGGACCAAACCCAGGGCCTTGTGCTTGCTAGGCAAGCGCTCTACCACTGAGCTAAATCCCCAACCCCAAGCCTGTCTTTTACAGACTTAATGTATGGTACTACATACTGTCCACAGTAAACAAGTACTACATTATAATGGAAACATCAGCTTCTTGCTGTTACCATTTTGAAACAGGGTCTTTGTAGTGCAGGCTGGCTTTGAACTCAAGACTCAGTATCCTCATTCTTGCCTGCTTGGATTATAAGATGTCAGTTAACCAAAATAGGCTGTTGGTGTTTTAATTTATTTTTATTTAACTAATTTGCTTTTTAAATTGTTTTCTTTTTAAAAAGAACTTTGTGTCCGTATGACTATATATGAACATGGGTACCCAAGGACAGGAGAAGACAATATCAAACCCCTCGAAACTGGAGTTGGTCATCTGTGACCTCAGTGTTGGGCTGTGATCAAACTTAAGTTGTCATATAGAACAGCAAGTGCTTTCAATGGCTAAACCATCTCTCCAGACCAACTTCCTTTAAGGTACAGTTTCACTCTAGGTAACCCTGGCTGGCCTTGAACATGTGGATTCTCCTGTCTCTGCTTCTCCCTAGTCAATACACCCCGATAGGATCTATAAACACACACACACACACACACACACACACACACACACACAGACAAGGTAAAGGTAGGTAGGGCAGGAAGAATGTCTGAATTGCAGAGGTGTAGAGAGGTACACAGGAAGCACCCAGCAAGTGCTCACTGGGTGGAAGCCAAGCCTGTAGCTTATTTCAAGGACTGCCCCCCCACCCCAAATTCCAGAGCAAAGTCAGTAGAGGCCAAAATCCAGATTTGCATTCCTGGCCTTTGGCTCCAGGATGGTGTCAACCTCTCCCACAGAAAATGTTTGCTGGGCCTTAAGTACCGTGGGGGAAGGGGATCCTTAAGTACCTCTGCACCTAGCACATAATGGGGACTCACGAACTCCACAACTTGAGTGAATGCAATGTTTAGTCAAATGTAGAATATCTGCCCAGGGCCCAACCTTCTACCTACTGGTACAGGCCCGTGGAGTGGAGGGAAGGCAAGCCAGCTGACCCACCAAATACTGGCCGGCCTCCTCAGTGGGAGGAAAGGGCTTTAACAATCAGGAAATACCACTCCCTAGAAGAATGATTAAGAAGTTCCATCATTTGTGGGCTTCAGCCTCCTCATCTATGGAAGGATGAAAAAGTAAGGCTGTCCACAGGGTTAAGTGGGTAAAGTGCTTAGCACAGAGCCTGGCACCCAAAACGTCCTCAAAACAATGGTGGTTGCTATTGTTATTGTTATTAGCATCTTGGTGATTCCGGAAGGAAGGCAGCACTGGGCACTGGGCCAAAGGGGGTATGGGCCTTCTCTAAGATGCCTCTGGGACCAGCTGCCACCCGCACCCCCACCAGGAGTTGAACAGTTTCTACTCCGGTATTGGGTCTGGCCCCTCCCGCTTGCTCCAAGCCCCCTGCTGTGAACACCTCCTGCTTGCTCCACCCCTACAATAAAGTTGGTGGCCCACTGGCTGAGCTGGCCCCTGCTTAGATCCAAGTTCCACTCTCCACTTCCGCTGCCTTTTCTAGGCCCCCAGCCTAAACTGGTCTTGCTACTTAGGATCAGGAAAAGACTTTATCCAGGGATCTCCCTCCCACGTCTTCTCTCTCCAGGAACTGGAGGCCCCTTCTCAGGGGCCCAGCCCACCCAGTCTTCCAGAGTCTCAGGGGTCTGTCCGCCTGATTAATAAAGTTCCATGGCAACCAGGGGCTGGAAGGGTGGCAGATGGAAGGACAGGCAGAGGAAGGGTTGCAGCAGCTGGCCCAGCACCCCGCCCCTGCAGAGAAGGCCTCCCAATCAAGAGGCCTATCCCCAGAGGCCTGGAAGGCCAGGCCTGCACCTGGCAGAGCCACGAAGGAGGGTCTCTCGAGGATGTCTCCAACAGTCACCCTCTTTCATCTCCATCAAGCAACTGTGCGCACTAACTAGCCATAGGTTCTGCAGCAAGCCAGCCGCCATCAGTTCAAATACCAGCCCCACCATCTGCAGCTGCGTGAAGCACTTCCCTGTCTCTGGGCCTCAGTTCCTCCCTCTGGCAGATGGGCACGTGACAACACCCAGCTCACAACAGAGTTGAGAATTTTGGCCGACTTCAAGTGTGCCAAAGCCTGGGCGTGCAATAAGCAAGCACCAGCTGAATACACGTGAGCCATTATCATTAATAAACCTGCCGCTCTGGTGAAGACGCTGAGGCCCAGAGCAAGGCGCAGCAAACAGACAGGGCAAGGCAGTCAGTCAGCGCGCGCCCCGGGGCGGAGCCCCGAGGCCCAGCCCAGACTCCGCACCGCCCAGCGCTGCAGCCCGCCCCTCCCCCGCCCGCGCCT
The DNA here is from genome assembly GCF_021556685.1 of Rattus norvegicus. Taxonomy (NCBI): domain Eukaryota; kingdom Metazoa; phylum Chordata; class Mammalia; order Rodentia; family Muridae; genus Rattus; species Rattus norvegicus. The sequence goes on from NC_141536.1 coordinate 143,042,870, forward strand.
AGGGTCCGTACCGGCGGGCGGCCGAGAGCCGGGCGCGGTGCACTAGGCGCGGGTCGGGGCGCCTGCGGCGTTGCGAAGAGCAGCACGTCAGGATCTCGAGGGCCAGCGGGCGGCGCGGCGGGGCCGGTGGGGACCTGCGGGGCGCCGACATCGGGCGCGGTGGAGATGATGACGATCTGCGAGGAGTCGAGCAGCCGCAGCGCGCCCGCCCCGAGCAGGGCCTCCAGCGCCGGCGCGTGCTGGCCGCCCGCGGGGGCTACGGCCATGGCACTCACGGCCCGCGTGGCCCGGGAGGCAGGCGGCGGCGGCGGCGCGGGCCCATGACGGCAGGCCGCGGCGAGGGCTCGATCCCGCTCCGCCCCGGCCGCCGCTGCCTGCAAAGTCCGGGCCACTTTTACGCGCCAAATCCTTTTTGCCGCGAAAGAGCCACGCGCCGCCGAACGCCTCCTCCATTGGCCTGCGTGGCTGTGACGAAGTCGGCTTCGGTAGCAGACATTGGTTGCAGCGTGCGGGGCAGGCGACGGAGGGTGGGACCAGGGGCGGGGTGGCCAATCGCGGGGCGGGGCGCGCGCAGGCTTTGTCCGGGCGGTGCCGGGCGCCTTCTCCCTTCTGCCTCTCGCTGTGCCCTGCAGGGGGCGTGGGCAATGGACCCCGCCCCCTTCACCGCCCACTCGATGGGTGGCGGGGTCTGGCGAAGGCAACAAACTTCGTACTTGGTTCTGCACGTCCCGCAGTCTCCACATGCCGCATGAGCCCCTAAACTCTCAACCTGTGGTCTCCACCCCCTCAGTTTACAGTCCAGAAACTGCTTCTTCTGCACGCTCAGGCTCACCTCCAAAGTTCACTTCAGCCACATCTCCGGTCTTAAGACCCACTTATTCCATTAGTTCACATCATGGGTTCTTCCCTGTCACCCAGAAGCCAAGCCCAAGAGGGGTGCCAGGAAATGAGTAGGGATGTGTGGCTTTGATCTCAGTCTCATTTTACTGAAATTCCTTTAGTAGCCAACGCCCAGTTATCGTTCATTCGTTTGGTCAGTCCACAATGGCACCTGTCTTTAATCCCAGCACTTGGGAGGCAGAGGCGGGCGGATTTTCCAAGTTCAGGCCATTCAGGACTACACAGTGAGACCCTGTCTCAAAAAAATCACAAACGCCTGAGAGCCTGTTTATTGTCCCATACTCAACCCAGACCTTGACTCCTGACTTAGTGAAAAGGAAAAAAGGGAACCGAGAGGCAGCAGATGCTTACAATGTGAAGAGATTGAACTAAGTAACTCCACGTTAGGCCTCACAGAGGGCGGTGCAGGGGTGGGGAGGGTGCATATGGAGGGATCCTTTAATCCTGAGGTCCTCCATCAGCATTTCTGATTGCTCAGGTCAGCCCATCTGATCAGCATTGTGGTCCTCTCTGACAGGCATCTTGCCAATACTGGGAATCGAAACACGAAAGGTTTAACAAGACCTACATACTTCCTGCCCTTGCGGGTGGGGATGACCACAAGAAGAGTAGCTGACAGGGGCTGGGGATTTAGCTCAGTGGTAGAGCCCTTACCTAGGAAGCTCAAGGCCCTGGGTTCGGTCCCCAGCTCTGGAAAAAAAAAAAAAAAAAAAAAAACCAAAAAAAAAAAAAAAAAGAAAAGAGTAGCTGACAATATTCAAGTCCCCAAGTCCAGTGTAGGCTACAAGGAGCTCTCAAGCCCGGGTACTTTCACTATCACCTCATACTACTTTATCTTCCACGCATCGGTTAACTTTGAACCACCCAACCTTGGTCAATTTAGAATCAATCCCAGGCCGCCCCCGCCCCCCTTTTTTTTTGTTTTTTTTGGGGGGGGTAGTTTGTTTCTTTGTTTTTTCGAGGCATGGTCTCATTGTCTGGCTCTGGCTGTCCTGGAACACGCTTAAGTATGCCTGCTTCTGCCTCCCAAGTCTGGGATTGAACGAGTTAGCCATTATGCTTGGTTTATTCACACACACACACCTTTTTTTTTTTTTAAGATAATAGAATCTTGCTATGTAGTAGCTCAAACTGAATCAATGTAACCTTCCTGCATGGCCTCCTGAGTGCTAAGACTGCATGTTTGGATCACTATCCCCAGTTCCGGTTTAGAGTCTTTTGGTCAAGATTGGAAGAGATTAAGTCCCAGGACATGGACTGTGATACAGCAAGAATAAATAAATAGGGGCTGGAGAGATGGCTCAGTGGTTAAGCGCACTGACTGCTCTTCCAGAGGTCCTGAGTTCAAATCCCAGCAACCACGTGGTGGCTCACAACCATCTGTAACGGATTCTGGTGTATCTGAAGACAACTGCAGTGTACTCATATACATTAAATAAATAAAATATTTTTTAAAAAGAAGAAGAAGGGGTTGGGGATTTAGCTCAGTGGGGACCTTGGGTTCAGTCCCCAGTTCCGAAAAAAATAAAATAAATAAAATAAAAAGAAGAAGAAATAAATAAAAATGTAAACAAAGAAACACAAGGAACACTTATGCCCATCCCAGATAATGTGTTCATCTTTGAAAACAAATTGGTATACCTTTACAATGAAAATGTGGAGTGGAGCCGAAATTTACAATTCCTACAGCTGGGTATAGTTGCACACACCTGCAACCCCAGCAGGTCAGGTAGATAGAGGAAGTCCAGGAGAGTGCTAGGTCATCCTTGGCCATATAGGCAGTCAGGGCACATGAGATCTTGTTATAAACCAAGCAAACTGCAACTCCCAAGGATGCTTTTCAGTTCAGTTTTGTGTTTAAAAAAATAAAATGGGCACCTAGATCTTGCCTTGGCTGTCTCAAGTTTGCATGAGGATAGAAGCATAGGGACTGGAAAGTGTTCTGTAGACTCTGTGGTGATTTGGAAAGCAGCGAGAGTGTCTTTCCTTCCCCCACTCATGAACAGTTTGTGAAATTACTCATTGCAAATCCTGGAATGTGTCAGAACAGGGAAGAACCACAGAGAGCACATGAGCCTCTCGCTGTACAGATGGGAAAAGGAGGCCCATTCAGGGCTGGTGCCTGCAAATTCAGTGACAGAATGTGGCCCACACTAGGTCCCCTGACCTGGGTCTGCCTGTGCCCGTGCCTGTGCTGCCCACCCTCCACAGCACAGTAGAGAAGCCGAAGGCTAACCTTCAGGGTAACCAAGCCTGACACTGACACTACGGGAGAATGAGAGAGGTTGGCACATTCTCATGCCAGATGTAGGGTTTGCTGTCCTCCGGCTCTCCTAAGGGACCCATTAACAAGGACACTCGCTTTCGTAAAGCCTTCTGTTACTCCATAGTCATTCAACAAACACTTACTGAGCATCTGTTATGTATTGAGGATCGAGATGGTTGCTGGAGGGGGAAACATAATACTATCTCATTTTATAACGATTGAACTGAGTTTTCCAAGTAGGTTAAAAGGCTACGTTACCCAGAGTTGGAGACACCAAGGCCAAGGGCTTTGCAAAGCCTTACCCTTCCAAAATATTCAACTTCATATCCTATAAATGCTTACTGTCACAGGCATTCAGGGGTCAGGGTGGGAAAATCATTTCAGCCTAGAGATTCAAGGACACTGAGCCACTGAGTGAAAAATGGTAATATCCATTATACAGAGGGAACTTAAGCCAGGTGAGGTGGCGCACGCCTTTCATTCCCCCACTCCAAAGGCAGAGTCAGGTGGATCTTTGTGAATTCAAGACCAGCCTGCTCTACACAGAGAATTCCAGGCCAGTCAGAGTTACACAATAAGAACCTTTCTTTAAAAAATAAAATAGGGGTTGGGGATTTAGCTCAGTGGTAGAGCGCTTGCCTAGCAAGCACAAGGCCCTGGGTTCGGTCCCCAGCTCTGGAAAAAATAAAATAAAATAAAATAAAATAAAATCAACTATATATCCAAGTGACAGAGGTGTTCTTTCCCACCAGCCCTCCAGGTTCTGAGCAGCAGAATGGACTGTGAGGTGAAGAGCAGAATTCCTTATAAGAAAATGAGCTTTTGGACCTGTTATTAAGTAGTGGACAGCTGAAAAGGCCGGAGAGTTGGACCCCTCGGCCCAGAGCCTGGAAGATCCTGATAAGGCTGTTCTCAGTGTCAGCAGTTCTTCTGAGGCTGACTGGCACCCAAACACTAATCCGCCATCACTGGGCAGCCACTTCAACTGATGCTCTTCTTTCGACCTTATAATCCCAGAAATGAAGCTTATTTATCGGCAGGATGCAGAAGGGAATCGGCTCAGAGAGGGTCCCTCACAGCTCAAGGTCACACAGCAAAGTGAGAACTTAGCCTGTTCCTCTGCAAAATCCAGGGCTGCCCTTGATAATGTCCCAAGAGCCAGAATTAGGATATAATTCATGGCTTCCGAAGAATACTAGGGTGGATTCTGGCTTGGTTAGTGGTACTTACATCTACCAACATCTACACCAGCCCCATCTCTAAGGGAGCACTTGGAGGTAGTGGAACCTGGTCCTGTGCCCTCTCCCTGGAGAAATCTTGCCTTTGGTTCTTTCTGAGATGCAGAATGGATATGGTGGCTCACTCCTTTAATCCCAGCACTTGGGAGGCAGAGGAGGTGGATCTCTGGTTTCTAGGCTAGTGTGGATTACAGAGCAAGTTCCAGGACAGTGAGAGCTACATAGAGAAACCCTATTTATAAATAGATAGATAGATAGATAGATAGATAGATAGATAGATAGATAGATAGATAGATAGATAAGCAAGCAAGCAGAATGATGAAACAGTAAATGGTTAGACCTCTCACTCCATATATTTAAATAGACATAAACAGGAATCCTAGCCTGTGTGACCAAGGCTCACAATCATTTCTATTGAACCTCACTCATTTGTGCCATGGCCATCGACTGAACACCTACTGTGGGGGGGGGGTCTGTGTGTAATGTATCTGTGTGTGTGTGTGTGTGTGAGAGAGAGAGTATGTGTGAGGGTGTGTGTGTGAGTGTGAGAGTATGCGAAAGAGAGTGTGTGTGTGTGTGTATGTGTGTCTGTCTGTGTCTGTGTGTGTGTCTGTGTGAGTGTGTGTGTATGAATGTGAGAGTGTGTGAGAGTGTGTGTGTGAATATGTGAGTGTGTGAGTGTGTGTGTGTCTGTGTGTGTGACATTGTAGGATCTGGGGCTCTTCATCCATGAGCAAAGCAGATACATCTGAGACACCTGGAGCCTGCAGATTAGTGCAAGACTAAAGAATAACTTCCATGGGACCTGCACAATACGCTCATTACGAAGTTTGACAAGTGACAGATAATTTAAAGCTATTTCTTTCGGGGTTGGGGATTTAGCTCAGTGGTAGAGCGCTTGCCTAGGAAGCGCAAGGCCCTGGGTTCGGTCCCCAGCTCCGAAAAAAAGAACCAAAAAAAAAAAAAAAAAAGCTATTTCTTTCACACAAACCTCCCATAAATATACATTCTTAGTTTAAAAAAAAAAAAGAGCACTCCAAACATGAGTGTCCCATCATTACAAGGGACGCATAATTGGAAGAAATGTCTCTACAGTGGCTTCATGTTATTAAGGGGCACAGAGGCCTCCATTGTTGAGTTCTGGCAGAAGGCAGTGGGGAGTTCTGCATCTGCGACATCTCGTTCCTCTTGAGTGATCCCACGACGCTACACTGACTGGCAGTTTACTGTCCCTAGAGATGTTCTGTCATCATGCCAGCTCTGGTTGAGTAGACCCCCTACCCACTGGAGAGGTGGTCTCATACAAAGGCAAGGATTCAGAGCCAGGCAGACCCTCACCCTGGCTGGCTGACAGTGCCTTAGTTCAAGAAGGGCTGTGCTTGCCCCAGACCTGGAATGTGGGGAGCTGTACTAAGACAGGTGTCAGGGTGAGATGAAGAAACAGGAAGGAGAATTTTCAGACTGACACACAGAATGATTTAATTTTGAAATTCAAGCACCTGGCTTTCTGATAAAACTGGCAATTGACTTTTAATCTCAGCACTGGGGAGGCAGAGGCAGGTGGATTTCTGACTTCAAGGCCAGCCTGGTCTACAGAGCAAGTTCCAGGACAGCCAGAGCTACACAGAGAAACCCTGTCTCAGAAAAACCAACCACAATAACATCAACAACAACCAAAACAACAAACAGAAATAAAGTGTGGGACTGTAGCTCGGTTGGGGAGAGTGCTTGCCCTGGGGTTCATCACCCTGGGGTTCATCCCCAGCTCTGAATAAAACCGGTTGTGATGATGTATACTTGTAACCCCAGCACTAGAGAGATAGAAACAGAAGGATCAGAAGTGTGAAGTCATCCTTAGCTATCTAGAAAGTTCAGGGTTAGCCTAGGCTACATAAGACCCTGTATCAAACAAAATGAAACAAACCCAAAAACCTGTAATTGTTGACAATACTAAACAGGTCATCAAGGTACTAAGCAGTGCCTCTCTCCTCCCCTGGTCACTTCCCAGCTTGCCTCGCACCATGACTATGTCCAGCTTCTCCCGCCATTCCAGGTGAGTCTGCAACTCCTCACACATGGTGTCCTGTGAGGCACAGAGGGATCCCCAGGAAATGTCACAGTACTATTGATATTGCTTGGGCACCAACTGGTCCCAACACAGCTTCTCTCATCCGCAGGTCAGGAAGACTAAGATATAGACATGGGAGGACAGTGAAAGTAGACACTCCCTGTGTCCTACTTTTTGTGGTCCTAGCCATTAGGCAGCCCATGTGTTCAGTGGGAGAAACTTCTGAGGGATCATGCCTCTCCCAAGAGAGAGGAAAAAACCATAGAGTGGCTTTATCCCTTCCCTGACCAGGCCCACAATGATGTAGGAGATTCTTAGAGCCAATGGCTCTGATTCTTCATCTGTAAATGGGGAAAACAATAGGCGGAGGAGGAGGGGGGGGAGGAGGAGGAGGAGGAGGAGGAGGAGGAGGAGGAGGAGGAGGAGGAAGACAAAGAGGAAGAAGAAGAAGAAGAAGAAGAAGAAGAAGAAGAAGAAGAAGAAGAAGAAGAAGAAGAAGAAGAAGAAGCTTGTCTGATAGGCTGTCGCCATGGTGAATGAGCTGCCAGATGCTTAGAACACTACATAAGGTCCCAAGAGTGCTCAATGCAATGTCAGCTACTATTAAGAATGAAGATGAAACTGGGCAGTGCTGGTGCCTTTAATCCCAGCACTTGGGAGGCAGAGGATCTCTGTGAGTTTAAGGCCAGCCTGGTAAGTTCCAGGCCATCTTGTGCTACAAAGTGAGACTTTTTCTGAATGAATGAATGAATGAATGAATGAATGAATGAATGAATGCATAAATAAACAAACAAACCAACAAACAATATGTACTGCTCCTCCGGAAGATCCGACTCTCAGCATCCACTTAGGTCAGTAGGTCAGCTCACAATCCTCTGTAACTCCAACTCTACAGGATCCAGTACCCTTTCCTTCTCTCTGTGGAGACCATCACACACACACACACACACACACACACACGTACATACATACATACAGACATATACACCACAATCACACACATACACACACACATACACACATACACACACCACATACACACATACACACATACATACACACACACGTACATACATACATATACATACAGACACATACATATACACCACACTCACACACACACACGTACATACATACATACACATACATACAGACACATACATATACACCACACACACACGTACATACATACATACACATACATACAGACACATACATATACACCACACTCACACACATACACACACATACACACATACACACACACCACATACACATATACATACATACACACACACCTAAAAATAAAATAAAAATTTGAAACAAACTATTAAAATATTTATACATGTAAAATAAAATAAAACATATCTTTAAAAAAAGCCTTTAAAGGGGCTGGGGATTTAGCTCAGTGGTAGAGCGCTTACCTAGGAAGCGCAAGGCCCTGGGTTCTGTCCCCAGCTCCGAAAAAAAAGAACCAAAAAAAAAAAAAAAAGCCTTTAAAAATGATAAAAGAGGGCTGGAGAGATGGCTCAGTGGTTAAGAGACCCGACTGCTCTTCCAGAGGTCCTGAGTTCAATTCCCAGCAACCACATGGTGGCTCACAACCATCTGTAAAGAGATCTGATGCCCTCTTCTGGTGTGTCTGAAGACAGCTACAGTGTACTTATATATAATAAATGAATAAATCTAAAAAAAAATGATAAAAGAATGGAGACAAGGCCAGTGAGATAGATGGCCGTCCATGAGCCTGAGGACTGGAGTTCAATTAGCAGAAGAATACACAGAACCCAGATCAAGGTAGGAGAGAACAGACTCTCTTGGTTCATTGTTAGCCCCACATACACAACCCCACAACACAAACAAGTCAGTGTTAAAAATGTGTTCTCGGGGCTGGGGATTTAGCTCAGTGGTAGAGTGCTTGCCTAGGAAGCACAAGGCCCTGGGTTTGGTCCCCAGCTCCGAAAAAAAAGAACCAAAAAAAAAAAAAAATGTGTTCTCAATGGGGGTAGTGATAGCACTCAGGAGGTAAGGGCAGAGGGGTCTCAGCTTTGTCTATTTAACAAGTTCTAAGAACCCAGTGGCTACATAATGGCATTCTCTCTAAAAATAGATGCATACATACAGATAGATGATAGATAGATAGATAGATAGATAGATAGATAGATAGATAGATAGATAAACATAAAATGGAGATGAACCAACCCAAACAATGGAGGTGCACCCCTGTAATCTCAGTTCTTGGGAGACAGAAGCAAAAAGATCAGTTCAAGGCCAGTATTAGCTACCTGATGAAGTCAATGCCAGCATGGGCTACATGAGACCTTAAATCAAAAGCACACGCATGCTCGCATGTACACACACACACCTCTCTCTCTCTGTCTGTCTCTCTCTCATCTTTAATTTTTCACAATGTAGAATAAAAGAGATGGCTTGTTCACCCTGAGAGTAGGATAGTTGTCTGAAATAGCCCAATCCTACCTCCCAAACTCTGTGAGGTACACACAGGCCCAGAGACAAGGAGAGGGGAAGTACATTCGGAGGACAATTGAATGAGACAACTCCAATTCCACTGATCCTGAAGTAGGAGGGAGGGAAAAGGTGTCGAAGGATAACCTTGAACTCCTGAGTGGTCTTCCCCCTTCTAAGTGGTAGGATTGTAGGTGTGCATACCATACCCAGATCCTGAAAATTTCATATTTTAACATCTCTAACATTTTTAATCTCTCCTCCTCCTTCCTCTCCCCCACCCCTCCCCCTCCTCTCTTTTCGGTGATGAGGGCAAGAAGCCTCGCGTGTGTCACATAGCAGCAATGCTTCGTGACTCGGCTACGTCCCCAGCTCCTCTCTTCCGTTTTAGGGAACCAGTGCATCTTAGATCTCGAATGGCGTCTTAGAGGTGACAAGCTACAGTGCACAGCAAGTGCCAGGTGGAGCTGGGTGTGACAACGGTGAGCTAGCCCATGCTCAGCCTAGGTCAGACCGGTTTCCATCCCTGGCACACATAGGTGCAGGGCCCAGCGCCTGCCACATCCTAAGCCCTCAGGTTACCACTGTGGTCTGCAGCAGCAGCAGAGGCTGGGCACAATGGAGCAATCGGCTTTTCTTCGTTTCTGTAGCTGACACCTGCATTAGGGCCCCAAGTTGACAGGCGCATGGCAAATACAGCTATGGAGGAGACGGAGCGGGGGTTGGTGGGAGAGGGGGTAGAGGAGGGATGGTGGACTTTGTACATATATTAAGATATTCAGAGGAAGAGTCAGAGCCCTCCAGCCCCCGGCCCCACCCCCACCGACACACTATTTTTAATTTTTTTTTTTTTAAATCTCTTCTGGAAGCCAGAGTTATATATATGCAAGACAGGCCAGGAAACCCAGCGGGCCTCCTGGAGCTGGCAATGAACCGAAACAGGGGCATTGTGTCCAGGCCACTGGATGGCTGAGGGGGCATTGTTAGGGCCTGGCCTCGTCTGGGAAGAGGGGGGTGAAGAGGGCAAGGGGAATGTGTTCCCATGACTCCCTGGGGAGCAATGACAATCAGGGCCAGCTGCGAAGCCTGGCATGCCAGGGGCCTGGTAGGCGGCTGGCCTCAGAAGGGCCATGAAGGGCAGGAGAGGATTGGAGAGGAACAGGGAGGGGCACAAGGTTCAGGTCTATCTTTTTGGCTGGAGGCAAACCTTAAAGTATAAAAACATAGGGGCCACTCACTACACCCTCCTCTCCCACCCCTCTAAGCCCTGGGCCACTGTGCCATTCTCCAGGTTCGCCCACTCTTCCTTCACTATCTTGGCCCAGCGCACCGGGCACCACAGTGCTTCTTGCTGGCAGCTGAGCCCGCGCTGCGTTTCTCACAGGAAGGCAGAAAAGTCTTCCCCAAAGGGAACTCATGTCACCCTGGTGTTCCCTCGATTAGGCCTACCAAAGGCATGTCTGTGACAAGCCAGAGGCCTGCAGCCAGCACCCGAGCCTTCACTGGGGTCAGAACTCACCGAGTTCCTAAGGATGTTAGGCTTGATGAAAGGGCCCAGGTGAGGGTCAGGCTTACCGTACTGTGGCAGTCATGAAGGCTGGTTTTTTCTGGTTTGGATTTTTGTTGTTGTTAAGATATGGTCTCAGGCTAGAGAGATGGCTCAGCGATTAAGAGCACTGACAGCTCTTTCAGAGGTCCTGAGTTCAATTCCGAGCAACCACAGGTAATGGGATCTGATGCCCTCTTCTGGTGTGTCTAAGACAGTTACAGTATACTCATAAACATTAAATAAATAAGTCTTCAGGAAGGAAGGAAGGAAGGAAGGAAGGAAGGAAGGAAGGAAGGATGGAAGGAAGGAAGGAAGAAAACAGACAGACTGAGCAAGCCAGGGGCATCAAGCCAGGGGCAGCATTCCTCCATGGCTTCTCCTTCAGTTTCAGCGTTTCATTCCTGACTGACTTCCTCAGTGACAAGATGTGACCTGAGTAGTTAGAAGATGAAATAAACCCTTTCTTCCCCAAGCTGCTTTTGGTCCTGGTGTTCTATGGTCAGCAGAAATAGAAATCTAAGACACTGGCTCAAACTCACTGTGTGTAGCAGGAGATGACCTCAAACTCATGACTCGCCTTCCTCTATCTACCTCTTGATGGCTGAAATTACACGGGGAACAGAAAGTACAGCTTTTCCAGGGCCGGGAATGTAGCTCAGTCGGGAGACTGCTTGTCTCCCAGTAGGGCTCAAACCCAGCATTCCGAGCACTCAGCACCCAGAGGGGCTCACAGCTCTGCCTACTGTGCTGGGTTCACTGCCTTAGCAAAGACATCGCTTGTGCTACCTCAAAGCCATAGTTCTTAGCTGTTCCATCACGTCTCAGGTTTTGTAGTTCGGGGCTTTTTAAAGGGGGTGTTTTGGGGGTTTTTTGTTTTGTTTTTGTTTTTGAGACAGGCCTGTCTGTTGGTCCTGGCTCTGTGATACTTTATTCATGGGTTTTGGAAACAACACTCTCGAGAGGGGATCATGGGCTCCCACAGATGCCAGAGGAATTCATGGCATAACAAAGGCGCTCCAAAAGAAGTGTCTAGAGAGCTGATGTGGCCTGGCCCTGGTCCTGACTCTCAGCTGACACCCAGCCCACAGGGAGAAGCCCAGAAGAGTAAAGAACAAGGATCCTGGCATTCACACCAGGACCTGTGTACAGTGCAGCCTACTTTCTCAGTCACGGCTTCCGCGGGCGTTCTTGAGCAGAGCCGGTGCAAAACACAGGCTCCCCGTATTTAGATTTTTCAAACCAACATGAGAAGAGAGTTCAGCTCTCCTTTGTCCTCTGCCAGGGTGTCACTGGCCTCATCTGCCTCTGCTTAACATCAAAACCCTCGCTCCAAAATGCCCTTCAAGGCTGAGTAGGACACATCCCCTCCCTGGGAATCTGAAATAAGACAAGGGAAGAGGGGGAAACACTTTTCCTTTTATAAATATGTTATAATTTGTCAAAGAAAAGGACGATCTTAAGTCACAGCTTGTGACAGGGCTTCATTCTGGGCGGTGGAACATGGTGTTCTGGTTTAGGAGAACGAAGGGTTCAAAGCCTGCTTCTTATAAGCCAAATGCACTCACAGGGCAGTAAAAGAGGACAGTGTGGAGACAGAGGCCTTTGCCAGGGTCCTTTCTGGAGCATAGATGCGGAAGGCTTGAGCGGAGAGCATCACGGGCAGTTTCTTGGCATCTCAGTCTGCAAATCATTGCTCTCACATGGGCTTGCTTGAGGGTCCCAAATTAACATCTTCCTTCCCCTTCACTTGGACGTCTGATTACTTAAGAATAGATTTATTTTTGGCTGGGGTGTGTGTGTGTGTGTGTGTGTGTGTGTGTGTGTGTGTACAGAATAAATGGAAATTTATTTTATGTATATGGGTATGTGAGGATGTTATGCCTGCTTTTACATCTGTCTGTCCACCACCACTGTGCACGTGGTGCCTGAGAGCCAGAAGAGAGAGTTCCACCCCCTGGAACTGAAGTAACAGCCGAGTTATCACGTGGGTGCTGAGGATCAACCTGGGTCCTCTGGAAGATCAGCTAGAGCTTTCAACCACCAAGCTATCTCTCCAGCCCTTCCAAGGCTCACTTTATATAGAAAGTGACCCAAGCACTCAGTTGAGGAGCAGTGTCAGAGTCAAGTGAAAGCGATATAGAGGCTTATTCGTAGACGAAGAGAAGTGGCTGTTCACAGGACACATCAGAAGGCTGGGCAGCTCTGAAAGTGCTGGAAGCCAGGGGTGGAGCAAAGGGGGAAAGGGATGAACCCGTCAGCTACGAGCTTGGTCATGGAAGCATGAAGTCCAGGGTTGGGATCATGTAAAACGCCAGGTGCAGAAGCGTGTGTCTGTAACCCCCACGTTAAGGACAGGATCCCTGGGACTCACTGGCCAGCCAACCTAGCTGAATTCCTGAGGTAGACAGACACCTAATGTAGGTCTTTGACCCCTACACACACACACACACACACATGCATGTTTACACATGTGCCTGCACATACACGCAGAGTGGAGGGTATTCTTCTAGTGGGTCTCCCTGGCAAGGGGGTACTTAGGACTGAGCTTAGAAAAGAGTCTTACTTTTTCTCCTCTTATACAATTGTTAGGCAGCTCGATGGTTTGTTTTGTTTGAGGCAGGGTCTCATTATGTAGCCTGGCCTGGAACTTACAATGCAGATCAGGCTGGTCTTCCAACTCACAGGTCAGCCTCTGACTCCCAAGTGCTGGAATGAAGGGACCGGACTACCTTTGTGGTTTTTGGTTTTTTTTTTTCAGAGCTGGGGACCGAACCCAGGGCCTTGCGCTTGCTAGGCAAGCGCTCTACCACTGAGCTAAGTTCCCAACCCCTACCTTTGTGTTTTTATACTGTGTATGTGTGTGTGTGTGTGTGTGTGTGTGTGTGTGTGTGTGTGAGAGAGAGAGAGAGAGAGAGAGACAGACAGACAGACAGACAGACACACAGAGAGAGACAGAGACAGAGAGACAGAGAGAAAGAGAGAGACAGAGAGAGACAGAGAGACAGAGAGATCTCAGTGCAGGCTTCTACCATGGAAAGGTGATATTAGAGGAATGTATGGGAAGCCACCATCATGGCTAACTTAGGCTTTACAGTGAATTGTAGGTCATCCTGGGCTACAGAGTAAGACTCTCATACACACACACACACACACACACACACACACACACACACACACACGAGTGGGAGGGAAGTCCAAGCATTGTGGAGCAAGTGGACCATGCCACCAGCCTAAACCTCAAGGAAATCTCAGAATTGAGAACGGTAGGCATGAGACCAGGCCCCTGTCAAACTACCTGAACTTAGACATGTAGTCATGACACCCCACTGAGAGGACCATGACAATCCTTTTAGCATAAAAACCTATAGCTCTCCATGCCGATGAGGTAACTAGCTAGGCCTTGAGTGTTCAGCCAATGAGCTTCCCTTCCTGGGCACTCTTTCCTGCAGAAGGTATTTAATCTCTGGTCTACCCGGAGTAAGACATATGCATTCATATCCGCCATCAAATAAAGCAGTGTGGACATGCAAGAACCCTCTCCTTCTAGGATTGAGGGGGCTGGAGGCCTTCACCCTAAAGAGCCATACCTAAACCTCAGGGAGAGGACCTTCTCTCGCCTGCCTCCTCCATACTCTCAGCACTCACTGGAGCCAAAGTGGATTTCACCCTGTCCTGGGCTCAGCCATCCCCTTCCTGCCTGGTAGGTAGGCAGACAGCACGGTGACACACATTAATAATCCCAGTGTCCAGGAAGTACAAGCAGAAGGGTCAGGAATTTAAGGCCAGCGTCGGCTGCACACAGAGTTTAAGGCTAACCTGGGGCTACATGATATCCTGCCCTTCTGTTTGTTCATTCGTTTTAGTTTTGGTTTTGGAGACAGGATTTTTCTGTGTAGCCCAGGCTGTCCTGGAACTTGCTCTATAGACCAGGTTGAATTCACAGAGATCTACCTGCCTCTGCCTCCTGAGTACTGGGGTTAAAGGTGTGTGCCACCACTGCTGGGCATGCCCTGTCTTAAAAAAACAAAACAGGGGTTGGGGATTTAGCTCAGTGGTAGAGCGCTTTCCTAGGAAGCGCAAGGCCCTGGGTTTGGTCCCCAGCTCCGGAAAAAAAAAAAAAAAAGAACCAAAAAAAAAAAAACCAAAACAAAACAAGACACCTCACCCCCCCCCCGAAAAAAGTTAATGAAATAATATAATTTTGTACGTTTTTCAATCAAAACTCCTCTGCAAATGTGGTAGACAGTAACTGCAGATTAATCCACTATGCTGTTTAAGGAAGTCGGATGGCAGTAGCGCCCTCCCATGTGCCAATGGCCCTTCAGCAAGGTCTACACACAGATCATAGAAAATGGAGACTCGGCTAGTGAAGCTGGGCTCCTCCCAAAGCCACTGAAGACAGGCTCTGTTCCTCTCCGCCCCGCCTTCCTCCCCGGAGTGTGCAGTTGGAGGCGCCAGATGCTCTGGCAAGATCCAGAGAGATGCCATCTGCGAGGGAAACCTATTCTTAGAGAGCAGAACCAGTCAGTGGCGGAGCCGGCCACCCCCAACAGTGGAGGAGGGATGTCAGGGCAGGAGTCCAAGGCTGGCTGGGGAGAAGGGCCAGCTAAACACTGGGCGCACTGATTTCTTACAACCCGCTTCCTCCTGTATTTGTTCTATTGGAAATAAGAGCAGTGTTTATTGAATGTGCACTTTAGATGTGTCACTCCATCCTTCCAGACACCACGAGGTGCGTGTCATCACAACCCCTCTTTTGCAGATGAGGCACAGATGGCTAAGTCACTTAATCAATCGGGCCTTGAACCTGGGCACGCTGGTTGCAAAGTCCATGTCCCTTGCAACCATGTATACTGCCTTTTAGTCTACGGACCAGAGGCCAATTTTAATTTGGGTCTTTCTCCAATAATAAACCCCAAGATAAGGGTTTGTGTGCAAGTGACTTAATGGGACCCAGGATGGGGTGGCTGTGTCTTTCTTTTCTTTTCTTTTTTTTTTGGGGGGGGGGAAGCTGGGGACCGAACCCAGGGCCTTGTGCTTCCTAGGCAAGCGCTCTACCACTGAGCTAAATCCCCAACCCCCGGGTGGCTGTGTCTTGAAGGGGATAGTTTCCACTAGGGTACCTGGAGTCCAATACTGCTTGGAGCTCTAGCAAGCAGCACACAGAGTGTATGGAGGCTTATCGCCTCTGAGGGCTGGAAGCTGCTTGGAATGTTATTTCTTAGTGCTGGTTAATGCTGCTCAAGAGGTATATTAATCTCTAAAACTTCACACCTGCTGCGGAGTGATAGATCAGGCATCAGGGGTGGGAGCCCTCAGGCCGGGGACACAGTGGTGACTGAAGAAGCCAGAGGGCTCCCCACCATCTGCTAGAATAGACCTGCCTGGCAATAGCCGGCTCCTGGCAGTCTCAAGAGTTTCTACGTCTTCCAATTTGAGCAGAGTAAGAAGCTCTTCCAAACCATCTGCTCTGAACTTGCAATAAACCTCTGTAGCTGAGAGCACTGGGGAATCAGACACAACCTCCACTACCCCGGAGCTCTATGATCGGTCAGCTACCTGGGACAATAACACTCTTGGCCCTGCTGCTCACCACTCCCTGAGCAAGCTGGCCAGGCTCATAGGACAGCACCTACACAGGGAACTTGTAAGACAGTCGACTCTTAGACTAGCTCCAGACCCCCTGGGTTGGATTTTGTGTTGTGTTCATTCGTTGGTTCGTTTGTTTGTGAGATAGGGTCTCAGTGGTTCATGCTATGCTGGTTTCCAACCTGCTTTGAAGCAGAATATTACCTTGAACTCCCTTCCCTTTGCCTCACCTCCCAGGTACTGTGAGTATAGGCATACGTCTCTATTCCTGGCCAAAATCTGCATGTTGGTGAGCACTCCGAGCAGATGTCTACTGGTCATTTCAGTCACAGGAGGAGAGGGAATGTTGTAAGTAATTGTCTTAGTCAGGGTTTCTATTCCTGCACAAACATCATGACCGAGAAGCAAGTTGGGGAGGAAAGGGTTTATTCAGCTTACACTTCCACATTGCTGTTCATCACCAAAGGAAGTCAGGACTGGAACTCAAGCAGGGCAGGAAGCAGGAGATGATGCAGAGGCCATGGAGGGATGTTACTTACTGGCTTGCTTCCCCTGGCTTGCTCAGCTTGCTGTCTTATAGGACCCAGGACTACCAGCCCAGGAACTGCACCATCCACAATGGGCTGAGTCCTTCCCCCTTGATCACTAATTGAGAAAATGCCTTACAGCTGGATCTCACGGAGGCATTTCCTCAACGGAGGCTCTTTTCTCTGTGATAACTCCAGCTTGTGTCACGTTGACACACAAAACCAGCCGGTACAGTAATGTACTGACCTAAACAAAGTGTCTCAAAATGCGTAGCCTCTGGACCAGGCCTTCCCGAGAGCTGATTTTTTCCTTCAGGTGAATGTTTTTTAAAATCCCACCTGGCACACAGCTCCCCAGCTCACTGTGCTCCTTTCCCCCTGTGCCATAGCACCCCAAGCACCTCCATTTATGCCACCAGGAGCTCCTGTGAGCATCTGGGTTGGTTTCAAATGTCAGATCCTATAATCAGCGATTGCAGAACATGGCCCAGGTTTCAGGCAGGCTGTTCAAATCATCACGAGACTACATCACGGTAGCCACGTTACTTTGGGCAAGGTACCTCTTTTCTGACCGGAGTTTCCATACCTGGAAAACACGATCGACAAAGCATCCTCTCGAGGTAACTATGGATTAGAGGCGATCGTGTACAGGGTGGGCAGGAGAAAGTGGAAACTTGCTATGCTGCAGTAGCTGGTATAGTGCTTCAGGTGTGATGTGTCCAGTGTGGGCATCAGGTGACCGTGATTATCCTCATTTATGGGGCTGGAGGCACTAAGAGTTGAAAAGCCTCCCCCCCCCAAAGGGACGCATCACAGAGGGGTTGTGGGGCTCAGACTGTATCTTTAGCTCTAGATTTTCAGTGTCTGCTGGAATCTTCTGTGCTGATAACTCGTTACCTGATACACGTAGCACACGCTGCCAGTGGTGAGTATGCAGCTTAAGGAAGAATGTCATTAATTCTTTATAATAACATAATGTTGCAATGATAAGGTTTTGGAAATACTGAGTTAAAATATATATGATTAAAGTCTGAGGCTGAAGAAATGGCTTAGTAGTGAAGAGCATTTAGTTCACCAGATAGTGGTGGCGAATGTCTCTAATCCCAGCCCTGGGAGACAGAGGCAGTCTGAGTTCCAGGATAGCCTGTCTTGGAAAACCAAAAAACAAAAAAAACAAAAAAAAAAACAAAAAAAAAAAAAGCAGACAAACATACAACACCAGCAAAAAGCCCTAAGTGCAGGGGTTGGGGATTTAGCTCAGCGGTAGAGCGCTTGCCTGGCGAGAGCAAGGCCCTGGGTTCAGTCCCCAGCTCCGGAAAAAAAAAGAAAGAAAAAAGCCCTAAGTGCTCTTGCAGAAGATGGAGCCTCAGTTTTCACATGGTGGATCATAACACCCATGCCCCCAGTTCCAAGGAGTCAGCACCCTCTGCTGACTTCTGCTGGTACCAGACACACACACAGCACACAGATATACACGCAGACAAAATGTACGATGAAGGTTAATCTTACACATTCTTTAATGCTTTATTATAGTTTCATTTATTTATTGTATATGTGCATGTGTGTGTATGCATGCACACATACATGCCAAGGCACACATGTGGAGGTCAGAGGACAATTTGCAGGATCTGGTTCTCTTCTTCCACCATGTCACCACGTGGAACTCGGGTTGTCAGGCTTGGGACAGCAACCATCTTTATCCACTGAGCCATCTCCCTGCGACCACCACCCCCCCACCTTTTTTTTTTTTTGAAATAGAGTTTTTTTTTTTCTTTTCTTTTTTTCGGAGCTGGGGACCGAACCCAGGCTTTGTGCTTGCTAGGCAAGCGCTCTACCACTGAGCTAAATCCCCAACCCCTGTTTTTTTTTTTTTTTATGTATCCCAGCCTGGCCTGGAGCTCATAACCCTAGTGCCACAGCCTTCTTAATGCATCTCAGAAATGTGGTCACTAGGCGTTTTATTCTCAGTGCTGGTGATAGGATCTCGCACAAGCCTGGCACGTGCTGTACCTCTATCGAATGGCTCATGTTTCGTTCCCATTGGACAGTAGGGTTCCGGAACGTCTCGGTAGAATAACTTAGACAAAGAATTTAGTTTTTTTTTCCCTTTCAAAGTATTTGTAACCTATTGCCCAGTAGCAAGGAGCCCTCTGATACACAGTAGAGGGGAGGGTCACCGTATTCCCCCAGGAGGACACTCTCCTCTGAGGGTCCTCCCCTGAACTGAATGACCTGAGGCCCAGAGAGGGTTGAACTCGCCCTGGCCTTACAGAGGTCGGAAGAGCATCTGGAATCCTTAGCTGGATCCAGCCACTTGCTACAGTATCCGGAGGCAGGCGTAAACCTCGGTACTTTTCCTTCAGCAAGTGGGAGCCTGGGATAATAAAAGTTGGAGTGTGAGGTCCATGACTTTGAGAAGGCAGGATCCTCCATGACGGTATGCCAATAGAACGGTACCCTGAGCAGCAGCGGGACGCTGCCTGGAAGCTGTCTGGGCGTTGGAGTTCCCGAAGCACCTTGGGCTGTGTTACTTGGAGGGGCGGCTCTTGTTGAAGATGAGGAAGTCTGAGAGGTCGTGCCACACGTTGCTGTCCTCGTAGAGGTAGGTCATGGAGGACTGTAGTGAGGGCTGCAGAGTGGGCCGGTGATACTCAAAGAGCCACAGCACAAGCCCCCAAATCACCGCCGTGTGTAAGGGGAACGGGTCCCACTTGAGCGCAGGGATGTAGCCCTTCTCCACACCCAGGCGGCACAAGGCAAACAGGACACGTGATGTCAGGTACATGTTGATCTGCGGGGAGGGAAATACTCGAGGTTACAAGTCAGCATAGGCTCTGGGAACCTTCACCCACCCGCTCAACCAGAGGCACTGGATATCCACTGCACTGGCTCTGTGATCTCCAAGTTAACGGGCAAGCTGACTGGGGTGGTATGCCACAGGCACCTTAATGTTTCTATTTCTGTGTGTGTGGTGCGTGTGTCTGTGTATGTGAGTCCCCGTGTGTGTTGGGTGCTTGTGACATAGACACGTGCCCACGTGTGTAGAGACCAGAGACAGACACTGGTGTCTTCTTCACTCTCCTTTCTAGCATAATTCTTTGTTTTGTTTTGGGCTTTTGCTTGGAGACAGGGTCTCCCTATTACATAGCTCTCCTGGAACTTGTCTGAAGAGCAGGCTGGCCTGGAACTCAAGAGATCTCGGTCTGCCTCTGCCTCCTGAGTGCAGAGACCAAAGGCGTGTGCCACCATGCCTGCTCTAGTTTAATTTCTTTTTCTTTCTTTTTTTCTGTGACAAATTGACAAATTTTTCAAAAAGCCAACAATGTCCTAATAAATCTTTCCATTTATAACCAGGTGGAGTGGCACCTCTAAGCCTTTAATCCCCTCTGTGAGTCTGACGCAGCCTGGTAACAGAGTGAGCGCTGAGACAGCAAGGCCTGTGTAGATGAACCTTGCTTCAGCCCCTGACCCCCAAAGAATACAAAATGTTTCCTCTTTTTAAAGATGTAAAAGCATCTTTATCTCTGAGCTATAGATCCATCCTGTCCTCTACCCCATTTGTGAGACAAGATTTTTTCTCAGTGAACCTGGAATGCACTGAGCGGCCAGGCTGGCTGACCAGGGGGTTCAGGGGTTCACCTCTTTCTATCTCCCCAAAATTGGAATCATGAACAGATGCTTCTGTGCCTGCCTTGTAAAAAAGTAATAATAGTAATATTGTATGTACTTATTTGTGTATATGTATAGTGTATATGTGTGTTCTCTGTGTATGGTGTATATATATGTATCTAGAGTGTGTGTGTGTGTGTGTGTGTGTGTGTAAGCCAGAGGACACTATCCACCTCCCCAGAGCTGAGATTACAAGTAAGTACCTTAGTGCCTAGCTTCTTCAAGGATAACTTGAAGCTGATACTCTCTCCTCCTATTATACGGTTCCAGGAATGGAACTCCGGTCATCAGCTTTGGCAGCAAGCACCTTAGCCTGCTGAACCATCTTGTCAGCCTTTGTGGTTGACAAATAATAATAATGATAATAATAATAATAATAATGATAATAGTTGTTGTTGTTATTGTTTTTGTCTTCTTATTTTTCTAGACAGGGTATCTCACTACAGCCCTGGCTGTCCTGGAACTCATCCTGTAGACCAGGCTGGCCTTGAACTCACAAAGATCTTCCTGCCTTTGCCTCTCAAGAATGGGGATTAAAGAAGTGCACCACTATACCTGACTCCCTTATTAGAAGTTTTTATTAGAAGTTTTTAAAATGAATTATATGCAGTTCAAAATTAAAAAAAAAAAAAAAGAACCCCAAGAAGGAAAAACAACATTTTGGATCTCCCTGAGATTCCATTTTTTTTTTCTTTGTGAAGCCAGCTGAGTGAGTGTATGGAGTAAATTCCAGGCCAACAGGCTACATGCCAAGACCTTATCTCAGAAAGAAAAGTTAGAGATGAGAGACGTTCACGACGTATATCTGCAAAGCAGCCCATGCAGACTACCTGGAAACGGTCCTCAGGGCTCAGAAGTAAAACATGAAATATTCCCACTGGAGAATAAGGAAAGGCGCTTCCTCAAAGAGCTCATGCTGGTGGTGAATAAATGATAATGAGGAAATGCCAGCAGGGAAGGCGGAGTCACTGTCACAACGGCTAAGACAGGGCCAGTGGGATGGTTTGAGGGCGCTTGCAGCAAAAGCCTGACAAGCTGGTTAGATCCCAGAGTCAACAGTGGAAGGCAAGAACCAACTTCCAACAGTTGTCCTCTGACCTCCACACATGCACCATGGCAGGTGCCTGCCTGTACTTACCACATCATGCACGCGCGCGCGCACACACACACACACACACACACACACACACACACACACACAAATAAAAATTTTAAGACATGGATAAAATAAACCACGCAACAAACCAAATGTTAGCTAGGATGTGGAGAAAGTAGACAAGCCATCCCCGTCTCCCTGGAGAGAGTGTAAAAATGACAGTTACTCTGGAAAACAGCTCGGCAGAGGGTTGTTCGGTTTTTCCTTTTTCTTTCTTGGCAGGTTGTTTTAAAACCAAGCATGCATATACCACACAGCCCACAATTACACTCTTGGGCTTTCATCCCAGAAAAACTAGAACTTATGGTCATAGAAGAATCTATACTCGAGAGTTCTTCTCAGCTCTCCTTGCAATATTCCAAAGTTAGAGACCGCCCAGATATCCCTCCACGACGACGACAACAACAACCACCACCACTACCTACACTGCTTAGGAATAAAAAGGAATGAATTAAGCCAGGCAGGCCATCAACTGCTATAAGTCCAGAGCCCTGGAGGCTCAGGGAAAACTGCCAAGACTCAAGACCAACGTGGGCTACAGAACAAGACACTGTAAGGAAAGTGAAATAGCTGGCTGTGCCTATAATCCAAATGCTGGAGAAGTAAAGGCAGCAGGGGTTCAAGGCTAACCTCAGCCTTATGCTGAGTTTGAGGATAGCTCGGGTAACATGTGACCTTGTCTCAAAAAGTAAAATGGGCTACAGAGATGGCTCAGCAGTTAAGCACTGCTGCTCTTAGAGGACCCAGGTTCAGTTCCCAGCACCCACATGGCAGCTCACTACTTTCTGTAACTCCTGTTCCAGGGGACCCAACATCTTCTTTTGGTTTCCCAGATGCCAGGCATGCATACAGTGCACACACACAGGCATGCATACGGTGCACACACACATGCAGGCAAACACTCCAAAACATACAAGAAAAATAATTTGTTTTAAAAGAAAGAAGGAGCCAGGTGGTGGTGGCTCATGTCTTTAGTCCCAGCACTCAGGAGGAAGAGGCAGGCTGTCCTCTGAGTTCGAGGCCAGCCTGGTCTTCTGAGTTCCAGGACAGCCAGGTCTAAAGAGAAACCCTTTTTCAAAAACCCTGAAAAAAAAAGTCTGGGGCTGGAGAGATGGCTCAGCCGTTAAGAGCACTGGCTGCTCTTCCAGGAGACCCATGTTCAATTCCCAGCAACCACATGGCGGCTCACAACCATCTGTAACTCGAGGTCCAGGGGATCCAATGCCCTCTTCTGGCCTCCGGGGATTCCCCGTGTCTTAGTCAGGGTTTTATGCTGTGAAACAGACACCATGACCAAGGCAAGTCTTATAAGGACAACATTTAACTGGGCCTGGCTCAAAGGTTCAGAGGTTCAGTCCGTTATCATCAAGGCAGGAGCATGGCAGCATCCAGGCAGACATGGTGCGAGCAGAGCTGAGAGTTCTACATCTTCATCTGAAGGCGGCTCTGAAAAGACTGGCTCCTGGGCAGTGAGGGTCTTAAATAAAGCCCATGCCCACAGTGACAGACCTACTCACTCACCAAGGCCACATCTCCTAATCGTGCCACTCCCTGGGCTGGGCACATACAAACCGTGACAGCAGGCACATATATGCTGCACAGACACACATGTAGGCGAAACACCCATATAGCAAAAGGACCTCAGAAAACTTCCTTACAAAGTAAAAATGCCCCCACAGACCTTTCATTTCTAGGAATGTGCAATCTGACACACATACAAACGGCCACAGAGTACAATGGCCAAAAGCTAGTCCCCTTCCCCATCTCCATGCAGCAGGCATGGTGGAAATCAAAGCCCCATCCACATCCTGGCACAAGCGTGGACAACAGGGACTGGCTCCATCAGCAGCTTGAGTTACAGAGGGTGGGGGGTGGGGTGGGGGTAGGTGGTAGGTGAGGACTTTTTTTTGCATTTGTTTTCTGATTTTATCATAATGTCTCTGAGCACCTGTGAGCAAGCCAGGCAGAGTCTGCCCTTTTATCAGATACTGGTCATCCACACTGTCTTTTCCTGTGTGACCTGGGCACACGATTTTCTTCCTAAAGAATCAGTCTATTTCATATCAGCTACCAAGTTTGCAAAAAAAACTAGTCTGCAAAAAATAGAATAGTAACCCATGGTATTCAAGATCTTTAAAAAAAATTATATTTCATTTCTTATTCTTTTATTTTAGGGGGTACAGGACGAGTACCCCAGAGCACATGTAAAGAGATCAGAGAAAAACCTTAGGGAGGTGGTTCTCTCCACCATGTGCGTCCCAGGGAGCAAATCAGGTTGTCAGACTTAATGGCAGGCAACTTTACCTGCACCTCACAGGCTACATAGAGAGACCCCCGTCTCAAAAACAAAGAAGCAAGCCCTGGAAGTCACTTCTGTAGACCAGGCTGGCCTCCAACTCACACACATCCTCCTGCCTTTGCCTTCTGAGTGCTGGGCCTCCTCAAGGTCTTTTACTATACAAGGCATTAAACATAATCTGTGTCATGTCTAGCACTGGGAAAAATCTTGGTAGGTGATCCTGGGGTAGAGGCTTATAGATATTATCCATCTTTCCAGACAACCGGCTTTTCTCTTTTGATTTCCTATTTTCAATTTCACTGAGTTCTGCTTGTTTGTATTAAGCAGTCCAGGCCTGGCTTCAAACCAGGTTAGTCTCTCACTGTACCACCACACCCAGGTCAAAGTATCTTAAAAAAAAAAAAAAAAGTCTTAGGCTGGAGAGATGACTCAGCAGTTAAGAGCACTGGCTGTTCTTGCAGAGGACAGAGTTCGATTCCTAGCACCCACATAGGGCAGTGGCACACAACTCCAGCTCCAGAGATAACACCCTCTTCTGGCCTCCAAGACCACCCACCCGCGGATACATACCCCACACAGAGGCACACACACACACAAGTAAATAATTTAAAATCTGTAATCTCAGCACCTGGAACAAGGCAAGAACATCAGGAGTTCAAGCCCAGCCTTAGCTACATAGCAAGCGCCAGGCCTGCCTGAACCAGATGAAACCTGTCACCACCACCACCACCACCACCACCACCACCACCACCACCACCACCACCACCACCAAGATCTTTGCCCCAAAGAGCAGCAGACACACTGATGTGGGGAACCCTTGGATTCCAACTGTGGGGAAAATTGCCCTGGGAGGTGCTGACACCTGCCTTTAATCTCAGAAGTCAGGAGGCAAAGACAAGCAGATCCATGTGATTTCAAGGCCAGTCTGGTCTACAGAGTGATGTGTACAAGGCTATACAGTGAAACCCTGCCCCCCAAAACACCCCCCGCCCACAACAATGGGAAAATTCAGGGAGAAATGACACAGACACAAAGTCACCCGGGGACTGGCGATTCTTAGACCTCAGTCACAGACGGCAGCCAAGAGTTCACCTTCAACTGAAGGCCGCCCCACTGACCCCATCCCATCTCGGGAAAGCCTTTACCTGGCTATTAATGTTATTGTTCTCTCCAAACAGCAGGAGCCCCCCGATGAAGGCAGCCAGGAAAGAGTGCATCTGGTGGGTCCCACCTTGCACATGGGACTGTAGGGCCTGGAGACTCTTATAGGTGAAGACGAAGCAGGCCAGGTTCCGAGAGTGGGTGTACGTGGCTTTCAGAATGGCCTGCAGCTTCTCTTGGAGACTGCACAAACAGAAAGCCCTCCCGTGAGTGCAGGCCCAGTGGGCTCAGGTAGGTTTCCCCAGGGTGCACACAGATCTGAATCATGTCCTCCGTGGGTAGCTCTCTCACCAGACTGGAGCCACTCCCCAACCCCTTTTGTTAACGAGTGCCCATCCCCTTCCTCACCGGTCCTTCTTGTCACCATTTAGTGTTAATAAGCTGGTTTATGAAGTCCCCTTGTCCTTGGTGTAAGCCCCTGCTCTGGCAGGGTCCAGATTTTGTTTTTCTTAAGGGCACAGAACGGGGTCCGGCACACAGTAGGTGTTCAACAAAAGGAAGAGATGAGTGAACACATGAGTGCCTACTGTGAGCTAGATCTGCAGACTGAATTCTGAGAAAGGACAGATCTGCTTTCTGCCTTTGTGGGGTCTATGAAGGGGAAACGAGACAAGAATTAGACACTGACGTTGGCAGCAGGTTGTCCTGGGGTCTGAAGGACAGGAAGGACTCGGTAAGGAGAGCAGGCTGCTTGCTGGGCAGAAGACTTGTTGTACACAAAGGCCCCAAGGACAAACACAGAGGAAGGGAGTGAAGCAATGGGGAAAGACCAGTGTAGGCTATGAACAGGGGCTGTGTGTGGGCAAGGGGGACTGAAGTCAGCCAACTGCAACTGCTGCTCCTTTTGAGATAAAGAACTAATTCAATCCATCTTCTTTCTAAAGGGGGGAGCGGGGTATGGTGAAAGGTGGTGTCTTGCTCCCACGTGAGTACCTACAGAGACCAGAAGAGGGCACCAGACTCCCTGGACCTGGAGTTATAGGGAGGTGTGAGCTGCTGGTGTGTGGGGTGCCAGGAACCAAATTCCAGTCCTCTGTAAAATTAACAGACATTCACAATGGCAGAGCCATCTTTACAGTGCCACTAGGGGCAGCAAAGACAACCCAGGGAGAGAGCAGAGACTACAGTTCTAGACAGGGGCGTAGTGAATGAGAACATGGGCCCCATGAGTACTTTTGTTTGTTTATCGGTTAGCTGGTTAATTTTTTTTTTTTTTTGAGATAGCTGTCCAAAAACTCACTACACAGACCAGACTGTTTGGAACTCAGAGACCCACCTGCCTCTGCCTCCCAAGTGCTGGGATTAAAGGAGTATGCCACCATGTCCAGCTATGAATACCATTTCTAAAGCAAGACAGTTGGATTACAGTTGGGCATAGTGACACATTCCTGGGTAAAACAGAAAGATTGAGAGTTGTGGGCCAGCCTGAGCTATGAAACAAGACCCTGTCTCAAAAACTAAGTGAAAGAGTAAGGCCAGACACTGTGACGCTTGCCTTTAATTCCAGCAATTGAGAGGGCAAAGGTCTGTGGACCTCTGTGTGAGGCCATCCTGGTCTGTACAGTGAGACTCTGCCTCAAACAAAACAAACAAACAAACCCTGAAAACGTAAGTAGCAGGCAGTGATTTTCCCTTGAAAATGTCTCCGGGGGTTGGGGATTTAGCTCAGTGGTAGAGCGCTTGCCTAGGAAGCGCAAGGCCCTGGGTTCGGTCCCCAGCTCCGAAAAAAAGAACCAAAAAAAAAAAAAAAAAAAGAAAATGTCTCCGAGTCTGACTGCTGTCTTCCCACCCGCCACCACAGATACGCCATGGCTTCTGCTTTTGTGTGGCTCTCTCTCCAAGCTGTTCTCAGCCAGGCAGCAAATGTCCCCATGGTGTTCCACATACAGAAGCCACCAACCTGTTCTCCTAGCTGTCTGGAAGGCTGAAGTGGGACAGGGGCCTTCAAGTGGGAGGGCAGGCAGATAACAGGGCAGGACACTTTGTCTCAAGGAGCAAAAAGTTAACAGAACGTGCGATGCTTCCCACAGCGGGTTGGCAAGATGACTCAGAGGTTAAGAGCTAATACTGCTCTCACAGAGGGCCCAAGTTCAGTTCCCAGCACCCACGTCAGGGTTTAGCTCCAAAGATTCAACACCTTCTTTTGGCCTCCAAGGGTACCTGCACTCACAGGCACATGTTCAGAGATATATAATTAAAAATAAAATAAATTAAAAAAAATAAAACCCAACCCTGCAGGAAATTGGCATACCCTGCTAGTTTTCTGTTCTCACTTAAAAGGTCCTCTCTCAGTCTCTCAGGTCTAGAGCTGGACAGGACTAGCTCAGTCCTCTGGTGGCTGACTCCTCAGCCTCACCAGGCATGCCTCGCCTCCTGCTCTGCTTCCTCCTGCTGGAAGACGAACCCTAGAAAGGCAGAGATCCAGGGGTCCATGTCTGCTTTGCTCACAGCTATCTCCGTAGCAGCCCAAACGGTGTCCATCTCATAATGGGACATTCACTAAGTACTTGGTGACCGAATGAATAGGTTCAGGTTTTAAAAAATGATTTGGGCCAGGCATGGTGGCACACACCAGGTAGGCAGACCTCTGTGAGTTCGAGGCCAGTCTGGTTTACAGAATAAATTCCAGGACAGCCAGGGCTTGACAGAGAAACCCTGTCTTGAAAAACAAAAACCAAGCAAACAAACAAACAAACAAACAAACAAAGAAAACGATGTGGGGCCCCGTCTCAGAAACAAAAAGGCCAGGAGGAGCTGGGGATAAGTTTAGTAGCAGTGTGCATGGCTGCTATGTTCCTGGCTCTGGAGAGGAAGGAGAGGGGGAAAGAGAAGGGGAGGGAGGGGAAAGGAAAAGATGAGATTTGGAGGGCAAGAAGCCCCAACAAAGGTAAGTAAAATAAAAATGTCAAATTAGAAATCTTGCAACTTAGACGTAACCCGCCCTCTCAGTATGATTCTGCTTTGGGACATATTTATTTTTGATATTTGAGTGTTCTGCCTGCATCTTTGTATATCACACGTACGTATGCTTGGTGCCTGCAGAGCTCAGAAGAGGGCGTGGGGGTCCTTGGGACTGGAGTCGCAGATGATCGGGAGCCACTACGTGTGTGCTAAGAATTAAACTCAGGTCTTCTGAAAAACCAACAAGTGCTCATAACCAATGGCGCCGTCGCTCCAACCCCTGGGTAGGACTCTTGTAAGCCGCAGGTGTGTCTATAGCCACAAAAACTGGACTGCAGTGAATTTTCTGAGTGAGGCCAAGAAGGAAGGGTTACAAGAACTCAAAAGAGGGCCAGGACACTGAAGCCGGTGAGGGGGGAACAGAGTCTGATTCCCGGAGAACTAGACAGGTTTCCAGGAAGAAAATAAAGGCTCGCTACAGAGGCCAGGGCAAACCTGGAAGTGGGCACACACACAGGGAAATGTGTGGGGGTGGAAGGACCAAGCATGTGCCTGGAACAGAACCTGTGTTCCAAGGCAACCCACACAGGACGCTGCCAGAGTGCAGAAGGCCGAGAAGGTCAGATCTGACTGCTGGGTCTCTTCGGAGGATATGAGGAGCCATAGGCATTTTCAAGTCAGGGACACAGACTCAGAGTTGGCCTTTAGGAAGAATAGGGGCACAGGGAAGCTTGTCCCAGCTAGGAACTAGCCATTCTGGCCTGAGTGCTGACCCCATCTCTCCCAGTGGTATGCAGAGAGGGTAGGTACCTGCCACTCCTGAAGAGAAAGGTCATCACCAGTGCATGAGGCGCCCGGATTTTGACTCCATAGCTGTAGAAACGAAAGAAAACAGTCACTAAGCCATTGCTGTAGCAGTTTCCAGCCTCTCCCTTGGACCCCAGGGTCTCTCTCACACCCCCAATACTGATGCCCATGGGAGAGGAAATAATGTTGGCTCTCCATTTATATGTGGGTTCAAGTTCTAGTCCTTCCTGGAAGAGTGGCCTTTGGCTTATCTTTACCTTCCCCGAGCCTCAGTTTCCCCAACTAAAAAGGAATGCTAGACCTTAGAAGGATGGGTATAATTCTAATGGGAGAAAATGAAGTATGCAAAAGGTGGCCACCATTCCCACCCTCCTGGCTTTGCAGAGACATGCCCTCAGCTCCTTGTGTATTTCATACCACAGCCATGCTCATCTTGTATTAACTTTAAATTTGATTTATTATTGTTATTACTAATACCGATTTTATTACATTCATTCATTAACACAGAATCTTACTATGTAGCACTAACTAGGTTAGAACTCAACATGTACACAAAGCTAGCCTCGAGCTCAGAGAGGCCCATTGTGGTGGTGCACACCTTTGATCCCAACAGGGTCTCTCTGAGTTCCAGACCAGCCTGGTTTGTATAGTGAGTTCCAAAGACTACAAAGTGAGAACCTGTCTCAAAAACAAACCATCACCATAAAAAACAGAACAACAAAATCCCTCATAAAGGCCTGGAGAGGTGTGCACACTTTTTTTTTTTTAAGATTTTTTGGGCTGGAGAGATGGCTCAGTGGTTAAGAGCCTCTTCCAGAGATCCTGAGTTCAATTCCCAGCAACCACATGGTGGCTCACAGCCATCTGTAATGGAATCTGATGCCCTCTTCTGGTGTGTCTCAAAACAGCTACAGTGTAGCAACATGAAATAAATTAAATAAATAAATAAATAAATGCATTTTAAAAAAGATTTATTTTTATGTATGTCAGTACACTGTAGCTGTCTTCAGACACGTCAGAAGAGGGATTTGAACTCAGGACCTCTGGAAGAGCAATCAGTGCTCTTAACCACTGAGCCATCTCTCCAGCCCGGTGCACACCTTTAGTCCCAACACTTGGGAAGCAGAGGCAGACAGACTCTTGCAGGGTCAGATAGAGTTCAAGGCCAACCTGGTGTACAAAGTTAGCTCCAGAATAGCCAAGACTGTTATACAGAGAAACCCTGCCTCGAAAAACAAAAAACCTCATAGAGACCTGCCTGCTTATACCTTCTGAGTGCTGGAATCAAAGGTGTATGTCACCATACCAAGAATTTAATTTTAGTTGTTTATTACTATTATTTTGATAGATTTAGTTTCTTTTTTTCTTTTTTTTTTTCGGAGCTGAGGACTGAACCCAGTGCTAGGCAAGTGCTCTACCACTGAGCTAAATCCCCAACCCATTTTGATAGATTTAAACATGATTTATTTGTGTGTATGTGTGCGGACATGTATGCTAGCTGGTTTTATATTAACTTGACACAAGTGACAGTAATTTCAGAGAGGGAACCTCAATGAGAAAATGTTTCCTTAAGATCAAGCTGTAGGCAGGAAGCCTGTGGGGCA
Source organism: Rattus norvegicus (assembly GCF_021556685.1). Classification (NCBI taxonomy): domain Eukaryota; kingdom Metazoa; phylum Chordata; class Mammalia; order Rodentia; family Muridae; genus Rattus; species Rattus norvegicus. The sequence continues at coordinate 143,073,070 of NC_141536.1, forward strand.
TTTTCTTAATTAGTGAGTGATGGGGAGGGCCCAGGCCACAGGTGAGGCCAACCGTGGGCGGATGCTCCTGGTTTGTATAGGAAAGCCGACTAAGCAAGCCATGGGAAATAAGGCAGTAATGCGGGCTTCTGCATTAGCTCCTGCCTCGGGTTTCTGCCTGGTTTGAGTGCCTGCCTTGGCTTCCTTCAGTGGACTGTGACTTAGGACATGTAAGCTGAACAAACCCTTTCCAAGTAGCTTGTGGTCATGGTATCTCATCACAGCACTGGTAACCCTAAGATACACCTTCACCCTCATTTCTACAGCTGAGTCTAGCTTTATGAGTCCTAAAACCCCTTGAAGGCCTGGGACAACGGTTGTGAGCCACTTACTGTTGTTACCTGAATATACAGGAATATTCACTGTGGGCTTCAACGAAGAGCAGCCCCAGCGCTTGGGAGACAGAGGCAGGTGATCTCTAAGTTCAAGGCCAGCCTGGTCTACAGAGTAAGTTTAAGGACAGCCAGGGCTACACAGGAAACCCTGTCTCAAAAAAAAGTCAGGGGGTCAGGGGGAGGGAGGGACTCCACTGACACACGGCCTTAACCTGGTACTTAATGAAACTGCAAATGGCTGGGATCAGGCACAGGGTGGACGGCTCAGAAAGTAAAGTGCTGGCACAGTGACCATGAGGACACAATAGCTGTGAACCTCGACAGCAGCCCCAGACCAAGGGATGGAGATGAGCAGGCAGAGCCTTGGAACTCACTGCTCAGCCAACCCGGCCAACCCGGCCAACCCACCCATCGCACAGGCTCCAGCCTCAGTGACAGCCACAGCCACAAAAACAATGCAGACCGAAATGGAGGAAGAGAACTAATGTCAATCTCTGGCCTCCATACTCTCTCAGCCACATACCCACATGCACATGAGAGAGGTGGGGGTGGTGAGAATGGTTTCCTCTGTTTTCATTTTACATGTGAGGAAATAAGGCCAGAAGAGACTTGATAGGAAACCAAGCTGAGTGCGGTGGTGGATGCCTTTAGGCCTTTAATCCCAGCATTTAAGAGGAAGCGGCAGGCAGATCTTTGTGAGTTCAAAGCCAGTCTGGTCTACATGGAGTTCCAGGTGAGCCAGGGTTACATAAAGAGACTCTGTCTCGGGGTTGGGGATTTAGCTCAGAGGTAGAGCGCTTGCCTAGTAAGCGCAAGGCCCTGGGTTCGGTTCTCAGCTCCGAAAAAAAAGAAGAAAAAAAAAAGAGAGAGACTGTCTTAAAAAAACCAAACCAAAACAAAACAAAACAAACAAACAAAAAAAAAAAACCACACTAGTTTGGGACTGAAGAATTATCAGGCAAATAAAGGAATTATCTTCCCCTCTGCCTGGCAACCACTGAGATGGTTCAGTGATTAAGAACAAGTGTTTGGGGGGGGGGGGGGCTGGAGAGATGGCTCAGCAGTTAAGAGCAATGGCTGCTCTAACAGAGGTCCTGAGTTCAAATCCCAGTAACCACATGGTGGCTCACAACCATCTGTAATGGGATCCGATGCCCTCTTCTTGTGTATCTGAAGACAGCAACAGTGCATTCAATATATAAAAATAAATAAGGGGTTGGGGATTTAGCTCAGTGGTAGAGCGCTTGCCTAGCAAACGCAAGGCCCTGGGTTCGGTCCCCAGCTCTGAAAAAAAAAGAAAAAGAAAAAAAATAAATAAATCTTAAAACAAACAAAAGCAAAACTTAAAGTGTTGCCCTCACAGAGGACTCCAGTTCAGTTCTCAGCCCCACACGGTAGCTCACAACCATCTGTATGTCCAGTTGTGCGGGATCTCACACCCCCTTCTGGCTTCCACACGTATGAAGCACATACACTGCACATAAGCACACACGTGGGCAAAGCATTCATACACACGAAAAATGTATCTTAAAAAGAAGTCAACGTTTTTAAAAAGAGAAAACGGAGGTCAGAAGAGATGAAGATTCATTCAACGTTCAGACTAAAAGCCTGAAATCAGATCTGAGCACACAGAAAGATTCACTGAGAAGGATACGGGGAGAGCAGGAAGGAGGAGGAGGTATAAAGCCCTCACTGGGAAATGCCTGCTGGCTCTGGGACTGGCTCTGGGGCTGTCTTTGGGATTTACAAGAGCAACTGTAGCAAAGATTGCAAGGTGAGGAAGGTACTCTATGAATTAACATTTAAAAAGAAAAACATCGAGGGTGGGGGTTAGACGTGTTTGTGAGTGCATACAACACTCTGGATGAAGAGCTAAGAGACAACGAACTCACTGGACTGGGGATTTAGCTCAGTGGTAGAGCGCTTGCCTAGCAAGCACAAGGCCCTGGGTTCGGTCCCCAGCTCCGAAAAAAAAAAAAAAAGATTTCCTCTGAGACGCACTCACACAGGGACTGTCTCCACAGAGAGGGACTGCTGACAGAGGACAATCGCCTAACTTTACAGTTGAGTGCCCTTGACTTTTGTGAATGAGTTACCTAACTTTTCCAAGACGAAATTAGAGGAAAAGTTTAAAGTTAACAACTTTAAATGGTGATTTTCTTGCAGAAGCCAGCAGGACTCTCTTTTATCTCCTCTGCCTGGCAGTGACCAGGAAGTTCCCACCTCAGTCTCTGTGGCCTTTCTCCCAGCACCTTCAAAGCCTTATCTCCTTCTCCTACACAGAGGCCTTCAGCCTCCTCCAGAGTCAGGGCCTTCCTTTTATGCCAGAGACAGCCTGTCCTCAAGTCCCTACATCTGACAAGCCCCTTCTCAGACTCCTCAAATTCAGATGAGATGTGTTACCTCATGCCTCCAATATCAGAAATCGGATGGCTGAGACAGGAGGACCTTGGCTTTGAGCTCTACCTAAGCTACACAGTGATTATTTTGGGGTTTTTGTTTGTTTGTTTGTTTTGTTTGTTTGGTTGGTTTGGGTTTTTGTTTTTAATTAAAGTAGAGGCTAGAATGGTGTCTTGGTCAGTCAGGTGTTTGCCTTATAAGTGTGAGGACCTAAATTTGGAAACTCTGGGACGTACGTTAAAAGGCAAGGCATGGCATAATGGTGGGCACCTGTGTGCAAGGAAATACGATTCCAAAGAAATGAGATAAGGGGTGGAGATTCTTGGAGGTTGATGGCCAAAAGCTAACCATCTGGTGATGTTCCAGGCCAGTGAGACCCTTTCTCAAGCCAAGTGTGCAAGCTGGTCCTTGTACCTCCACGTGTGCAAGCATACTGGGCATGAGGGCAACTCACACTTGTGGACTAGTTAGGGGTGAGTTAAGTGTTCACAAAGTTCAAACATCTCAGTCATCCAGGTTGACCTCTTTAAACTGGCCACACCTCTTCACAAATACAGCACCTTTCCCCCTGCCTCCAGGCCTTTGTTGAAGGCATTTCCACAGCTAGAATGCCCTTTTCTTTCTGGAAAATTCTATTTTGGCTTCCGGAATATCACCACTACTTATCCTGAAAAGCATTGTTCAGTACTGCTTTGCACTGGCGTGGTATTTGTTTCTTGGGGTTTTGTTTTGTTTTGTTTTTGGTTTGGTTATAGAGTCTAGGTCTTCAGCCAAGGCTACCCTCAAATTCTCAATCCACTTGATTCTAAAGTGTTATGATGACAAGTGTGTGTCGCCATGCTCAGCCCTGTCACAGGGCTTATGACCCTTGTAGAGAGGCAGAGCATCAGTACCTCTACCAAGTATTGAGATCCCTGCCTTGGGGACTCAGGTCTGGCTGAGTTTATAGTTTTAATTTTACAGAGGAAACCAAGACCAGAGGAGATGAAAAATCGCTCAGTTTTTACAATGAAAGCACTAGGAGTGGAGCCCAAGCACCCGACCCTGGAAAGTGTCTGTGCTCTAGAAAAGGTCCACTGAGGAGGGCACAGAGAGAGGTGGCGTAGGGGCAGCTGTACAAAGATCATTTTGGGCAGTGCTCGATGGTACAGGGCCAGCTCCTGCTTTGTACAGTACATACCTGGCAAAGGGGCTACTGACGTTACCATCTTGGTCAAACAGTGTCTGGTATGATTTGGCCAGATTCAGTAGGACGCATTTGCTCCCCGACTCTGTATCCATTTTGAGTTTGAATCCTGACTATAACGCTGACAGGATGTGACCAGGAGCGATCGACAGACCTCCCGTAACCTCGGCCCACCCATCAGTGAGGCAGAGACAAGAGTGGTTCCTAGTTTTCAAACATCCATAAAGGAACTGTGAATGCCTATAACAGAGGGAGCACCAGGACACACAGAGGAGTCTAGACAAAGATGCTCCAACCTTGGGAAGCACTTTTTGTTGCCGTTGTTAGGCAGGGTCTCACACTGTGGCCCAAGATGACCCAGAATTCTTTATTTTGAGCAAATATGCTCGTTCCAGCCTCCTGAGGGTTGGGATGACTGGCACGTACACCACTCAAGACTTTCTAGTGAGAGTCATGGGCCGGGGAAAAAGATTATTCAGTGTCTGATGGCGACACAAACTATAGAGAAAGAGAGTAAAGAACAGGAAGCAATGGTCTTCAAACAGTATAGAAATATTCCGGGGACCCATTTTCCAGAAAGTGAGACCCAGAAAGCCTAAATGATTTGTTCAAGATGAAGAACATGGTAGCTGACCCCAGGTTTTAATCCTGGCAGTGGACACACTCACCTCCATGCCACACCCTGCTACCAGGATGCCAACTTTAGGGGACAGAGACGCTGGTTTCTTCTCTGAGTCACTGCTCGCACTGTGACAGTAACCTCTCAGTAACTGTTAAGGCATGAGGTTTAAAGAAGCTGGAACTCCCCTCCGGGCAGTGGTCAAGCAAAACTACCCTATGGTCTCCCTCTCCTAACTCTGAGGGAGTGAGATTGATTTACCCAGCAAATATTAGCTACTTTTCCTTACATACATTCACCGGCACTTCTCACGAGTCCCCAGTGGAAATGAAGAATGAGGTGAAGTCCCATATAGATGTGACGCTGTTGGCACCTATAAGGTCAACAGGTGACCACCTGCTTGTTAAAGGACAGAGTCCAGTTTTTTTTGTGTGTGCAGACAGAACTACAGAAGCCAAGTAGGCTAAAGGGCACAAGGCAAGATGAGATGAATTAGACCCCGTGAGGGGATACGGGTGCTGGCACAGGAGGCAACTAAGCCAAGAATGCCAGGTTGGAAAGGACAGAGGACCAAGAAGCAGGACAGAGGAAGCCCCAGCTCAGGGTAAGGTACCGGAACCCAGAAACCGACGCCTGCTGCACCAACGGGGCACCGAAATCTACAGACACCTAAGGCTTCCTAGAGAGTGCACAGCACAGTGGCTTCGAGCCTCGAACTCGCAAGCCCAGGTAGGCCCGTCCCTCAGCCCTAACCGAAGTCCAGGGCCCTACTCACACAGCCCCGTTCCGGAAGCCCTTTATCACGGCCAGCGCAGCGTGGTAACGGCGCTGGCGCAGCAGCTTGTTGACAGCCTGGAGAAGAGCCCGTAGCTGCGGCGGGGCAGCCATAGCACCGGAGCACTGGGTCGAAGGACCTAGCTGGCCAAGCACTGACAGCCCTGCGCTCTAGGTGCACAGCTCACTGCATTGGAGAGCACCGCCCCGTCGTTGTATCTATTGGCTGATCCTGCTGTCAATCATACAAGAGATCCAATTACAGAGCGCATTTGTCTGCAAGGGGCTGAGACGCGCTTACACTTCGGAATATCTGTCTGATTGGAAGAGAATGGAGAGTTGGTAGCCAATCACCAGGACTCGGAAGGTCTCACGCAGGATTTGACCAATAAGAAGGCAGTTTTCTTAGAGAGAAGTTTGTTTCATTGTGGGCGAAGGAGGGGTTTGTTGCTCTTTCGATTTGGAATGGGTGGTGTTTGGAAGGTGACGTTGGGCTTGTCATCACGCTTGACACTTTGAATTGCCTAGCGAGTAGCACAGCTAACTTTTCAGAACATAAATTATATGTCACTCTTGTTGTTTGGTACTTTGAGACAGGATAGCCCAGGCTGGCCTTAAATCCCTGCTTAAATCCTTGATCCCCCTGCTTCTACCTCCCACAGACTGGGTTGCAGGCCTGTGCCATACTCGTACCTGTTTCTACTTATTTTAAAATACAAACTCTTCCCTAGGGCCCTCAGGAGCGGACTTATTTATGTGATTGTCAGCCTTTGCCTCTTGTTTCATATCCTCTCTTCTCTCCAACCTACTGGCTTAGTTGCCTTCCTTTATGTTGAGAATGGAAGACTTACAGTTGGTGACCAAGTCTCCAGTGATTTCTGAGAAGCTCCATCACATTTTGCTGGTACTCAGCACCAGCACTGACGAGCAGCAGGGCTTGGCCTTTGCCATTATTGATATAAAGGTTGTGGAGCAAAGATGTGCTCAGTGTGGAGTGCTGGAGAACTCACTGAGGGTGCAGGAAACATATGATCGTAGCCAGGCAGAATCTAGACCAGAACAAGACCCCGACTTGAACACAAGAAAGATGGGCAGAAAGAATCGAACCAGGCTTGGTCAAGTGTCTGCACATCGACTTCTGTCAAGCCCCTGAGACACCTGATGTAGACTGAGGCCCATGCAGCATTGTGTATCTGGCACTTGTATGTCCAAGGCCCACACATCGAGACCACTGTCCTTTATGGTCTTAGCATGGGAACTCTTCAGGCATTTCTGTTAATAGATAGCTAGTCATCCCAGTATGTTTATTTATATAATCCTCTTATAAACATAAAGATGCTTAAAAGCGTGAGGAATGTTCAAGCCAATCACTGAGTGAAAATTGGTAATCAGATAGTTAACAAGAGGACTCAGATACTGGTAACCAGATAGTTAACAAGAGGTTGCAGATACTGGTAACCAGATAGTTAACAAGAGGACTCAGATGCTGGTATACAGATAGTTAACAAGAGGTTGCAGATACTGGTAACCAGATAGTTAACAAGAGGACTCAGATACTGGTAACCAGATAGTTAACAAGAGGACTCAGATACTGGCACACCAAAGCCACTCATGACATGAGAGCCTTGGCAAATATTGACCCTGTGAATTTCAATTTGTTAACTACACAGGGCATGAAATTATAGAGTGAAAGTTCAGGGCCTGCTCAAAGTCAGGAGGCTTAGAGCAGACCCTCCTAAGTCCTTCTGAGACGGCCCCCTAGGGAAACAACAACAGCCAAAGGATTTCACCTTCTGGGCTAATGTGACAGAAACCATTGTATAACCCTTAGCCCCAAGCAACCCCAGAAAAGGATGCCTCAGAGACAAACACAACAGTTGAGGGGGAAAAAAGGAAAGGAGGATTCTTTTTTTTTTCTTTTTTCTTTTTTTCGGATCTGGGGACCAAACTCAGGGCCTTGTGCTTACTAGGCAAGTGCTCTACCACTGAGCTAAATCCCCAACCCCAAGGGGGATTCTTTTAAAGCTCTTTCTTGGACCATGTGACTGATGGGTCTTTCTGCACCCTGGGGAGTAGGGTTTGGTACATCAAGAAATCTCAGACTATGCCAGCTGTGGTGGTGGTACACATCTGTAATCTCAGTCCTGGTGAGGCAGAGGCATAAGGACCATAGACTTTAGCCCAGCCTGGGCCATCCTGTAAGACTCCAGGCAGGGCATTTGCCACCACACCCACCACATTGTTTTGTTTTGTTTTTTATGATTTATTTATTTATTATATACGAGTACACTGTCGCTGTCTTCAAACACACCAGAAGAGGGCCTTGGATTTCATTACAGGTGGTCATGAGCCACCATGTGGTTGCTGGGAATCAAACTCAGGACCTCTGGAAGAGCAGTCAGTGCTCTTAACCACTGAGCCATCTCTCCAGCCCCACCTTATTCTTTTTTAAAAATTTATTTTCACTGTTGCTGAGCGCGTATGTTTGAGTGTTCGTGATCAGGGAAGCTGGAGCCATTAGTGAGCCACCCAACATGGAAACTGAGAGCCAGACTCAGGTCCTGAACAAGAGCAGCACGTGATCTTAACTGCTGAAACCTGATCTTCCCCAACCCTGAAAATTTTTTTCTCACGATAAAAATAAGGAAGACCCCTCAGGCCATGAAAGGTAGATATGGAGGTTTCCACAGCCTTGCAGAGGTCAGACTTAGGGGTGAGGATTTGACTAAAGTGAAAGTGTTTGCCTTGCCAGCCTGAGGGCCTATGTTGGGATTCCCAGGAACAACCTTGTCTAGAGGAATGCGGTGGCTTAGTGCTCACCAAGAATTGGAGAACTAGGAGGAGGAGCTCTGGGCTAGCCAAGGCCACACAAGACCTTGTCTCAAAACAAAGTGAAGAACAGCACATCTGTTTTGGGATTCTGGGACCCCCCCCAAAAAATAAACTTTCGCAGGTGGACGACCAGCCTGTCATCAAAGATAATGGGGTTCCTATGAGGTCATGGAAACTCAAACAGATCAACACAGATTATGAAGATTGTAATTCAGCACAGACTTTTGAGAAATAACGATGAACACAAAGTTGAAAGCTATTTCTCAATTATGAGTGATTGCATGTATCTGTGTGTGGTATGTGCATGTGAGTACAAGTCATCTGGGAGGCCAGAGAGTCCCATCCCGGGATTCTGGAGCAGGAGTAACAAGCCTTTGTGAGGCTTCTAGTGTGGTGCTGGGAATTGAACTTGGGTCCTCTGCAACAGACGTCTATCTGTTGTGGTTTGTTTGCTTGTTTGTTTGTTTGTTTGTAAATGTGAGATAGGGTTTATCTGTGTAACCCTGGCTGTCCTGGGACTCCATCTGTCGAGCAGGCTGGCCTCGAACTCAGAGATTCACTTGCCTCTTCCTCCAGCTTACTGGTATTAAAGGTGTAATGGCTGGTTTTGTGTGTCAACTTGACACAAGCTGGAATTATCACAGAGAAAGGAGCCTCCGTTGAAGAAATGCCTTCATGAGATCCAGCTGTAAGACATTTCCTCAACTAGTGATCAAGGAGGGAGGACCCAGCCCATTGTGGGTGGTGCGGTCCCTGGGCTGGTGGTCCTGGGTTGTATAAGAAAGCAGGGGAAGCAAGCCAGGGAAAGCAAGTCAGTAAGTAACATCCCTCCATGGCCTCTGCATCAGCTCCTGCTTCCTGATCTGCTTGAGTTCCAGTTCTGACTTCCTTTGGTGATGAACAGCAATGTGAATGTGTAAGCTGAATAAACCTTTTCCTTCCCAACTTGCTTCTTGGTCGTGATGTTTGTGCAGGAATAGAAAACCCTGACTAAGACAAAAAGGTGTGTGTTACCACCGCCCAGCCTCAGAAACAATTTTCAATATGTCAAATTAGGTAATCTTAGTGCTTGAGAGGTGGAAGCTGGCAGACCAGGAGTTTAAGGTCATACTCAGCTTCAAACTGAGAGTTTGAAGCTGTCTATGCTACAAGGGACCCTGTCACAATCTCTCTCTCCCTCTCACCCAACTGTGTGTCCGTGTGTGTGTGTGTGTGTGTGTGTGTGTGTGTGTGTGTGTGTGTGAGAGAGAGAGAGAGAGAGAGAGAGAGAGAGAGAGAGAGACTTGGAAAAGAGCTAAGTGACTTGGAAAAGAGCTAAGTAAAGCTATAAGAAAATGTCACCTGCAACTACATGGAGAATCAGTTCCTGGGTTGTGACATGTGGCCCAGCATTGGGAGCAGATGTTTGGAAATAATTTGGTTTGGCAAGTCTTCCTGTATACTATCTCTTGGTAAGCTCTTTCTTAGCTGGATGAAAAAGTTTCTACCTCTCTAAGCCTCTCATGGTGCTAAAGGCAAAAATATTGCCACAATACAAACACTCATTGCCTAGTGACCTATTTACATTTTGCACAACTCTAAACTCCTCAGGGCAGATCTGTTTATTTACCTTTGCCCAGAAAAAGAATTTTTTTTTTCGGAGCTGGGGACCGAACCCAGGGCCTTGCGCTTGCTAGGCAAGCGCTCTACCACTGAGCTAAATCTCCAACCCCGGAAAAAGAAATTTTACTAAGTGCATTTATAGTGTACTAACTGGTTACTGGCTTCCTGAATGTACTTAGTCTAGTGCTGGGTATCAACCTCTGGGTCTTATGGGAACTGAGTGTCCTGACACAGAACTACACCCACAGACTTTAAATCTTTTGTTACCAGTCTCATTCTCATAGAAAGTCTGTGAGTTAAGTGGTATAAAGAACATCAGCGGGGGGGGGGGGGGGGGGGGGGTTGGGGATTTAGCTCAGTGGTAGAGCGCTTGCCTAGCAAGCGCAAGGCCCTGGGTTCGGTCCCCAGCTCTGGGAAAAAAAAAAAGAACATCAGCTAACTTCTGGGAAGCAGAGGTATACAGAGGCAAAGTAACTTGCCCAAGATAATTTAATAACTTGCCCTGATAAAGGCTAGAGGAGGGATTTTAATCGGGGTCTCCTGGCTTGTTTCTAAAGCCTGTGATCTTAACCATATAGTTTGTTAGTACTGCCGTGACAAAGTATCACAGAGACTTGCCAGCAGAAATCTATTGTATCAGAGTCCTGGAAAATGGATGTTAAATACCAGAGTGTTCTTAGTCAATTTCAATTCTCTGGAGACCTTTCTCCCTTGTTTTTAAAAGAAAGTGCCAGGGCTGGAGAGATGGCTCAGTGGTTAAGAGCACTGACTGCTCTTCCAGAGGTCCTGAGTTCAAATCCCAGCAACCACATGGTGGCTTATAACTATCTGTAATGGGATCTGATGCCCTCTTCTAGTGTGTCTGAAGACAGCCACAGTTTTCTCATATAAATAAATAAATAAATAAATAAATAAATAAATAAATAAAGCTTTTAAAAAATAAAAGATAGTGCCTCTAAAGTGAGTTTTCACATGGTCACCCCAGTTTTTTAAAAAAAGAGAGATTTTTATCCAGTTGTGGTCTATGACTTTAATCTCAGCACTGGGGAGACAGAGACGCAGGTGGATCTCTGAGTTTGAGTTCCAGGCCAGTCAGAACTACATAATGAGACCCTGCCTCCAAAAAATTCTTTTAAAAATTATATTTATTGATTCCTGGGCAAGAGTCATATATGTGTGCTACCAAATACCTCTGGAGATCAGAGGACAACTGGGAGTTAGTTCTGTCTTCCAACACATGGGTCCAGGGCATCGAACTCTAGGCTCAGGCTTAAAGGTGACCCCTTTACTCACTGAGGTATAATTATACATATATACATATATATGTATATCTATTATATGTGTGTATGTGTATGTATATGATGTATATGTTAATATGTTACGTGTATGGGTGTTTTGCAGACAAATAAATGTCTATAAACCATTTCTGTGCCTGGTGCCCACAGAGTTCAAAAGAGACCCTCAGATCCACTGGAACTGAAGTTCCTGATCATTGTGAGAGGTCATGCGGGTTCTGGGACTCAAAACCAGATCATCTGGAGACATCCAGTGCTCTTAACCACTGAGCCATTTCTCTAGCTCCCAGTTTGTTTTTAATATATCTATATTTTTTATTACAGCTATTTCCTTAGTGTGTGCATGCACACACACCACACTGCACATGAAATGAGAAGACAACAGGCACCTCCTCCCGCCACCATGTGAGCTGAGCCCTCCTGTCAGCCTCACCCCTGTCCCCTCCAACCAAAAGCTTCTATATCACTGGCTGCCCTCAAACCAACTCTGTGGCTGAGAATGACTTGAAGCTATGATCTTCCCGCACCCGCCTGCCTATTGCTGAAATTACAGGCACACCACCATGATGGTTTATTTATCCAGTGCTGAGGACCCACCTGCAGCTTCCTGCCTGCCAAGCAAGCACCAATTAGACTGCATCCTCAGCCCCCACATACAGAAAGAAACATTCTGACTACTGGGTCTAGGCCCTCTAGGTATCATGGGCTGGGGGCTGGGAGTTGGGTGAAGGTGAACTCTCAATTCTGTGTGTATCAATGGCCCATGCCCTGCTACCTCCTACAGACACCAAATATAAGGATGTAACATTGCTTCTCAAAGGCTCGTGTCCTGCCCTTAACCTGGGATCTAGTTTTAAGTTCTGTCAGAGTCCTTAACGTTCTGCCGGTAAGTAGAGTGCCCACTGTCAAATTTGTCGGTAGAACCTTCTCAATCTTTTTCCTTTCCCTAGTTGGCCCTGGGCCTGGAGTTACTACATTAGTTGCTTCAGAAGTTCAATGCCAATCAGGTAGCCCAGAGGGACTAGGCCAGGTAACTGCTAGGGATTGTGATGGAGGAAGGCATAGAGGAAGAGACAGTGTAATGTTTGTAGAGGATAAGGTTGGGTTGGGGATTTAGCTCAGTGGTAGGGCTCTTGCCTAGCAAGCGCAAGGCCCTGGGTTCAGTCCTCAGCTCCGAAAAAAAAAAAATATGTAGAGGATAAGGTCTGCCTGGGGGAAATTCATCTGTGTCAGGGCTTGGGATCAGTTAAGCATTTTTCTGCTGGCCTCTGGGACAGGCCTTGAGGTCCAACCAGCATGGATCCAGTACATCCCCTGCTTGATGAGTAAGAAGAGGAGAGAAAAAAAAAATTAAAAAAAAAAAAAAAAAGGGGGGCTGGAGAGATGGCTCAGCGGTTAAGAGCGCCCGACTGCTCTTCCAGAGGTCATGAGTTCAATTCCCAGCAACCACATGGTGGCTCACAACCATCTGTAAAGAGATCTGATGCCCTCTTCTGGTGTATCTGAAGACAGCTACAGTGTACTTATATATAATAAATAAATAAATCAAAAAAAAATTTTAAGAAGAGGAGAGATAACTACTGCTAATAATAGCAGGAAATTGTCACACGCTGTGTGTGGTGCTAGGAACTGTGAGAATTTAGAATGGCGGGCCAGGTGTTGTTCTGTCCTGGGAGATCACCGAACATCTCTCAAGGGAGGCAAGAAGACAGGTTCCTATTGTCCCAGGGAGGACAAAAAAACTGCCCTTTAGGAAGGCAGACCAGCACTCAGAACAGATGCACATGTACCCCTGGGTGAGGAAAAGATCAGAGTGCTGCCGTGGCTGCAGTGCCCGGTGTCCATGAACCCTTTCACTGTCTGTCACTCTCAGAACAAAGTCTCCCTTGATAGTCTCAGCTCCCCTGAGTGTGTGGGGCTGCATACAGAGCCTCAGAGTGTTTGTACTTAACTATTCTCTCTAGCTTCCACTACCTTTTCCGACAGTTGACACCACTGTTTCTTAGGTCATCTACCTCCCGAGGCTTTTCTTGACCAACCACCCTGACTAAGTAACATAGCTTCTCTTTGTACCAGAACAAAAACATTATTTGAAGCCATGGGTCCTCTCTCTCCTGGATCCCTCGTTTATTTCCTTGTTGATGGCCCATCTTTCCCTTGGATTATGACTGAATGAAGAAGACATTTTCTTTTGTCTTGGCTATGTTTCTAGAATCCAGAATACTATCTGGCATTTAGTAGGTGCTCAACAAACAAATGGATTTTTTGTTATTTTATCTTTTTTTTTTTCCGGAGCTGAGGACCAAACCCAGGACCTTGCGCTTGCTAGGCAAGCGCGCTCTACCACTGAGCTAAATTCCCAACCCCGGATTTTTTTTTTTTTTAAAGATTTATTTATTTCATGTATGTGAGTACACTGTCAATGTCTTCAGACACACCAGAAGAGGGCATCGGACCTCACTTCAGATGGTTGTGAGCCACCATATGGTTGCTGGGATTTGAACTCAAGACCTCAGGAAGAGCAGTCAGTGCTCTTAACCACTGAGCCATCTCTCCAGCCCCGGGTTTTTTTTTTTAAAGAGGCTATTTTCACTTTTATTTTGTGCATAGGTGCAAAATTTTTATTTTTTTTTCCAGAGCTGGGGACTGAACCCAAGGCCTTGCGCTTGCTAGGCAAGCGCTCTACCACTGAGCTAAATCCTCAACCCTAAAATTTTTATTTTTATGAGCAAGTATAGCTGTACACTGCATGCAGCAGTGCCCTGGGGGCCAGGAGACGTTGGATCCCCTGGAACTGGAGGGATGGAAGGTTGTGAGCCAACAAATGGGTGCTGGGAGTGGAGCCTGGGTCTTCTGCACAAACAAATGCTCTTAACCACTGCACGATTAAGCCCCATGATTAAAAGTTAAATTAAATGACCAGGTATCACCATGGTGTACCGCGGCCAGGGCCAGAAGGTGCAGAAGGTGATGGTGCAGCCCATCAATCTTATCTTCAGATACTTGCAAAGTGGATCTCGAATTCAGGTGTGGCTCTGTGAGCAAGTGGATGCTCAGATAGAGGGTTGCATCATTGGCTTTGATGAGTACATGAACCTTGTATCAGATGATGCAGAAGAAATTCATTCTAAAACAAAGTCAAGAGAACAACCGGGTTGGATCATGCTAAAAGGAGACAATATTACTCTGCTCCAACGTGTTTGCAACTAGCAATAGTCAAGCAGGGGAGAAGTTTAGAAGAGGGTTCAGGAGCCTGCTGGTGACTACATTTATTCATCCTGTTTTACTTGCACATTATCATTGGGGTAAAAATAAATGTGAGCTTGTTTTTGTTACTAAAAAAAATGACCAGGTATATTAGAATGGTAATATTAATGATACAAGCTATGCCAAACAGAACTTTAGGGAAAAAATCAAACTCTGAGGCTGATGGGTCAATGGTGATGTTAAAGATAGGAAAGAAGGAATTCTGGTCTCACTCCTGGAAAGGGTAGAGAGAAAGAGGCTTTAGGATTCGGAGTCTGCAGAAGACCCAGGAAAAGGACTGACTGGCCCATGAAGTCAGGGAGGAATGTTTTTGTTGTGGCGGTGGTAGTTTTTAGTTTTGTTTTGAGACAGGTTCTCATTATGTACTCCTGGCTGGCTTAGAACTTGCTATGAAGATCAGGTTAGCCTCAAATTCACAGAGATCTGCCTGCTTCTGCCTCGGGAGTGGTAGGATTAAAGGTTGCCAACAAGAGCAGGATAGTGCTGGCACAGGCCTTTAATCCCAGCATTCCAGAGGCAGAGGCAGCGGATTGTCCGGTTATGGGGTCATCTGCTCCACCAAAGGGCATAGCTGGCCAGACGCAGGAAATTCGACTGTGCTTCCTGGGCAGGTGTCAGGCTGTAGGGCAGCCCATGGGCAAAGCTCAGGGGTGAGGAAGCACAGCCTGAGGTGCAGGACAGCAGGAGCTGGCTTGTGGATCCCTGGGTCTGCGGCGAGGCCAGGGGTGAGGGGGGTGGGGTGGGGACTGTCTGGTTCTCAGGCTCTTGGACATCTAGGCACCACTGGATGCCATGGAAGAATTGAGTACAGAGGTGGGGGTCCGTGGGCTGGATCTAGCCTGGCGCTGAGGGGGAAAGAGGGGAAGCTCTGGCTGGTACCATGGGGAGAGTCCTTGGCTTGTCAGTGGTTGGCTGTAGGCTTGGTGGTGGCTGAGGCTGAGAGTGCAAGGAGGCCTTCTACCAAAGATTAGACTGTGGACTCTATGGGCCAAGACCTTCTCCAGGGCTCCCCATGGTGGATCCCAGTGAAGAGAGACAGTTCACAGTTTTAAGGCATTTGTTGTCATGGCAGAAAGTGGATGAGTAAAACCATACCCCACTGCTCAGGGTGGGCCTGAGGTTAAATACCTTTTACAGGGAGAAGTGTCTGGGAAGGAAAGCTTATGGGTAAGCCTCCAGGCCTTTAGGTGCCTCATTAAAATGGAGATCTGTCTTGAGCCAACATCACAGCCTCTACCTGAAGGCCTACATGACTGAAGGCCACAAAACTATGGAGGGCTGTGGCTAGTGACCAGGGCCTGGTGCCTGGGAATCAGGCAAAGTGCCTACCATCCCTTCAGAGTCACCAGGGTTTCTAGCCTTAGCTCAGCCAGGAACCAGGCTGCCTTTTAGGGTCCCACAGTGGACCTCTAAAGTTCAAGGTCAGCCTGATCCACAGACAAGCTCCAGACAGCCAGGGCTACATGGAGAAACCCCTGCTTCGGAAAACCAAAAACAAGGAAGAAAAAGTTGCCAACACATCCAGCAAAGGGGTGGGTTTTTGGAGGGGAGATTTGCCTTTGAGGACTGGAAGAACGGCTAATCCATGTCTAATATTTAGGGCAGGCTGAGGAAACCCTGGGCAGAAGAGGCTTTGAGGGTGTGGCCCTGTAGATGACTGACAGGCATTAGCAGGACACATCGGTAGTATTCCAACAGAGAGGAGCTCCGTTCATCTATTTTCTAATTTTAGGAGTTTCGTGAGGAAAGTGAAAATTGTGGTTTGTATTGATTATTCCTCTGGCTGAGGCTTAAATGGGTATTTGCGGTAAAACAAGAAGGCCATTTGGAGTCAAATCCCTGGTAATGCAGTCTTAGGATGACAGTGTGGTTATGATGATGGAAGCCATCCACTGTGGATGACATCTCTCTGGTTCCCCTTTCTCTGTGTGGGCTTCCAACTCTTTCTGGTTGCCCAAGGGCAGCAGACTGATCTCAGTAGTCCACATTGTAGTTAAATTTTTTTTTCTTTTCTTTTTTCTTTTTTTCAGAGCTGGGGACCGAACCCAGGGCCTTGTGCTTGCTAGGCAAGAGCTCTACCACTGAGCTAAATCCCCAACCCCGTAGTTAAATATTTTTAAAGATTGAATGATCATAATATCAAACTGCCCTTAACATTCGTATCTCTCCATCCACACATTAGCGCGGCTCTCAGCTATCATTACAGATCTTTGTGTAATGGACGGCAGTGAAATCAGAAACTCGAAACTGGTCAACGTGTCAGTAGAGTGTTCAGCCACAGTAGGACTTCTTTCTCATCTTTTCCCCTGTCTAAGACTCAGGCATCACCATGAATGAGGGGGTGGGAAGATATTATAAGAGCCAGAGGTTGGGGAGACCTGGGGTGAAATAGTGTCTCGGAAATGACAGGACTACAGCACTCACAAACTTAGACCAGATGTAGGTTTCTCTGCCTGCACAGGATCAAGCCAGTCACCATTCTAGAATGCATGGGGGGAAAGCTCAAAGATCCCCACTGAGGGCTGCCTTGGGTGGGAAAGTCAGTTTCCTCTGAGGGCATGTATAGTCCCTGATAGACCATGTTCCTGTGAATGACCCCACACCCATCAATGTAATATACTGGCAGTTCAAAGTGGACTTGTGGATTATAAACCAAACATAGCCTTTGGAGAAGGCTCAGCTGGTAAAAGTACTTGCTACAGAGACGGAGTTCAGTTCCAGGGTCTTACAGGGTGGAAAGAGAGAATCGATTCCTGAACATTGTCCTCTGATATTCACACATGTGTTTTGTTGTGTGTCTGCGTCTGTGTGTAGATACATGCCATGTGTGCCCACATACACACAAAACAAAATAAATAATAAGTGTAAAAAAGAGGTCATAAAGTTGGGCTAGCAATGGCTGAGAATAGGGTTGTGAAAGAAATGCGGTGTCAGAGAATCACGGTCTTGAAGTGTGTGAATGGGAATGGAGGTCCCTCCAAAGATGGAAATTGGGGTTAAGAAGAGCCCTGAGGGAATCTAACATATACTGATGAATTAAGACCAAGCAGAGATGGGAGTCATTCGAGATTGCTTTCCAATCTGCATGGCACAGTTGCAAGGTATGGGGTGTCCTTCTAACTGGCAATCCGGTGAGGCAGGTTGATGTTGCAACGTTGGAGAATACTGTGTGCAGCGATAATGGGGTGCGTGTTGCAGAACCGGGGTCAGTGTCAGCGTTGGGAGGTGATGTGCGAGCGCCGGATGTGTGTGTGTAGAGTTGGAACTACAAGGGGACTGGGTCTCCAGCCGGACAGCAGGGAAAGCTGTTTCCGGGGCAGGGGGTTCGGCGCCGGCTCCTGGGCGCCCCCTGGCGGCCTCGACCCCACCGCGGTTTTCACAATGCTTGCGTAGCCCCGCTTCGACTCCCCGGGCGGCGGCAGCTCCAAGATGGCGCAGGCGATCTTCGAGGCCCTGGAGGGTGAGCGCGCCGGGCCGGGGCAGCGGCTGTTCCGCGTGGCGCCCCCTCCCGCCGCGCCCTCGCAGCGCCGGGCCCAGGGCGCGCGGAGGCCGCGGGGCGGAGGGCGGAGGGCGTCCGGGCCGGAACAGCCGCGGGGCGGGAGGGGGCGGGAACAGCCGGGGAGCGCCGGCTCTGCGGGGAGGGGGCCTCGGGACCGGAACAGCGCGGCAATCGAGGCCGCTGGCGCGGGAGGGTGCCCGTGGAGGAAACAGCCCGGGACCCGGGCCTGGAGAGACCTTGGCGCGGGATGACTGGGTGGCCTGGCAGCCCAATCGGGCGCCCTAACCACCAAGATCTTCCGGAGATCCACTGTGCCCTCCGGGCTAGGGTGTAGTCCTACTAAGTCCAGAGCAGGGAAGGAGGCGCCGCCTGTGTGCGCAGCTGAGTCTGGAAGTGACCACAGGCCCCAACCAGTAAACAGGGCACCCACCGTGCTCCGATCTAAGCCCTGCCCGCGTGTGCCTGCTTGGGCTACGCTGGTCTCCGATCGAGTCGGACCCGATCCTGTGATCTGCAAGATCACCGTGGTGGATGGGCCTTAGGCTCTGGGGAAAGGGAGCTCTGAGCGCCACCATGTGCACCTACTGAAGTTTAGCGACAAAGAATGGCGCTAGAGACAGGAGAGGAGTTGGCCACCGCAGTCGCCTTGTAGGAGGAGGGTGGAGTGAACAGCTGGAGTGGAAATTTGTGGGCCGGACCGACTGAAGGAGGCCGAGGCTTGTAGTTCTTGGTGGGTGAGCACTCACCTTGGCGTGATGGAGCATCTATTCTACCTGAGTCCAGTTTCAGTGATTCTTACTAAGATTCACTTGTCCTCATCGTCCCTCATTACTACCCCACCCCACCTCCGCCGTCAGAAAGAATAGTAAAAGAAGGAAATCTCAGTCAGGTGTGACGGTGTATGCCCATAATCCCAGCGGTGGGAAGACAGGCAGGAAAATCGTTAGCCTCGTTTTGAGGCCAGCTTTGGCACCGTGAGACTTAACCAATTAGGAATATATGTGTACATACATATAAACTCACAATAACAACTTTTTTAAAAAAGGCCATGACTTTGAAGGAGAGTGGAGAGGTTGTATGGGAGGGCTTGGAGGGAGGAGAGTGAAGGGAGGAATGTTGCAATCAAATTATAATCGCAAAAATGATAAAAAATATTTAAAAATAACATTGTATAGAAAACAAACAAAAAAACACAAAACAAGAACCCCCAAAAAAGAAGACTACAAAGGTGACCCCAGCTGCTGTGTTCTGTAAAGAAAATAGCAGGGATGGTGTGAATCTGGGCAGTCAGAGTTATGGGTGTCCGTTCCCTTTTGGAGGACAGTGGGGTATTGCATTGTTTAACCGTTCACTACAAGCATAAGTTTGTGTATTAGCTGAAGAAAAAATTAAAAAGAATTCAAGAAGTGTAGCTTCACTGGCCTTGGAAAATCCCCAGGACCAAAATAAATAAAATTTCTGAGAGAGAGAGAGAGAGAGAGAGAGAGAGAGAGAGAGAGAGAGAGAGAGAGAGAGAACAGCAGGTGTGTGGCGATCCAAATAGAAGGGCATCTGAAGGACCAGGTGGTGGAAGTGGAGTTTGCAAAACCCTGGGGAGAACAAGATTTCCCATAACTCCCAGTTCAGTGTAGGGGAGCAGCTAGAGAAAAGCCCTCCACTGATTTGATGAAGCTTCTGAACTTTATCTTGGGATCAGTGTGGTGCTAAAAAAAGCTTTTCATCGGGGAGCCACATCATCTGATGTATGTTTTATAAAGTTCACCCTGGCTTCTGGGGAATGACTGGAGCGGGCTGAAGGGCAGCAGGGAGTGGGTGAGGAGCTAGGCTAGGCTGAGGGGATGGGGAGAGTGGATTTCAGATATATCTGGGAGGCAGAATAGCTTAGATTTGCCAAAAGTCTAGAAATGTCAGGAAGGAAGCTGTGGGGGTGAGGGAAAATTCCAGAAATGCACGGTGTGCCCTGACCCCTACGTACTGATGGGCATTACCAGAAGGGAACTGAACGGAGGGTGGAATGTTTAATTTGGGGCTTCATTTTTTATTTTTCCCTTTTATTTATATGTATGGTATGTATGTGAGTATACTTAGGTCACAGCATGGATGTGGCGGTCAGAGGACAACGTGCAGGAGTCAGTAGGTCCTAGAAACCAAACTCAGCTTGCCAAATGCCTTTACACGCTGTGAAAACCCCTCTCACAGGCCCAATATTTTATCTTGAAAAAAGATCCCCCCCCCCACCTCCGGAAGTTCTAAGAGAGTGATCCCAAGAACCTGGTTTCTCCCGGTGATAACAGCTTGACTTCGTTATACTATCGAGTCTCACTACCCAACAGTTCAGAAGCCGTCTATCACTTCCAGCTGTGGTCTTTTTCAAACCACATCCCTCCCTTCTCCCATCCTCCCTGACTCCGGACTCTTCTATTCCTCGCCTATGAAATGTCATTGTAAGTCTGTTATGTAAGTGGGCTACTAGAGGATCTTGCCCTTGAGACCTATATTTTACCCATAAATTATTATTTACCCTTAAGGTTATATGTGCTGGTATTCTCTCTCTCTCTCTCTCAACCGTAGAAAAAATGTATTTGAATCATAGAGAAAGACAACTGCAGTCAATAGAGCAAAGGAAGACATTTGAGGAAAGTACTGAGTTATGGATCTGAACTACAAAGGAACAGTGAATAGAATTGGGCAAGAAAGATGGGTTTAACTTTTCATTGACGATTTTGATGTCATGGACAAATACGTGGCAAGTGGTCTCAATCTTGTAACCTGTGTAGTTTGAAAATAAGACTAAATGATGGCGAAGTCGTTAGGTTTGATGGAACACAGAGGATGCGTGACTGAGTGGCGAGGTGCAGAGTAATGAATTCTTGTGCAGAAACCTCACAATACGGACTCCACCTAAAGATAATCCAGTGGATTGAGTCGTCGCATAGTTCTAAGGATGTTAGGCATCGGGATTTTGATAAGTTCAGGTCCTCTTTAGGTTTGAATTAGGATGTCAGTTCAGTGGAGCACATTCAAGACCTCATCTGATATGTTAGTCATGTTTAATGATTCATCGCCTCACTAAATTTATTCATTTTTGCCTGGAAAAGAAATGAGGGAGGATAGAGGGAGACAAGGACTGGGAGAGACAACTGGATGGGGGGACTGGAACGAACTAGAAACCTAGGCAGTGCGAAACGATCAGGGTGACACTAGTTAAGACTCCTAGCAATGGGGGATGGAGCCTGACACAGCCATCACTCGTGACCAGGCAAGACTTCCAATGGCAGGATTCGGACACCAACCCCGTGAGAGGGAGCCCCCCCTGACAGTATTAACGATAATCTGCTATACGTGCAGACAGGTGCCTAGCATAAACCATCATCAGAGAGGCTTCACCCAGCAACTGATGGAAACCGGTGCAGAGACCCACAGCCAAGCCTTAAGTGGAGCTTGGGGGATCCTGTGGAAGAGGGGGAGGAAGGAGCCAGAGGGGTCGAGGACACCACAAGAAAACCTACAAGATCAACTAACTGGCACATAAGGGGTCATAGATACTAAACCGCCAACCAGAGAGCATGCATGGGCCGGACCAAGGCCCTCTGCACATGTGTGACAGTTGTGCAGCTGGGTCTCCGTGTGACTTCTAGAGCAGGAGCAGGGGCTGTCTCTGCATACATTGTCTGCCTTTGCATCCCTTTCCACTGACTGGGCTTTCTTGTCTTAGCCTCGTGAACTGGCTAGTTTTGTGTGTCAACTTGACACAAGCTGGAATTATCACAGAGAAAGGAGCCTCCCTTGAGGAAATGCCTCCATGAGACCCAGCTGTAAGGCATTTTCTCAACTAGTGGATAAGGAGGGAGGATTCAGCCCATTGTGGGTGGTGCCGTCCCTGGGCTGGTGGTCTAGGGTTCTATAAGAGAGCAAGCTCAGCAAGCCAGGGGAAACAAACCAATAACATCCTGACTTCCTTTGGTGATGAACACCGATGTGGAAGTGTAAGCTGAATAAATCCTTTCCCCCCCAACTTGCTTCTTAGTCATGATGTTTGTGCAGGAATCGAAACCCTAAGACACCTCGATAGAAGAAAATGCGCCTAGTCTTACTGCAACTTGATAGGTCAAGGCTGGTTGATATTCATGGGATATCCCCTTGTCTAAATAGAGAGGGAGGAGGGGAGGGTAAGCTGCAATCGGGATGTAAAGTAAATAACTTAACAATTATTATATTGGGAGGAATATGATCAAAATATGTTGTATGGAAACTTTTTTTTTCTTTAAGACTTATTTATTTATTATAAGTACACTGCGGCTGTCTTTAGACACACCAGAAGAGGGCATCAGATCACATTACAGATGGTTGTGAGCCACCATGTGGTTGCTGGGAATTGAACTCAGGACCTCTGGAAGAGCAGTCGGTGCTCTTAACCACTGAGCCATCTCTGCAGCCTAAAAAGAAATCTTTTAAAAAGAAGTCTATGAATTCAAATTCTGTAAGCACCAGATTTGCATCAAGACACAAGAACACAGGTTTATATAAGATGGGTATAAGGACGTAATGTTAGAACTAGGCCAGTGGGACTAGGGATAAGAGCTCAGTAGTTAAGAGTGCTTTTTGTTTTTGCAAAGGACCAGAGTTTGATTCTCAGCACCTGTATCAGGCAGCGACTGCCTGTTGTTAGGTCCCAAAGCAGGCCCCAAAATGGCAGTGCTGACTGTGTCCTAAGATGATAACCTGGGGCCTAACCCAGGCTGGAATTGGGGTAAATAAAGGATTCTTGTTGGGTAAACAGAATTCTAAACTCAGTATTCCTTATGTTTTTGTTTGTCAGGAAAACCACTACTTACCCTCTCTGCCTCTGATGGTCAACTGATGGGGGCAAAGCTCATCTAGTTCCCACTTAAGGCAAACAGCCTGCATCAGCTCAAGACCCCACCTTGCTGAGTGTCATAAAATCCACTTGCTTTCCCACCAGGTTGCAGCTGTCTGCTCTCTGATGCAGTCCAGTTTGTTCCCTAATAAACTGTTTTTCTACCTATGGAGTCTAGTTTGGTAGTTTTGGAACACTTGTTTATACCTGTAAGCCCAGCTTCCAAGAGGAACTGACACTCCTCTGACCTCCTCAAGTACACACACACACACACACACACACACACACACACACACACACACACTTAGCCAGTGCTTGGCAACAGCTCCCCTGCCTCCTCCCCCCACCATGTTGATAGGTACTGGGACATTGCAGACAGGCTTTGTCACTTGAGACCTGAGGTAGCATCAAAGGATTTTGATTCATGTTAAGGTTTTGGCACTAAGCACATCTTTTTTTTTTTTTTTTTTTTTTTTTTTTGGAGCTGGGGACCGAACCCAGGACCTCTTGCTTGCTAGGCAAGTGCTCTACCGCTGAGCTAAATCCCCAACCCCTCACTAAGCACATCTTATTCCTCACACTCTTCCCTGATTCCTGCCTGGGAATCAGAGTGCCTGTCTCAGACTCTTGCTGTAAATTTCCTACCTCTGTCCTCAAAAGGTTTAAGAACAGACCCCATTTCTGCTACATGGGCTCTGATTCTCTTCAGATGGGACACCTTGCTGTCTGTCTCAGGTTCTGGTCCCTGAAGCCTCCTCAGAGCCCCCACTAGCCAGTTGTCCCTCTGTCTACCCATGACTTTAATAATTCTTCTAATAAAGTAACTTATGTTCATCTCAATGTCCTCTTGAACTACCCGACTCCATCTGAAGCCTAAGAGTGGGAAAGGGTTTACAGAAGTTGTTCAGGAAAGCAGGA
The DNA here is from genome assembly GCF_021556685.1 of Rattus norvegicus. Classification (NCBI taxonomy): domain Eukaryota; kingdom Metazoa; phylum Chordata; class Mammalia; order Rodentia; family Muridae; genus Rattus; species Rattus norvegicus. The sequence goes on from NC_141536.1 coordinate 143,096,694, forward strand.
ACCCCAAGTCTGTGCCCCCCAAGACAGGGAACTAGATGAAAGAGAATGAGACCACTGGGGACAACGTGGGAGGTAGAATCAAATAGAAGGAGCACCTCAAAATCCAGACAGACAGAACTCCTCCAAACAGCTACCTTTTTGGGCGGGTAGGAGGAGATCTTAAAGAGGGTCCTCAGGCAAGGTGGAAGAGATCCAAGAAGGGGTCCACCTGGAGCCAAGAAGGGGGTCTTGGTGTGTCAGGTACTGTGGCATGGTCTCTGGTGGAAGGTGAGAGCTTAAGTTTTGCCAGAGGAGGTAGAAGAACATTGGAAGGTAAGCAAAGAGATGGTGGGCACAGGCAGATACTTCAAAGATTCGACAGCAGATGCTTGTTAAATGGGCAGAGATGAGAACAAAGAAGCCAGGAGACCTGGGAGACTTGTGGGGTGTGGGTGAGGGGGATCATCAGGTAATGGAACTTCCAAAGGGCTCTGTGACTTAGGATCTAGCAATGCTCTGAGACATTAGGAAAGGGCTGGTTTATAAAAAGTACAAAGGGGGGCTGGAGAGATGGCTCAGTAGTTAAGAGCACTGGCTGCTCTTCCAGAGGTCCAGAGTTCAATTCCCAGCAACCACATGGTGGCTCACAACCATCTGTAACGGGATCCAATGCCCTCTTCTGGTGTCTGAAGACAGCTGCAGTGTACTCGCATACATTAAATAAATAAATAAATAGATCTTTTTTAAAAAAAAAAAAAAGTACAAAGGGAGGTGGTCTGGGAGTGAATTGGCTCTGTCTAAGCTTCTCACAATCCCAAAAGAACTCTCACTTTTTGCAGGGTTGAAGTGGTCATTGGCCCTTTGTATCAGTGGGAATATGCTCTTCACTCCTCTTTCCAGTTTTTTAGTGTTCCAGTCTCTAGAGCATAATGATCAGGATCAGGGGTGGTGTGCAGACTTCCATGTCCTTGTTCTAGGAAGCAGAGTTGAGGATGTTGTAAAGAAGGACACTATGACCTGAGCAGTGTGGTGGCACATGCCTTTAATCCCGGAGGCAGCCGCACATGGATCATGAGTTCGAGGCCAGCCTGATCTATAGATTGAGTTCCAGGGCAGCCAAAAGCTATGCACAGAGAAACCCTGTCTCAAAAAAGCAAACAAAAAGGCAGTATGTAATAGGCAGCTCCTAAGACATCTTGGGGGCTAGCAAGATGGTGATGACTTCACCAGCAGGTGAAGGTCCATGCCACCCTTAGTGTCTAACGTGGATCTCAGGAGCCCACATAAAGGTAAAAGCTTGATAGACTTGTCTCTGGTCTCCACATGTACTGCGGTGGGCATAAGTCTCTCGGTTTGAGGATGCAGCTCAGGTGATAGAATCCTGCCAGGTGTTCAGAATCCTGGGTTCAGTCACCAACACCACAGAAAACCACAGAAAACTAGTGGAGATGCATACCTGTGATCCCAGCACTTGGAGGCTTAATTCTTCATAATGAGTTCAAGACCAGCCTATTAGAGTGAGACCCTATCTTAAACAAAACAAAACAAAACAAAACAAAATAAAAACCATGTAGGTCATCTTTTAAGAAGCTTTTTCCCCCTGTTTGTTGTTTGTTTTTCTTTTTTGAGACAAGGTTTCTCTGTGTAGCCCAGGCTGTCCTAGAACTTGCTCTGTAGACCAGGCTAGCCTTGAACTCACAGAGATTGGCCTGCCTCTGCCTCTGCCTCTGCCTCTGCCCCTGCCTCCTGAGTGCTGGGGTTAAAAATATGACATTACTTCCCAGCAAGAAACCTTCATTTTCAAAACTATTTTTTATTTTTTTGAGACAGAATTGCCCTGTTTAGCCCAGCAGTTCTCAACCTTTAGGGGTCAAATGACCTTTTCTTAAGGTTGCCTAAGACCATCAGAATACATTGATATTTACATTAGAATTCAAAATAGTAGCAAAAATACAATTATGAAATAGTAACAAAAATACTGTTTATGGTTGGGAGTCACCACAGCATGAAGAACTGTAAGAAAGGGCTGTAAGCATTAGGAAGGTGGAGAACCACTGATTTAGCCCTAACTATCCTGGTACTCTGTAGACCATACTGGCCTCAAACTCTCAAAGATCCACCTGTCTCTGCCTCCTGAGCGCTAAGATTAAAGGCGTGCACTACCATACTCGGCTCTAAGAACCTTTTATACTACACTTTGTTTCCTTGCCTGCATGCACTCCTTCCTACCTGTGAGAGCCTTAGGAATGTAGTCAACTCTGAGGTCATGGCTCCAGACTCACGTCCTGGAATCTGGTGCAGTGTAATAGAGAGAACATATCTTGGATTGTTTTGGTTAGCTCTGGCTTGGGAGGGCGAAGTTAGGTGGAAGCTGGGCCCACTTCCTCACAGGCTGCATTTCCTGTTTCAGGAATGGACAATCAAACTGTTCTGGCCGTCCAGTCCTTGTTGGATGGCCAAGGAGCAGTCCCTGATCCAACAGGGCAAGGTGTAAGTGCACCGCCTGCCATCCAGCCACTGGGTGAGTATCTGCGCTGCCCATCTGTTCAAGGCCAGAGGCTCCTCAAGCAGAATGTGTGAGGTTAACCGAGCATGGGAGGGCACTGCCCTGTGGCCTCAGACTGACCTCTGGTACCTGACTTCTCTCCCTTCCTCCTGCCTAAACCTTCTGGCTCATGCCTTTCTCGTCTAATGCTTAGAGGACGTGGATCGTGGGTCTCATCCTTTGGGAATGTCCAGGAGCCCTGACCTGTGCCTTGGAAGTCACGGCTCAACTTCCCTTCCTTGAAGAGAGGATATAGATTGTTTTCCAGTTCATGAGTTAAGCCTCTGGCAGTCAGAGCAAAGGAGGGGCTGGCGAGATGGCTCTGCGGTTAGGAGCACTGACTGCTCTTCCAGAGGTCCTGAGTTCAAATCCCAGCAACCACATGGTGGCTCACAACCATCTGTAATGGGATCTGATGCCCTATTCTGGTTTGTCTGAAGACGGATATAGTGTACTCATATACATAAAATAAATAAATAAATCTTAAAAAAAAAAAAAGAAGCAGCAGTATGTCTCAGTAGTTAGCAATCTCTATCCTTTGAGTGGGTTTTCATTTATAAAGCACATGCCCTTTGAGGACCTTTGAGGTGCCCAGGACTTATCACAGCCATGCTGATAAATAAAACATGCTTCTTTCCCTTAGAGAACATGCAAGCTGGTGAAAATTGTTATTTGTGAGGCCAGCCTGGAATAAGGAATTGTGACTCTGGCATAAGCAGACTTCCTGGGAGTACAGGACATGACTCAGCAGTTTTTGCAGGGGGCTGGGGATTTAGCTCAGTGGTAGAGCGCTTGCCTAGGAAGCGCAAGGCCCTGGGTTCGGTCCCCAGCTCCGGAAAAAAAAGAACCAAAAAAAAAAAAAAAAAAAAAGAGTTTTTGCAGAGGACCTGAGTTCCATTCCCAGCACATACTTAAGATGACTCACCACTGCCTGTAACTTCAGCTCCAGGAGATCTACTGGCCTCTGAGGACACTGTACGTGTATGCACGGACACAAATACACGCATGCACATAATATTAAAAGATACAAATAAATCTGTATAAAGAAGACTTCTTAAAGCTGATGAGCCATGCAGAGTGAGTTGATCTGAGATCCACTCAGGCAGGGGAATAGTGCATGCAGAGGCATAAGGAAAAGGCTGCATGGTACACTGGAGAGTCAAATCAGTCAGAATAGTCTATTGGTCAACTTGGAAGTGAAGTCCCTGTATGCTTCCATATTTTAAATTATTTGATACCTGGCTACACATGACTGGCTCTTCCTGAAGGCACCCGTTGGGCTCTGAACATTCCTAGGCTGCTTGACATCTGCATGGCAAGTCACACAGTGTTTTCAGACTTGCCGCTCTGAGGCCAGTTGATTTCCCGTTCTTCACTGTGATTCCCCTCCTGACTCATTCTTGCTTTTTTTCTTTACTGCACTTTACGTGTGGCCTCTTCGACTACCACCCTGCCCCAGACGATGAGGATGTCTTTCTCTGCGGGAAGTGTAAGAAGCAATTCAACTCATTGCCGGCCTTCATGACCCACAAGCGTGAGCAGTGCCAGGGGAACGCCCCTGCTCTGGCTACGGTCTCCCTGGCTACCAACAGCATCTACACACCTTCCGCAGCACCTGCTGCCGTCCAGCAGGCCCCGCCTCCTGCCAACCGCCAGGTAGTCACTCCTTCCTTTGCTTGGTGATTCCTACAGCAGGTCTTTTCCCACACATGCTGTACCGAGTCTTGGAGGAGCGATATTGAGCAGGGCAGATGAAGAATCTACCGTTGTGGGTTGGATGAATGGATAGGACACAAATTCATGAACATAGACGTGTTTTGCTGGACATACTGGTGTATATCTGTAATTCTAACACTCAGGAGTCTGAAACAGGAGAATCAAGAGTTCAAGACTGCACTGGGCTGTATCTTGCAAGGTGGCAGCAACGTATGTCCCTAGTCTGCCCACTTTTCTAGGTTATGCAGATCAGCATGACTTCTCTTCTTCATTCAGTCTCTAAGTATGCTTTCTCTAACACCTGGGGCCCCCGATACTTTGGGGTTCCTTACTCTTGCTCTGAAGCTTAGTTCCCTACTGTGTGGCTGCTTGATGCTCTTGGAGGACAGAAGAGGACATCAGGTCCCCTGGGGCTAGAGTTACAGATAGTTGGAAATTACCATGTGAGCGCTGAGAATTGAACCAGGGTCCTCTGCAAGAGTAACCAGTGCTCTTAACCACTGAGCCATCTCTCCAACCCCTTTGCTTTAGTTTTTGAGAAAGTCTTTTTCTTTTCTTTTTTTTTTTTTTTGGTTCTTTTTTTCGGAGCTGGGGACCGAACCCAGGGCCTTGCGCTTCCTAGGTAAGTGCTCTACCACTGAGCTAAGTCCCCAGCCCCCTTTTTTTTTTTTTTTTTAATTTATTTATTATATATAAGTACTCTGTAGCTGTCTTCAGACATACAAGAAGAGGGCCTCAGATCTCATTACAGATGGTTGTGAGCCACTGTGTGGTTGCTGGGGTTTGAACTCAGGACCTTTAGAAGCACAGTCAGTGCTCTAACCACTGAGCCATCTCTCCAGCCCGAGACAGTCCCTCAATGTAGCACAAGCTGGTCTAAAAGTTACTGTGTTCAAAGTTAGCCTCTGGCCCCCAGGTACTAGGATTTTAGAGGTAGACCCCTCTGTGTGGCTTGAACTTAGAGTTTTTTTCTTTTTTGTTTTCTTTTTTTTTTTCTATTTTTTCTTGTTTTTGTTGAGGTAGGGTCTCTCTGTGTAGCATTGGCTATTCTGGCACTCACTCCATAGACCAGACTGCCCTTGAACGCAGAGACTTCTGCCTCTGCCTCTGAGAGCTGGGATTAAAGGTGTACATCACCACTGCCTGTCGAATTTAGGTCTTTTATATCACCCCCCAGCTTCCTTATAGAGCCACAGACATGTTCCCACCTCTCTTTCTCAGATCTCCACATACATCACAGTGCCCCCATCCCCACTGATCCAGACCCTGGTGCAAGGGAACATCCTGGTGAGCGATGACGTGCTCATGTCTGCCATGTCAGCCTTCACCTCCCTGGACCAGCCAATGCCTCAAGGACCCTCCCCTGTGCAGGTAAGGAGGCAGAGGCGGGGCTTTCCCTGGGGCTCTACTTTTTCTTCTCCCAATGGTGGGGAGTGACTCCAGGGCCTAGTTACGTTTCTCAAGAGTTTAATTCCAGGCTTGAAAACCAACTCCTGTGAAACCAGAATATTATAGAAGAAAATGGCCTTAGCTCCAGTTCCCCTACATGGAAGGGACTCTCTGCCTTCTCTGACCAGCCCTGCAGAGCAAGGGATCCTTGACAACCACTTTCCAGCTATTTTAAGTTCCATTTCTATTCTTGACCCAATGCTAGCAATAGAAAATATAGTGTCTCCTTGAGATTTTCTAGTGCACATAGGTGACCATGCTCTCAGAAGCCCCTGTTACATTGTAGTAAGTGACTGCTCTGTGGTCACTGCCCTGGGAAATGTCCCAAAGTCAGTCTTGAGTCATCAATCGAGAGCCAGTCCAGCTTTATGAACTTTTGTTTTGTTTTCTTTTGTTTGTTTGTTTGTAATACCCTTGTTAGGCCTCCTCCGTTGACCTGTGTATGCCCAAGGCAGGCTAGCCTAGCCAACCATAGAGAAGAGCAATCACAGCCCCCAGCCGATGTCCCTTGAAATTCTCCCAGGTCTTCGTTTCCTTCCTTCCCTGTCTCAGTGCCATCCTCTGAGCTGCCCAGTGGGTTGGTGTCCTTTCCACAAGCTGGCGAACGAGACACTTCAATGCTGCCATTTTCTCTTCTGATTGCAGAACAGCTTGAACATGCATCCTGTGCCCAATTACCTCACCCAGCCTCCACCCCCTCCTCCACCCCCTCCACCCCTGCCCCCGCCCCCCCAGCCTCCCCCTCCCCCACCCCAGACCCTGGGTCCTTCTGGGCGCTCCAACCCTGTTGGGAACAGCGTGGTGGAGGTGTACAGTGCTGCTGCTCCCATGGCGGGGAACGGAACGGTGGACATTCAGGCACTGGGGATGCAGCCATACCCACCCCTGGAGGTGAGCAGAGGCAGTGGTGTGGTGGGGGCGGTCAGGGGAACTGGGCACGGTCATCATGGGGAACAGAAGCAGCCCCAAGCCTTTCCTCCTGAGTACCAGTATAGGGGGAGGAGGGCTGTAATCAAAGCGTGCAGTCTACAGATAGAACATGCAAACTGCGTGAGGCCACTTAGGACTGAGGAGCAGAGTCTGGGTTTAAACCCAGACAGCCCAGCTCCAATGCTACCTCATAAAGCCCCTCCTCCCCTTTCTTTCTCTTATTTAGTGAATGGGGGGCATGTGTGTGGAAGTCACAGGACAACTTGTGAGAGTCCATTCTCTCCCACTCCGTGGGCTCTGGGGATCCAACCTAGGTCATGAGTCTTGGCAGCAAAGGCCTTTACCCACTGAGCCATCTTTTTTTTTTTCCTTTTCTTTTTTCTGGAGCTGGGGACTGAACCCAGGGCCTTGCGCTTGCTAGGCAAGCGCTCTACCACTGAGCTAAATCCCCAACCCCTTCCACTGAGCCATCTTACTGGCCCACTTCGTGAAGTTCTAAGGGGTCTTGGGAGTACTTGGCCTACGTGAGCCAGGGGCAAACTTTGGTGGTGATGGAATGGCAGTGGTTAAAGCAGCTAGGGCCATAGTGAAGGTCCATGGGCAGGAAGCTATCCTGTCCCTTCAAAGGCTCTCCCCTGTCACAGTGCTGTCCTTCTAGGTGCCAAATCAGTGTGTGGAGGCTCCAGTGTACCCCACACCCCCGGTGTACAGCCCTGGCAAGCAGGAATTCAAACCCAAAGGACCCAACTCCACTGCCCCCATGACCAGTGCAACTGGGAGCACGGTGGCCACCTTTGACCCCCCACCGACGCTGAAGACCAGACGTGCTAAAGGTGCCAGTGGACTCCCAGAAGGTTGGCCACCCACCAGACGTGGGCGTCTTTCCTTGGCATTGGCTTCCCCACAGGTTGCTTGGTTCTGGTCTTTGCTGTTAAAACAGTTAGGGTTGAGTTTGGTGGCATATATTGGAAAAGTTGAAATGGCAGTGACTTAGGATGGTGAGGATTTTCTTTCCTTAGACCAGAAGCAGAAAATCTGGGAAGTCTGCGTCACTGTCACCAAGCACCCATGCTACTTTTGTTGTTCTGTTTCTCTGTCTCTAGAGCATGTTTTCTAGGGACGTGGTTTATCACGGTGCCCTGTCACCTAGGTAGGTTGCCGAAATGCCAGTCATCAGTTTCATATTCCAGAGAGTAAGAAAGAGGAGGAAGAGGAAGAGAAGGGTAAAGGGTACCTCCCAGCTTCCAGAAGTTCTAGATGGCACCGTTCCGTATATAGCCGTGTGGCCCTGCTTAGCTGCAAAGAAAGTTAGGAAACATTTAACTTAGCCAGGAACCCTAACTACCCTCTGACTTAGGGGATACTGGAGGGAGGAGATGGAACTGGCTATCGGTTACACCTGTGTGATCCTCCCCCCTCCCAGAGACGCTAAGTGTGGCATCAGAGAAGCGAGGCAGAACCAGGGAGTGGATGTGGTGGGGAAGGAACTGGGAATTTCTTTCTTTTTTTTTTTTTTTTTAAAGATTTATTTATTTTGTATATGAGTACACTGTAGCTGTCTTCTGACACACCAGAAGAGGGCATCAGATTCCATTACAGATGGTTGTGAGCCACCATGTGGTTGATGGGACTTGAACTCAGGACCTCTGGAAGAGCAGTCAGTGCTCTTAACCACTGAGCCATCTCTCCAACCCCCTGAACTGGGAATTTCTTAAGGGCTTCCCTTTCAACCTATTCCCTATCCCTTCTTAGCATCTGTGCATTACCTTCTGGGGATTTAGGTCCCTGTCCAGGGTCTCCCCTGTTGTCACTCACAGTTTAATGGAGAAACAGCAGGCTAGAAAAGGACACACCTTCATTTCTGGAGGGAAGGAAGTAGTCATACTGGTACCTGGGGACAAACTTCCCAGGCAGGGGAATGAATGCAGGTCCTGAGGTAATAAGACCATGTGTGCGGACATCATGAGTAGCAAGAAGTCCATTGCAAGATGGAGGAAATGCTGCAGTTGGCAGGGGCAGAGGGTGTGGAGTCCTCAAGGCCATGGCAGAGCAGGTGGACTTCATCATGAGGCAGAGGCAGCCTTTGAGAGAGCTTTGTCTGTTCCCTTCAGAGCAAGGCTTGGACTTTCCCTCTCGCACTGTCTGTGTGTAGACAGAGATGTCTCCAAGGTGCAGCCCTGTCTGACCCCAGGGACAGGGGAGAAGCCATTGGAGCCTCCCCAGTTCCCTCTGCTGGGTCCTCAGCCTAACCATTCCTTTCCTCCATTGTCTCCCAGCTGCAGGGAAGCCAAAGGCTCAGAAACTCAAGTGCTCCTACTGTGACAAGTCGTTCACCAAAAACTTTGACCTTCAGCAGCACGTCCGAAGGTAGCCCTGGGGGCAGCGCTGGGGGGGCAGCATGGGGCAGCATGGGCCAGGCAGCAAGGGGGGTGGGCAGCACAGGCCAGGCGAGGAGGCAGTGAGGAGGCAGCAAGGCTTCCTTCTCAGGCCTCCTGGCCATCTGTGGGCGGGCAGTACAGAGGAGGAGGGTTTCTACATTCTTCTCAGATTGGGGTGGGGGGCTGGTGGGAGGGGTGGGGGGAGTGGGGGGAGTGGAGGGTCCTGAGCATAATCACTGAGACAGGAAGATTGGCAGCTCTGTGTGGGCAGGCACTCTTAACAGAGAGCATCTTCACACACACACACACACACACACACACACACACATTGCCAAATGTTGCCAAAAGTAAACTAGATGTCATCGAGACCATTCAGCACTAGTGGAAATGTTCAAATTGGCACTGTTAACCTTGTATGGCTGTTAGAGCCTGGCTAGTGCAGCTAAAAATCGGAACTTTTAAATTCCACCTAATGACGAAGCTAAGTGTGACTAGTCCCAAACATCTCCCTTATTACATGGCGCCCTTTGGATCCTAAATGACATTGTTGTTATTTAGTCCCTGCATTTTCTTTTTTTTTTTTTTTTTTTTTTTTTTTTTTTTTTTTTTCTCATTAAACTTGTTTTAATGGTCTCAAAATTCTGTGACAGATTTTTGGTCAAGTTGTTTCCATTAAAAAGTACTGATTTTGAAAACTAATAACTTAAAACTGCCACACACAAAAAAAAATGGTCCACAAAACATTCTTTCCTTCTGAAGGTTTTACGATGCATTGTTATCATTAACCAGTCTTTTACTATTAAACTTAAATGGCCAATTGAGACAAACAGTTCTGAGACCGTTCTTCCACCACTGATTAAGACTGGGGTGGCAGGTGTTAGGGATAATATTCATTTAGCCTTCTGAGCTTTCTGGGCAGACTTGGTGACTTTGCCAGCTCCTGCAGCCTTCTTGTCCACGGCTTTGATGACACCCACAGCAACTGTCTGCCTCATGTCACGAACAGCAAAACGACCAAGTGGAGGGTAGTCAGAGAAGCTTTCAACACACATGGGCTTGCCAGGGACCATGTCAACAATGGCAGCATCACCAGACTTCAAGAATTTGGGGCCAGCTTCCAGCTTCTTACCAGAACGACGATCGATCTTCTCTTTAAGCTCGGCAAACTTGCATGCTATGTGGGCCGTGTGGCAGTCCAGAACAGGGGCATAGCCAGCACTGATCTGGCCTGGATGGTTCAGGATAATCACCTGAGCAGTGAAGCCAGCTGCTTCCATTGGTGGGTCATTTTTGCTGTCCCCAGCAACATTGTCACGTCTAACGTCTTTGACAGACACGTTCTTTACGTTGAAGCCTACATTGTCCCCAGGCAGAGCTTCACTCAAAGCTTCATGGTGCATTTCCACAGACTTGACTTCAGTTGTTACATTGACTGGAGCAAAGGTAACCACCATACCAGGTTTGAGAACACCAGTTTCCACTCGGCCCACAGGGACAGTGCCAATGCCGCCAATTTTATAGACATCCTGGAGGGGCAGTCGCAGAGGCTTGTCAGTTGGACGAGTTGGCGGCAGAATGCAGTCCAAAGCTTCCAGCAGCGTGGTGCCACTGGCACTGCCATCTTTGCGGGTGACTTTCCATCCCTTGAACCACGGCATATTAGCACTTGGCTCCAGCATGTTGTCACCATTCCAACCAGAAATTGGCACAAATGCTACTGTGTCAGGGTTGTAGCCAATTTTCTTAATGTAGGTGCTGACTTCCTTAACGATTTCCTCGTATCTCTTCTGACTGTATGGTGGCTCGGTGGAATCCATTTTGTTGACACCAACAATTAGCTGTTTCACACCCAAAGTGTAAGCCAGAAGAGCATGCTCACGGGTCTGCCCGTTCTTGGAGATACCAGCTTCAAATTCCCCAACACCAGCAGCAACAATCAGGACAGCGCAGTCAGCCTGAGATGTGCCCGTAATCATGTTCTTGATGAAGTCTCTGTGTCCTGTAGTCCCTGCATTTTCAATACATTGGTACTCACTAGAAGTGGTTTTTCCTTTTTAAAGCCTGTGGGACTTTTTGGTTTTAGTTTTTGTGTGAGTACACTGTAGCTGTCTTCAGACACACCAGAAGAGGGCATCGGATCCCATTACAGATGGTTGTGAGCCACCATGTGGTTGCTGGGAATTGAACTCAGGACCTCTGGAAGAGCAGTCAGTGCTCTAACCGCTGAGCCATCTCTCCAGCCTGAGGCTTCACTCTTTAAAATTATTTTGAAAGCTGGGCTTGGTGGCGCACCCCTTTAATCCCAGCACTCAGGAGACACAGGCAGGCGGATCTGTGTGAGTTTCAGACCAGTGTGGTCTACCTAGTAAGCTCCAGGCCAGCCAGAATTATATGGTGAGACTCTGTCTCCAAAGGGGAAAAAAAAAGACTTTAAGTTTTGAAAAAGTGTGTTGAGAGGATTTATCGGCCCAGCACGTGCTTAGTGTCTGAAAGACCCTGGTTCAGTCAGTCCCCAGCATCACAAAACAATAGGAAGTTGACTTTGCTGGATGAGGTAATGCGCTGTGTAATGAGGTAATGCGCTGTGTAATCCTGGTATTTGGAATATTGATGATCATAAATTGAAGGCTGCTCTCCTTGATGGCATTCAAGGTCATCCTTAGCTACAAAGCAAGTTCTAGGGTGACCTGGGCTACATGAGACCTTGTCTCAAAAAAAAAATTGTTTTTTGAAGAAAATGTTAGGATAGTACTACATGAATATTTTCTTGGGGACTGGAGAGGTGGCTCTGAGGTTGTGAGCACCGTCTGCTCTTTCAGAGGACCCAGATTCAATTTCTAGCCCTATCTGTGACTCCAGTTCCGAAGGACCCAGTCCCCGCTTCTGACCTCCGTAGGCACCAGGCACACATGTGGTACACAGACATGTATGTAATCAAAACAGCCATATACATAAAATAAAAACAAGTCTTAAAGAAAAAATGTTTCCTCCCAAAGCTGCAGGTTCTGACTTAGTGTAGTGCTCTCGCTAGCATGTAGGAGGTCTGTGGTCCAGTCCCTGTAAGGGCAAACAAGCGAACAAAAGAGTAAATGCCAATTATTAACTAATAAACAAATGTGGCAGGCACTGAGCTGAGGCTGTGCTTGGGCCAAGGAGATAGATAGTTCAGTAGGTAAAGGGATTTGCCAAGCCTAAGAACCTGGGTTAATTTCTGGGGATTTTCTACCACATGGTAGGTAAAGAAAACCCCCACAAGACGTTCTTTGACCTCCAAGTATATGCTGTGGCACCTTCATGCTTACGCACGCGCGCACCCACCCACACACACACACACACACACACACATACACACACACACACACACACACACACAGAGTTTCCTACTTGATGCTTTAAAGGTTAGGAAATCTGTCATCCCAGACTGAGGTAGCCAAGGAGAGGATCTGCTCATTGAGAGCTTAGGAGCCGTCTTTCCACCTTTGGTGTAGCTGCCACACTGGGAGAGCGGGTCTTCATGGTGTCAGAGTGATGACACCAGTAACTCTGTGATGACCAGTAACGTCTCTGGGCCCTCCTGGTGACTGTGAGCCCCTGGGTGGAGGCCATGTCCCTGTTTGTACACAGGAATGCTGACTAACCTTGTTCCTACAGCCACACGGGGGAAAAGCCCTTCCAGTGCATTGCATGTGGCCGTGCCTTTGCCCAGAAGTCTAACGTCAAGAAGCACATGCAAACTCATAAGGTGTGGCCTCCAGGGAGAAGTGGTGGCACAGTTTCCCGAAACTCTGTGACGGTACAAGTCATGGCTTTGAACCCCAACAGGCAAGAGGAGGAAGACACAGGTGGGTGGATTGGGAGGAGCTGGGCCACTCTTCCCACTCATCCCCTCTGATGCTTCAGAGTGTTGTCCGACGACGTCGTGGGAACCGAACCCAGGGTCTGTTGTATTCCAGAGCAGAGCTGTACATGCAATACATGCTCAGTCCCAGCCTCATAGGTTTTGTTGCTAGTTGGGTGGCCTCTGTGACTTCTCTGGGCCTCAGAGAAACTACTTTCTCTATGAAATGGGACCTAGCGAGCTGGGTGAGGTCTCCGCGTGTCATCCTGGTCTTGGAGAAGCTAAGGATGGATCAGGAGTTGGCAGTCGGCCTCTGTTACATAGAGATTATGAGTCCAGTCTGTGCTATACAGCAGCCTATCTAAACAAGGGAGCACGGGGGAAAGGAAGGACGCCAAGTATGTAATATGTGCGCCATTACTCTAATGCTGTGTCCAGGGCAGACATCACTCACTAATTACTTACTATCTCTTTCTCTCTGGCTGAGCCTGAATCCCACATTAGAATCTATGTCCTCCCTCCCTTCCTCCCTCCCTCCCTCCCTCCCTCCCTCCCTTCCTTCTGTCCTCCCTCTCACTGTGCCCTCCCCCTCCCCTGGGTCTCATGTAGCCTAGACTGGCTTAGAACATGCTGTATAGCTGAAAGTGGCCTTGAACACCTGATCTCCCTCCTCCACCTTCTGAGTGCTATTATGGACCTGTGCTATTTCACCTAGTTCTATGTAGTGCCAGAAGCTGAACCCAGGGTGTCGTTTGTTCAGGGCTCTTGATGTCAGGGAGAGGGCAGGGTGGCCTAATTAGCAAAGATGGAGCAAAGGTAAGTGTCCCAGTTAGGAAGGCCTAGGAGGCAGTCTGAGTGTGCATAGAAGTCTTCAGTGTCTAATGACCACGGAGAGGGCAAAGGTAAGGAGAGGAACGGAGGTCACTGGCTGTCTCTCAGTCAGAATGTACGTCAGGGCTGTGGATGTAACTTAGGCTAGAGTGTTTGCCTCCCACAGGATGCCCTGGGCTCAGTCCCCAACAGTATATAAACTGAGCAGGGTGGGTGTTGGGAGAGAGTGCAGGAGGATTAGAGGTTCAAGGCTGGGGCTGGAGAGATGGCTCAGTGGTTAAGAGCATTGATGCTCTTCTAGAAGTGCTGAGTTCAATTCCCAACAACCACATGGTGGCTCACAACCATCTGTAATGGGATCCGATGCCCTCTTCTGGAGTATCCAAGCAGAGAACAGTGTACTCATATACATAGAATAAATTAATTTTAAAAAACAAAACCAAACCAGAAGTTCAAGGTCCCTTTTAGCTACATAGCATATTTGAGGCCGACCTGGACTACATGAGACCCTGTCTTGGGGAAAAAAAAGTGTGTTAGTATTTTAGCCTCTTGTCTGGTGGTGCTAGAGTTGGAGTGCAGCCTTGAACACATCGTCTGGGAGCAAGTCTGCAGTCCGTGTCCCAGGAGCCTTCCTGTGTGGGATGGCTCTTGTCCTGCCTCACTCAAAACCCTTCCCTGTGACTTCTTTCTCTCTCTGCGTAGGGTTGGGTCAGTCCCTGTCCAGCACCACGCAGCCCCAGGCCTTGCCCACGGCAGGAGAGGAGGAAGGCAACAAGCCAGAGGCCAAGCAGGTGGTTCTCATCGACAGCTCCTACCTGTGTCAGTTCTGCCCCAGCAAGTTCAGCACCTACTTTCAGCTCAAGTCCCACATGATCCAGCACAAGAAGGAGCAGGTGGGTGGGAGGAAAGCAGAGGGCGGGCACAGCTCCCCATTTATGAGCTTGATGACACTGGGGTCACCCCTGCTGCCTGGAAAGGGACAGGGCTGAGCCCAGCCTTTCCCATGGCTCGCTGTCCTCAGGGCAGATTCCTGGCAGAAGGGAGCAGTGATTAGGTTAGAGACCTTTGAGTTAGCTGGTGTAAATGGTGAGGGACATTGTGTATGATATAGCAGGAGGCGGAGCCAGGGCAGTAGCTCAGCTCAGCATCAAGGGCGGTGGTTATCCTACTGTGGGCGTGGCTTTTCTTTTTTTAAGTAACAGGTTATGGTTGTGTAGCCCAGGCTGACTAGAACTGGCCACGTAGACCAGGCTAGCCTCAAATTTGCAAAGATCTGCCTGCTTCGGCCTCCTGGGTGCTGGGATTAAAGAGCATCGCTATGCCCGAATGCTGTTTCCAACCTTTGTTTATTTAATATGTGTGTGCACACGCACGCATGAGCACACGCTCGCACAAGCGCCAAGGAGAATGTGAAGGTTAGAAGACAACTGTAGGAGGTGGTTCTCTCCCGGAAATTGAAGTCGGGTCAGGTTGTCAAGTTCAGCGTCACCTGATTTACCTTCTGAGCCGCCTCACGTGACAGGGTTATTCTTCATCGAAAATCCAGTCTTTTTTTTTTTTTTTTTTTTTTTCCCGGAGCTGGGGACCGAACCCAGGGCCTTGCGCTTCCTAGGCAAGCGCTCTACCACTGAGCTAAATCCCCAACCCCCAGTCTTAGTGTTTCTTATGAGCAGTGGAAACCTTTCCTAGAATTCTCTGCATCTCTTATGGATCAGAGACAGGTTTTTTGTTTTTTGTTTGTTTTTTTTTCTATTTTTCAGAGCTGGGGACCGAACCCAGGGCCTTGCGCTTGCTAGGCAAGCGCTCTACCACTGAGCTAAATCCCCAACCCCAGAGACAGTTTTGTTTCGTTTTGTTTAAAGACAAGTGCTCTTGGGGGTCGGAGAGATGGCTCAGTGGTTAAGAGCACTGTCTGCTCTTCCAGAGGCCCTGAGTTCAATTCCCAGCAATCACATGGTGGCTCACAACCATCTGTAATGGGACGTGATGCCCTCTTCTGGTGTGTCTGAGGACAGCTACAGTGTACTTATATATATATATATATACATACATACATAATTCTTTAAAAAAAAAGACAAGCACTCTCAAAACCAAGCAGCGGCTCGGTGGTTAGGTGCACTGAGCTCAGTTCCTAGCACCCACACCAGGGGATAGCACCCTCTTCTAGCCTTTGAGCCACCTGTACTGGCATGTGCATGCACATGTGTGTGCTGAGACTGGCCTTGAACTGATCTTCCAAGCACCGAGGTTGTGAGTGTGTGTGCCTGTCTATGAGGTGTCAGAGCGCTTCCTGCATGGTAGGTAAGCCTGCTACCGACTGAGCCAAGTGATGAGCGGTGTCCCCAGCTCCAGAGCCCTTATCACTGTTAATGTGCTGCTCTTATCAAATAGAGGACTATTAATATGTGTATAGTAATAGAAGGCTGGCCAGCAGTTAGGGCTTTATTTCTCTCTTATCACAGTAGGCCAGAAATGAGCAGTATTGGGCTTGGATAGCAGGCTAGGTGTATCACCGTGGGCCAGGCTTCTGACTCTATTCTCCAGAGTCTTTGGCTTGCGGTATTCACCCTCGAAGAAGCTGCAGGTCAGTCACGATGACTCCATCTGTTACATTTATATGCCACTCAAGATAAATGCAAAAAAATAGAAGGGTTCCTGCCAGCAGGCTTTCGCCATCTTGTTTCAGGAGGGATGATGTCCCCAGAGACCATTGCCTGCATATCATTGCCAAGGAAGGAGACGCAGGTTGTCACGGGGGTGAAGGGTGTTTACCCAGTCTGTTGCTACCCTGGGGGAACTAGAGTCGTAATTAAGGATAAAGAGAACTTGGCATTGTGTGGGCACCTGAGGAATACGGATGACTACTAGAATTTTCAAAATACTGCAAGCGTATTTGTTATAGACTTGACATCAAACATGTCAGACTGTCACACAGTTCATGAAAGGAGAGGTGGAAATGATCATCCAGTTCACACAGTATATGACACCTGTCTCTACACTTAACTGTCCCCCATCAGACTGCTAAGCCAGATGCAGATTCTATTAATGTCTCATCTGTAGCCTTTGGAGTTAACTCTTCTATCTGACAAAAAAAAAAGTCTCTCCCCTTAAGGATTGGGGACATGTACAAGACCCCGAGTTACATCCTAACATCACACATGTGCTCTCAAAAATCATTTATATCAGATTATATGTCACTTACAAATTAACATTGAACTTGAGAGTCTGGGTCCTAAGTCAATAGTAAATAGTCAAGACCAGCCATGTCCCCGAGGAGCAAGAGGACTCTGGGGAAGTTTGTTGGGTAGCGGTTCTAAAGGCGGTCCCCAGACTAGCATACCCTAAGAGTCATGTGTTTGGGCCCTCTCCACCTGCCAGGTCAGAGATCCTGATGGAGGTGCCTCTCAAATATTTCTTTTCTTTTTCTTTTTTTAATATGCAGCCTCACGTAGCTCAGGCTGGCTGCAAACTCACCATGTAGCTAAAAATGATGTTTTTTAATGTTTAAAGACTTATCTATTTTTGTTTATGAATGTTTTGATTGTGTGTATGTATGCATGCATACTGTACCATGTGTATGCCTGGTGCTCTGGAAGTCAGAAAAGGCATTGAATCCCCTGCAATCAGAGCTCTGGGTGGTTATGGACTACTGTGTGGGAGCTGGGACTTGAACCTGGGTCCTCTGCAAGAGCAACACATGCTCCTAACGACCCTAATGGCTGAGATATCACTCCAGCCCCTACTGATCGTGATCTTGGGGTCCAGACCTTCCTGCCTTTTCTTCCCAAGTGCTGGAGTCACAGGTGTGTACCACTGCCCTCAGCTAGGATGTCCACTTGTTCTGAGAGTCGGGACATGATTCCGGGTGACATTCAAAGGGCAAAGCGTCATCCCTTTGCTGCATTCCCAGGTCTTGGGTAATTTTTACAGAAACATTCAAGCTTCACAAAGCCTAAAGGAGGGATAGCTGGCCAAAAGAAGAGAATCCTTTAACCACAGTGAAGCCAGGAGCTGAGCTAGTGTCACCCCTGTGATCCTCAGGAGGCTCATACAGGAGGATGTCAATTCAAGGCCTGACTGAGCCACGGAGTGAGTTCAAAGCCAGCCTGGGCAGACTTAGTGAGCTCCTGTATCAAAATAAGAACCAAGAAGAGAGATAAGAGATAGAACTCGAAGGCAGCTTACTTGCCCAGCACCCGGAGGCTCTGGTTGCCTCTGTGGTTGGCAGGTTGTCCACAGCGGTCACAAGGCTGTGGCAGCAGTAGAGGCCACTCCCACTGTTCTCACCTTCCAGTGTCTCCCCTCAAGGTGTACAAGTGCGTGGTCAAAAGCTGTGCCCAGATGTTCCCCAAGCTGGACACCTTTCTGGAGCACATCAGAAGCCACCAGGAGGAGCTGAGCTATCGCTGCCATCTCTGTAGCAAGGACTTCCCCTCCCTGTATGACCTGGGCGTGCACCAGTACTCTCACAGTCTCCTGCCGCAGCACAGCCCCAGGAAGGACAGCACCGTCTACAAGTATGTACCATGCCACCAGCCACGCTGGCCTGGAGGGCAGGGAGCCCCGGACTCAGACTGCTCAGGTTAAATGACGCATCTCGGAGGCAGTCTGAGGCTGAAAGCCAAGGTCCTGCCTGGAGGGTTTGAGTGTTGGTACGAATAGAAAAATGAAACGGCCAGTCATTTAGCATAGAAAAGGGTAACTGGGGGCTGGGGATTTAGCTCAGTGGTAGAGCGCTTACCTAGGAAGCGCAAGGCCCTGGGTTCGGTCCCCAGCTCCGAAAAAAAGAACCAAAAAAAAAAAAAAGAAAGAAAGAAAGAAAGAAAAGGGTAACTGAGCCAGAAAGATGGCTCAGCGAGAGAATGCTTGCTACTAGCCTAGGTTTGATCCCTAAGACCCGACACGACTAAGGGAAAGAACTCACTTCCTCAAAGTTGTCCTCTCATCCCCACTGCCAAGTGCACACACAAAATACATACATACATACATACATACATTCATACATACATACATACATTCATACATACATACTACATACATACATACATACATACATACATACATACATACATACATACATACATAATGTTTAGGGCTGGAGAGATGGTTCAGTGGGTGGGTAAGAGTATTTGAAGAGGTCCTGGGTTCAGTTCCCAGCACTTACCTTGTTGTTCAGAACTGCCTTTTACAAAAGAGGTATCTGGTGCCCTCTTCTGGCCACTGTGGGCTCCTGTAGGCACAAGATGCCTATAAACTCATGCCGGCCACACAGGAAACAGTCTTGAAAACTGGTGTTCTGGGTTGTCAGAAATGAGGTCACCACATAGATCTTCAGCTCTTTGTCCCTGAGGCTGTCGGGCTTGTCTTCACTCCTCCCTAGAGCACCTCCCAGTGTTTTCTGGGTCTTCTTTATAGAGGGTGCATTCAGCAGGCACCTACCGTCAATTTTTGCCCTTCGGGTTTTTCCTGTCCATCTGCTGGCTGCTGGTTAGAAGCAGGTGTTTTGCAAACAGTCCCAAGTCTGTGGGAACAGGTAAGGACAGGTATCTGTCTGGGACGCCTTCAGCTAAATGTTTTGATGTTGGTATGGCTTTGCATATCTATACAAACTTATGCCTGTAGGGATCTGGTAGGTGGTCTCTCTCGCCTCAGAAACCTCTGGGTGAGGCTTCTGGAATGAAGATAAGTGAAGATCCCTCAGGGCAGGTGTGTGAACCAGCTCAGGATGCAGCTGCTTCAGAGTTGCCCAAGAGTCACGATAAGGACTATGGCGCTACCTGCCAAGGCTCACATCCCACAGCCTTGGGCTGAATGAAGCCTGACTTTCGGGACCTTAATTTTCTCACATGTGATAAGGAGGTTCTAATGGTGCTTAGCCTATTAGAACGAGTCTCCCCTCCCTCAACTCGCCTCCCACTCAGTATCTCCCGTAGTCCTGGCTGATTTCTCTGCACAACTAAGGGTGACCCTGGTCTTCACTTCTCTCAAGTACTCTTATGTAGCAGGCTGGCCGTGAACTCTCCACTGCTAGTTCAGTTATAGCCCTGCTCCTTCTGCCTCCATTTTGTTTCCAAGTGTAAGCCGGCCGACCTTGAGCTCACTGGAGCTGAGGCTTACATTGCGTTTGAAGTGACCCTCTTACCTCGGCTTCCTGAGAGAGTTGGAATTCTAGGCCAGGGCCACTGTGCCCAGCTTTCTCCTGGACTCTCAGTAGGGTCCAGTAAGAGAGAACTCTATTGAGCACGATCCTGGGAACCCGTAGGTGCTCAGTATAGATTGCTACCGTCCTTCTTGCTGTACTGTTCACTTGTGTCCAGAGACCCAAAGCGACAACAGCTTCATGGAAAGCTCTGCCTCTCAGTAGGTAGACTAAGCTTGTGTGGTGGCCCTGGCAGTTGGTCGCTGCGTGTCCTTAGAGTTAAGCTGACTTGGCCTGCCCATGGAATGTCCCCAAGCCACTGAAGTGACTCCAGCTCCACAACTCACTGTATTTGGTTCTTTGGTCATTTGCTTTTTTGGTTTTGTTGTTTGTCTGAGTCATCGGGGTGTTGCTACATGGCCCTGACTGGCTGGAGCTTGGTATGCAGATGAGGCCAGCCTTCATTCACAGCATGTTACCCAGGTGCTGGATTATCACACCTAGCACCCCTCCCTTTTTTTTCCTTTTGAAAATCTGATGTATTGCCTGGTGTCACAGCACATGTAACCCAGCATTAAGGAATTGGAGGCAGGAATTCTAGGCCTCAACTGTATAGAAATTTGAAACCAGCTTGGGCTTCCTGAGACCTTGTCTCAAAAAAAATAAATTATTGGGCTGGAGCGATGGCTCAGTGGTTAAGGACACTGGCTGCTCTTCCAGAGGTCACGGGTTCAATTGCTAACACCCACATGGCAGCTCACAGCTGTCTGCAAAGCCAGAGGAGGCCACATCCTCACACAGACACACATGCAGGCCAAATACCAATGCACAGGAAATAAAAATAAATATTTAAAAAAATTATTGATAGTATTTTCTCCCTAGTTACAAAAAGGCATTGTTCAACCAACCAGAGCTTCCAGGGACTAAACCACTACCAAAAGACTATATATACTTGGACCGGCCCAGGGCTCCAACTGCATATGTAGCAGAGAATAGCCTTGTTGGGGCACCAGGGGAAGGGGAAGGAAGCACTTGGTTCTGCCAAGGTTGGACCCCCAGTGCAGGGGAATATGGGGGGACAGCAATAAGGGGGATGTATAGGGGGAATACCCGTATGGGGGAGGGGGAGGGGGAGGGGAGGGAATGGGGCTTATGGACAGGAAACCGGGAAGGGAAATAACATTTGAAATGTAAGTAAAGGGTTGGGGATTTAGCTCAGTGGTAGGGCGCTTGCCTAGGAAGGGCAAGGCCCTGGGTTCGGTCCCCAGCTCCGAAAAAAGAAAAAAAAAAAGAAATGTAAGTAAATATATCTAATAAAAAATTTAAAAAAAAAACCGCATTCTTGTTAAATACAGAAAAAGGATTTTTTTTTTTTTTTTAATTTTTGAGAATGTAGTCAGGGATAACCCGAATACCCGGCATCCTGTCTGTACCCTGAGCCACTGGGATAATAGGTATGGCCCATGTCCCCGAGATGTTTTTCTTTAAATTAAAAAAGAAAATGTTATTGTTGTTTACCCATGGAAACCTGAAGAGGGCATTGACTCCCCTGAAACTAGAGATACAGACAGTTGTGAGCCGCCATTGTCTGTGCCATTGAACCCAGGTCCTTTGGGAGAGCAGCCAGTGCTCTTAACCACTGAGCCCTGGTTTTCATTTTTATAGGTGTCATCTGGCTTCCCTGGGGGATAGGGACCTCAGGGTAAAGATGAGGCAGGAAAGCCAGAGAGGCTCGCACACACGTCTCAGCAGCTCAGCTGACAGCAGAGAATGTCAGACAAGAGTGGACACCTTGAGAACGAAGGGCGCATGGGCTTTCGCCTCCTTAAGTTGGTTTTGGGGAAGCAGGGAACTTGCTAGAGCTCATCTCTCTCTTCTTTCCCGCCTAGGTGTGTCAAGTGTGTCAACAAATACTCCACCCCTGAGGCCTTGGAGCACCACGTACAGACGGCCACTCATAGCTTCCCCTGCCCACACTGCCAGAAGGTAGGTGTCACAGCATTTCCCTCAGAGGAGGCCCGGAGAGGGACAGTGAGGTGACTTAGTCTAGGATGCCACCATGTTCACAGAGGCATTGGCACCGGACTTGGGTCCTGAAGGATGAATAGGAGTTTATGAGCAAGAAAAAAGTCCTTTGTGAAGAACAGCATGGGTGGGAACACGGTTCGGGGTATGCTTTGACTGGGCTCACAGGTGCTTAGAGAGCTGAGTGGTCTGGGGATTAGGTCTGACACTCTGGCCTCCAGCCCCCAGCGGGGCTAAATGATGTTTCTAAGAAGCTAGAAACCAGGGTCCCAGAGGGTAGAAGGTCTGGGAAGGGGTTCTGGAGCTACCAAGGTCTTCCTCTAGGTCTTCCCTTGTGAACGCTACCTGCGGCGTCACTTACCCACCCACGGCAGTGGTGGCCGGTTCAGGTGCCAGATCTGTAAGAAGTTCTTCCGGAAGGAGCACTACCTCAAGCTGCACGCCCACATCCACTCAGGTGGGTGCGCCGCTCACCTGTGCCCCGCCCACCCCTTTCCTGTCTGGCCTGCCCCTCTGTTTCCATCCTGCTGGCTCTTCTCTGAATCCTTCTTCCTCCTCTCCACAGACTGCCACTCACCTGTCTCACCTGTGGTCACCCGGTTCCCTCCACCTCACCTGTGGTCACCCGGTTCCTTCCACCTCACCTGGGAACACAGGGTTCCCACCCCCTCACTTGGGGACACGGGGTTCCCACCACCTCATCTGGGAACATGGGGTTCCCTCCACCTCACCTGTGCTCACTGAGTTCTTTTTTTTTTTTTTTTTCTTTTTTTCGGAGCTGGGGACCGAACCCAGGGCCTTGCGCTTGCTAGGCAAGCGCTCTACCACTGAGCTAAATCCCCAACCCCGGTCACTGAGTTCTTAACACCTTGAGAGTAGAGGTGAGTCCCAGAGGCAAGTGGAGGGACTTTGGCTCTGCTCTCTGGGTGCCAGCCCTACTGGATTATTACCTGATGGGTGTAGGGTGACCATCCTCCTGCAAATTCCTACCCTCTTCCTAGGTTTCCAGCTTGAGGTATAATAAAAAAATTTTTTAATCATTAAACTTCCTTGGAGGGAGAGACATATCAAACATAGCCAAGGCTAGCCTTGCATTCCTGATCTTACACCTTTCTAACTCGAGTGCTGGAATTATGGGTCTGTACCACAGGGTTCAGGTTTTTTTGTTTTGTTTTGTTTTTAGTGTGTGTGTGTGTGTGTGTGTGTGTGTGTGTATCCTCACACTTGTGTAGCAAGCATTTACCCATGGAGCCATGCCAACACCAGAGTTAAATTTTATCTTTAAAATAAGTACTGGCTGGGGGTGGTGTACACATGCAATCCTGGCTACTCAGGAGGCTGAGATGGGAGGAGCCAGGGGTTTGAGATAAGCCTGGGTAATAGAATGAGTCTCCCTTTCAACACAGTACCAGACAAAAATAAATCCCTACAAGCTACCACCTGCAGGTCATATATAGTACTCCCAATCCCCTACCCAGTAACTGCAGCTACTGTCTAGATAGAGTGACTATAGTTTAACAGATTTAAAAAAAAAGATTTACTTATATATCTGTGTGAGTGTATGCCATGTACATGCAGTACCTGATGAGACCAGAGAGGGCGCCACAAGCAGTTGTGCGCTGCCCAGCAGTGGTGTGGGATTTTCCTGGCAAGCATCAAGCCTTGAGGTCCATGGTGACATATTACTGTAATACTAACACTTAGGAAGGCTGACGAGGGAGGGCTGGGCATTCCAATCCAGCATGGGCTACACAGTGAACACTTGTCTCAAAGCCCAAACAAAACCCCTCCAAATTCTCTGTGCCAAGTCAGGAAGAGTAAGAAAAGCCAGTTGGGGGAGGAGCTTGGCCCTAAATTAAGCTTCCTCTTGGTGGGACCCATGTGGTGTCCCCATGTCATGTCTCTATAGGTGAGAAGCCCTACAAATGCTCAGTGTGTGAGTCTGCGTTCAACCGCAAAGACAAGCTCAAGAGACACATGCTGATCCACGAGCCCTTCAAGAAGTACAAATGTCCCTTCTCGTAAGTAGAGGCGCCATAATGGGGCTGGAGTTAGATTACTTTAGAGGGGCCAATATGGAGGGCTGGGCTGAGGGCCTCCCTTCGTGTGTCTTGTTCGGACCCTGCCTACCTCACTCCCCAACCTGCTTAGCCCTTTGATTGACAAAGGCTGGTGCAGGAACTGGTGAGAGGATTCCTGTTCCCACATTCCAGTAACTGATGGCTTTGGGTTCTAGGATGCACACAGGCTGCAGTAAGGAGTTCAACCGGCAGGACAAGCTGAAAGCTCACATCCTCTCCCACGCTGGTAAGAGGCTTAGGGACTGGCTAAGATGATTCTCTGAGATCGAGCCATCAGCAGGAAGGAAGAGAGGACGCCTGT
This sequence comes from Rattus norvegicus, assembly GCF_021556685.1. NCBI lineage: Eukaryota > Metazoa > Chordata > Mammalia > Rodentia > Muridae > Rattus > Rattus norvegicus. Next base: position 143,120,906 of record NC_141536.1, read on the forward strand.
GTGAGACATATCATGGGTGTCTTTCTACTTACCGCTCCTGAGAGCTAGAAGCCAGATCTGTGTTGGGGACCTTGGGGTACAGAGGTAAATTAGATGCCACTCCAGTCCCAGAGGAAGTAGTTGTGAGAATAGGCAGCTGAACTGGATTATTTGCAGGGACATAGAGGTGTGTGTTGGTGCCATCCAAGATGTAGCCCATGGGTAGCCTGGGAAGGCAGGACAGAGCTCTCCAAGCCACCTTCCCAGGGGAGATGAGTATCAGCATCTCATCTTCTGCCGATGCCCACCCCCCATATTCTCTGTCCACACCCACCCACACCCATGTTCATGACACCCCCACCCCCACTGTCCATCCCCACCCCCACCTCCACTGTCCATCCTCATCCCCACACCCACTGTCCATCCCCACCCCCACCTCCACTGTCCATCCCCACCCCCCCTCCACTGTCCATCCTCACCCCCACCTCCACTGCCCATCCTCACCCCCACACCCGCTGTCCATCCTCACCCCCACCTCCACTGTCCATCCCCACCCCCACCTCCACTGTCCATCCTCACCCCCACACCCGCTGTCCATCCCCACACCCACACCCGCTGTCCATCCTCACCCCCACACCCGCTGTCCATCCCCACCCCCACACCCGCTGTCCATCCCCATACCCGCTGTCCATCCTCACCCCCACCTCCACTGTCCATCCCCACCCCCTCCTCCACTGTCCATCCTCACCCCCACACCCGCTGTCCATCCCCACCCCCACCTCCACTGTCCATTCTCACCCCCACCTCCACTGTCCATCCCCACCCCCACACCCGCTGTCCATCCTCACCCCCACACCCGCTGTCCATCCTCATCCCCACACCCGCTGTCCATCCTCATCCCCACACCCGCTGTCCATCCCCACCCCCACACCCGCTGTCCATCCTCACCCCCACACCCGCTGTCCATCCTCATCCCCACACCCGCTGTCCATCCTCACCTCTACATCCATGTTAAGTCAGTGAAGCATCTTCCCCATAGAGTAACAACCAAAAATGTCTCCAAAAGTTTCCTTGGAGATGAAATTGCTCCTGTTAAAAGCTTGAAAATGGGGGAGTAAACTGGGAACGTAGCTCAGTGTGTAGAGCACCTGCCCAGCATCCATGAGGCCCGTGGTTTGATCCCCAACAACACATAAACTAAGCAATGCTAGCCACCAACTGTAGTTCCAGCCCTTGAAAGACAGAAGCAAGAGGATCAGGAGTTCAAGCTCAAAGCCAGCCTGAAGCCGAGTGGCACATCTTTAATCCCAGCACTTGGGAGGCAGAGGCAGTTGGGTTTCTGAGTCTGAGGCCAGCCCGGTCCTCAGAGTGAGTTCTAGGACAGCCAGGGTTACAAGAGTGGAACCCAGTCTCAAACAAAACAAAAAAAAAGCCATCTTGAGCTACATGGGAGAGAGTGGATCAAGGCTTTTGACATCTTGGCTCTGAGCCCACTGGGTAGGTCTCAGGCAAGTGGCTTCCCCTTTCTGGACCCCAGCCCCAGAAAGCATTTACTGAAGGAGCCTGGCCTTCAGTGTGGGAATCTGGGAAGTGTCCCACAGGGCTCAGGCCTGAGGAGAGAGATCAGGAAAACTTTCCTGGAAGAGAGAACAGCGAGTACAGGCCCCTTGGATAGGGAGAGACCAGAGGGAGGGAGGGGCCCAAGCTCAAGGCAAAGGGTTGAGGAGGGGCTGGCACACTACATCCTGTTGTGTAGGACCCAGGCCTCAGCAGGGTTTAGGCAGCAAGCTTTCTACTCTTTTGTGCCTTAGGAAGACATCTCTCTATCCCACTGTGATGGTCTGAGGGGCAGAGGTGAGGCCTGCAGCCTAGAAGAAGTGGCTGTGCCTAGTCATCCAGGTGGGAGGCGGTGTGACCTACAGAGTTCACCAAGGTTTAGGGATTTAGCAAATTAATTCAGACCCGGAAAGGCAAGTACAAAGAGAGGCCATGGGGCAGGGAGCAGCACAGAGTGGAGGAGTGAGTGGCAGGGAACAATGGAGAAGCAACAATGGAGCTCGCTGAGGTCCAACCACACGGATGCTTGTAGAGCCTGCAGGCATTCCCAGGTGGGACATGTGCAGGGTGAGGTGGGCCATGCCTCTCCCTGATGGCTCCTCATTCCCCAGGCCTGAAGCTCCACAAGTGTGGGCTGTGCAGCAAGTCCTTCAGCCGGCGAGCCCACTTGGCAGAGCACCAACGCGCTCACACGGGCAACTACAAGTTCCGCTGCGCAGGCTGTGCCAAGGGCTTCTCACGACACAAATACCTCAAGGATCACCGCTGCCGCCTGGGCCCCTCGAAGGACAAGGACCTGCAAACCCGGCGGCCTCCCCGGAGGAGAGCAACAGCTCGTGGTGCTGGCAACATCGCCAGCGTGCATAAGGAGGAGAACCCCTTGCCGGATCCGCTGGGGCTGGAGGAGCTAAAGGCCGCAGGACCCTCTCCTGAGGCTGCCCCTGGCAAGCCACCCTTTGAGCAGGACGCTGTGTTGTCCATTGTGGTGGGCGGGGACCCGGAGCTCGTGGTGCCCGGTCACACTGAGGGTCTGGGCTCCAACCTGGCACTTGCCGAGTTGCAGGCTGGAACCGAGGGAGGGTGTGCCATGCTCGCTGTCCCAGTCTACATCCAGGCCTCAGAGTAACCGAGCTGGACTTGCTGAAAGTGGGGTGGGGGAAAAGTGCATTGGCCCAATCCCTTTTGGAAGTTACTGTATCAACCTTGTTGGCTGCTGTCCTCCTCCGCCCCTCGATTGTCTGGAGAAACCTGCAGCACTTATAGGGTCTGAGGCAGGCGCCATCGCTCCAGGGCATAGCAGTGGTAAGAGACAAGGCCAGAGCATGAAGTGCCCAGGGGGCTGGCTGATGATGGAGGCTGGTACTTGGGCATCCTCCAAGAGAAGGTAGGGTGATCCCACCCACCTATCCAGGTTACCTGGGGTGGCCTCAGGTCGTGCTGCCATTTGGGATGCTAGCTGGATGTGGCTGGAGTCCTTGTATGTTGAACCATTACTAAAACACTTCCCAATGAGTGGGTCCTCTGAGGACTGTATGAGGTGCGTATGTGAGAGGCACTCAGCCCAGGGCTAAGGCTGTAGCTACCAGCCAGCCCTTGGCTTCAGACTCACCAGTGTGATCTGAGCAGGGCACTTAACCTCTTTCTGCTCAGAGCTCCTCACCTGTACAACAGGACTTCATACAGCACTACCTCCTAGAGTGTCCCGGGGACATAGTCTGCTACGATGTGCAAAGGGCTGGGCAGAGTACCCATGACCTGGAAAGTGCTCAGTAAATCTCAATAAATGTTTTTACCGACGACATGAGTCCAAACCACTGTTCTGCGCCTTTCCTAGCCCCAAGGTGGCACCACTCTCCCCAAAGCACAGGCCTTGTAGCCCTCATCTGACCAAGGAGAGTCAGTAGGCTTCCCCGATCAGTCTAACTCCAGCAGTCCTCAGCACTCAGGAAGCTGAGGCAGGAGGATTTTGAGTTTCAGGTCAGCCTGGGTTACAGGCTTCTGACCCCCTCTTTCCCATGGGTGCAGACCTGGAACTCCCCAGGTGTTTCTCACATAGCATAGTTTAGACAAATGGCCTGTGTTGTGGTAAAAATTAAAAAGGAACATTTTCTATTAGTTCCTGTGATCTGGATCCGCTCACTTCAGCTGCTACTCTGCCACGGGGTCCACAAGCTGCCCCACTCTCGGCTGTCTCCCTTTAGCCGCCCTCTCCACGAGGTCCCCCAGGCAGTGGTTACTACTCCTGGCTGTGTGTGCAGGCACTCTCTCTCTCTGTCTCTCTCTGTCTCTCTCTCTCTCACACACACACACACACATACACACACACACACACACACACACACACACACACACACACACACACACACCTACCTCATTCTGTGGCCTGCGCCTTCTCACTCCTTGAAGAGAACCAGATCCGCATGCTCCAACGGCCTCCCAGCCATTTCTTTCACACGCTGTCCTCTTTAGCGAGGTAAAATCAAAGTTCCAGAAACTTATAATTTAGCAAATGATTTACATGTTAAATTCTCAATCCACATTCATCTACACAATAAATTCACTGCCCATTGATAAAGATATAAACTGCCCACCTAGACAAGATAAAATCGATCTAGTCCACCTAAATCTGAACCATCCTCCTCCGTAGACTCCATTTTTTTTTAAAGATTTATTCATTTATTATATGTAAGTACACTGTAGCTGTCTTCAGATACACCAGAAGAGGGAATCGGATCTCTTTACAGATGGTTGTGAGCCACCATGTGGTTGCTGGGAATTGAACTCATGACCTCTGGAAGAGCAGTCGGGTGCTCTTAACCACTGAGCCATCTCTCCAGCCCCGTAGACTCCATTTTAATCTCTCTCCTCCCTCCCCTCTCCCACCTTACAAAGACTTTGTCCCCACCCCACTCTCTACTGTCCAATCATGTATCACCTCAACATCAACCTACAGCCTGGGGGAGAGGTTTATACTTGTGTGTAGAATCCTGGGTCTTTTCCCTCTTGCTGTGAATTCTCTAGATAGAAGCCCCAATCCCTGCGTCCCTACCTCCCGTGGTCCCCTCCAGTCTGGGCTGGTCCAGGTGGGTGGCAAGCCAGGACCACTGTGAGGCAGGAGGAGAAAAAGGTCCCAAATTCATGTTTTCTCATTTCTCTCCACAGCCATCCTCAGGGCCACACTGTTTCTGTTCTAGAGGGAGAAACTGAGGCCCAGAAGGACCAAGGCAGGGCAATCGGGTTGACTATTTGATGGCTGAGTTTCTTAGATGCCTGGCATGATCCTCAGACCTCTGTGTTAAGTCCCGAGGCTGGAGCTTGGAGCCATGCCTGACTTCCCATGTGCTTAAGGGGGTAGGAAGTGACAAGAGGGACAACACCAATGTGTCCCTGTTTGCAAAAGTGCCAGAGGACTGGCGGGGACAGGAATTCTTGAAGAGGGGACATTTGAGCTGGGGTTTTGTTTTGGTTTATACAGCTGGCTGACTGATAGATGGATGGATGGATAGCTGCATGGATGAATGGATGGATGGGTGGGTGGATGACTTTCTGAGACAAGACCTCACTCTGCATCTCAGGCTAGCCTGGAACTCACTGTATAACCCAACCTGGCTTCAAACTCCTGAAAGTCATCTTATCTCAACCTCCCAAGTATGAGATCGAGGAGGCAGGTCTGGGGCTGGTGAATGGCCCAGGGTGACTAAAGATTGTGGGAGGTGACAGTGGCTGGTTCTATAAGCCTTCATGACATGACCCTGCTCAGCTGCTCATGCCACGTAGTCTCAATCTGTCAGGTGATGCTAGTGCTTTCCTGGGTGTGCAGCTGAGGAAGCAGAGGCACAGGAAGGCCGGTAAGCTGCAGAGCTGAGAGTTGAGCCAGCCTGGCCTGTCTGCACATGCTCCTAGCCACATTGCGCCATATGAGTTGGTGGTGAAGGAGCAGAACCTTGGGAGTTAAAGAGTTTGGCTTTCATTCTCTACACATCAAGGAGTCATGGGAGGCAGAAAACCTGATTTCAGACGGAAGCTTGGACACTGAAGGAGATGTTAACACTCCTGTGTCCACACACCTCGAGAGCTCTGTGCCCACCAGAAGTGCAGCCTCCTGTGCACATATTTGCCAGGAATGGTGGAAAGTCGCATACTTGCCATAAGCTTGGTGTTGTTCCAACACTCAAGTTAGGAGTTGCCTCTAATCCAGTTTTGCTGCTGAGATAGGGCAGTGGGGGTATCGAGGGATATCAGACCAAAGCCATGTGGCAGATAGGTGGCAGATAGGTGGCAGATAGGTGGCAGAGGCAGGTCACAGAATAAGGCAGGTTTGGGGTAGGGCTGTGGGAGGGAAGCTGGACAGTTGGCTGGCACACATACTCCTAGGTTAGCAGATAGGAAACTGAGCTCCAGAGGAAGGAAAGCCCTTCTTCAAGGGACAGAGAATTGGTGGCAGGGGATCCAAAGCAGCTTGAAGAGCCCCAGGTTGCGGGACACTGGGGTGTTGAGAGGCTGAGTATCCGGGCCCCACCCCAATCCAGAGAGACCACAACCTGGCATGAGACCGGGCTGTGTTTGAATCCTGGCCCCTTCTGGACTGTGGCGAATTCTCAACTCCCGCAGTTTAAGGGAAGAACCGAGTCCTACTCGATGGGGTTAATGCTGTAATTCAGGGGAATAAAGTAAGTAAACTGGAGAGCACAAATTGGCAGGTGGTGGCTTGAATCCAGTCGACAGGCATTCGCCATGTTAGAAAAAGAGAAAGACAGGAGGTACAGCTCAGGGGTTACCATTCGTCTCACATGTATACGGTCTTGGGTTCGATCCTCACCTCTGCCAAAGAAAGGTAAATAAATTAGTAAATCCTCACCCAGGGGGCAGTGCAGAACTGTAATACTAGCACTCTGGAGCCTGAGGCAGGAAGATCACAAGTTTGAGGTCAACCTCGGCCACTGAGTAAGTTGTCTGAGCTATACAGCAAGACCGTGTTCCATGTATGATGACTGCATGCTTTTGTTTGTTAGTTGACTGAGACAGGCTTTCTCCGTGTAGCCCTGGCTGTCCTGGAACTGGCACTGAAAACCAGGCTGGCCTCAGACTCTCATAGACATCCGTCTGCCTCTGCCTTCCAAGTGGTGGGATTAAAAGAAAGTGCCAACACCATCCAGCAATGGCAAATCCTTCAATCCCAGCACTCAGGAGGCAGAGGCAAGCAGATCTCTGAGTTCAAGGCCAGCTAGGGCTTTAGAGCCAGACCTAATTTTAAAACAACAAACAAACAAACAAACAAACAAACAAACAAAAAACCAACCTAAAAGTATTGCTAATAGTCTGGTGTGGTAGTTCACACCTTTAATTTTAGCACTTAGGAGACAGAGGCAAGTAAATTTTTGTGAGTTTGAGGCCAGCCTGGTCTACATAGTGAGTTCTAGTCTAGCCAGTGCTGTATTTGTGAGATCCTGCTTCAAAGGGGAAAGGAGGAAGAGGAGGAAGAGAAAGGAAGGAAGAAAGGGAGGAAGGAAGGAAAGAAGGGCTGGGAGTGCTTTCATAACAAATGTGAAGCTCAGGGTTCAATCTCCAGTACCACATTAAACCAAGTGGTGGTGCATGCGTGTAATTCCAATGTGGGTAGTGAAGGCAGGAGATGTGTACATGGAGATGGAGGCCAGCCCAGGATACATGAAACCCCATCTCCAAATAATAAATGTCAAAATAGTGAAATTAGAATAAACTGCAAATAAAACAAAAATTAAGGTAAAAATGCACTACAATGGGAAAACATGGTAGCTGCCAGGAATGAGGCGAGGACTCCAGCAGGATACTGGAGGTCTGGCCAGAGCAATACAACAGGAAAAGGAGGTGCATAAGGGGCTCAGAGGGTGAAGCACCTGCTACATGGTAAAAGGAGGGAACCAGCTCCCGACCGGCCACACGTTTGCAGTCCTGTGTGCACGCTCACACACAAAGCAAATGTAAAAAGAGAGCAGGAGGCGCTACAAGGCTGAGAACGGGTAAAGTAATGCTGAAACAATGAGACGGATGCATACAAATGTTCTGTTCTTCAGCAGCAATTCAAAATTCAATTCTCCACCGAGGCCTGGCTACACTGAGAAACCCTGTCTCGAAAAACAAACAAACAAACAAACAAACACAAAATAGTAAAATAAAATTTAAGTGTGGGCATTTCACTTAAAAATCTGGGTTTGGGGGTTGGGGATTTAGCTCAGTGGTAGAGAGCTTGCCTAGGAAGCGCAAGGCCCTGGGTTCGGTCCCCAGCTCCGAAGGGGGGGAAAAAAAATCTGGGTTTGCAGTGTATCGGAATTGGGTTATCTGACAGTGGGGGCAGCAGGGGGAGCAGAGCAAGCCAGTCTCACGAGTTGGTATGTAAATGCAAATGACCCTTGGCCCTGCTGTGTCCCTGGCATTCCAACGGAAGGTTAGCTGTGTTTTAGGATATAGAAGTATTTCTAAGCTTCCATGTCTCAAAGGGGGCAGAATAAAAAACAGAACAAGGGGGCCGGAAAGAGCTGTTGGAGCCCCTCCCACCAGAATGTCTCCAGTCGCCTTGGCTGACTTTAGGCTCACCAGGTAGTCAAAGATATCTGACCTTTTGCTTCTCGTGCCTCCTCCTTTGCCTGCTAGGATTACAGTGGCCCAGCCCCACGCAGGTGTTTGACGTTCTGTGCTCAGTTTATATTTATTTTGCTGTGAGGACCCATAAGCTTGTTACCAGTGCCCCCATCTGCCCCAGCCTCTAAACTGGCCTCAGGCACTTAACTCTCTTAAATCATAGATACTAGTTTCAGCATTTGAGAGGCAGTGTGTGCGCTTATCCCTGTGAGCCTGAGGCCACCCTGGTCTACACAGTGAGTTCCAGGACAGCCTCATACATAGTAAGACAGTCTTGCAAATACTTCGTTTTGCTACTCGAGTGTCTGTGCATGGTGTGCATATGTGGGTGGCGTGTGCATGCCATGGTCCACCTGTAGAGGTCAAAGGGCTTCTGGGAGTCGGTTCTCTCCTTCCACTGTGATCCAGAGATTGAAGTTAGGATGTCAGGCTTAACAGGAAGTCCTTTCACCCACTGAGCAGTCTCGATGGCCCCTAGTTTCTTTGCGTTTCAGTTCACTCCTTTTCTCTTTCTCTCCCTCTCCTTTTATGCTCCCTGTCCCTCCTGCCTGGAACACCCTGAACTCAGGTCCCTTTGAACTGCCAGCCGTCCTGCTGATGCGGTTTCCCCAAGGGTGGATTATAGAGATGAGCACCCCACCCTCTGGCCTGTTTCTTCTGCAGCTAACTTAGAGGGTGGGATTGAGCATCCATTTAATGCCAAGCTACGTGCTTTGTACCTTATTTACACACATGGTGCTGGATTTTATTTTTTCCCGACAAGATTTTTTTACTTTGGAGGCTGACGAGTGGTTAAGAGTGCCTGCTGCTTGTCTTAGGAGTGCTGCAAGGAAACACCAAGATCATAAGCGAGTTGGGGAGAAAAGAGTTTATTCTGTTTACGTTTCCACAGAGCTGTTCATCATCGAAGGTGGTCAGGACAGGAATTCAAGCAGGGCAGGAACCCGGAGGCAGAAATTGATGCAGAGACGCTGGGAGGTGCTGCTTACCGGCTTGCTCCTCGTGACTTACTCAGCCTGCTTTTTTGTTTGTTTTTTTTCAAGACAGGATTTTTTTTTTCTATATACACCTAGCTGTCCTGGAATCACTTTGTAGACAAAGCTGGCCGCAAACTCACAGAGACCCACCTGCCTCGGCCTACAGCATGTCTTATAAAACCCTGGACCACGAGCCCAGGGATAGCACCGCCAACAATGGGCTGGGCCCTCCCCATTGACAACTAACTGAGAAAATGACTTCCAGCTATATCTCTGGAGGCGTTTCGTCAGTAGAGACTCTTTCCTCTCTGATGGCTTGAGCTTGTGTCAGTCTGATAAACTATTTCTCTTCCCGGTGCAATGAACCCATTCAAGTTAGATTAGATTATATTCTAGATTATATTGAGTGCGGGTTTATTGGGAAACTGCTCAAGGATCAGGGAAGTCGCCGGGGGAAGGGGAGAAGAGCGGGGTAAGAGTAAGAGAGAGAATGTGCAAGTAGAGAGAGGAGGAGAGTTCGAGGAGACCAAAATGGCTGGATTATGTAGGGAGGAGCCTCTGGGGGAAGGGCAGTCCAGCCCCTGGGCTGGAAAGTTCAGGGTTGGAGGCGGGATGGGTGTGTGGGTGTGTGTGTGTGTGGGGGGGGTGTGATGCCAGGTTGGGACTGGGGAATGCTGGGAGAACCTGGAGGTCAGGTCTGCTTTGGTATGTAAAATATGTGCCCCAGGGTCTGAAACCAAACAAGGTCAAAGGGAAAAACCAGCCAGTACTATGGCTCTAGCTGAAAACTTCAACTTGGTTCTCAGCACCTACGTCTATCACAACTATCCAATTCTAGGAGATTCCAGAACGAATTCAAGCCCTAGGGGATCCAGCACCATCTTGTGGTGTCTGTGAGCACCAGGCACACATATGGTGCACACCCACACACTCAGACACTCAGACACATAAAATCCGTTTAAATACAAAGTTTTGTTGTTGTTTGAGACAGTCTCTCTGCATAGCTCTGATTTTCCTGGATCTCACTATATAGGCCATGCTGGCCTCAAATTCTCACCACCATGTTAGTTGTTCTGACTGAAGAGCAGCCCTGTATAGGGATTGATCTCCCGTTTCTTTTCTTTTATTTCTGTGTCTCCTCTATTAGCATTCCTTCTAGGCTCCGCCCAACAGTTACCTGGCAACAGCCGGGTAAGCCTGGCTCGATATAAAAGGGTTTAGCCCCTCCCTGCTCTCTCTGCCCCTTCACCCTGACCCGGTTCTCCCTTTCTCCCCTTCCCCCTCCCCACCTCACGTGTTCCTGGCCAGGCACTCCTCTCTCTTGTCTTATCTCTGTCTTTCCGTGTCTGTCTTTCTCTGTCTACTTTCTTTCAACTGTCCTTCCCATCCCTAAATAAACTGTATTCTACTCTATACCGGCTGGTATCAAAGAGAAAAGGGATGCCTTAGCATGGGCCCACCGAGGCACCCCTCCCACAACATCCTTCATCAATCCCAATCTAACACGACAGAGACCTCTGCTCATAGACCTATCTACAGTGCCTAGAACTGTCCAGGCATCCTTCCGTCGACAGCTGTGGAATGAACAACACATTTTAAAAGAACAAGACCCAGGCTGCCTGTCCTCTGCTCCCACCACAGGGCAGCTAAGAGTGACTTTCCCCAGGTAGATTGTGCTGTGTGGTCTTAGACATAGTGTGAGAAAGGACACTTCTCAATCCCACCCTCTAAGTTAGCTGCAGAAGAAACAGGCCAGAGGGTGGGGTGCTCATCTCTATAATCCACCCTTGGGGAAACCACAGCAGCAGGACGGCTGGCAGTTCAAAAGGACCTGAGTTCAGGGTGTTCCAGGCAGGAGGAACAGGGAGCATAAAGGGAGAGGGAGAGAAAGAGAAAAGGAAATTGTCCCAAGGTGGAGCAGAGATTGGGAAAATGACTGAAGCAATAGCTTGCAAGTCTCAGTTGACAACACAAGTCTAGGTGGCCTAGGAGAACAGGTCAGACCAGTTTTGCCCCCCCCCCCCACTCCCCAACCCCTCCTGAAGGCCTCCAACACAGGTGCTCCCAGCCCCCCACAGCTTCAAGACTGTCCTTGTTCTCAGGGGCCTAAGAGTTTCATGGAGGGTGACAGGGTCTGCACTCAGAGTCAAGGGTCTGACAGTCTCTGGGGGTGTTTGGGGTACGTTTAGGAGCTCAAGTCCTGAGACAGGCAACCAAGAGACTGAGAGGGAAGGTGGTCTCTCCCAAGGTCTCCCTGGAACCAGGCTCCCAGGCCATTGTTACTTCTGTCCCTTCATTGACCCATTTAACAAGTAGTTTCCTAGCTTTGAAGATAAGTCATAAACACAGTGATCTGTATCATCCATCCTTTGTGGGGTAAAAAATGAACACAGTAAGTACATCAATTTTGTGGTTAGTGGTAAAGTAGAAAGGAATAAAAGGGGAGTGTGTGGAGGGAGGGGCCTGGAGGGGGAGGGCGGGGAGGGTGGTCGATATCATCAAAGGACGCTCTGTGTGTGTGTGTGTGTGTGTGTGTGTGTGTGTGTGTGTGTGTGTGAGAGAGAGAGAGAGAGAGAGAGAGAGAGAGGTGTCTCGCTGTGTGTGTATGTGCGAGGTGTCTGTATGTGTGTGTGTGTGTGAGAGAGAGAGAGAGAGGTGTCTGTGTGTGTGTATATATGTGACAGAGAGAGAGAGAGGTGTCTCTGTGTGTATGTGTGTGTGTGTGTGTGTGTATGTGACAAAGAGAAAGAGAGAGAGAGAGAAGAAGGGAGAGTACCTGAGTCCTGAGTCTCTGGTGCAGCCTAGACAGACATCATATACAGAACAGTTTGCTTGTTTATATATGTGTGCCTATATGCCTGTGGAGGACAGAAGATGGCCTCCCATCCCGGGGAACTGCAATTACAGCTGGTTGTGAGCCTCTATTCACACGGCAAACATGGGTGTCGGGAACTGAACTCTGTCGTAGGCAAGGACTTCAGATGTTCTACCCTCTGAGCTACCTCTCCAGACCCTTTTAGGAGTTTTTGCTCTGTTGGGGATTCAACCAGGACCTTGTGTGTGTCAGGCAATGATTCTGCCACCACTGAGCTACACCCCAAACTCAAAAGGGATTTGGTATTGAGATGGGGGCAGGGTTCGTGTCCCCCAGGCTGGCCTTGAACTTGATATATGGACAGGAGTGGGTTTGAATTCCTGATCCCTCTGCCTTGGATTAGAAATAAGCACCACTCTGCTTAGTTTTTGTTTTGCTTTTCTTTTTAAGCCTTCCTTGGTTGCCTTGTGCAGAAGGCAAGGGGCACAGATGAAGGAGCACAGCCTGGGGAAAGGGGCAGCCGCAGCTCCTGTGGTACCTTAACGAGTGACAATAAGCTTGGTGCTTCAGGGATGTAACATTTTTTTGTATAGTTTTGTAGGTCAGAAGTTCATAATGCTTCTAGCTAAAGTCAAGGGCTGCGTTAATACCAGGGACTTGAGTGGAGGGCAAATCTAGCCGTTGCTTTTCTGTCTTAAAAACAAAAACCGTGGGCTGGAGAGATGGCTCAGTGGTTAACAGCACCGACTGCTCTTCCAAAGGTCCTGAGTTCAAATCCCAGCAACCACATGGTGGCTAACAACCATCTGTAATGAGATCTGATGCCCTCTTCTGGTATGTCTGAAGACAGCTACAGTGTACTCATATATAATAAATGAATAAATAAAATATTTAAAAAAAAAACAAAAAAAAACAAAAACCGTGTTTTATTTACGCATGTGGGTGTGAACTCAGGCCCTCTGGCTTGGCTGAAAGTTCCTTTATCTACTGAGTTATCTCTGAATTCCTTTTTTTTTTTTTTTTGGTTTTTCAAGACAGGGTTTCTCTGTGTAGCCCTGGCTGTCCTGGAACTCACTTTGTAGACCAGGCTAGCCTTGAATTCACAGAAATCTGCCTGCCTCTGCCTCCTGAGTGCTGGGGTCAAAGACATGTGTCACCACCACCCGGGTTTTTCCTTTTTTTAAAAGATTTATTTATTTATTCTATGTAAGTGACTGTAGCTGTCCTCAGACACACCAGAAGAGGGCATCAGATTTCCTTACAGATGATAGGAGCCACCATGTGGTTGCTGGGATTTGAACTCAGGACCCCTGGAAGAGCAGTCAGTGCTGTTAACCACTGAGCCGTCTCTGCAGCCCTTCTGGATTGTTTTTTTTTTTTTTTTTTTCTTTTCTTTTTTTTGGAGCCGGGGACTGAGCCCAGGGCCTTGCACTTGCTAGGCAAGCGCTCTACCACTGAGCTAAATCCCCAACCCCCCTTCTGGATTGTTAAAGTCAGCATTTCTTGGTTGCCTGGCTTCATCTTCAAAGCCAGGAGGAGCCTCGTGCGTTCCGATCCTCTTTGTGATCACACCATGCCTAACTGGATAATCCAGACTGCTGTTCCTCTCAAACCCTCTGAGGGCTTCTGGGGATAGGCATCTTCACAGGGCTACTGCAGGAGTCCAAGCAAGAGGTGGTGGTGACCTGGCGTGGAGTGACAGCAGTGAAGAGCATGACAAAGAGGTGGGGCTCTGGGTTGCTTTGAGGATTGAGACCACGGAATGTTGCCTTCCGTCCACCAGAGTGTAGTGGGGAGGGTGTCTCTCTGGGCAAAGGTCATCTCCTGGAGCCTGTGGACCAATCCAGGGTGCTGTCACTTGGTTTACAGAGACTCGGTTGAACCCAGCATTGCTTTTTTTTTTTTTTCCGGAGCTGGGGACCGAACCCAGGGCCTTGCGCTTGCTAGGCAAGCGCTCTACCACTGAGCTAAATCCCCAACCCCCCTTTTTTTTCTTTATTAACTTGAGTATTTCTTATTTACATTTCAATTGTTATTCCCTTTCCCCGTTTCTGGGCCAACATCCCCCTAACCATCCCCCTCCCCTTGTACATGAGTGTTCCCCTCCCCATCCCCCCCCAGTGCCACCCTCCCCCCCAGTAATCACGTTCACTGGGGGTTCAATCTTAGTAGGATCAAGGGCTTCCCCTTCCACTGGTGCTCTTACTAGGCTATTCATTGCTACCTATGAGGTTGGAGCCCAGGGTCAGTCTTGCTTTAAGAAGAGATCTCCTCCAGCACACATGTCCCTCTCACCCTTCAGGTTCTGCTGGGTCAGGTCTGTCCTGTCCCCATCCCAATTCTCCAGGGAGGTCATTACACACACACACACACACACACACACACACACACACACACACACACTTGAGATAAGGTCTCTCTACGTAGCCCTGTGAGACCTAGAACTCATTCTATGGACCAGGCTAGTCTCATACTCAGAGAGACCCGACTGCCTCTGACTCCTGAGTGCTGAGATTAAGGATGTATGTAGGCTAGTTTACCTGGCATAAATAAATTATTTTGGATGTGGAAGAAAAGCTTTGTAGGGTTCAATCCCTAGCACTGAAAATAATAAAGAAAAAAGATGCCTCACTGGGCATGGTGGTTCACGTCTGTAATTCCAGCACTTGAAAGGTGAAGGCAGAAAGATTGCTGTGTTTGTGCCCTGCCCAGTTCTTTCGTTCGGGGGTAACCCGTGCTGTGCTCACTATTTTCACACACTTTAAATAAAAACAATTCTTTTAGTACATAGGCGTTTTGCACACATGCATATATTTTACGACATGTGCATCTGGTGTCTGAGGAGGTCAGAAGAGGGTGTTGGATCTCCTGGGGCTGGGACTGCAGTTGTAAGCCACCACACCGGTGCTGGGAGAGCAGCCAGTGCTCCGGCCCTGGCTTTCACTTGGCTTTTATGGAGGTGTTAGAAGTTAAGAAAAACTTTCAAAAGAACCTGCACTTGAACCAAAGATCAGAGGAACAGAGCCGCACCTCTCCAGTATTTAACCAACGCACTCTGTGTACACCGTGGCAGTTTCCTCCTCAGGCAAGATGGAGGTTCTCCTTGTGTCAGCATGGATGTCTCAGTTTTAATTCTCCTTCTCTTCCTCCTCCTCCTTCATCTTCTTTTTGAGACTGAGATAGAATTTTGCTACGAAGGCCACACTAGCCTGAAACTCGTGGTCTCCCATGCCATCTACTATAGACAGACACTGCCCCTGGCTTTTGGCACCCTCTTTCTTTCTCTCTCTCTCTCTCTCTCTCTCTCTCTCTCTCTCTCTCTCTCTCTCTTTCTTTCTTAGATGTATTTATTTATTATACATAAGTACACTGTCACTGTCTTCAGACACATCAGAAGAGGGCATCAGATCCCATTACAGATGGTTGTGAGCCACCATGTGGTTGCTGGGAATTGAACTCAGGACCTCTGGAAGAGCAGTCAGTGCTCTCAACCACTGAGCCATCTCTCCAGTCCTTTTAGCACCCTTTTAAAAACAAAAGTCCCGGGGTTGGAGATTTAGCTCAGTGGTAGAGCGCTTGCCTATCAGGCGCAAGGCCCTGGGTTCGGTCCCCAGCTCTGAAAAATAGAAAAGAAACAAAAACAAAAGTCCCAGGGTAGGATCAAATTCTTCCTCAGAGACAGATGCCAATTGTGTTGGAAGAGTACTCAGGTTAAATTCAAGCTTTCTGCTATAATCCCCCCAACATGACTTTCTAGACTCCCAGAGTGTCTGGCTATACTGTGATGGTTACTATGTTGTGATGAAGCACCACGACCAAAAGCAACTTGGGGAGAGAATGGTTAACTTGGCTTATGCCTCCATATCATTGTTCATTATGAAAGGAGGTCAGGACAAGGACTCCAATGGTCAGCAACCTGGAGGCAGGAGCTGATGCAGAGGTCACAGAGGGGTGCGGATTACTGGCTTGCTTCCCCATGGCTTGCTCAGCCTGCTTTGTTACAGACCCCAGGACCATCCGCCCAGGGGTGGCCTCACCCACATTGGACTGGGCCCGTCCCCCACAGATCACTAATTAAGAAAATGCTCTACTGGATTGTCTGCAACTGGATCTTTTCTCAGCTAAAGCTCCTCTCAGATGATCCTAACTTGCTAGGACACAGGACTCTGCAGTCAGCCAGTTTAGCTTGCCAGCAGTGCTAGCCTGGCAGCGAGGCCTGTAGCATCTGCCTGCTTGTTCAGAGGTTTTGAGGACCATGGTTCCAAACTGGCAAATGCTCTGCTCTGAGTGCCAGAGAGCAGCATGACTCAGGTTAAGTGGTGAAGGGGCAGACTGCTTAGATCCAAATGGCTTGTGCCATCGTGATGCTTCACAGATGGTTTCTTTAAAAAAGGAAAAAAAAAACAACAACAAAACAAACAAACAAACAAAAAACCACTTTGATAAAACATTACAATTTTTCCATTAGAGAACAGATACAAAAGTGACTTACGAAACATGGTGCTAGAAACATTGCCCCTCGGCCAAAGTTTGGGTTTCATGGATGCCAGCTTAGCTTTGAGCTTCTTATTTAGCAGAGAATTGGGGGCTCTCTTGCGAAGAGAGACCTTGGTTTGGGGCTCCAGACCTCTTGCCTTTGCTTCAAAGTGGTGAGAATACAGGCATGCCTGCCCCCACACCTCACCTTTCCGATGACTTTCAGAGTGCTACGGCCTCCTGGTTCAGTAACAATTGATGATCAGAATGCCTGGAAAACGCAGAGCAGAAGACCCCAGAGGCTGAGGCAGAAAGAGGATATGTTTGAGGCTAGCCAGGGCTACCTACATAAGATCTTGTCTTACAACAAAACAGAAATTGTCATAGGTCCTCCTCAAAGTGTTTATGAGTGATTTTTCCCCCCTTGTGGCTAATGTCTAGCCAAGCTGACCTAGAACTCACTCTGGCCCAGGTAGGACTTGAACTCACGACAGTCCTCTTATCTCAGCCTCTCAAGATCTGAGATTACAGGCATGAATTGCCAAGCCCTGTTTAAAATACACATCTTTGAGCGCCCGTAGCCGGTTGGGCCCCTACCCATTGTATTTCCTGTCTCACCCACAAACGCTTTTAAGAGGACCTGTGACGATTTCAAGTTTACAGCTTTGGGAAGTGAGAGAAAGTAACTGCCTAAGTGAATCGTCAATATTCAAGGCTGATTTTGAAACTTTGCTGTTGAATTTCACTGCTAAGGTGGTTAGTCTATCTTAGGTCTCAGATGGCCTCTTAGGTGAATAAAGAGAATGACAGATCATACAAGTAGAGAGGACCGACTGGGCTGGTAAGGTAAGCTAGACAGGCAGTTTCCTGGGCTTGATTCACTTACGTATAAAACAGGAACAGCACAAACCCAATACTTCAGAAGTAGAGGCAGGCCAGTCTCTGCTCCTTAGGAAGTTCAAGGTCAGCCTAGGCTACATGAAAGCCTGACTCCAGAACAGACACACAGAATAGGAACGGCATTATTGGTGATAAACTGCTTATGAGAATCAAATGTGAATATGCAGGTAAAGCACTATGTTCCAGAGATCATAGAATATGAGCGATGTTGTTATCACGATTGTTTCGGGTGCTGTGAATTAGGTCCAGGGCTCTATCACGGAGTAGCACAACCAATGCCTCCTTTTGCAACAGTTATTTTTCCTGTTCTTTCGCCTCTACAGAACACATTCCAACGAGACTACATTTTCCAGCATGCCACATCGCCCTTTGACCTCGGCGAGACTAAAAAGGTGCGCCACCGTACGCCAGGAGCCCGAAAACTCAGACTCCCGGCATGCAGTGCGCGATCCTCCCTTAGACTCGAGGGGCTGCGGGCGCGTGGTGCTCTGGGAGCTGTAGTCAGCGGCGCGTTGCCCTGACGCCGGCCGGGCCCGGGCGTGGGGGCCTGTGGGAGGTGGCGCGGCCGGGCCCAGCTGCGGGGCGGAGGTGGAGGCGAGGCCTGCGGCTGCGGGGAGCGGCAGGCCGGGAGTGGGCGCGGGAGCCGAGCCGAGCCGAGCCGGAGTGGGCGCCGGAGGCCGGCGCGGCGAGCAGCAACCATGTCGGTGTTCGGGAAGCTGTTCGGGGCTGGAGGGGGTAAGGCGGGCAAGGGCGGCCCGACCCCCCAGGAGGCCATACAGCGACTTCGGGACACGGAGGAAATGCTAAGCAAGAAACAAGAGTTTCTGGAGAAGAAGATCGAGCAGGAGCTGACGGCTGCCAAGAAGCACGGCACCAAAAATAAGCGCGGTGAGGCGGCCCGGGCCCCATCACACTCTTCACTGGCTTTCCTAAGGCTCCCCCAGGCCTGGACTTCACTTTGTCTAACTCGTTTCGGGGACCCTTTCGACTCTGGAACTCTCTGGCCAGACTTCTTTCGTTGCCTGTCCGAGCCCGAAATCCCTTTCCATCTGACTCCTTCTCTGTCTCCTTGAGCGAGTTCATTTCCATCATCAGACTCCCTTCAAACTCTCCCTACCATGTCAGGCCTCTTCTGACCCAGATCTTACAGCACTTTAACTCCGTGCTCGGTCTGTTCCACTCAATTCCATTGTGTTTTCTCTTTGGCCTCAGCCATTTTCCCAGCCACTGCGTCCACCCCCACCTTGGTTCATTTCTTTGCCCCACCCTATCATTTATGTGTTTCTTGTCCACCTCTGCCCTCTCCTGAGCCCTTGATGACGTCTGAGTTGCCTCCTGCCTCCGATTTAGGAATCTACTTGAAAAACCTCCTTTATGGAGAGAAAAGAGAATTGGGGAGTGAGGAGACCCTCTGGTACCCGCCCGCTCTATTCACTTGTTGAGTGTACTTGAACAAGTTTGAGTTCCACATTCACCTGCTGGGATCTGGCCCTCTGTGAGACCTAAGAGTCGATAGCTCTGTAATTCTCAGAGCTTCCGTGTTGTCAGCCTTCCCCTCTTGTGACTCACCACTTACTTCCCTGTTCCTCCTGAACCAGAAATAGGGAGGACTCTGCCTCCATTGGCCCTGTCCTGTTGTTGATTGGTACTTGAAGGCTTCTTTGCTTCCTGTCTAGGAAGTGCCTTGTAGTTTTCCTAAGTGAGATGAGTGTGACAATGCTTCATGGGCTGTAAAGAAAGTCAAAATGCTCTGTGTGTTTTTCTCACAGCAGTGTGAGCATGAATCATATCATCACGGTTCTTCCCTTGAGAGTGGGCCAAAGGTGAGAGATGGAGGGGTTTAGGAATCATACAAACAAGTATTTAACCCATAAGGTTACCAGGGAAATTTGTTCCGGGATTGTGAACTCTAATGGATTTACCCTCCTGAGAGTGCTTACAATATCCAGTACATAGTAGGGGCTTAACTAACATGGTAAACATTTGCTGCTTGATTTTGTCTCATAGTGTAATAGCCTGTCTTGAGGGAATGTTCCTCTGTCAATATAATAGCAAACATTCTGGGTATTCTGAGCTCCCAGGACATTCAGTCATAAAGGGATCTCCAACAGGGTCTACTTTAAAGAAAAGGTACTTACTACTGTGCCTGACCCTGAAGGCCTGTAAGCTCAGACCTGGGAGGTAGAGGCAAGAGTGTCAAGGTCATCCTTGTTTACAGAGACATTTCAAGGCTAGCTGGGTAGACGAGAGAGACACCTTTTCTAAGAGAGAGATGGTGGGGGTGGTGGGGACAGTAAGTGAAGAAACTGACCGTTTTGGAGATGTTCGTGATGAGTACTAATTACAGCTAACGCGCTGGTTCATAGGGAGCACTGCTAGTTTGATAGGTTGGTCGGGGTAATCTCTTTGAAAAGTCAAAGTTTGAGCCGAGGCCTTCTGAAGGACGAAGCTTTGGGGGCTTTCTCTTGGCTGGGAGGATAGCATAGGAATAGCTGGAAAGTTGGCAAGATTTAAGAGATTGAAAGATCTTTGTATCTTTCTAGCGGTTGATGGGGAAGGGGGAAGCAAAGGGAGGGATAGGCCTTGGATTGTTAACCGAGTTTGGGTTCTAAGTGGTTGGAAATCTTTGAAGGGTGTTCTGAAGCAAGTCCTAATTATTGGTCATTCTTGAGAGTGGACCAAAGGTGAGAGATAGAGGGGTTTAGGAATCATACAAATAAGAAGTATTTAACCCAGAAGGTTACCAAGAAAATTGGTTCTGGGATTGTGAACTCTAGTGGATTTACCCTCCTGAGAGTTTCAGCATCTGGCTGCTGTCTGGAGAGTGGGAGGGGCAATGCAGGGAAGTTGCAGACCTCTGTCTGTGGACTGGACACCAGTGAGAACTGTGGGGATGGAGAACAGGCCTGTGTTCACTAATCAGCCCTTTTCTCTGACAACTCTGCCTTAATCAGGACCCTCTTTTCACCAGTGCTAATTAGTCCTGGCTTTGCCAATCTGCGTGTTGGAAGCTCATTCTTCACCGTGGAGTGGAGGAGGGTGTCACTGTGCATCCTCTCCCGCCTCACAGATTCCGAGCACACTGTCTGCCATACCGTAAGAGATCAGTAACTCAGGTCTCTGTCCAGGCTAACTTAGTTTCTGGAGTTGTAGAGGTGACGACCTGGCTTTCCAGACACTAGTAGAGAGGCAGCTGACACACTGTGGAGAAGTGACTCAGTCGTAAACATTTTGTTCAAAGTGTCTTTTTCAGTTTGCCTGTGAGGACAGGAACTGCTGCAAGTGTCCCTTCTTTTTATTGTTGCGAGGTCTGATAGTTGTGTTCTTGTCCTAGAGCCTCACCACTTCTTCAGACGGTGCTGTGAGGGAGGTTTTACCACCACTGTGTGCACACGACTCATTTCCTGACCTACTGCTGGCTGGGACTCTTGAGTGTCAGAGATGAGAAAACATTGCCTGTTTTCCTGGGAGAAGTCAGGATTGGAAATGTGGGGGTGGGAAGGTCCAGGAGTAATTTTAGAAGCCAGTGGTGAAGTGTGTTTAGATGGTTGAGGTTACAGGGGGAGGTTCTTGTTTGGAGGGGCGGGAGGGAGGAGGGAGGCAGGCTCTGCAGAGGGGGAGGCTGAGGGAGGTCATAGAGGGTTTCCTGTGCTTTGGAGCAGCAGCTCTAGTGCCTCCCGGCTGAAGTCTGGGACAGGATAGCCACCTTGGAGAGTGGCCGCTTAGCCTTGGGATCTTACCTTATATGTTGAAGAGCCTTTGGTGCTTCTTTTACAGTAGAAAATCTTATCTATTCGGGTTTTTAAAGAACATTCCAGCAGCAGTGTAAACAAAGGTGTGTAAACTGAAAACACAGTAACATAGACCAGGACCTGAGCTGTAGCATCCTTACTGCCTGACTGTGTGCTTGGGCAGGGCATTCTGTGCCCTTCGCTCCTCTGTAGGCATCAGCAGTACAGGTAAGGAGTGCTGCGTGTGCAAAGTCAGCACAAAGCTTGCCACATGGTAAGATGAGCATTTGCTGGACGCCACCTTCACACAGCTACGAGCAGTGATTCCAGTGGGAATGAAGGCCCTATCACAGGCACATGGGAACTGGACAAGACTAGTAAAGGAGAGTTAGAAGAGACTTGGTGATTTTTTGGGGATTATTGGAGTGAGCAGGACAGACAGGAGGAAGATCATTTCCAGGCTTTTAGCTGGAGCAGCTGGTTGTCTGGTGATGCACGGATCAAACTGCGGTCATACTATAGAATCCCTTGGAGTTTGTAAAATGCTTTCTCATGGGTATTCCAGCATCCATGAGGTGGGATTT
This sequence comes from Rattus norvegicus, assembly GCF_021556685.1. Lineage (NCBI taxonomy): Eukaryota > Metazoa > Chordata > Mammalia > Rodentia > Muridae > Rattus > Rattus norvegicus. Next base: position 143,142,543 of record NC_141536.1, read on the forward strand.
TTTTTTTTTTTCTTTTTTTCTTTTCTTTTTTTCAGAGCTGGGGACCAAACCCAGGGCCTTGCGCTTGCTGGGCAAGCGCTCTACCACTGAGCTAAATCCCTATGAGGTGGGATTTTACAGACACGTTCACGGCCATATCCCCAGCACCATCTGGGTGACAGTTAGTACTCGGTAGGCGTTTAGATACGGATGAGTGTTGTGTGACTAAAACCAGCCTTGGGCTGGAGAGCTGGCTCAGTTGAAGTACCTGCCACACCAGCATGAGGATCTGAGTTCGGATCTCCTACACCCATGAGAAGGGGCAGCAGTGTGCCCAGCTGGGGTAAGGCAGAGACAGGCAGAGCCGTTAGTGGCCAGTCAGCTTTTCTGAATTTCAGAGCTCCAGGTTCAGTGAGTGATCCTGTCTCCAAAAATAAGGTGATTAATAGAAGCACGCACAGAAAGTATCTGTTAGGTCTATCTATTTATCCCAGTGTAGACAGAGGAAAATGAGACTTAGGAAGTGCTGTATCTCAGCTCAGAGACTGGTTGGTCAAATGACCAGCGACATCTTGTGTTCTCTTTACTTCTGTAATTGCCATGGGCTTCATCATGGCTGGCACTGTCCTTCCACTTAGTGTATCCTCCATGTATGTAAGGTGTGGGGCTGAGAAGGGAAACATTGAGTTAGAATGTGCCTGAATTCAGAAGCTGTCTTGGTGGTACACACATTACAAAGACGGAACGCTGCCCTTTGAAAGGAAAACGTGGACGCCAGATTGGATTGTTCTCAGTGTACCCCAGGTTAGACAGCGTGTCTCCAGTTAGATGAGGAGAGCAAAATTTGGGTCACATGTTTTTTCCAAGTTCCTTTACCTTTAAGCTATACAACCATTCTTATATTATCTGGTCCTGGTCCCCTGCTCAGAGCTAAGAATACAGACCTGACCAGGATAGGGACCTTGCCATCCAGGAGACTTAAGTCTATCCTCATTTGAGATGGCTAAAGTGAGGATTACCTAAGGTATGCACTTGTCTGATAATGTACCAGCGATCACATATGTATCGTTCCATTGTTAATAGCTTTGGGCCAGCCCTGTGGACAAGAACTACCTTTCTGAGCACCTTTATAGATAGTGCTTTGTTAGTCTCCTGAGAAAGGTGGTCGGATGTCTAAGGTTCGCTTCTCTTGTCCTCTCCCCTTTTTCTATCCCTCTTACAGAAAGAGATTATTTACTTATTATTTATGTGTATGCATGAGTGCCTCTGTATGTTTGTGCACCACACGTGTGCATGTGCTGTAGAAGATTGGGAGGGCACTAGATCGCTTGGAACTGGAGTTACAGCAGTTGTGAGCTGCCTGATGTGAGTGTTAGGGCCTCTGTAAGAGCAGTGAGCACCTCTAACCACTGAGCTATCGCTCCAGCCTCTTCATTTCAAATTATTTATCATTGTTATTGTTGTTGTTCAGACACTCAAGGGATAGCATGTGTGTAAGGGGTCAGAAGACCTCCTTTAAGAGTAGCTTCTCGGGGGCTGGAGAGATGGCTCAGTGGTTAAGAGCACTGACTGCTCTTCCAAAGGTCCTGAGTTCAAATCCCAGCAACCACATGGTGGCTCGCAACCATCTGTAATGAGATCTGATGCCCTCTTCTGGTGTGTCTGAAGACAGCTACGGTGTACTGATATATAATAAATGAATAAATCTTTAAAAAAAAAAAAAAAGAGTAGCTTCTCTGCCTCATCTTTTCTTTGGGTTCTGGGGCTCAAACTCTGGTCATCAGACTCGTATATGAAGCTCCTTGCCTGCTGAGCCATCGTGTAGCTCCTTGTTTTACTTTATTTTATTTATTTATTTTTTTTGAGGGCGAGTATGAGCAGTGCAAGGGTAGGCCTTGCTATGTGTATCCCAGACTACCCTTGTGACCACTTGCCTCAGCCTCTTGAGTGCAGGGATCCTGAGTTACAGATTTGCACCACCACATCTTTAGTTTTTAGTGTGTGTGTGTATATGTGGCAGCTTGATACAATTGGTTCTCTCCTTGTACCACGTGGGTGGGGCTGGGTGGGGCATTGAACTCGGCAGTCCAGCTCCCAGGCTGCGCTCTTACCTGTAGAGCTGTCTTACTGCCCCAGTTTCTTTTTATGGATGGGAACTAATTAAGGAAGCAGCTGCCGTAGGTCATTCAGATTTTCTTTTTCTTAATTTAATAAAGAAGAAAAGAGTTTGTATTTTAGTTATATACAATTATATGATTGAGCAGTGGAGACTGGTGATTACACACTGTGTTGGTACATTTCTTTAGATTCATGGAAGCAAATCATTTATTGTTAAGTTCTGCTGAGAATGTGTGACCGATGCAGAGGCCAGGAGCTTATGGGAAATATATCTTCATTAAGTTCTGCTTACTGCTGAGACAAAGGTAGTATCCTCACGCTGAGCAAAGTCACTCCAGATCATTAGCATATGGGAAGGTGTCTTACTGAATTAACTGGGTAGCGAATGTGGCCATTTGGTCCTCGGTATCAAGATACCAGGTTGAAAGCCACAGTATCTTAACAGTGAGTGTGCCTGAAGGACTGTCCTCCCAGAGGCCTTTTGGTGGAAAACTTGAAACCCACCCAAGGAACTGAGCAGTAGGCATTTTCCTTAGTGACACTTTAGCTTCTTGTTTGAAGACATAGTTTTATTTATTTCTTAAGTCAGATGGAGTGTCAGATCCTGTGATGACTGTTCAAACATACTGGTGTTTGGATTCAAATGACATATGTGTGCATATATATGTATATATGTGGAGGCCAGAGGTCAACCTTGAGTGTCATTCCTCAGGAGCTGGTTACTTGGTTTCATGAGACAGGGTCTTTCACTTAGACCAGGCCTGGCTGGCCTGTAAGCCTTAAGGGTACTTCTCTTACTTCTCTTTCTACCTCTCCAGTGATGGAATTACAGATAAACTTCACCACCGCCAGCTTTGCATGTGAAGGTGCTGGGAGTCTAAGTCAGATGTGTGTGCCTGCCACCAGGGACTGTTCTAAAAGAGTGAAAGAGAACAGAGTATAATGGCCTCTACCTGCAGTCCTAGCACTTGGAGGTGAGGCAGCTAGCTTTAGCAAGACTCTGCTCTAAAAAACAAAGCAAAAACCAGAGAGAATATTCATAAGCAACTTTAGTAATTGTGTGTGTGTGTGTGTGTGTGTGTGTGTGTGTGTGTGCATGCGCGCGCACGCGCATGCTAGCATATATGTTTGATCCCAGCACTCAGGAGGCTGAAACAGGAGGATTACCATGAGTTTGAAGCAATCCTGGGCTACATAGCTAGTTCTAGATCATCCTGTACTACATAGTAAAGTCCTGTCCTCAAAAACCAAAATCAAAACCAGTAGCTGCTTTAGGTTAGTCATTGAGGATGGGTGATCATATAGGTTAGTTATTAAGGATGAATGATCTAATAGGTTAGTCATTGAGGAGTCACTGAGGATGGGTGATCATATAGGTTATTCACTGAGGATGGGTGATTGTATAGGTTAGTTATTGAGGATGAATGATCTAATAGGTTAGTCACTGAGGATGGGTGATTGTATTTGGAAGGGAAATCTGAGCACAAGAGGAAGCAGCAGTCTTAGCTGGGTATAGTACTAGCCAGCTTCTAACATGGTGTGCTCAAGTGAGCAGACATTTATTGTGCTCCTTATACAGGAGGGAGTCAACATGGAGGACAGTTCCGTGTCTGCATGCATCCTCCCTCTGACCAGCAGTGCCTTTGTAAAAGGGGAGTGCCCTGGCTTCCTTCACAGGACTCTTCATAAAAGTAAATCAGTGTGTGTGCAGTTCCTAGCAGAAGGGCCAGCACAGGGAAGGGATGTGTTTCCTTCTATGGTTTTCCACTTACAGTCTTCAGTAAGGGTGTAAAGATAGAAAGATTCTGCCTTCTCCCTCATGGATTCATAACTGGGCGAGGGCAGTACACTCAGCTTCAAGGAACCATGATGAAAGGGGAACCCTGGAAAATATATGGATGACATCTTAGAGGAAAACAGCAGGAAAGTTGAGTCTTCTCTGGGCTTGGCTGGTTCATTCCACCCATCCACCCATCCAGTGCCCAGGTCCCCTTTGCAGTGTTCCTGCCAAGTGGTTAACAGTGTGTTAACAGGATTTGGGTTAGGAGCTCTGACCTGGTATGGATAACTCTGCCTGGAAGATTTTCTACCTGGCTGAGCTGGCTTCAGGGCCTACACTGTTGGATCAGGTTGGATGGTAACTCCTGTAGGGAAGCAGCCTGGGCTGAAGTCACAAAGCTTGGGGTCTGATACTAGATAACTGTGGACCGTAAAACTGGCACAGGTTTGCCAGACTCGAGCCCCAGAGGGCAGGTCCAATCTCTATGCCATGGCTGATGGAGAACAGTGGTGTTTATGTTTCAAGTCTGCACTTCTCTAGAGCAGACAGGTTTCTGTTCCTTCCCTATTACCTTCTGTGGACAGTCAACCAACCATTCAGTGGTGAGGACCACTAAATCTTCCAGCAGAGGTCTGAGCAGCATAGCCCTGAGTTTGCAGAGTCACATTTGTTAGTACAAACTCTTGGGCCAGATAATTCCCTTATCACCAAGCCAGATCTTCCTTCTCTCAGTAAACAATTGTTTGTTTATCTGTGTGTGTACATGTTTGTGTGCATGCATTTGAGAAAGGGAGGGACGGTGGGAAGGAGGAGGAGAGGGAGAGGGAGAATTTACACACCGCACACACCCTGGGACTAGAACTCAGGGCAGTGTATACTGAGCATATGTTGAGCTAAATCCCTAGCCGCCTTCTAGCCTTTAAGGAGTCTTAGCTGAAGAGTTGAAATTAAGGTAAATACCTGACTGGCTTGACTCCTCCTTAGCTGGAATTTCCAGTTCTACCTCCTTCCTCTTCCTCACAGTGCAAAGGCAAGCTAGCTGTATATCTCTCTGGTTGTGGTGTTTAGATCAAAAGATAAGTGATGTGGGTTAGTGGCAAAGACTGGGTTTGGGATCAGAAGACCTGAGTTCACAAGTCTGCCGCTGCCTTTTGGTAGTCTGGGATCCTGCCCAAATTTTCTCATCTTTAAGAGCATTGGCTTCTTCAACTGCAAAATTCAGAACAGTGTTTCTATACATTCTTGGTATTTGATGTAGTTATGGGAACATCTGGGAGGTTGTTAGAAATGCAGACTTGGAGGCTACCTTCTTATGTAGTTTATATGCTCCTTGAAGTTAGAGGTGCGCATGTGTGCACCATGTACTTGTGTGGAGGTTAGAGGACAGCTTTGGGGAGTCCCTCTCCCTCTCCTCCATCTCTCTTTCTGTGCTGCTCTGTGTACTTGTATGCTGCAGGCTAGCAGGCTTGCGAGCTTCTGGCTACCGTGTTGTCTTCACCTGCTAAGAGATCACAGATGTTTACTACCACATCTGGCTTTTTGTGTGAGTCCTAGGGATTGGAACTGAGTTGCTAGACTTGTGTGGTGAGCACTTCTTACTCATGAACTATCTCGCTTGCTTTGTGAGTTTGTTGTTGTTTGATTTTAAGACAGGGTCTCATTTGTAGCATAGACTGACTTCAAATTGGAAATTCTGCTTTAGTCTCCCAAGTGCTGGGATTACTTATTGTGCCACCATATCTGGAAAGTTTGGGGGGTTTCAGAACCAATTTGGAGATCATACATCTGGGGGACTTTGATGCTGCCATTTCCTTTGAGACTGTACTCTTACAGCTCTGCTGACCTTGAACACCTGGCTCAACTTTGCTTCTGCTACCCAAACGATAGGATTACAGGTTCTGTTCAGGCGTTCATTAAAAAGAAAACAGTCCGGAACTGGCTCCATCCCTATACCTGGTGCAAAAGCGTGTTTTAGTTGGAGAGGTGTGTTAGCCACTGTCTTACTTGCTAGGTAGATTGCAGGCAACTGGCAGGCTCCTGAGGAACACAAGTCTCCTTGAAGTGATAAATAGATAACCAGGGCGCAGTGTGCTCTGTTCTAGAAGCATCTTCAGAAGTACTTGGTTTACAAGGGTAAGAGTAGAAGGGAGGGGAGAAAACTTCTAATTTATGTTTTATTAAGTAGTTAAGAAGACTGATAGGATTTTAATCAGAAAGGAGCATTTAAGTTTTTGAATTAACTTTGAATTAATAGAACTTTATTACATATACTTTAAAAGCTTAGTTTTATTTTATATGTCTGGATGTTTTGACTGCATATATGTCTGTGCATGTGTGCGGTGCCCATGGAGGCTAGAAGAGGCTGTTGGATCCTCTAGAACCAGAGTTTCAGGTGGTTGTGAGCTGTTACGTGGGCACTGGGAACTGAACCTAGGTCCTCTGCAGCAAGCACACTCAGTTATGGGGTCGTCTCTCTAGCCCCAGTTAAAAACAGTTTTTTTTAAAAGATAGACGTGGAGGCTGGAGAGATGGCTCCGCAGTTGAGAACACCGACTGCTCTTCCAGAGGTACTGAGTTCAAATCCCAGCAACCACATGGTGGCTCACAACCATCTGTAATGAGATCTGATGCCCTCTTCTGGAGTGTCTGAAGACAGCTACAGTGTACTTATATACATTAAATAAATAATTAATTCTTTTAAAAAAAGAGACATGGAGGTGTATGCCGTGCTTTTAAAAAGCTGTATCTGAATCATATGCCCCAGTGATAGATGATATAAGAATGGATCACTTTTAACTCAAAATAATTAACATTGGTATCTATTTTAAGACATTGTGTGTTCTAATGATACATTTGCTTCATTAATTCAGTTAGATCAGTTAACAACAGTTCTTTCACTTCCTGTAGAAGGAAGTAGGATCTACGAACCCTAGGAATGGTTTCTTTAATATCTGCGTAAGCAAGAACTGTGGATTCTTTGTTATCCTAATAAGATCTAATAGTTGTAAACCCAAAAATAGGATTTGTCTCTGTATGGCCCTGCCATTCTTCCCTGTTCAGACCCAGAGAGGGAGGGCTCTTGGACAAGGCTACCTGAAAGATGTTTGCTTGAGATTTCTTCACTAAAGGGAGACATTTCATCATTTTGATGACTGACAAGGCTGACAGTAAAGAAAGAAAGAAACAACATTGTTCTCTGTGTGGTGTGGTGTGTGCCCGTGCACCCATGCGTGTGCCCGTGCACCCATGCGTGTGCCCGTGCGTGCGTGCGTGTGCGTGCGTGCGTGCGTGCGTGCGTGCGTGCGTGTGTGTGTGTGTGTGTGTGTGTGTGTGTGTGTGTACCTCCAGAGTCAAGAGGAGGGAGTCGGAGTCAAATTCCTTGGAGTAGGAGTTACAGGCCATTGTGATCTCCCGGATATAGGTACTCCTCTGGAGGAGCAGAAAATGCTCTTAACCATTAGAGCATCTCTCCAGCCCCAAGGCTGACATTTAAAAGCTAAATGATTGCAAATTTATTTCCTTTCTTTCCTTTCTTCCTTTTTTTCTCTTTCCTCTCCTCTCCTCTTTTTTCTTTCCTTTCCTTTTCTTTTCTTTTCTTTCCTTCCTGACAGTGTCTCTCTACATAAGTCCTAGAACTTCCTATGTAGACCAGGCTGGCCCCTGCCTCTGGAGTATTGGAGTCTTACTTTTTCTCAGGGGACCTGTTGCTTGTACTTCTCTGAGCATCTTCTCAAGTTAGAATTTGCACACAAGTAGCCATTGCCACTGTTTGCTTGTCAGGTCTGGAGCTAGCCCATCTGGGCGTCAAGTCCCAGTGCTGCTTCTGTGGCCATGTCTCAGGAAGGAACTGTTATCTGTCCACCTGTTCAGTTTGTTGCTCAGAGGGAAGACAGCAAGTACTTTACAAATTTGGTCACTTTTGGCCTTTTCAACAACCCTATACATTGAGTGGTGTCTCCCATTTTAGAGATGAGAAAGCTGAGACTTGGGCTATATAAACTACTGCTAGTGACTCAGGCCTGGCTTGTGCATTCTGAGGTGGACTGTATCACAGTGGCTCTGATCTTTGATGTTTTCATAAGACTAGAACTTTATCACCATGGACACTCATAAATTATCAATATAATTGGGGAGGAATCTTTTATAATATTCCCTTCACAGCGTGAGCACCTACAAGAAACTACTATGTTTTACAGCATTCAAAGTACTGTCATATATGTAAGGTAAATAGAGCAGATCAAACCCAGAGTATTGAGCCCAGGGCCTTTCACATGTTAGGTAAATGCTGTGCTACTGAGCCATCAGGTTGTGATTTTTATTTTACCTGTCTGTCTCTATTTATTTTTTTTAAAAAGATTTATTTACTTATTATGTACACTGTAGCTGTCTCCAGAAGAGGGCATCAGATCTGATTACAGGTGGTTGTGAGCCACCATGTGGTTGCTGGGAATTGAACTCAGGACCTCTGGAAGAGCAATCAGTGCTCTTAACCACTGAGCCATCTCTTCAGCCATTTATATTTATTTATATCTATATCTGTTTATTGAGACAGAGTCTTACTGTACAATATCACTAGGGTGGCTTGAAACTGCTGTGTAGGCCAGGCTAGACTTGAACTCACAGAGATCTGCTTGCCTCTGGCTCCTGAGTACTGGGATTAAAGCTATACACCATCATGCCCAACCTAGTTTGTGTTTTTTAGCCTGATTGTGCAGGAGAAGAAGAAACTGTCTCAGGCAGTGCTCTTAATCACTGAGCTCTGTCTCCCCCCAGCCGGGACCCTTTAAAAAAGTTGGATGGCCCATCTCTAAATTAAAAATTAAAATTCTCAGGATAGCCAAGTGAAAACAGTTGTACTTTTTTTTTTTTCTCGGAGCTGGGGATCAAACCCAGGACCTTGCGCTCTACCACTGAGCTAAATCCCCAATCCCCAGTTGTATACTTTTAGATACCAATAAATACTAAATTAATGCAGGTACAGAATTTCCCAGCCAATATCCACCCAGCATCCTTCGGAATGTATCTGACCTAATAGTGGAGAGTGGGTAGGCAGATGCTTGTATAAAGGTTGACTCAGTTATCAGTGTATAGGCAGTCGTTGTGAGCATAGTGAGATCACGGGAGTGCTGACTGAATCAACCCTGTGGGCTCCAGTGATTTGTACCAGGAGCCTGGAGAGCACAGCAGGCCTGAAACCATGAACTGTCTTCACACTTGAAATGGAAATCCCTACGCTCTGGAATACAAAGTCAACAGGCTACCCAAGAGTCCTCAGTGCAGCTCTCTCACTGCGTACACTAGGGTGTTTGTGATGAAAGAAGAGGCCTTTGGCTCAAATAGGCTTCAAGTTCCTAGCATTAGTTGGTAAATGGTACATGAGTCTAAAGGGGGGTTGAAATAATGGCCTTGAACTTGAGAATCTGTTTCTAGAGCTGCTCATCTTAAAATACTTGGCTTCTCTGACAAGAACCATTATTCTTCATTGAGAGGTAAGAAGCAGAGAGGCTAGGCCACACAAATCATCCCAGAAAAAGAGCCAGCCATTCCTAACACTAGGAGCTGGGGCTCCTGGATGGTGTCCAGGGTGGGTTGTTTGTTTCTGTTAGATGGTGATGGCAAAGAAAAGAGGCTGGTAGTTTAAAGTTCCGCCCAGTTCTGCAAACATTCCGAACACACTGCGAAACTGTCTGCACGGGGCCATCTGGGACCCAGTTGTTATTCTCTAGAAGCGTCCAGCTATCTCTCAAATAAGGCACACTGCCATTGGCATTCAGCCACAGTCACAGTATGGCAGGAGAAGGAAGACTTCACACTAGGAGTCCGACATGTCAGGGAGTATGCATTGCTGGGGTGTTTCTGAGCTGGGCCTTGGTAGATGAATGGGGCATAGAAAGAACTAAAGAACAGGGCCAGTCCAGGTAGAGATAGATTGTGGAGGCCAGAGTGCAGGGATCAGCATATGCCTGCCATGTGTTCCCTGGAAGACATCTGGGAGGCTGATGAGTTATGGCCGGGAAAGGCAGCCTACAGCCTGCCTCAGAAAGTTGTAGGTGCTAAGTCAAAGCACTTGAATTGTGCTGGATTTGTGTCGTGTTGAGGTACATACTGAAGGGACCTTCTGTACCCAGAGAGTGTGTAGGGACCAGCAGTTATCCTTGCAGCTTTTTATCCCTCACTACCTGTGAGGACAGGCTGGGAGCTGCTTGCTTTCTATAAGGGAAGTCCCAGCCATTACCACTCTCGTGACTGCCCTGGTTTTGTGCCCAGCACATCCTGGGCAGCTGAACAGAAGCAGAATGGCTTTTCCCCCTACTCTGAAGCTATTTCAGGCAACATGGCAAAGTAAGCAGGCTAATCCTTGCTACTTAAACTGCCTTGACGCACCCTCACTTAACCAGCAGACTCATGGCTTCTTGGCATGTGTCAGGTGGCTCACTCTCAGCTGCCTGGCTCACTCAGCCGGTTCACTGTGATCTTCAGAATTATTTAATTCAGGGCTCAGGAATCACTTAGTGGTTTGGTTTGGTGGTGGTGATTGTTATTTCTCAAAATAGGGTTTCACTATATAGCCCTGGCTGTCCTGGAACTCTGTAGACCAGGCTGACCTCAACTCAGAGATCTACTAGCTTCTGCCTCCTGAGCACAGGGATTAAAGGTGTGTGCCACCACCAGTGAAGTCATTTAGCGTTTAGGAGCACTTGGTGTTGTTCAAGATAATCCAAACCTAGTTCCCAATCCGTGGCTTCAACCTCCTGTACCTTCATCTCCAGGGGACTCCAATGTCTCTTTCACCTGCATTAACACACACACACACACACACACACACACACACACACACACACACACACACAAAATAAGGAAATAAGGCCAGGTGCCAGGTGTGCTGGTGGCAGATCTGTGATTTTGAGTCCAGCCTGATTTACATAGGAAGTTCTAGGGCAGCCAGGGTACATGGAGAAATCCTGTCTCTAAATAAAAGACAAAATGGGCCTGGCATAGTGGCCGTTGAAGACTTTAATTCCAACAGGGAGACAGAAGTAGGTGGATCTCTGATCTTGAGGCTAGCCTGGCCTATAGAGCAAGGACAGGACAGCCAGGACTACACAGAGAAACCCTGTCTCAAAGAAATGGAAAAAAGTATACATCTTATTTTTTTTTTTGGAGCTGGGGACCGAACCCAGGGCCTTGCGCTTCCTAGGTAAGCGCTCTACCACTGAGCTAAATCCCCAGCCCTACATCTTATTTTGCATGTGTGTTCTTGTCTCTCTCTCTCTCTCTCTCTCTCTCTCTCTCTATATATATATATATATATATATATATATATATATATATATATATATATATATATATGTAACTGTGTGGAGTGCGTGTGTGCTTGGTGGTCATGGAGGCCAACAAGGTGTTGGATCCTCTGGAATTGGTGTTACAGGTGGGTGTGAGCTGCTTCGTAGGTGCTGGGAACTGAGTCTGGGTCCTCTGCAGGAGCAGCAAGAACTGCTAGCCATTGAGCCATCTCTAACCCTTTAAAAATTACTTAGTTTTTCTTGTATTTTTTTTTTTTTTGATCGAAGACAGAGGTGGTTGCTTCTCTGAGATGAAATAACCTATTTCTGAAACTATACATTTCCAATTCAGTCCAGACTTTTACCTCATTCACAAACAGTCTGGGATCCTAACCTCCATGTTTCCAGCCCCTGAGTGCCCCTGTCCTGCTCACAGATGTCAGAGCCTTGGAGCCTCGAGAAACTGTGCACTCAGGTTCTGGCCCTGACTCCGTGTGGTCTGTGAGCTGTCTTCTCACCTTCTGGCCTTTACTCAGCAATAAAGGAAGAGAGATGGAGTGGGTGCTAAGGCTCCCCATGCTCTGCCATTCTCAGACTGACAAGAGCCACATTAGTAATCTCCAGAGCCAGGATTTGCTCCAAGCGGTTCGGCCTTGTGAAAAGATGAAGTAACAGCTTGGCTGCTGTGTTGGCCGACGGTTGGGTCAGCACAGCCCTGCACTGCAGAGTGAGTGCAGCCACAGGCTGTCTCATAGCAGGTGCTAAGCCCCATCCGTTCTGATTCCCTCCTTCAGAGGCCAGAACCGCATAATGGCTTCCGGCTTCTCCCTGAGTGAGCCTGGGTCCAGGCAACCGCACAGATGTGTAGGGCATTTCCCCTGGCTCCCAAGCTTTCTGTGGCTCCGTAACAGGCTAGCCATTTGGTGATTCAAGCACAGATTTCCTTTTGGTCTGAGCAGCCTCAGGTCTTACTGAACAGAAAGCCAATAGTGACGAGTTAAGCAGTAGGGATACATCTCTTGACAGGATTTTACTTCCTCTGATCCATCTGTGGGGTCATCGGGTATGGAGGACTTGTTTCCTGTGTACAGTTGTTAAAGGTTGGCCTACCTGGAGTGTATCTAATTACATGTATTCTAATATAGAGTGGCGATTGAGACACCACCATCTCTACTGGGGATGCTGGGTGTGTCAGGAAGAGATGCAGACTTCTCCAAAGGCCTCAGTGTTCAGTGTAAGTCCTGACCCCACCGTGAGCAGTTAAGCTAAGCCTCTTAATATGGAAAACATTTCCCTTATAAATCGGGAGCCTAAAACCTCAAGTCCCAAACAGTGCCTGTTGCAGTGGCTCTCTCTAGTAGCTTGAACAGTACACTCTTGTCTTCTAGGAAGCTTTGGAAAGTCAGAGAATTGAACTCTTCTTGTCATACCCAAGGATAACCCAGGCCTAGAGGCTCAGACTTGTTAACAGTGGCAGCTCGCTGCAAGCACACTAGGAATGGAGCCCTCAGTGCCTCTTTTTGTCCCAGTGAGTTCTCCTGCCTTGATGTTTTCTGACAGACAGACTAGCACTGTGGCACTGTGTTCCCTACCCTGCCAGGATAGTTTTCAAAATAAAGTTGCTGCAGAAAGTCAGCCGACAGAAGAGATGAAATGAACAGTTGCTATTTGGGGGTTGTTTTCTTTGGAGTTGTAAGTGACTGTGGGTGGTTTGGTGGACTGGCACAGCCTGGGTAGAGGACCACAAACCCAGGGGCTGCTGCCGCTACATTTCTATTCTGTGACAAGGCTGAGAAGGCTCTGGTTTTCCCTGTCACAACTCCCTCCCATGCAAAGGATCAGACTAATTCTCCCCTTTAACTCATGTAGGATCTGGGAGGATTTAGAGACCTAAGAAAAAAGTTGGCACGGCACTTTTCTTTTTTAAATTTTAAAAATGATCAATTTTTTTAAGTTTCATGTGCGTTGATATTTTGCCAGTATGTATGAGGGTCGTGCGTGGGTCCTCTGGAACAGGAGGAGCTACCAGACAGTTCTGAGCTGCCATGTGGGTGCTGTGAATTTGAACCCAGGCCCTTTATGAGCTATCTCTCCAACCGTGTGTGTGTGTGTGTGTGTGTGTGTGTGTGTGTGTGTGTGTGTGTGTGTGTGTTATAATTGAAATGTATATTACTTACAGTAAGGCAGATGAGTACAAAGAGTAAACTTCCTTCCCCCTAAAAACTGTCTTGACCTCCTAGCCAGCCACTTAGGACTTGGGAGGAGATGCACACAGGTGTTTCTCAGACTCTTACAGTGCTGGCTGTGCTAGGTTTTGTAGGGAGCTCAGAAATGATTAATGGCTGATGTCTGAGACTTCTAGTCTGTGGGTTATGACTACAGTCCAAGGGAGGAAGCCAGAAGGACTGAGAGATTCTACAAGAAGGGTTACCTCTTGCTGGGAGAGGAGTAAGTTAGGAATTTATTAAGACATGGGTATTACACACACACACACACACACACACATACACACACACACACACGTCCTTTCATTATTTGTAGATACCTTCATACTTCAGCTTCTTCCAGCTGGTTCTTTTTTCCCGTTAAATTAATATATATATATGCATATATATTTTTTATTTTATTTATTTTTGTTTTTACAGATATGAATATTTTGCCTGTATGTTCGTTTGGGCACCAAGTGCATGTAGTGCCTGTGGAGGCCAAAAGAGGGCTTTGTGTCTCCTGGAGTCAGTGCTCTTAGCTACTGAGCCATTTGTTTCTTTAGCCTGTCGGTGGTTCTTTGCACTGTGGTGCTGCTCTCTGAGGCGCTGGCTCTGTCTCAGAGCTGTATTGCTTCTCCACCTTACCTCCCCCCTGCGGTAGGCACAATAGCCTGCCCCTCTTCTTATGGCCCCAGGCTTCCAAGCTGACTTCTGTTCTCTCTGGGTCTTCAGACTGTGAGACCACACATCTGAGATAATTTTGGCTTGAATGTCTCTCCTTTCTTTGGATAATTTAAAACAGAAAGTTTTCTTTTTCCTTAAGTAAAAAAAAAAAAAAAGACCCAAGAGCAACTTTTCGGATCCAGTTTTTTGAAGTAAGTGGAAGTTGTAACTGCTGACAGGGTGGCAGTAAAGAAGGATATGTCCAAACTAGAATCCTGGGGACAATGTTTCTTTTTTTTTTTTTTTTTTTTTTGTTCTTTTTTTCGGAGCTGGGGACCGAACCCAGGGCCTTGCGCTTGCTAGGCAAGCGCTCTACCACTGAGCTAAATCCCCAGCCCCGGGGACAATGTTTCAAAAGGCTTCTCCTGAGGTGGAGTCAGTGTGGAGAGGCTGCAGCCTGGGCTGTCCAGAGCCTTATCTAGGCACACATGTAGGCGGCAGATAGAGAGGAAGGGTGATGCTCAAACGGCTGGCAGCGTTGCTCAGGTTCTAATGAGTCCCCGGCTCTTGGAAATAAAAAGACCAGGGATCAATTATCTGAGTTTATCCCTTGTCCCATTTTACAGACAAGAGAACTAAGGCTTGTGGCCAGAACCAGTTGGGAGAGAGTGGCATTGGGAGGAGGGGAATAGCATGGCAGGTGTTCCCCTCTTGTCTTAGTCAGGGTTTACTGCTGTGAGCAGACACCATGACCAGGGCAACTTTTATAAGGACAACATTTCATTGGGGCTGGCTTACAGGTTCAGAGGTTCAGTCCAATATCATCAGGGCAGAAGCGTGACAGCATCCAGGTAGGCATGGTGCAGCAGCAGCTGAGAGTTCTACATCTTCATTCAAAGGCAAACAGGAAGACCAACTTCCGGGCAGCTAGGAAGAGGGTCTTAAAGCCCACGCCCATAGTGACACACCTACTCTGAAGGTACACCTCCAAATAGTGCCACTCCCTGGGCCAAACATACTCAAACCACTACACCTCTATTTCTAGAATTTGGAATCCAGGAATAGCCAAGTGCTAAAGATGTGGTACAGGCAAGGAAGACACTGGGACTGTCAGTTATCTGAGAGGCAGGCCCAGGGAGCCATGGGCATACCATGTGAGATTAAAGATGGTCAATGGCTGGAGGATTTCCATGGCTCGTCTTGTACTAGCAGAAAGTGGCTTTCTCACAGTCCTGGTATTGGAAGTGCTGGAGTGGGATCTTGACTGCTAGCCATCTCTCTAGCTTCCCTAACTGCTGACCTCTCAAAGGCTCCATCTCCAAATACTGACACGCCAGAGATTAGGGCGTCAGCTTGTAAACAGGGAGAGGCAGGTCGGCCCATAGCACTCATTTTTACTTCTGATCAACTACTTTGGTCTTGTTTTGTCCGGGGCAATGTTTTTCTCCAGGCAACCTGCTTCCTTCCCTCTCTCTTTCCCTCCCTCCCTCTCTCCCTCCCTCCCTCTGTCCTTCCTTCCTTCCTTCCTTCCTTCCTTCCTTCCTTCCTTCCTTCCTTCCGCATGTGTGTGTTAATGTTTGTATATATGGAACTCCAGGAAATCCCTTTCTCCACCTCCCTCTGGGATTACAGATGTGTTGTCACCCTCCTCTGCTTTTTAAAATTGGTTCCTGGGATTGAAACTCACATCTTCATGCTTCTGGCAAGGGCTTTGCCCACTGAGCCAACACCCTAGGACCTTTCCCCCTTTTAAATATCTTTATTCTGTCCCCAATCTTTTAACAATTATATCGGTATGTGTGTGTATGTATGTATATATGTATGTACGTATGTACATACGTACAGAGCCCCATACCACATTGCATACGTGGAGGTCAGAGGTCAACTCTGGGGTCAGTTCTGTCTTCTGTTGTATAGGTCTGGGGAATTGAACTTAGATCATTAGTCTTTACTCACAGAGCCATCTCCTCTCATGTCCTACCCCTTGTTTTTGAGACAATGCTCAGTTTATGTGGTCCAGAGCTAGACCCCAGCATTTGATTATCTAAACAAGCACTCTTAACAGCTACATCTTCAGCACTCCTGTTTGTATTTGAGACATGATCCTGCCTAGCTCAGCTGGCCTAGAGCCCATGGTGAACTCCTGTCTTTGCCTCCTAAGAGCTGAGATTGTAGGAGCAATGTGCTGTGCTCCGTCAACTTCCTACCCTGCGTTCTTTCCTGCACTGCTGGACTGTGGCCTACACTGTTGTGACTTACTCAAGGGAGCAGAGATTATTTTCATCTAATATTTCAGGTTTTGATAATTCTGTGCACTTTGACCTCTTTTCTCCAGTTTTGTTATGTCACATACATAATTTTTTTTTCCCCCTAAAAAGGGCACTTGGACTCTTTTTTTTTTTGAGATTTATTTATTATATGAGTACACTGTAGCTGTCTTCAGACACACCAGAAGAGGGCATCGGATCTCTTTACAGATGGTTGTGAGCCACCATGTGGTTGCTGGGAATTGAACTCAGGACCTCTGGAAGAGCAGTCAGTGCTCTTAACCGCTGAGCCATCTCTCCAGCCCACATGACATGTCTTATCTGCTGTGTCTCCAGGGGTGACGAGGTGGTGGGCGCAGGACTAGTCTGCTGTTGTTTTTAGTGCTGGAGATTGAACCCAGGGCTTTGCTCATGCCAATCAGGTGCTTTCCAGCCTCAAACTTGGAATGCAGCTAACATGAACGTGAGGTTCTGATCCTCCTGCCTCTTTCCCAAGGGCTTGGGGTACGAGCATGAGCCACCACATCTGATTTTTGAAGTGCTGGGATGGGACCCAGAGCTTTGCAAATGCTAGGCGAATAATCTGTCAACTGAACTACATCTCCAGCCGCCAACCGGCTCTGTGGTGTAGCTGTGGTAAAATGTATGTAATACAGAAGATAAAACTCACCATTTTAGCAAGTAGTAAATGTGCAGCTCTGTGACCCTCACACTTAACCTGCTCTGGTTACTCTTTATTTTTATTTTCTAAATTTTTTATGTGTTTTGGCATTCTGCCTGCATGTATGTTTGTGTGAGGGTGTCGGGTCCTCTAGAACTTCCTTCCAAACAGTTGTGAACTGCTGTATGGGTCCTGGGAATTGGACTTGGGTCCTCTGGGAGTGCAGTCAGTGCTTTTAACTGCTGAGCCATTTCTCTATCCCTGTGTTTGCTTTTTTTTTTTTTTTAATTTTGAAAATTTTTACTTTATTTTATGTATGTGTATACTTTGCCTTCATGCATGCATGTGTGCCAGGCAGGCCAGAAGAGGATGTCAGGTCCTCTGGAACTGGACTTACAGGTGGATGCAGCCACCATGTAGGTGCTGAGAATTGAACCCAGGTCCGCTGGAAGAGCAGCCGGTGATCTTAACAAGTTGAGCCATCTCTCCAGCCCCACTGTGTTTACTCTTAGGTAAAACTGTTCTTATGTTTGTCCTTCCTGTTTTTAAGATGAGTTGCTTCTCAAAAACGCATGCAGTGGTGGAAGGTTCTGGAGTCAGTGGAACTGAGTGGAGTTCAGGCACCACCTCTGGCTAAGTGCAGTTGTTTGGTTTTCCCTTGAGATAGGGGCTCATTACCTCAGGCAGACTTGGGACTTCCAGAGGGTGGCCTTGAGTCTAGAGTCTTCTGCTTCCACCCCCTGAGTGCTGCGGTTACAAGCAGAGCCACTACCGATCTTGGTACAGGTGTTGGCATCGGTTACTCTGCAGCAGAAGGGTTTATTGACTCGAGTGACTGCAGGAAAGGGAAGGGTGGGGCTGGGCTTTCTTCTGCCAGTTAGCACCATTCTCTTGACTCCCTTATAAGCAGGGCTTATAGGGGAAGCAGGAGACCAGGGTTCTGCTCCTAGGCCCCCTCCTTCAGTGGTTACCAGTCAGGATCTGCTGAGCTCTGTGCCCAGGACTTCAACTTCCTATGCACGAGTGCTTGTCTCTGAGCACTTGCTGTGTACCAAGGACCCTGAGGGAGTGGGACATTGCCTGCCTCTCAGGGTACATATTCTAGTTAAACTGCATGCAGAGTAAAAGGAAGACAAGCATCAGGACTCTGAGGGTTTGCCCTATTTTTGTATGGACCAAGCAAGCATAGGCTGACTTCCCCGAAGAAAGTCTTTCCTCCCCTGCTTCGCCTGCTGCCATCTGGGCAGGAGGACAAGTCTGTCTCTGTAGCCCTCTCTTGGTGACTGGGTGACTCGGAAAGGACGGGCTAGTTTGGTTTCTTGCTCCACTCTTCTAAACAGTGTACAGACTGGATTCCAGTGTTTTCTGCTGACATTCCTCTTTCCCTACTGCCACACAAGCGTCCCAACCCCCAGCACTCTGTTATCTCGGTTTCCAGGGCGCTCTCATGCTTGCTCAGGCAGAAGGGGGCTTCTGTTGGCGTGGATTCAGCTGGAAGCAGAAGAAGAAAAGCCGGTTGGAAGAGAAACAGTACGTCCCAGCCTGGGAACGGAACCACGGGCGGGCAGGCAGCTCGTTCTGTCTCACCCAGGCTAAGGACGGCCAGCCCAGGGCCTGGCTCGTAAGGGGAAGAGCACCGTGCTCGCTGCCTTCCTTCTTTCCTTTTCTTCCTTTTTTTCTTTTTCTTTTCTTTTTTTTTTTTTTTTTTTTTTGAGAGTCCCTGTAGCTCTGGCTATCCTAGAACTTGCTCTGTAGACCAGGCTGGCCTTGAACTCAGAGAGCTACACCTGGCTCTGCCTTCTAAGTACTGGGATTAAAGTTGTGTGCCACCTGGCCCAGCCACCACACTCTCTTTAAAATCATTTTCTTAGCTTTGCCTTGCTGTGGTTGTCGTCGTATTTGATCACTGTAGTCAGAACTAAGATTGATTACTTTAAATCCTCTTACCAATAACTTGTTTTCTGTGAGGAATTTGTGTCAGAATTATGTTTGTTTTCCTTTGGCTGCTTTAAAGATTTTCTTTTTTTTTTTTTTAAATTTTTTTTTATTTATTCATTTATTATATATAAATACACTGTATTTGTCTTCAGATACACCAGAAGAGGGCGTCAGATCTCTTTACAGATGGTTGTGAGCCACCATGTGGTTGCTGGGAATTGAACTCATGACCTCTGGAAGAGCAGTCGGGTGCTCTTAACCACTGAGCCATCTCTCCAGCCCAAGATTTTGTTTTCTTATCTCTGTTTTGAGCACTTCTATTTTTTTATGCTTTAAGATTAGGGGTGCGAATATGTGAGTGCTTAGGTCCACCCGAAATCCTAGTACACGGGAGGTAGCTGCAGGAAGAGCAGAAGTTCAAGGTTATCCTTAGCTAGTCAGTGAGTTTGAGGGTAGCCTGGGCTATCTAAGACCCAGAGGTTGGAGAACACTTTGGCATAGGACCCAGGTTCAATTCTCAGCACCCATATGGCAACTCATACCTGTCTATAATCTAATTCTGTGGGACCTGATGCTCTCTTCTGACCTGCGCAGGCTCCAGCATGCACACGGTGCACATACACAGACAAACAAACATGCATTTAAGTACATACATAAATACATAAAAATAAAAGAAATAATTAAAAATAAAAAAAATTCAATCTCAAAACAAAAATCTCTTCCAATTCTGGCATCTATGTTTATGCTCATTACTTTGTAATTTGTTCTTTCTGTACATTATGGGTATTACCCAGTCTTTTGTACATAATCAGAAACTTTTGGTTGAATCGCAAGTGTAACCTTTTCCTTGTTGGATACTGTATTTCTGTATTCCTATGGAAGTCTTTTCTTGTGACATGTCTGTCCTTTTAAGATCTGTTAGATATGGTTGAGCAAATGAGTAATGCCAGTACTCAGGAGTCTGAAACGGACGGCTTGTGAGTTTGGCCAGCCTGAACTCTGAGATGAGGGCTTATCGTAAAAACCCCACCATGGGTGTTTGTATGGCAATAAGCTAGCATTCAGGGGTTAAGCAGAAGGGGAGTTCAAGGTTGTTCTGGGCTCTCTGAGCACCCTTTAAACTTGAAAAGAAATGGCTAGGGATACAGAGAGATAGCTTGGTGCTAGAACATGTGTTTCTGTATGAGGCACTGAGTGCAGTTACATGGAGAAAAAGGAGCAAAGAGAGCGGTGTCTAGAGCACCCCTGCTCAGGGGAGGGGTTTAGAGAGGACAGCCATGCTGGAGGTGTGAGGAGTCACCTCTCCCAGACCACTCCATCCTGAGTGTCACTTGTGTCCAGCATTAAATCTGTGTGCTGACTTCCTCTGGCAGCTGGAGTCTCTGATCTTCCCACAGATCACAACACAGGTTGTGAAACCGGTCAAGACGAGAGGCTCCCACGTGATTATGTGACATAGTCAGGAAGTGGAGTGTGTGGGTGTTAATTTCATTTCAGGATGATGCACGTCTATCAGGAGAGATTTGCCTCTGTGTTTGTTTAGTCTGTTAGTGGAAATCTCAAACTCTGTGAGCTCCAATTTTGTTTAAGTTGCAGGGAGACTCAGGGAGAACATCTGCTCTCCACTCCCGTGCCTTTCCTGGGGAGGCCGAGGCCGTGAGATGAGAGGGAGTCCTACTTGTGACACATCTCGGTGATGGCACCGTCGGAGCTAGATGCCGTTTACAGGAGCACAGGGTGGGTGTTGCAGGTGCTCTTGGGAGCCAGCTGTCTGTCAGAGATCAGAGAGTGTTGTCCATACAGTACACTGTACCGAGATTCTTCTTGTCTGTTGCCTTTAGTGCCGTGACCTCTAGCAAGGTGCTGAGCTTGTTGTCAGTTGGAGGCAGCCTTGATGCCTGGAGGCAGGCTGTTTCCTCCAGAGGTGAGCTCCATGTTCAGAACTGTCAGCAGGAGATGGGCTGCAGTGAACTGGAGAGTGTGCACCTCGTCTAAAGTTGGGCATGGACAGCGCACACCTGTAGTCCCAGTGTTCAGAAGGCTGCGAGGCAAGGGGGTCAAGAATTCAAGGCCAGAAACTTTGTGTAGTGAGGCCGTGTTGTAAAATAATTAGCGATAAATAGAAAAGTAAATGCTGGCTGCTTCTTCGCTCTGACAGATCGATGCCAGGCTGCAGATGGGCTCCACATTGCCAGATATTTAGCATCTGCAGAGAAAGCCCCAAACGTGCATTTTGGGGTAAAATATGTAAATGTAAATTTACTTATTAAGACCTTTTGACTGTTTTTTATTTTATTTTTTAGGACAGGGTCTTGTGTAAGCCTAGCTGATGCTGAGCCTACTGTGTAGCTGAGGATGACCTTGAGCTTCTGGTCTTCCTGCTTCCACCTTCCAAGTGCTGAGATTACAGGCATGTGCTGCATAGCAAGCACTGGCCTCTTTATTTTTATGAATTTGTTTTCCTTTCTTGAGACGGAGTCTCACTTTCGAAGTCCACATGGGCCTTCAAGTCCAAATCTTCCTCCCTCAGCCTCATGATTGCCGAGAAAACAGTCTCGTATCACTGCATCTGGCTCGGACACATTTTAGTAAAGGCATGGAATGGCCAAGACCAAGTGTGGGCCCTACAGGTTTCAGTTAGACGTCTGTGGGCCGTCTAAGTGGAAGTCAGTGTGGCTGGTTAAGGAAGAGAGCCTGGCTTGAGGTAGATCCTCAAAGGGGCCAGGCTACTTTTCTTTCCTAAAATCTCATTTCTCTGTCCTGCCCTGAGTTATCATATTGCCAAGACTGCTTCCTGCCTGCTGTGTCTGGGAGGTGAACCCCCTTTGGGTCAAGGATGGGACTCAGTGGAGGATGCTTGTCTAGCACATTCATGTCTCCAAACACAAAACAACAAAAAGCCCTACTTCTCCTACCCAGACATACCCTATTGTAGCAGAGCCATGTGAAGACATTAGCCACCCTATCAGGAGGAGGTGCCTGCCACGTTGGCCTCTGAACCCTTTCCTTTGGTGGGTGCTTTCCCTCTGCCTCTCCTTTCTTGTGTCTTTGGCCATTGCTTATCACAATCTAGAGCAGTCTCCTTTTACTGTCTTTGCTACCTCCCTCCAGGTATAGTCACAGGACAGCCAAACTCACTGCCCCTTAATAACAAACCACTGGGCCTTGTGGCGTCATAGTTGAACAATCCCAGTGAGAACTGATATGGAGAGAAGTGGGTGGACATGTGGCAGTTTGAGAACAAAGTTCTTCCCAAGAGCTCTGGCCTCCCAGAGCAGAGGTCAGTTTAGACTCTTAGGAAGGGTGAGAGGACTGAGGGCAGTGATTGACAGGCAAAGATGAGACCCAACTTAGTTGGGCATCCATCACCGCTATGCTGTACAGAAAAGTGGGCTCTGCCTGTGGGGAGACGCACAGGAGGACGCCTTCATTTCCCTGGCGCTTGCACAGAGCCCCTTGTTAACCTGGTTCAGGGTCGCTAACCTATACAGAGAGATGCTAATGTGCAGGGTTTCAGCATATGATTTTTTTTTTTTAACCAATCTACTGAGAAGTAATTTTTTTGTCTAGTCAGAGGATTTTACTGCCTGCTGTCTTGGGTTGCCAGATGGTAGTTTCTGGGCAGACTGAGCCTCCCTTGATGCCTTGGTGCTAGACAACTCTCAGAGTCTGGGTGCAGAAGGCACAGCGATGGCTCAGGCAGAAGCAGGCTAGCTGCCTGCTGCTCTCCATGGAGAGAGACAGGCAGCCTAATTTTGATCCTCTGCCTGCAACTTTTTAAAAATATTACACTGATTTGTGTGTCTGTGCACATGGGCACTCCCATGCATGTGTGTGCTGGTAGAGATCAGAGACAGCTGTAGGGATTGGGTCTTCTTACCATCTGGGTCTCAGAGACAGCTCCTGTCATCAGTCAGACTTGGTAGTAAGCATCCTCACCTGCTGAGTCATCGCACCAGCCCTGCTCTACCTTTATTGAAGTGTCAGGTATCCCAGGAAGTCTCAAACTAGCAATGTAGCCAAGGATGACCTCGAACTTCCAATCCTCCTGACTCCGGCTCAGATTATAGGTGTCCCACCATACCTGGTTTCTGGGCTTCTGGGAATAGAACCCAGGGCATGGTGTATACTAGGCTGTGAGCTGTATCCCTGCCTCTGTGTGTGCCTTGGATGGGTGGTAAACATTTTGTGCCTCAATGTCCTAATCTGTTATGTAAGACAATAATAATGCCTACCTATGGGGTCACTGGGAGGATGGTAGATGACCAACAACCCCTTCCCTTGCTCCCCAAAAGTATCAGCAAGCATGTAAAGTGCCAATCATGGCACCTGTCATCCTGGAGAGGATGTTGGGCAAGGCAGGGAAAGAGGGAGAGGAGGGAGAAGTAAGTAGTCTGGAGTGAATGCTCCCTCCACCCGTATTCCTCTCCGACCATGCAGGTGTTAGGACCACTCTCACACTCAGAGCGGTCTAACAACAGCCTGCTTCTTGCCCAGCATCAGGGCCAGGATTCTTTCAGTTGCAAGCCCCATGATCCCTTTATTTCCTAGTGCTTTAGCCAAGGGTTGGGAATGCTTAGGCTGGCACTGGCAAGAGTGATACATGTGGACATGGGTGTGGATATGTGTATAGGTGTGGCAGGTTTCTTCCTTAGTTAAGTTTTGCCTTAGTTTTTGAGGCAGGGTCCTCACCGATTCAGCTACGCCGCCTGGCCATGATCTCCAAAGGTCCCCCTGCCTTCATGGCCCCAGCACTAGGGTTACTGGTGCGCCAACCTGGCTTTTTATTATGTACTTGCTGGTGTCAGAGCCCAGCTGCCACGCTCATGCAGAAAGCACTTTTTCCCAAGCTGTAAGGTTTGTCTGTGTTTTGTTTTTCAAGACAGGGTTTCTCTGTGTAGCCCTGACTGTCCTGGAACTCACTATGTAGACCAGGCTGGCCTTGAACTCAGAGAGATCCACCTGCCTCTGCCTCCCAAGTGTTGGGGTTAAAAACATGCGCCACAACTCCTCAGGTCCAAGCTGCGATTTACCAGTATTGACATGTCGGTTGGTGTGCGCAAGTTCACGGTTTTGATTTTTTTAATCTTGGGGCTGATGATTATATTTTCCTGTTAAATGGGCTCTGACCAGATGTTCTGCAGTTACATTTACCAGTGACAGACATTTTCTGAGCACTTACTGCATATCAGACTCTGTGTACAGCGTGTCACATACATACCTAATTTTGGCCAGCACAATAACCTCTTGAGATTGGTGTTGTCACCGTGAGGATTAGTGGGGTTAAGCAGTTGGCTTGGTATGACAATGGTGGAGCTGGATTAGGAAGCTGGCCACCTGGACTCCCTAAACCACTGTTTTAACATGCTGTAACCCAGCAGACCTGTTCGCTAGACAATGCAAGTGTCTCATACAGTTTTAACAGAACACACCGTGTGCCGTTTAGTGCGTCTGGGCGGTTCAGCGCTCTGTAAGGTTGTTAATTGTGAGGCCTATTTCTTTCTCTTTGTCTGTGTTAAACAGATGGGTGGTTTTTTCCTCTAGAATCTCCTTTGCAGAGACCACTGTACTCCCTGTGTGTTTGCTGATGAAGTCAGCAGGGTTTTGGACTCCCATTTCCTGGTCTTATGCAAGTACTTACTTTACCATCTCTAAATGGAGTACATTAGCTCCAGGCCACGGAGAGCAAATTAGGGGAGCAGGGAGATACATCACGAGAATGAGGCTGCTTGGAAAACGTGCCTGTGCTCCTGGCCTGAACTCCCAGCTGTGTGAGAATAAATACTGAGATGTCAGGATATCATTCCACGGCTGCTGCAGAATGAAGCTGGCAGTCTACAGGTGAGTCTGAAACAAAGCAGCAGCCTAGGTTTTAAAGGTACACTTGGCTTCTGAAATTAAAAAAAAGAAAAACACATTACGTTTATTAGAGAGAGGGTGGTAACTTGTAGGAAAGGATTTCTGTCCGTCCACCATGTGGATCCTAGGGGTCTCACTCAGACTGTTATCAGGCTTGTTGCCTGCTGACCAATCTCACTCTCCCTGGACCTGGCTTCCAAGGAGTCTCGTGTTTACTCTAAAGCCCAGGTTGGCCCTGCTGCCTTCATGCAGGGCAGGAGAATGAGAGGTGCATCTGACCCAGCCTGACAGGACTACAGCATCCACTCAGACAGCATACCCTTGACCTTGGTTGAGTGATGACTCTTTGTGTTTTCTGATTTGTTTTCTTTCTTTTTTTTTTTTTTAAAGATTTATTATATATGAGTACACTGTAGCTAGCTGTCTTCAGATACACCAGAAGAGGGCATCAGATCTCTTTACAGATGGTTGTGAGCCACCATGTGGTTGCTGGGAATTGAACTCATGACCTCTGGAAGAGCAGTCGGGTGCTCTTAACCGCTGAGCCATCTCTCCAGCCCCTGATTTGTTTTCTTAAAACAGAGCTTACTCTGTTGCCCAGGCTAACCTGGGATTACATATGTAAGCCTCCATGACCATGCCTGGCCTCTTTTTCTTCTAACTTAGGAGGATTTAGGGGAGCAAACCGTGTCATTTTCAGTTCTTTGTGGGTCAGCAGAAATCTTAAATAAGTTTTGCAAGGACCAAAATTTAGGAATGAGATGAGGGGAGCTGGGGCTGGTCCCACAGGTTAGAGAACTGTCTTGCAGAGGACTAGAGCTCGGTTCCCAGTACTGACTCACACTGGGCAGATCACACCACCTTATCGCTAGCTCCAGGGGATCCCACACCCTCTTAGCTAATAGAAGAGGCTGTTGGACTTTGAATGACTTTGGATTTGACTTTTGTGTCTTATCTTGCTCTCATGCATAGGACAGGTGACAGATGAGCCCCTGCCCTGTTTTCAGTAAAATGGCCAGTGGCTTGAAACCTAGTTGTGGTCCTCTAGTTCAAGGCTCCCTGAAAATCTTCATTCACAGCATAATGAGGCAAGAACCCTTGAAAGATGGGTAGAGTAGATGAAGCAGCCTTCTCAGCTGCTTTTGGCCCACTGTGTTTCCGGGGAAATCCCCTGTGGAGTGTGCTGGCGTTTGCTGTGTGGTTTATACTGATTGGGAAAGAAGTGCAATCAATCGCTCCTCCCCGCACCACATCTTACTTCACTGGGTGTAGATCAGGACTTGTGGAAGGTCACAGACACTTGGTCCATTATGTGAGAGCTGCTTCTGAACCCTCCCTCTCCATTCTGAGGCGCTCAGCCTGGAAGGAGTGTGTAGGCATTCGTTCTCCACATCTGTCAGATGCTGTGGGCTGTTTCACCTGTATTGAACGTGGAGTCATCACCAGGCAGATCTC
This sequence comes from Rattus norvegicus, assembly GCF_021556685.1. Lineage (NCBI taxonomy): Eukaryota > Metazoa > Chordata > Mammalia > Rodentia > Muridae > Rattus > Rattus norvegicus. The sequence goes on from NC_141536.1 coordinate 143,168,753, forward strand.
TCTTCTTCCTGGAGAAGGTAGTTGACCTTGGCCTAGAAGAAAGGGAGTCCTCTCCAGTTGTACTGAACTGACACATCCACTGTGTCACCGCCTTGTAGAAGGTTTCTCCACCAGTCGCTCTGCTGCTTGGGGTGTCTCTTGCATGCTGCCTTCTAAATAGCTGTTAGGAGGGTCTAATGAAGCAACCGTCTGGAGACCAGTGTTTATTTCAACATGGTTGCAGTTGCTTTTGCTTCAGCTTTCAGAACCAATAAAGCTAGTTATTAGATTCTGTAATTGCTGCTGTAATTACTCTCTTGGAACTGGCAAAGGCATAATTAAATATGGAGATTTCACAGACTTTTTTTTTCTCCTCATCTAAAAGCAACTTCTTCAACTTCTGTTAGTAGGGTTAAGTTTAGACTGTTAGAGCCAGTGAGTGTGTTTGTGTATGACCCGAGTTCTGTAGCAGAATAGGGACTTCTGTGGATACTTCCTCTCTAAAGACTTGGCTTTGATGGACAGCTGTTCCTTAGCCGACAACTTGTTTCTTTAATCCAACCATCCAGGATTTGGGGAGGTTGGCAAGCCATTACAAGCCAATTTGCATTTATTTATGTAAATACTGGGTTTGGGCTCTATGGACTTTGACTACTTAGAAAAGCAAGTCTGGTTGGAAATCTGGTTAGAGCTGGGTATGGTGGCTCAGACCTATACCTACCTATTTCCTCCCTCTAATAGATACCCAGACAGAATGAAGGAAGTTTTTCTTGGACAGTGTTCAGAAAGAAGTGTGTCCTTTGGCTCAAGGAACATCAGGTTTCCCCAGGTTCTCCTCCACTGCAGCTTGCCACATTTGTAAGGTATGGGAAGTGAAGTGTGTGGTACCTGTGCTCACATGGTTTTGAGGGCCAGTGCTGACCAAATGGGTTGCTTTATTTGCAAAACATTTGGGGTTTCTCAAGAGTGTACCCTTTCTTTCGGTAGCCGTCAGGTAATTGAAAAATACAGAAGTTAGATGGGGTAGGAGAAAAAAAATCCACAGTTCCTGCCATATACCAGCCTAGGGAATCCACTGCTTTCTGGGCTGAAATTTATAAACCTGCAGAAGGAGGGTGATCCTGGAGGGTGTTTGCTGGGTGCCTTTCCTTAGTTTTGCATACTTAACTTTATATTGAGGGGCTTGCAAGAGATCCTGCTTGTATGAACCGAAGAGAGGTTACCCCACCTGAGACGCCTAAATAGAACATATGTGTTCCTCCGGTTACACTCTAAGTTCATTGTAAGTGGACAGTATTAAATAAAAAATACATTAGTATACCTCACACAGCTGCCTTACATGTTAGGATAGGGCCATTTGTATATGAAAGCACAATAAAATACATGGAATTAAATATTAAACTTGGCATATATTAATAACTGCATACCAGTCCTGTGTTAGTTGTTGGTTTGCAAAGATGGATAGAACCATCTGGAGTTACTTGAAGTCACTTTTGAGTTTGTGGTTGAACCCAGGGCCTCATGCATGCTCTGCCGTTGGATTATGCCCTCAGTCTTTTTTTTTTTTTTTTTTTTTTTTTTTTTCCGGAGCTGGGGACCGAACCCAGGGCCTTGCGCTTGCTAGGCAAGTGCTCTACCGCTGAGCTAAATCCCCAACCCCAATGCCCTCAGTCTTAATCAGTTTAAATGTTATGCCGGGCATGATGGCATACACCTTCAATCCCAGCACTCAGGAGGCAGAGTTCCAGGGCAGCCAGGGCTGCACAGATGAAAAACCATCTCAAAACACAAAAAACAAGTTGGTTTTTGTTTTGTTTTTGTTTTTTTCTTTTTTTGAGGCCAAACCATTGTTCTTGGCAAGTGATTTTTTTTCTTTAAAGAACTTGTTACTTAATAGCAGTTTGGACAGGTTTTAGCAGTGCTGAGTACCCAGTGCCCCAAGTGGGATGTTTCAAGGTTTATAAGCACATGCTAACTCTTAATACATTTTTAAAGATTTATTCATTTATTATGTATAGTGTTCTGCCTGCATGTATGTCTGCAGGCCAGAAGAGGGCATCAGATCCCATTACAGATGGTTGTGAGCCACCATGTGGTTCCTGGGCATTGAACTCAGTGCTCTTAACCTCTGAGCCATCTCTCCAGCCCCCGGCAAGTGATTCTTAGGACAGATGCCTAGGCTAACAGTCTGTGTCTTTAACCTTCAGCCATTGGGACACAATGCTGTTATCTGCAAAGCTCTCAGTGGAGAATGAATAGATAGATAGATAGATAGATAGATAGATAGATAGATAGATAGATAACCTTTCAGTGTTTCAAGTGACTTTACAGTTCTGTGTTGGTATTCACAGCTACTTGTGAAGCATGTGTCCTGCAGGCTGTAAGGCACATACCTGAGTGGAAGGACTGTGTTAACATATGTGTACCATACAGAGAAACCACTTCTGTGGTTAGAGCAGGTAATTGTGACCTGCAGCCTGTGGAGATGGCATTGGTGCACCTCTCCTGTATGAGGGAGATGCTTACAGGAGTGCACATAAATGCAGCTCCCCTGACCCACCCAGTCCTACAGTTTCTGCTAGAGCCTGCTGGGCGGGCTGCCTTTCTGAGACTGTAAGGGGAAGGAGTGTGGGTTTGGTGGGAGATACAATTTGTTCCTAGCTTTGCCACAGAGAGATTCGCCTTATTGAATCGCTTGTCCTGACTGGACCTCAGACAAACGATCTATTTCTATACAGTCTGGGCACTAAGAAAGCAGAGAGCATCGATCTGACCGAGTGGTCAGACTCCAGATTTGTTCATGGCCAGAGCCCCATCCTCACTTGTGCTGTGTGTTCCTGTTAGAGAGAATGGTGCACTGGCCACCTCTAGGCATGTGGCCTTCTGGTTTTGGTCACTTAGTTTCCAGGCAGCAGTTACTTACTGGTCAGAGCGCGCTGAGCTTTGTGCTGTGCTCTGTTGCCATCTTACTTAGAGTCGTTGGCTTTTGTGTGGATAGCATTGTAACCCAAACTCAGGTAGTATTTGCTACAAGCCTCTTGTTGTTATTGTCCCTAGTGGGTATGGGACGGTGTTTTATCATAGTGAGAGTTAGCAGGGTGTTTGGGATGCAGTGCCTGCTTTACTAATGCGCTAGGCCTATTCACTCCCCACAGTCAATGTAGCAGGGAAACTAAGCCTCTCACCTCTGTCTGAGCTGTAGTTTGACCCCAGAACATGTTCTTACTCTGAGGGCATTTAAAGTTGTGGCATGCTTCTTCCCCGTCTGTATTGTGAGGTCTGTATACTCTTGGGTAGAAGATGTTATCAGTCGTCTTACAGAGACTACAGCTGAGGTGTATACAGTACACTCAGGAGAAGGGCTCTGCGTCCTCCCTGACATCACGCCATGCCATGCACTCAAGTCTGCTCTCTTCCCTCTAGCGGCCTTGCAGGCTCTGAAGCGCAAGAAGAGGTATGAGAAGCAGCTGGCACAGATTGATGGCACCCTGTCAACCATCGAGTTCCAGCGGGAGGCCCTAGAGAATGCCAACACCAACACGGAGGTGCTCAAGAACATGGGCTATGCCGCCAAGGCCATGAAGGCTGCCCACGACAACATGTATGTGCCGTTGCTGGGGAGCGGTGTCTGGAGGGGAATGTTGCTTAGGCCATGGCCTGGCTGTGGTTGTCACCCACTTTGGAACTTTGGACTGTGTCTGCCACCTTCAGTTCCACACAGAGCTTAGGAGAGGAAGGAAAGCTGTTTGCTGTTTCACTGGTTTTAGGTACTGTGATAGGCAAAGTTTCAAGTTGAGAAGTCCTTAGGTCTTCTCAGCCACCTCTTCATCAGATGGAGGTCTGTGTCCCAGGGAGGGGAGCCGTCTGCGCTGTGTTCTGAGTGTGGACAGGACTGGGCTCTGACATGTGTGCTTTCTCCCAGGGCTTTGAATCTGTTCTTAGTCTACTCTGAGGATGGCTTTTTGCCTCTCCCTACTCCTGTACTCCGTGGTCCTTCCTTCCCTGTGGACAGTTGCTTCTCACTCAGCTGGCCTGAGAACCAGAGACCCTGCCTGGTTCTGGTTGTAAATGACAGGAGTCTTTCTATGGGAAACCTGTACTTTAGTTTTGACGCTGGAGCCGGCCAGAGGGGTGCTTGCCGCTTTGGCTGCTCAGCTGTGGTCCTGCACAGAGAGCTGCAGAGGGCAGCCTCCAGCCTGGCCTGCCCGTAGCCTTTGTTTACAGACTGGCTGGAGCTGCTCTGCTCCACGGCAGAGTCACGTGTTTGCTAGCAACCTCTATGGACCACGTTAATTTACATTAGTGGGCTGGGAAAACCCGATGCTCTTTGCTCTAGAAACAGGAGGTGCAGGAGCCTTGCCCCCCATAAGTGAGGTGCAGGATGTGCTGCTCAGGCCACGGCCTCATCGCTTTAGTTCAGTTTTCCCAGACATTTACACAAAGGCTAGTGAGAGTGTGTGTTCTGAAGTATACAGACACCCTGAATAACTGGGCGGCACAGTATATAAACATTGCACAGTTGCCTTGCCTTTGGGACCTAATAGAGGTGCTGTTAGCTGATTCAGCTGTGTTTTCTGGTTGTCCCCCTGTTCAGAGTTGCTTTGGGGGTTGAAGAAGAGGTTGAAGAAGCAGGAGTTAAAAATCCTGTGGTCTTTTTTTTTTTTTTTTTTCTTTTTGAGCTGGGGACCGAACCCAGGGCCTTGTGCTTGCTAGGCAAGCGCTCTACCACTGAGCTAAATCCCCAACCCCAATCCTGTGGTCTTAAAGGTGACTTTTTTATATGTCCCTCTGACCTCAGTTTTGATCAAAGGGTTATTAAGGTTACCAAAAACAATTTAGAGATTGCCAAGGACTTATTCAAAAGTGTTTTCAAGTCTGACTGAGAACTCTGACATTTATACACAGAAAAAAAAAAATCCTGTGGTCTTACCCGATGTGTTTACAAATTGTGGTGTGTGGGTGGGTGTGTGGGTGGGGTGTGGGTGGGAGTGTGTGACGTGGGTGTGTGGGTGGGGTGTGGGTGGGAGTGTGTGACGTGGGTGTGTGACGTGGGTGTGTGGGTGGGGTGTGGGTGGGAGTGTGTGACGTGGGTGTGTGACGTGGGTGTGTGGGTGGGGTGTGGGTGGGAGTGTGTGACGTGGGTGTGTGGGTGGGGTGTGGGTGGGAGTGTGTGACGTGGGTGTGTGACGTGGGTGTGTGGGTGGGGTGTGGGTGGGAGTGTGTGACGTGGGTGTGTGACGTGGGTGTGTGGGTGGGTGTGGGTGGGGTGTGTGGGTGGGTGTGGGTGGGTGTGGGTGGGTGTGGGTGGGTGTGGGTGGGTGTGGGTGGGTGTGGGTGGGTGTGGGTGGTGTGTGGGTGGAGTGTGGGTGGAGTGTGGGTGGGAGTGTGTGACGTGGGTGTGTGGGTGGGTGTGTGACGTGGGTGTGTGGGTGGAGTGTGGGTGGGTGTGTGGGTGGTGTGTGGGTGGGGTGTGGGTGGGAGTGTGTGACGTGGGTGTGTGGGTGGGTGTGTGACGTGGGTGTGTGGGTGGAGTGTGGGTGGGTGTGGGTGGGTGTGGGTGGGTGTGTGGGTGGGTGTGTGGGTGGTGTGTGGGTGGGTGTGGGTGGGTGTGGGTGGGTGTGGGTGGGTGTGTGGGTGGTGTGTGGGTGGAGTGTGGGTGGGGTGTGGGTGGGTGTGGGTGGGTGTGGGTGGGTGTGGGTGGGGTGTGTGACTCCACCTGGCTGCTAAGCCTGGCTTCCTTGGGTGTTGGACTAAGTAATGGCTTAAGGACATCCATCTGCTTGAGTCTTTGATTCTCAATTTTGCTTTTATTTTGAGTGTGTGCACCCATACCTGTGTGGTGTTGGGGTGGGGATCAGAGGACGGCTGTGTGGGGTCAGTTCTTTCCTTCCACCTTTATGTGGGTCCTGGAGTAAGAACTGGTCACCATGCTTGCACAGCAACCACATAACTGACTGAGCTATCTTACCAGCTCTTGAGTCCCAGTTTTAAAGGGAAGGAGGAAGGCGGTAATAACAGGCCGTTTTCTAGAGGAGACTTGCGACTATGTGCTGAGAGGCAGATGGTACGCAGCAGGGTTTGCTCTGGACTCAGACCCATCCTAGGTATATGATAACTTGTTCGTTTGATTTTAAGGGACATTGATAAAGTGGATGAGTTAATGCAGGACATTGCTGACCAGCAAGAACTTGCAGAAGAGATTTCCACAGCTATCTCCAAACCTGTGGGCTTTGGAGAAGAGTTTGACGAGGTGAGTGGCTCTAGGAAGGTCACCTGAGTCTCTGGTGACAGACTTCAGGCTCAGACACCAACAGGGCACAGTGTGCACATCTCGGGTTCTTGGGTTTGTTTGTTTGTTTAGGTTTTTTTTGATCCAAGGTTTCTCTGTGTAGCCCTGGCTGTCCTAGAACTCATTCTGTAGACCAGGCTGGCCTCTCACTCACAGACATCTGCCTGCCTCTGCCTTCCAGGTGCTAGGGGCTAAAGGCATATGCCGCCACCGCCTGGCCAGATTCTGGACTTTAAAAAAAAAGTTTTTAATGTATTTTATGCTTGGCATACTGGCACATGCATGTAATCCTAGCACTCAGGAGGCAGAGGCCAAAGTGGTCTTCATAGAAAGTTCCAGGGCATTCAGAGTGACAGTGAGACCCTGCCTTTAAAAAAAAAAGAAAGAAACAAAACAGGTGTTTTTAATTTTATGTTTATAGCTATTTTGCCTGCCTGTATATCTGTACACAATTTGCATGCCTTGGAGGCTAAAAGAGGCCCACTTGGTGACCAGGAACTCTCTGTAACTCCAGTCCTAGGGGGTCTGATGCCTTCTGTTGGGGGCACTGCACGCAAAGCGCCCAGACACTTAAAAATCTCACAAACAAGAAAGAAAGAATGAATGGTGCTAGGCTGATGCTTCATCAGGTCAGATCCAGGCTTCTAATCTAACAACTCAGGAGCCTGGGGCAGGAGAACAGCAGGCCTGAACCACAGAGCGAGTGAGTGTAAGGCTGGCTTGGGCAGGTTACAGAACCTCCCTCCAAATGTTCAAAAGGTAGACAGGCTGAGAGCATAGCCCAGTGGTAAAATACTTGCCTCACATATGCATGGTCCTGGGTTCAGCACTGACTTCTCTTGGAAAGGAATGAAAGGAAAGATGCAGTCCGTCCTCCTGAGAAGCTCCTAGACGGGAACCTAGGTGTAGATGCACACCAGTGATCCCCTCAGAAGGCTCAGTGGGCATCGAGGGGGGCATGGCTGCAGAGAGTCTCAGCACACTTCCTTTTGCAGGATGAGCTCATGGCAGAGCTGGAGGAACTCGAACAAGAGGAGCTAGACAAGAATTTGTTGGAGATCAGTGGGCCCGAAACAGTCCCTCTACCAAATGTCCCCTCTGTAGCCCTACCATCCAAACCCGGTGAGTATGCCCAGAGTCGGGACACACCCTGGCGCCATGGGAAGGGGGTGATCTCATGGTCAGTTGACTTTGGTTTGGGGTCTGAGCCAAACAGCATGGTTGTGATTGCCACAATGCCAGTGTTGTATGACTTTCCCTGGTTTTCTCCAGAACAGGATTTCCTGACCTCAGCACCGGTGACATAGCCAGCTAATTCTGGGGGTAGCAGTGGGGCTACGATGCAGCATAACCACTGGCTTCCCACCAGATGCTAGTAGCAGCCACTGCCACACAGAGGTCACAGAGACACAGCTACAGTGACTCCAGGCGTCACTACATGTCCTCTGTGGAGTTGGGAGTGGGAATTAAGACACTCTGTCCTAGTGAGGGAGGTTAAAAGGATTAGAGAGAGGAGGGATGGGGGGAACCGATGTAATTGTTTAATTTTAAAAAATTTGAAAAAGGAAAAAAGAAAAAAGAACCTCTGTTCTAGAATGACTTTTCTTACCACCAAATATAGGAATGTTCTGGGCACCGTGCAATACTCTGGGAACTTGAGTCTTGCCCTAGCTAGGACCCCATGCTGTTTGCTGTCAGGGAGGGAAACAGCTCTAGCTGGTTGTGCTTCTGTAAAACCATCATTTCTTCCCTCTTCCCCTCCCTGAGTGTTCACTCCTCACTGAAAGGCTCCACACAAAGCTCCAGAGTCAAAACTATACCACTCCAGAGTGGAAAGGGCTGTCAGCTGGGGGCTTCCTCTCCCGCTTCTCCCTCCCCCCCCACCCCTGCTGTGGTAAGGAGGAAGCCCCCGGCTCTTCAGTTCATCTGTCAAGGCAGTCTAGCAAAGCCTGCCTCCAGCAGGTCCAAGTGGAGTTGGCTTGGCAAAGACGGCATCCTGTGAGAGGGACGCTCCTGTCTGTCTCCTCAACCCTGGGTGCTTCAGAGCTGAGGGACCCTGGTGTGGCTCCCCCTGCTGAGGGCTGAAGGGAGTTGCTGTGGAAGATGTGCTGGCTTCCTGAATTTGCATAGCAGCTTGTAGGTCTGGCTACAGGACAGGGCTGTGTGTGTGTGTGTGTGTGTGTGTGGATGTTGTGGTGTGTGTGTGTTGTGTGTGTGTGTGTTGTGTGTGTGTGTTGTGTGTGTGTGTTGTGGTGTGTGTGTGGTGTGTGTGTGGTGTGTGTGTGTGTGCGGTGTGTGTGGTGTGGTGTGTGTGTGGTGTGGTGTGTGTGTGGTGTGTCTGTGTGTGTGGTGTGTCTGTGTGTGTGGTGTGTGTGTGGTGTGCGGTGTGCGGGTGGTGTGCGGTGTGTGTGTGGTGTGGTGTGTGTGTGTGTGTGGTGTGTGTGTGTGTGCGGTGTGTATGTGGTGTGCGGTGTGTGTGGTGTGTGTGTGTGGTGTGTGTGTGGTGTGGTGTGTGTGTGGTGTGGTGTGTGTGTGTGTGGTGTGTGTGTGGTGTGCGGTGTGCGGGTGGTGTGCGGTGTGTGTGTGGTGTGGTGTGTGTATGTGTGTGGTATGTGTGTGTTGTGGTATGTGTGTGTTGTGTGTGTGTGTGTGTTGTGTGTGTGTTGTGTGTGTGTGTGCGGTGTGTGTGTGGTGTGCGGTGTGTGTGGTGTGTGTGTGTGGTGTGTGTGTTGTGTGTGTGTGTGTGCGGTGTGTGTGGTGTGCGGTGTGTGTGTGTGGTGTGCGGTGTGTGTGTGTGGTGTGTGTGTGTGGTGTGGTGTGTGTGTGGTGTGTGTGTGGTGTGTGTGTGTGTGTGGTGTGTGTGGTGTGTGTGGTGTGTGTGTGGTGTGGTGTGTGTGTATGTGTGTTGTGTGTGTGTGTTGTGGTATGTGTGTGTTGTGTGTGTGTGGTGTGTGTGTGGTGTGTGTGTGGTGTGTGTGTGTGTGGTGTGGTGTGTGTGTGTGTGGTGTGTGTGTGTGGTATGTGTGTGTGTGTGTTGTGGTATGTGTGTGTTGTGTGTGTGTGTGTGTGTGGTGTGTGTGTGGTGTGTGTGTATGTGTGTTGTGTGTGTGTGTGTTGTGGTATGTGTGTGTTGTGTGTGTGTGTGTGTGTGGTGTGTGTGTGGTGTGTGTGTGGTGTGGTGTGTGTGTGTGTGGTGTGTGTGTGTGGTATGTGTGTGTGTGTGTTGTGGTATGTGTGTGTTGTGTGTGTGTGTTGTGATGTGTGTGTGTGGTGTGTGTGGTGTGTGTGTGTGGTGTGTGTGTGTGGTATGTGTGTGTGTGTGTTGTGGTATGTGTGTGTTGTGTGTGTGTGTTGTGTGTGTGTGGTGTGTGTGTGTGGTGTGTGTATGTGTGGTGTGGTATGTGTGTGTGGTGTGTGTGTGGTGTGTGTGTGTGTGTGTGTGTGTGTGTGTGTGTGTGTGTGTGTACATAGTGGGGCATGACTCCAGTTCCCAGCCAGGCATCAGAAAGCATCTTTTCTGTGTTGACAGCCAAGAAGAAGGAGGAGGAAGACGACGACATGAAGGAGTTGGAGAACTGGGCGGGATCCATGTAACTGTCCCAGCAGAGGCTGGGCCCAGACGGACTCTGGTGGCCTGTGCATCGGGCAGGTGTGTGCGTGCGCAGGGCAGGCAGGACGAGGTGCAGGCTCCTCCATCGCTCAGCTCTCACCCAAAGCAGTAGGCCGCATCCCTGCTCACTCTCACATAGCACGGCCTGTGCCCAGGGGCGGGTGGGGGGAGGGGTGGGCGGGTGGGAGGTGCCTGCTGTTTATAATGTTGAATTTCTGTAAAATAAACTGTATTTGCAAATCCAACACTGAGCTTCTGGACTACGCTAACCCCACTGCTGAGGCCTCTGTGGAGAGGGTCGGCCATTTGCAGTTGAAACAACCTGGAGAATATAGCCCGTGTCCTTTAAATCAGCTGACTTGTCTCACATTTCTCTGTAGGACGTGTACGGTACTGGCAGGAGAGTCATTTTTAAAGCCATAGATAGGCTTTTCCTCGTTCTTAGCTGTAATAACATACCTGGTTTGATTCCTCAAGAGCTGTGTTTCTGTCTGTCACCTGTGTACTGGCCCCATGTGTACCTCCCTGCCCTTGTCACTCCTGCCCCCCAGTCTTTTGGAGTCTGTGACACGGATCTGAAGTGGATGTGCTCTCTTGCGAGCAGATGAGATTGTTAGAATTAAGCTCCAGCTATCCAGTTTTCTAACATAGCTCTAAGGTCCTCATTGCTGTTTGTGATAATTGGTACATAACTCATTGGAAACATGTGCATACATTTATATTCAGATGAAATTATGGTTTGCACTGTCTATTAAATATCTTGATTTAATTTTCATATTGCTGTTGTGTTCAGTCAATCTCTCACCTTCCTTGGGAGCTGACTCCTAGGCCAGCACTAGTCCAGGGTCATCTGGGGAAACACGAAGGGCTATGAAACGGCAGATCTCTTTTCCAGAAATCTCAAGATCCTGGAGGCCTCAGAGCTGTGGCCCCACTTAGCCTGGGACTGTCGAGGTCCACTTTCAGAGAGTTGGTTCTTGTACAGCCCCAGAATCTTCCCTCTTTGTCTGCCAGCACCTAGGGCGATGCCTGTGGGAGCCTCTGTCTGGTGGAAACCACGGTGTCAAGATGCTTCGGACGCTCTTCTTCAGCCAAGTAGATCTTAACACGTTCCTTCTCCTGGATGTCAAGTTCAGGATTGAGAAGCCACCCCCTCTCCCCTAGCTTCTCAAGAGATTAAAACTGGTCTGAGCTCACGAAGGCATATTGTTATTCTCAGTGTGCACAGGTCAAGCTACTCTCCTGTCTTAGTCAGTGTTCTGTTTGCTTGAAGAGACACATGACAGCTTCTTAAACATTTGATTGGGGACTTGCTTACAGTTTCAGAACTTGACCATCATGGTGGGCAGCGTGGCAGGAGGGAGGCATGGTGCTCGAGCAGTAGCTGAGAACTTAACGTCTAATCTACAATTTAGAGGCAGAGACTGGGTCTGGTGTGGCCTTTTGGAACCTCAGGGCCTGCCCCCAATGGAACTTCCTCCAACAAGGCCGCATCTCCTCATCTTTCCCCAGACAGTTCTTCCAGCTAGGGACTAGGCATTCAATGACATGAGCTGATGGGAGGCATTCCCATCCAAACCCCACAGCTCCCCAGGCCTGGAGTTCTGTGTGTGTGAAGCAGCTCATAGCCTGCTCACCTTCCCGGCTGCCACACTCAGTTCAGACTCCATAGCTGAGTTGAAATTTCCTGGTTTGGGAGGAATTGGGTTTGGCTAATGTCACAAGCTCTACTTGCCAGGGTCTCTCTGCCAACAGGATTGTGGTTCCCAAGCATCCTTTAATGTGAGAAAGCCAGAGCAGCCTTTCCTGAGTCTTTCCAGCTGCCTAGGACTTCTCTCCCTAGGTCTGTGTGAGTAGAGCTTCTAGATCCCCCTCAGCTCTGACAGGCACAGAGGCTAGTCCAGGGGCAGTGTCTGGGCTCCCTCCAAGAAAAAGGTGTTTATTTCTACATACATACATACCTTGTGCCTGGGTCGGGGGGCATAGTGCTCACCAGTGTCTAGGTTTTTGTGCTTAGGAAGTTCTCAGGCCTGAAGAGATGTTGCCATTCCAGATATTTTGGGTACAAGCAACAGAAGAAGACAGCCAACACACAGAAATGACACTTATTTTAAGCTTATTCAGGTGGTTTTTTTTTTTTTAAGATTTATTTATTTATTATACACTGTAGCTGTCTTCAGACACACCAGAAGAGGGCATCAGATCATTACAGATGGTTGTGAGCCACCATGTGGTTGCTGGGATTTGAACTCAGGACCTCTGGAAGAGCAGTCAGTGCTCTTCACCACTGAGCCATCACTCCAGCCCAGGACAGGAAGTCTTGATGGAAGTGTTAGGGTTCCGCATCTCAGCTGTGTTCTCAAGAACAAAGCTCTTGCCACTGTGGTAGTGCATAACTAATGACAACAAAGTCAAGGCTAGTCAGTTGTGTGTGGTAGTGAGACTGTCTTAAATACAGTGAAAACAGCCAGGCATGGCACATGCCTTCAATACCAGCACTCAGGAAGTAGAGGGAGGAGGATCTCTTGAGTTTCAGGCCAGCCAGGGCTGCACAGAGAGACCCTGCTTCAAAACAAAACAACTGCTTTGCCTGCCACTCGGCCTAGGCACGTGGGCTTTTCTTTACACTGCTGCCTCTGGTCCGTGAGCTACCCTGGGTCACCCTCTACTCCCAGAGCAAGCAGTGGGGTGGACATCTGGCCTTGCTTTCACTTCTGCCTGTGTTAACAGATCCCATAAGATTACACACAGATTATCTCTGTGTCTCATGGGCCGTGACTGTTACACGGCTCATGCCGGAGTGTGGGAGATGGGATGTATACAAAGGAGTCTTTTAGGATTCCCTGCTAAGGCTGGAGATGGACTTTCTTGTCCCAGAGTGTCTATCATGGTTTGTCTATGCTTGGGCTAGAGAGTGGCACTGTCAGGAGATGTGGCCTTGTTGGAGTAGGTGTGTCACTGTGGGCGTGGACTTTAATACCCTAGTCCTGACTGCCTGGAAGTGAGTCTTCTCTTGGAGGCCGGCAGAGGACGATGTGGAACTCTCAGCTCCTGCTGCACCACAGCTGCCTGGATGTTGCCATGTTCCCACTTTGATGATGATGGACTGAACCTCTGAACCTGTAAGCCAGCCCCAATTAAATATTGACCTTATGAGAGTTGCCTCGGTCATGGTGTCTGTCACAGCAGTAAAACTCTAACTAAGACAGAAGTTGGTACCAGGGACTGGGGTATGGCTGTGATAGGCCTGACCATTCTTTTGTTTGGAAGAATATAGATTTCGGAATTTGGAAAGCCATGAAATGTTTTTAAGTGGGGCTTAATGAGCCGTCCTAGTCAGAATATGGAAGACTTGCTGTGAGTAACTGGGCAGACCAGGCCTAAGAGGTTTCAGAGGAGAAGAATTTCAGTATGTGGTATAGAGACTGTCTTTTGAGGTATTTTGGTGAAAACTGTGTCAGCTTTTTGCCCTTGTCTGAGAGTCTACCTCAAGCTAAAGTAAAGAGGTTTATATTAATTGCATTGACAAAGGAAGTCTCAAAAAAAACCAACAGACTTTGTTTTCTGGTTAAGTCTCATGAAGAACATTTTGAACAAACGTAGCAAACTTAGGAAAAATATAAAATATATGGTTCGAATATTAAAGGGGCTCCAGGTAATGAAATGGGGCTGAATCTTGTGTATTCAATTGAATTAAGGGAGTGGAGATCTTGGGGCAAGATCCCACCCAGCTAAATTTAGGACCAGGCATGGTAATACAAGCCTCTAATCCCAGGAGGCAAAGGCAAGCAGATCTCTGAGTTCAAGGCCAGCCTTGAACAGAACAGGTTCTAGGTGAAGAAAAGTCTAGGCATGGTGGTACTCACATTCAATCCCAGAATTACGGGAGACAGACCCATGCAGATCTGATTTCAAGGTCAGTCTACAGAGCAAGATCCAGGACAGCCAAGCCTAGGCAGTGAAGGAGTTGGAAAACAGAAAGCTGGTGAAAATGTAATAGAACAAGGAGGGTGTGTTCCAGCCCCAGCAAACAGCAGAACTCAGCAGGGATGGAGAAGTGACGATAGCCCTTTGGAGGAGCCCAGAAGATCAGGTGTGGATCCCAGACATTGAAACAAGAAGCTGTAACATTGAAATTGCCTTGGAGACCCCAGGATGTTCTAGATGCCAGAGCCGTGGGCTCTCTGCTGAGGAAAGCTGCTAGCAGGAAGTGGAACCAGCTTAGGAGAAAGAAGTTTGTTTCAGTCAACAAAGATGAAAAAGGAGCTGGAGATCTGAAGGCTGCTTTGACGTCAGCCATGGAGATGCCGAGTCTGGAGTCTGCCCAGCTGCTTTCCTGTCTTGCTTTAGGGATTACAGTAAAGTGATTGGATAGATCTCAGAAGAGACTTTGAACTTTGGACTTTTAACATTGTTAAGACTGCTATGCTATAGACTATGGGAACTTTGGAAGTTGGACTAAATATATTTTGCATTATGCTATGTTTAGGTGTGGCCCCATAGACTCGTACATTTGAATAAGCCTATTGGGGCCAGGGAATGGAATATGATGGTTTGTATTTGCTTGGGCTAGGAAAGGGCACTATTAGGGGTTGTGGTCTTGCTGGAGGGGGTGTGGCCTTGTTGGAGCAGGTGTGTCACTATGGGTGTGGACTTTAATACCCTAGTCCTAGGTACTTGGAAGCCAGTATTCTGCTAGTGGCCTTCAGATGAAGATGTAGAACTCTCAGCTCCTCCTGCACCATGCCTGCCTGGATGCCACCATGATCCCACCTTGATGATAATAGAGGTGTAGGGATCTCAGTTTGAGGCCAGGCTACCCTTGTCTGTAGGGTTCCAGGTCAGCCAGGACTGAGTGAGACACTGCCAAAAACCCCAAAATAGGGTGGAGATCTGAGGATCCACTTTAACAAAGTTCTTGGTAACTCTAGGGGCCTACCCTTAAAGCCAGGAGACATATGTCCCCAGAAAAGCATATGTGGCTGCTCCATTACCTGGTCCCACTCATCACTCAGCTACTGTTACCCAGAATTCTCAGAACGTGAGTTCTAGTAGCCCCTTGGCCTTGGCTTCCACTCCTGGACACAGCCTCTTCTCTCTCCTGTCCCTCTCCAGGGTGTGTGTGTGTGTGTGTGTGTGTGTGTGTGTGTGTGTGTGTGTGTGTGTTGCTGCTGAGATCAGAGCCTAGCACCTTCCTGGCCCACTATAAGCCCAACCTTACAAATGTAGTATTTTGCTTGTCTCTGCCATCCCTCATGAAACTGTAGTTTGACAGGAAGTTGAGGAAGGCGGTTGCTGTCACTTCCCTTCTAGTGTGGTCAAACACACTGGAAAGACCCTCCCCCCTCCAGCCCCAGGAGCACTGGTGGGAAGAAGCACCATCAACCACAGTGAGGGGTAAGGAGAACTTGGGGGAAGTGGGAAGTCAAAGACTCCTGTCAAACCCACCTTGAAGCCTGAGCAGAGTTCTGGTGTTGCCCTGCTTCTGAGCGATGACAGTGCCAATATACCTGCGTCAAATATTTATGCAATGAATTATAGATAAAGAAAACTGAGGCAGCAGGGTGTGTTAAGCCTTGGCCAGCACTAAGACATGGTCGCAGTGCCCTTCTACCCACCCAGGCCTCATTTGGTATGCCTTCTGCATCCACATAACAAAAATGGCTTCCTTCCTTCCTTCCTTCCTTCCTCCCTTCCTTCCTTCCTTCCTGCCAAGTTGCATACTAGCCTTGCTGGTTCTCTTTCCAGAAGTGTCTTCTCTGGCCCAGAGCATCACAGGCAGTCACTGTTTTCAGTTAGAACAGCGGCTCTGAAGGAGCAGTGAGCTCAGAACACTGTAAAGCCATCATTGCATTCAACCCACACAGACCACCTGGGGCTTGTTTTACAGTGGGAGGAGCCCAGGCACAGAAGGGTTAAAGAGATTTGTCTAAGGTCCGAGCATCCAGCAAGTAGGCACAAGAACCAACCTCTCTCCTCACATACTCTTATCTGTCACCATGGTGAGGCAGAGGCGCATTCACAGAAGCACATACCTGTTGCAGAAAGTGCCAGCCCTGATGTGACTAAGTGTTGGGCCCAAAGAGAAGGCTCCCTTTCATTTCTGCTAGCTGCTGAGAGCCAAAAATGTTATCAACCTATGGGTCGAATGACCCTCTCATAGGAGTCCCATATTGGATAATCCTGCATATCAGATAATTACATTACATACCAGCAAAATTACAATTATGAAGTAGCAGTGAAATAATTTTGTGGTTGGGGGTCACCACAACATGAGACATTGTATTAAAGGGGGGCAGCATTAGGAACATTGAGAACTGCTGCTCTAGAGAGCCAGGAAGCAGAGGGGCAGAGTCATGCAGTAATTGGGCTCCAGTGCCCTTCCACAGAGACTGTTAAGATGGGGAGCCTAGGTCGGGGAGCCTCCCACAACCCGAGACCTTTTCTCTTTTCTCCCTGGACACTGATGTCTCCTCCTCTCCCTCTTCACCTTGGATGGCTCTCTGGGGACACTCGGCTTCTTCACAGGAAGAGTGGACAAAGCTACCAAGGTGGTCTGTTTCTCTATTGATGCAAATAAAAAAGAAAAGAAAAGAAAAGCCACTGGAAAGGTATGTGCACTTGTGTGTGTGTGTGTGTGTGTGTGTGTGTGTGTGTGTGTCTGTGTCTGTGTCTGTGTCTGTGTGTCTGTGTGTGTGTACGTGCACACGGTGCATGCTTGCCATGGCTCATGATTCATGTATGGATGTCTAGATGACTTTGAGTGACAATCCCTGCCTTCCGTGTTGCTTGAGAGGAGTCTTTTTGTCGTTTGCTGTTACGTATGCTAGGCTAGCCGGCCCGTATGCTAGGCTAGCTGGCCCGTGAGCTTCTGGGGATTCTCCTGTCTCAATTTCCCATTTCATGCCATGCCTAACTTTCTACCTGGGTTCTGGGGATTCAAATCCAGGTTTTCATGCTCGTGTGGCACACAATTATCTACCAAGCCTGAAGCTTGTGGTGAAAAGCAGCCATGGTTACACTCATAGCCCAAGGGTTGGAATTCAGAAGACCCAGACAGAGGCGTTCTATCTGATCTACATAGTAACGAGCTGGGCTGCAGGCTCCTGCATCTCTTTCAGTCCCAGGCTCTGTGAATTACCACGTGCCTCACTGGGACTCGCTGGGGTTGTTAGTGGGAGCACAGAGCTCTTGAGTGACTGTCCCTATCAGCAGAGTAAGCAGCACACTTGTGACCCAGCCTTGGACAACACACAGAAACACTGGCTTGTAAACTCACCCAAGTGCAGGAGGTAAGGACTTAGAGACCAGCTCTGACAGGGACCTGGCTAGTTTTAAAAGAGCATGGAGGGCAGGAAAACCCACTTTCTCTAGGTTGTAGAGCCCACTGCCTTGCCTATGCTAGGGTTAAATACTCTACCACTGAGCCATACCCCTGGCTTTTTACATAGTGTTTGGTATATTCCAGGTACAAATTAATTCATCTGGACTCTGAACCTGTATTAAAATGTCATTTTTAATATATACATAGTCTATATTTATAAACTCTATATTTGCCACTGTGCTAGATTCTATAGCAATATACACATAGCTGCTTAAAGTTTTTAAAGGCGGACACATAAGAAATGTGTATACTAAAGACTTGAGTGAAGAATTCACCTCTGAACTCTGCTGTCTCCCCTCACCCTGCTGTCTCCCCTCACCCTGTCGTCATCTCCGGCCCACTGGGGGCATTACTTCTTTTCTCCCTGGGAACTTCTGTAGCTGCCTCACTGCTCTTCCTGCTGCCCACCTTGCCTAGCATGCTCAGACTCGGTGGCTTTCACCTGTAATCCCAGCACTTGGAGACAGAAGCCTGAGAAGTGTGTTTCGGGCCAATGAGATCTTCTCTTTTAAGGGAGGGAAAAAAAAAAAAAAAAAAAAAAGCTATCGTTCTCTCTCAAAAACTTCCCTGGTCCGCTTCCAGGCTTCAGGCTGAGTTCGCCTCTCTTTGTGTCTCTGTCTCTCTTCCCTCCTCCTCCTCCTCCTCCTCCTCCTCCTCCTCCTCCTCCTCCTCCTCCTCCACCCACCTCCAACCCCTTTGTTTAGGGTTAAGTTAGACTTAGACTTGGGGCAGATGTACACTGAGCAAATGTGCAAGGAACATTTCCAAACTCTTAGATCCGCATCCCTTTTGGGAGTCGCCAGGACCCCGTGGGATGTGGACAGGAAAGGAACCTGGCTACTCCGAGGAGTATCGGGCGTGAGGGCAGCCGTGCTCCGGGAGGCCAGCAGGTGGCGCCATCTCCCAGGCAGTGAAGTAACACTGGTCCGGCTGGTGTGAGGAGGTGTTGGAAGGAGTGTCACTGAGAGTCTCCTCTCTTTGAACCCCTAGAGGAATCTCATCGTCCTCACACACTCACTGACCTTTGCTTGCTGTCAGAGAGATGACACTATCAGTTGAGGGAAGGATGTGTGTGTTCTCTTCCTGCCAGAGGCAGATGGATATGAAGATTTCAGAGGGACCAGCAGGCCACTGAGACAGTCACAGGACTTACTTTCCCTGGCATATTTTACAGGGAAAGGAAATCTCCTCCTCAGGAGGGGCTGCTGGGATTACCTAGAAAGTTTTGCCTGCTTGGGCTACAGACAGTGTAAGACTGCTTCAAAGAAACAAAACAATCTGGGTGGTGGCCCACACTTTGGCAGGAAGGTGAGAAGTTTGATATCATCCTCAGTTATATACAAAGTTTGAGTCAGCTTGGCCTACACGAGACCCTGTCTCAAGAAACAAAGCAAATCAAACAAAGGAAACAGAAAAGCACAGAAGTCCTGGGATGTAGCTCGATTGGGAAAAGGCTTGCATCAAAGCCATCAATGCATCAAATTCAGTTCCGACGGGTAGTACATGAAGCTGGGCATGGTGGGACACTTTTATAAACCCAGCCCTTGGAAGGTAGAGGCAAGAAGATTAGGAGTTCAAGGCCAACTTCAGAAACATGGCAAGTTTGAGTTCCAGGTCTGGGATACAGGACACCTTGTCTCAAGATACAACACAAGAAAAACCAAACCTCAACAAGACTCTCGAGACAGTGAGTCCTAACTAGAAGTGGGTGCTGCAGAGTGTCTTAGGGTTTTACCGCCGTGAACAGACACCATGATCAAGGCAAGAATTATAAGGACAACATTTAATTGGGGCTGGCTCACAGGTTCAGAGGTTCAGTCCATTAACATCAAGGCAGGAACATGGCAGCATCCAGGCGGGCATGGTACAGGAGGAGCTAAGAGTTCTACATCTTCATCTGAAGGCTGCTAGGAGAAGACTGACTTCCAGGCAGCTAGGATGAGGGTCTTAAGGCTCAAGCCCACAGTGACACACCTCCTAACAGTGCCTCTCCCTGGGCCCAGCATAGACTAACCATCACACAGAGTAAGAGCTCTATGTAGCTGCGAGTACTGAACAACTGTGGTACTTAACCTCCCTAGTCCAGCCCACCGCCATCTTTGCCAGCCATGACCTCCTGCTATCTGCCTACCGCCTCCCTGCACATCAGCCTCCAAAGGGCAGTTAGGGAAGCGTTTTAGCATCCAGCAGGTCTTGTCACTTTTCCACCTGACTCTTGTCCTTACAAGCTAAGACGGAGCTGAGGAGACGGCTCCGTCCATAAAGTGCTTGCCATACATGCCTGAAGGTCTGAATTTGTCCCCAGTGTCCAATCAAAAGCATCTGAGATAGGAGGAACTCCACGCTCACTCAGCACTAGATTCCAGAGAGAGACCCTACATCAAAAATGGCTGTGGAAGGCTCCTCAGGAATAACACTCGGAGCTGACGTCTAACCTCCACATGCATGTGTACACTGGAACATGGACACACAGACGTGCGTGCAGACACACACATACCCCAGTTGGGACTAGGCCTTTCAGCTTGGCTCTGGCTCCTCCCGCTCTGTATTTGGCTAACTCTCCGCTCGTACGTCCTGGCCTGGCGGCTCAGCACTGCACTGTGGAAACCTCACACTTCCCTTTTCAATGCCTGTCTCTCCTACTGGACCATAAATTCACGGGGAGCAACAGCCATGATATTGTTATGCTTGGCATTTCTACGAGCACTTTGTACTGCTGAACTGAACTAACTAAAACTGACAGCTGGCCGGTGACAGTAGGTTTTGGTAACAGGATCATTTAGGTAAATGGTATCTTCGTGATGTAAAACCCTGTACATGTTCAGCCTGCCACGGGGTTAAGGGAGGGGCAAGGAACCTCAGCTCTGACTCTGGATCCCATACAGTGACTCTGAGAACTGTGAAAGGGGACGTCATTGTCACAAAGACGTTTGACCTTAGCCCCTGCCCCTGGCTTGTGTTAATGATCGGTTTATGTTCCTGTAAGGCAGATTGTCATTTCAGCTATCACGTTGGTTGTAAATCCATTTGTCTTTCCTGTTCCCTCCCTCTCCACCCATGCCTGTGCGCGGATCATCCTTTGTCACCCTGGCCTTTGAGGACAGTGGCCAGGCTGAGTCATGTAGAGGATTTGGTGTCCTGTGGAGAGCCCAGTGCCGGGCTCAGTCCCATCTGTCAGACAGTCTGCTGTCACACTGTGATTGTCCCGGACGACCCTTTTCCGGCCTCTACACTCCCTCTAACAGCAGGCAGCATGTGCTAGGTATACCTGGGTGCCCAGTATGATATGGAGGGCTTTCTCACGTGACCCTCAGGGGCCATCATGGTGCCCATCACTGTTCAGATGAGAAAAGTCTCTGAGGAACGACCAGACTTAACAATGTGCGGTGCCAACTTCCCACTCACCCGCCCTGAGTGTACTGGGGCCCAGGGCTACAGGCCAGCTCTTAGGACTAGGAGAAGCAGAACCAGTACCTGAGCCGATGCTCTGGCCTGGTGTGTCTTACAACTCGGGAGCAGCCCTGTCTCTCCTGGAGGCAGGATGGCTGTGCAGGTCAGACACAGGCAGGCAGGAGCTGCGGTCTCAGCAGGAGGATGGTTTCCCAGCCTTACTTTCCAGCCTAGTGTGCGTGTGGGGGGGGTGTCAGCACCCACATATCTGGGTGGGGTGGGTATGTGAGGAGAAGGTGGCTCTGATCCTGGGCCCGTTGGAGAGTGAAACAGACAGAGTCCTATGGGGACTCTTTCCTGTCCTGCTCCAGTGAATTCCAGAACAGATTCCTGGTGGTGCATGTGCCGGGCTGTTCTGAGCTGCGTAGACCACCCCACACAGCTCGTCTGAGGAAGTGACTAGGTAAGGTCAGCTGGTTCAGGTCCTCCCCAGGCTGAGGCTTCAGGGTACCTTGCAAAGGCAATTTCCAGCTGGCTGGAGACCATCAGGTCCCTTTCTGTGTAGACAAGTGGAAACAGGCAAGTGGGTCTGTTTCCCCAGGCTGCCCGAACATCACCAGACACTGGCTTGCTGCAGTCGTGAGGAGACACACTGCCTCATACTTCAAACTGTCTTTAAATGATAGAGAGGTATTCCTCCCTGCTTCAAGAGGCCCTTCGTTGTCTGAAGTTGAGGTGGTGGGGAGTCCCTCCTAGGGACTCTGGGCAGCCCTTGGTCCTCTCTGGCCCCATGACATCTTTGGCATGTCCTCACATCAGAGCCACCACTATCTTCTCTCATCTTCATGAAGACACTTGTCATTGGCATCAGAGTGACATGCTGAATGATGTCACCTTACAACCTGACTCAAGCCCATCTATGAAGAGCCTTTATTCAGGAATGCCACATTCACAGGGTCTGGTGGGGACATATGCTCTGAGGGATCACCTACCCAAGGCTGTACTGAAGTGAGTCCAGAGGACATTTCAAGGACGGCACTGGCGGCAGTGACACCCCCTCTGTTGACACTTGAGGACGTAGGTCAGGCTGGGCCCTGGTAAGGAAGGCTTTTGTCCCATGCATCAGTCCTGGGCCCAGGGGCCCTCTCTGGCAAAGCACTCTCCCCAAACATATTTTACTCATAAACAGGCCAATTAAGAAGGCAAATGTTTTCAAACAGGAGGATTTATTGGCACAGAGTGTGCCATCCCTCCAGCACAAGGAGTGGGCGTGCATGTGGAGCCATCTGGAGGGGCTATTTGTCATTTTTATTTAGTTACGAGGTTTTGGATTGTTACTGGCAGGGTTTCATGAGGACTGAGCAGGGATCCCTAGAGGTGGGACCACAGGCCGTGTACACATGTGTGTGTCAGTCTGTCAGACATGCAAACCTAATGTCTATGTGCACATGTGTGTGTCTGTCTGTCAAACATGCCAACCTAGTGTCTGAGTCCATGTGTGTGTGCTTGTGGGACTACTTATGCTTGCACACCCCTGTGTTTCTGTCTTCTCTGAGTGTGCACATATATACCTCTGTGTATGAAAGAGCTTGTGTGCACGGGACCATAAGTTGGCCTAAATATATATATGTGCATGCCAGGGCATAAGTATACAGGGACATATGTGGACTTGTATATATGCCTAGTACATGTACACACATGTCTACACTTCTCTGTGTGGATTCACCCATGGCCTAGAGGGTGCTTGCATGTCACAGCCCCCAACACACACACACACACACACACACACACACACACACACACACACACACACACTTCACACTTTAACTTCTTGGCAGCAGTGAACAACTCTGTGCTCCCTCCCTGGCCACCTCCCCTGTCACTGTCCTCTCATCTCTCTTCTCTGTGTGTCCTTCTCTTAGTTGGAATGAGAGTGGCCCCCATAGGTTGATATATTTGAATACTTGGTCACCAGTTAGTAGAACTGTTTGAGAAGGCTTAGGGGGTGTGGCCTCGTTGGAGGAGGTGTATCACTGGGGCAGCTATGGCATTTCCAGTTAGCTCTCTCTGTCTTCTTTTTTCTTTCTTTCTTTCTTTTTTTTTTTTTTTTTCGGAGTTGGGGACCGAACCCAGGGCCTTGCACTTGCTAGGCAAGCGCTCTACCACTGAGCTAAATCCCCAACCCCTAGCTCTCTCTGTCTTGTGATTGTGAACCCTCAGCTCCATCCTGCTCCAACGCTATGCCTCCTGCTGCCACGACCCCCACCCCATGATCATCTGACTCTAGCCCTCTGCAACCGTGAGCCCCAAATCAAACACTTTCTTTCGGAAGTTGCCTTGGTCATGGCATTTGGTCACAGCAATTCTAAAGTAACCAAGACATCTTGTCTTTGTTTAGACCAGGAGTCCCCAGGAGCAGGTCTCAGGAATGACAGCCTGTGTTGGATCCCATGTTGGCCTTGTATTGCTCTTACAAGGACTTGTCTTGGCGAAGAGCTCTACTGTCCTGTTTTGATTGGAACAAGTAATTGGGTCTCTCTGAGTTTCCCAGAAGCTGACAGAGGTATAGCTGTAGAAATCCTGGCAAGCACCATGACCTCTGACCCGAAGCCTCTGCCTACAGGGATGACGAGGACAGGTGCAGAATGCGGATCCTGTCCAAGCGGTGACCAGCCAGAGACAGCTATTCTGGGGTTTCCCAGCTCATGTTTCCCAAGACAAGCTAGAGAGCTCAAATAATGTTTTTCTTTTCTCTTTCTTTGTTCTCTCATACAACACATCCCCACCCTCCCCTCCCGCCTCTCCTGCCTGTCCCCCCACTTCCTTTCCAGATCCACTGTTCCTCCGTTTCCTTTCAGAAAAGGAGCTCACAGATTTTGTACAGGCCAAATTGAGTTGTGCGTAGGGAGGGGCCTAAGGCTGCCCACCTGCCACCACCTACGCCCACTGTCCTGGCACATTGTCAGCCCTGTGACTTTAGGAGCCATTGCCAGACTGGTCTTACAGCCAGACCACCTGTGGGTCCCACTGCCCCTGGAGACTGGACGTGGAACGCCATCTTTCTCTCCCTCTGCGCCATCTCGCCAGCCACTCAGTCCTGTTACCTCTGCTCTTGCGGTGTTTCTCTCTGGGACCCAGTGACAGCCTACTCTTGCCTCCCCTGGCTTCTGGCTTGTGGCAAGGTCTTTAAAACTCTTTGGGACTGTCCTCTGTCACCTCCAACCTCATCCTCACCTATTCCCATTGGCATTGAAAGGTTCGGCCATTGCAAGCTACGCATTTCTATTGTCTCTGGACTGTGCATATGCTGTTCTCTTTCCAGGTTCCTCCATTTCCCATCATTCCCATTCATTCTTCGAAGCCCCATGGGAAGCCCCTCCAACCCAGAAAGGGGTGGAAACGGCTTTTAGGATTTTTTAAGATTGCGCCTGCCACAGAGATGCTGTTCAATCAGCCTGCATACTTTCTCCTTGAGCCAATGGCTTCTTCAGTTACTGTGGAGGGAGAACCTCAGGCACTCGCTTGTCTAGAGACTGGACAGTTTGATGCATTCGGGAGCCACCTCACAGCCCTCCCTAGCCTTGGCCCCATCCATGATATCACCTGCAAACTCCACCAGCCTGTTTCTCATCAAATAGGCATTTTGGTGCCTTTTCTATGACTTGTGTTAGTCATGGCAAATTCTGATTTTTACTGCCCCATTTTAGAATGTGACGTTCCGGGCTGTAAAGACATAATCAGCTCTCATAAGAGATGGCTTCTCCGGCACTCAGGTGGTGGGAGGTTGGGTGGCGGCAGCATGATTGGAACTCTTAAGTATCTAAAGTGACTGTTGCAAGTCCCTGGAGCCACAATTCAATCAGCCTTTCCCAACACGAAATTCAACGGAGAGCGTTAAAAAAAGATGGCAGGGGATGGAAATGAGAGGAGGAAACTGCTCAGGATGGAATTGAGTTCTGACGTCACTTGATGGGAGTGTTGAAATGAGCAGCCTCCTCGACCCCTCCCCATGCATCTTCTCCTGCTCTGCTGAATGGAACCTGGGTTGCTTCCTGCTCTTCTGGAAGAACCACTCAAAGTGGTTTTTTCTTTCCTTCTCTCTCCTTCCTTTCCCCATGTTTCCTGAGTACCCACTGTCTTCGAGGTACCACTTTAGGGGCTGGGGTATAACATTGAACAGTCAGCTGTGGTCCTGATTCTTTGTTTTAGGAGTGTGGGGGAGACAGGATCTCACTCTGAGGTCCTGGCTGGCCTCGAACTTACTTTGTAAACCACTTTGTCCTTGAACTCCCAGAGACTTGCCTGCCTCTGCCCCTGCAAGTGCTAGGGTTACAGATGTGTGCCTGTTCTTTTTCAGGTTCAAGCCTCCCTCCCCCACCCCCTCCATACTTACCAGCAGTATGAAGTGCCACGATGCCTCAGAAATGGCGACTGTGGCCAGGCGCATGCACCATATATCCCAATTCTAAAGAGCATAGTTAAATTGTGGCAAGGAATAGCCTGCAAAGCTAACAAAAGACAGAGACACACTCTGTTCCCAGCCACTCTCCTGGCTGCATGACCTTTCCCGGCTCCATCAGCATAAAACAGCGAGAGACCATGAGGGTCATTGAATCATAGCTCGTTGGTCTGGGAGGGAAGCATTTACTACCCATCCTTTACGGGGGGGGGGGCGGGGGGGGAGGGCGGACTTCAGAGGGAACACTTACAGAGATAGGGATGTCTAGAAGGGCCGGGGCCTCGAACCATGTGAAGGATTCTTAGGCAGTTGCCTGGCCTCTGACCTGTGTTCCTGGTCCGGAAGCCATGAGTGGGCAGCAGGGAGGCGTTGTCAGACCCTGGAGGAGATTGGTGGGGGCCGCGTGCGGGGACAAGGCATGAGGGGGCACCAGGAAGGCTGTGGGAACTTAGCAGTGAGTCTCCAGCACAAATTAGGTCTCATTACCTTTTTGTGTGTATGCGTTGCGGGAGTGTGTTTGCGTGTGTCCGTGTGGGTGCTCTTATGCATTTGAAGGACAATGTTAGGTGTCTTCCTCAGGAGCGATCTCAGCACCTGGGAGGCAGCCTCTGCACCCTGTTGAGTACCAGGCCAGAGTGGCTGAATTAAGGTGGAGAGGACAGACTTGGACAGCAGGGGGCAGACCTGAGCAAGGTGCCAGAGGCACGTGGGGGAGGGGGAGGAAGGGGTGGGGATGGGGGAGCACTGATTCACAGACCGCTGGGTTGCTGGAGGCAGCAAAAGGCAGGAATAGCTATGGTTGATGTCAGGCCCAGCGAGAGGCAAGGCATTAGGGAACAATCTAGAAGCTGCAGACTCAGTGGTCTGGGGAAAGACTGGGCTGCAGAAATAGCACGGGCAGTCTGGCAAGGAGCCGCCATGGCTGTTTTGAGCGGACAGAAGCCTTGGAAGAGAGGAGCAAGGGGGACACTGAAGCTGTAAGTGACAGAAGTTCTGGGAGAATGGGACTCCAGCGTAGGCCCTCTGACAAGTTCATTGTCACATGATTAAAATTATCCATATTTGAAAAGAATTTAGAGTTGGAGACATGGCACTGTGGATCCGTGCACCAACACGGGGATCTGAGTTCTCTCTGCAGACAGGCAGCAGGAGAAAATGACACCACAAGTTGCTTTCTCCACCGAATGCTGTGACAGTTGCACATAATAATAATAATAATAATAATAATAATAATAATAATAATAATAATAATAATAATATATTTTTAAGAATAGAATTAAACTTTTAAAATTTGGGTTCAGAAACATGTTTTAGGAAAAAGCATAGACAAGAATGTAACAGTGGAGTGGGCACTGCCCTTCCCAATACTTGTACCTTACAAAGTCTCCTGTTCCTTGCAGTTCCCATTTTCCAGAGAGGGTTGTAGCATTGGCTTTAAAGTGGGCTCTGATGGCTGGCTGGGGGTGATAAACTGTCTCCCCCCTTACCCTGGCCACAGAGGATTTGGTACAGAATCCACTCATCCTGAGCAGAGAATGAAGTCTGTCTTCCTTTCATGTGTCTGAGTGCTCTGCTGCATGTACACCTGCCCGCCAGAAGAGGGCATCAGATCTAATTACAGATGGCTGTGAGCCACCATGTGCTTGCTGGGATTTGAACTCAGGACCTCTGAAAGAGCAGACAGTGCTCTTAACTGCTGAGCCATCTCTCCAGCCCAAAACATGCTTCTTTCCCTTAGAGAACATACAAGCTAGTGAAAATTGTTATTTGTGAAGCCACTACCGTCAGCCATTAACCCAGAGAAAAGATGTGTAAGGAAGATGCTAGCTCGAGGGGCCAACGCTGTGCTCCCTCTCATCCCAAAGCTGCCCGGAATCCTCCCTTAGATCTTTCCTCTGGCTCCCACAGCCTACCTGGGAGCCCGAGATGCTAGCTCAGGGCGGATAGCCAAATCCACCCCTAAACGAGGGGCTGAGCTCTGCACTGAAGAATCATGCCCTTCATTTCGTCCTGCATTTTACACCACCGTGTAAAATTTTCCATTAATTCCTCAGAATAAAATGTAGTGGCTGTTAATTTTTGACGCCTGGGAAGTAGCCAGCTGAATGCCTTTTTTATGCCCGAAACTATTTTCCACTATTAGGGAAGTATAATAAAAAGTTGTCTTTCCTTGATTTTATTTTTTAATTAAGTGGGAAGTTCTGGGCAGCCGTGCTGCAGGAGCTGTGGCCTGAGGAAGGAGCAGAGAAAGGACTAAAGCCGCTTCCCCTTCCCAACGGCATTTCCACAGCCAGACCCCAACCCTCAGAAGCAGGCAGCATCGCTTTATGGCCCAAACCATAAAGAACCCTGAATCTTCTTATTTTCCAAGCCTGTGAGAGGCAGTGTGGGCTCTGACTTCAAGCAGATCTGTAGGCATACATTTTTTTGCAACCTATTTTTAATAAGGGTTCAACCTCTCCTCTAGCCCACCACCCAGCAGAGGCAGTGGAGGAGAAAAGCTATTAGGAGATGGGGGAGTGGACTTCTGTAGCAACAGTTCTTTGGGGGCGAGCTTGATCTTCTTTGGTAGCAGTTTAGTTCCATAGCAAACACCAAATCAGCAGCTTCAGTCCAGTCCTCTAGGCGGGCAGACACCAGGCAGCTGTAGTTCAATCCTGAGGAAACCGCCAGGCTCACCAACCAGCCTAAGGGGAGGGCACAGAAATGGCAAGGTACCAAAAGAACCTCTCAATGGTGGCCTTACCACAAGTTGAGCTCAACGACACTACGTCAGATGAACCAATACCTGTGTACGGTTAGCAAGGAATAGTGAGGTGGAGCAAACCAAGGCTCAGTGCTTGTCTGCCACCATCTGTGGGGTCATAGTTACACGCCCTCATCACGTGTCCTTCCATGTGTTTGCTGTAGCGAGACAACCTTTCCCTTGTGTCTGCTTCAGGAAAACATTCTTTCTGCTTTAGCAAGGCATCCTTCCACCTGTGTGCCCCAGCAAAACATCATTTGACATAACTAATGTTCCAGAGAACTAGAAGTTTCCACTTCACAGACCTGGGCTGAAATATTAGTGTCTCAACTCTTTAAATTTATTGGTATGAGAATGAGCGAGCGCGTGCTCATGGAGGTCAGAGGTCACCCACGGGTGTCCTTTCTCAGGACACCATTTGTAACGGCCAACCAACTTTGCTGGGCAGTGGTGGTGCACGCCTTTAATCCCAGCACATGGGAGGCAGAGGCAGGCAGATCTCTATAAGTTTGAGGCCAATGTGGTCTACAGAGCTAGTTCTAGACCAGAGAGGGCTACTCAGAAAGACCCTGTCCCAGAAAACAAAACGAAGTCCATTTTGTGCTATTCATACATCCTGGTACCCAATCGATATTTGTCTCCAACCGAAGTCCCTGGAGATAAGCTCCCAGCAACTTTGGCCCCATGATCCCTACCCAAGAATGTAGAGCTGTGCTTGTTGATACGACTGACTGCGTTTGGCTTCTGTAATCTGCTTATGCAGTCATTCAAGGAGTATTCTGAGGTCACCCTGACCCTGTAATCTTGGCAGAGCAGAGCAGTTCTTGGGGGCTTTGCCTTCCGGAATCTGCTTCTGCATGGTGAGTCTCTGATTTGGGCTAGGGACTGTGGCCTTACTAGCAGTTTTAATAAATTTGACTAATTATAATCTGAATTGAGTCTGGTTATCTCTTCACGGTGGTCTCAAACTCGATAATACTCTATTCACCTTGTTTTCTGAGACTGGGTCTCTTGCTGGCCCACAACTTATTGATTAATTTGGTCAGGCTGACTGGCCACAGAGCCCCAGGGATCTATTCCTTTTGGCAGTCCAAGAACTGGGATTAGAAGTTCATTCCAGAGTGATGGCTCTGCAGCTAGCACTGGCTGCCTGCTCTTCCCCAGGACCCTGTTTAGTTCCCAAGAGCCACACCAAACAGTTCACAGCTGTTACTCCAGATCCAAGGGATCCAACACCCTCTCTGGTTTCTCTGGGTACCCCACCCCAGCATTCACTCACACTGACACACACACACACACACACACACACACACACACACACACACACACACAACATCAATCTTTAAAAAATGCCGGGTTGGGGATTTAGCTCAGTGGTAGAGCGCTTGCCTAGGAAGCACAAGGCCCTGGGTTCGGTCCCCAGCTCCGAAAAAAAGAACCAAAAAAAAATACCATAGGTTTGCTGGGTGTGATGAGTTCTACAACAGCTTAGGCTATGTAGAGAGGCCCTGTCTTAAAAACAAACAAACAAACAAGCAAACAAACAACACCCCTCCAAAAAAAACCCAAAAAACAATAAAACAAAAACTATAGAAAGCTGGAGAGATGGCTCAGTGGTTAAGATCACTGGCTGCTCTTCCAGAGGACCTGGGTTCAATTCCCAACAACCATACAGTGGTTCACAGACATCTGCTGCTCCAGTCCCAGGGGATCCAATGCTCTCTTCTGGCCTCCTCAGGCCCTGTACACAGTTGGTACACAGATATATATATGCAGACAAAACACCCAAACACATGAAATAAAAATAAAGGTTAAAATTTGTCAAAATAAAATAGCATAATAATAAATCTAAAACAAGCAAGAAAGCAAGCACCAGGTGAATGCCACCTTTTACAGTGAGTTCTGGGCTTGTGTCATTGCCAGGCACGGATGATAGCGCTCACCATTTTCAAGCACTTGGGAGGCAGAGACAGGCAGATCTATGAGTTTGAAGCCAACTTGGTCTACAGAGCAAGTTCCAGGATAGCCAGGGCTACACAGAGAAACCCAGCCTAAAAACCAAGAAACCAAAACGAACAAGCAAGCATTTTACCAACCAAACCGTATCCCCAGCTCCAGAGCCTCAAATCTTTGAACAAGTTTCTTCTGCTCCCTGGCTCTCCCAGGGTTGTTGATCGATTGATTGAATCATCGAAGGATTGAAGGAGAATGGCGTCAGGTGCCTGGCCCCCAGTAGCCACCAGGAGCAATGAAGATGAAGTTTAGTTTAAAGGAGGTGACATGCTTTTCCAGATTGCCCGCTGGTGGCACTGGTTTCTAGGGTGACAAGCTGACTGATGGGAAGGCTGGTGTGGCTCACCTGCCTGTGGTTCACTCCTGGGTGGGGGTGGACAGAAGGGCAGAGACTGATGCTGGTCAATCACAGCGCCTGGTGACCCAACCAATTCCAGTTTGGGGTTGCTGTGAAGGGGATGCTGATGAGGTTATTAACAACTGTGGACATTCTTGCTGCCTGGGAGATCAGCCTTTTCTCCTGTTGAGTCTGACTCATATGCAGAAGGAGGAGGGAGAGCAGGGAACTCTGTCAGTCTGTCTGTGTGTCCTCTCGTCTTGATGCATTTCCGTGCAGTGAACTGGTCCTGTCCACTTGCCCTTGAGTCATGGCATCCAGGTGGAGATCTTATTGGCCTGGGGTCATTTTAATGTATTTGCCCACAGAGCAAGAAGGTCCACCTGGAGGCAATTCTCAGCGCTGAGGCTTCTGCCTCCCCCGCCCCCACCCCTGCTTCAGTCTCTCTCTCTCTCTCTCTCTCTCTCTCTCTCTCTCTCTCTCTCTCTCTCTCTCTCTCTCTCTCTCTCAGGTTTCTCTCTCAGTGTAACTTTGTCCTGGAACTAGCTCCATAGACCACACAATAGCCTTAAACTCACAGAGATCCATCTGCCTCTGCCTCTGCCTCTGCCTCTGCCTCTGCCTCTGCCTCTGCCTCTGCCTCTGCCTCTGCCTCTGCCTCTGCCTCTGCCTCTGCCTCTGCCTCTGCCTCTGCCTCTGCCTCTGCCTCTGCCTCTGCCTCTGCCTCTGCCTCTGCCTCTGCCTCTGCCTCTGCCTCTGCCTCTGCCTCTGCCTCTGCCTCTGCCTCTGCCTCTGCCTCTGCCTCTGCCTCTGCCTCTGCCTCTGCCTCGTCTGCCTCTGCCTCTCTGCCCCTGCCCCTGTCCCTGCCTCTGCCCCTGCCCCTGCCTCTGCCTCTGCCTCTGCCTTTGCCTCTGCAGCTCTGGGATTAAGGGCATGTGCCACCGTCCCCCAGCTGGAGGCCCTGTTCCAATGGAAGTCCTTTGGATTACAACAGAAGCCTTGTTTCAGGTCTGCCTGTCAGACATGCTGCTCCTCCAGGATGCTGCATCCGCCTGTGACCTTTTAGCTCAGGCTGTTCTCATGACTCCTTTATCTTTGCCTTTCAGGTCTCATTTTAGGATTGCCCCTTCGAGAAAGGCTTTGCTCCTCCCTGTCTTCCCAGGCTCAGACCCCATCCTCTGTCCCCTGTCCTCTCTCACAGCCCTCACCAATGTAGCTGCTTCCCTGTGAGACAGTAAACCTGGAGAGCAGAAACTTGGGGGCCCTTCCTGACCTGTGACCTCAGTGTCGGTTACTGGGGGCCCTCCCTGACCTGTGACCTCAGTGTCCGTCACTGGGGCCTCCCTGACCTGTGACCTCAGTGTCCGTCACTGGGCAGATCTCGGAGAGCAACTTAAATGATAAGTAAATCAACCTATGGTGGTGGGCATGGAGCTGTGGGCTGACTTGGCCCACACAGTTGCTCACACCTGAGGTCCACAGATCTCATGCATCAGGAATTCAGCCCAGGTGGGAATGGCTGGCGTCTGTAGCTTTACTCCATTTTCTCTTTCCCTCTCTCCCTCCATCCCGATTTCTTTATAGCCCCAGCTGGCCTCAAACTTATTATGTAGTAAAATCTGGCTTAGAACACCTAATCCTTCTGCTTCAAATTCCCAAGGGCCAGGATCAGTGATTCAACAGAGTCTGATGGAGCATTTATAGCATTTGTGGGTCTAGGCCTGGTGCTGGGCGTTAAGAACACTCATGGGGGCTCCCAAGTAGAGAAGCCATTGAACCCGGCACAAACTAGGTACAATAAAAGTGGGCTTTATCCATGAGGCTATGCCCCTACCCCCACTCAGCCCTGTCTCCTTCAGTTTATGGAGATGGGCAGTTCCTGAGTGTGCTTCTTCCTATTGCCCCAGAGTTGGCATTAGGACCTAGAGCAAGGGGATAAAAGAGTATTGAATCCCTTCTCAAACAGTTACCAAGCTGGGCCTGGCAGTGCAGGACTGTCATCCCACCACTCAGGAGGCTGAGGCAGGAGGATGGTGAGTTAAATTTAAGGGCAGCATGAATAACTTAGCAAGATCCTGCCTTAAAACAAACAAGTAATTATCAACAGATCTAGGGGTGCGGCACAGTGTTCAAATACGCAAAAAAACCTTGGGTTCCATCCCCGGCACCTTCTCCCCAAAACGGGAAAGAAAAATAGTCACAAAAACGGGACAGCAGGATACTTCAGGACTTAAAGTCATCTGACCAGATCTGCAGCCCCACCTCTAACTAGTGAGTCTTACAGCTATTGAGTCTTACTGTTGCCAAAGTTTACCAAGTCTGCCATGGACAAATAAACACCATTGTTTCATTACTGACAAGAAAAAGAAGTTCCTGATTAAATGTATGGTGTGCCAGAGTCAATGAGATGGCTCAGTGGGCAAAGTAAAGGCACTTGCTGTCAACCTGAGGGTGTGAGTTTGATCCCTGGGTCCCATACAGAAGGAGTGAGGGAACTCTCCAGGTTATCTTCTTTTTTTTTTTCTCCTTTTCTTTTTTTCGGAGCTGGGGACCGAAACCAGGGCCTTGCAAGCCCTCTACCACTGAGCTAAATCCCCAACCCCTCCAGGTTATCTTCTGATCTCCATATACCGATTCTGGTATTCAACTGCCCAATAAACAAATGACATAATTTAAAAAAAAATACGGCATAACACTTACTATAAGAAGCCAATTTCAGAGTATAAAAAACTATGCTTCATAGACTCAGTAAGCTATGGAATATCCCCATTTTTCAGATGAGAACATCGAGGTGGTAAGAGTTAATGTTTTGCCCCAAATCACACAGCTATGAACCAGATTTCAAAATTGGGCCATCAGACTGCGAAGCCTGGTTCTGAACTGGCTGTTGAACTTGGAGATTGCGTGTCGTTGGACAGGCTGGACTTTGGACTGTGGAGTGGAGTTTTGGGGTGACAGGCACCTGGGATCGGCAGTCATATGTTTGTCCCTCTGAACCCATCAGAGCTGGTGGGGACTAGAATGGTGAAGAACACCTCAGGAGGACTTGGGGTGGATGTACTAACTAGGGGACTTAGCACAGGCCAGGGGACAGAAAGGGTCCTGATTGTGACAGAGGGAAAACACCAGGAAACCTAGAGGGATGTGGACAGACAAACAAGGGGGCAGGCTACCTGGGAAACATGGTCACCCCATCTCCAAGTTCTCTGGGTGGCAGAGACTGGGTACCAGGTGACTGACTGGCCAGATGCCTTATGCCTGTCCCTGCCAACCCATACTGGAGGATCCTCCTGTAGTCTGGAGGTCTCCCACCAACCCCACCCAACTGCAGCTGCTCCTGCCTGCGGAAGTCAACAGAGATGCTGGCATGTGATCCATGCTCCGCCCGCAGTTTCTCTTCGCTTAATTGTTTCCCAGTGGGCTTCATCCAAGGTAAGCATTGGACACTTACTCAAATGTGTGATCTGGGAGCACTTGTTGGCTAGGGGATTGGTGGGATAGTCCCCGGGAAGGGCATGGTGTCACTATGCCCAGTTTCCGATCTAATTTAAATCCACCGAGAGAAAAGAAACGGCAAAGAGACCTCGTAGGTGGATAACGAATGATTGGTAAAAGATTCGTGTTTCCCTCTAGTTTCTTCCCAGCCCACAAAAACACCGGATCTTCAGATGTTCTGTCAAGAGCTACTTAGTGATACCTTCATACACTTGATGGCCTGGGTGACAGCTGGGCCCCACAGAGCCTTCTGGTACAGTTCTGGTTTTCCCTGTCCTCAGCCCTGGCTGTTTGGGAAACAAGGCTATATGAACTCCATTTGCTGACCCCCCTGCCCTTCCAGGGGCCCCAGCTGTGTTGGAAGAAACTCCCTTTATTTTTCTAGAATGCCAATACACAACTCAGAATGTCTCTGCTATTATTTTTATTGATCTCTCGGTGTTTCTTTATGGCCAGAAATAAGGAATCCAATTTGATTAGGGGCCAATTTGGCCTCCAAGGCAAGAAGCGTCTATACAATGGCTGAGAATCAAGCAGACGCCAATTTGGTTAGAGTTGACCAGGCACAGCTGGAGTAGTGCCACAACCCACCCTTGCCTTTCCGACACCTCGTCCAGCTGTCAACTGCCTCTGTCCTTCAGTTGAGATGGAGTGGGGGTGGGGTTAATAAAAATTTACGAAGTTCTGCCACAGCTGGGGTCAATTTACCTGCGGGTGTCTGGGACCTCCATCCTCTCAGGAGGTGGGAGGAGATGTCATGTGCTAATTTCGTAGTCAAACCAACTCGAGTTCAAGTTCTATTTCATGTCACAGAGCCCTCAGGAAGCATCATTGACCTCCCTGAGCCTTCATTCCCTTAGCTGTAAAATACGTGTATTCATTGGAAACCCTTGGGACTGCAGGGATCACCTCAGTTCATAGAATGCTACTCTAGCTCATTAGGGCTTTAGCACAAAGGCCAAGTCTGAGCTGAGTGGTACTGCACACCTTTAATCCTAGTACTTGGAAGGCAGAAGCAATTGGGTCTTTGAGTTCCTTGACAGCCAGGGCTATACAGAGAAACTGTCTTACCTCCCTAACCCCCAGACCCCAAAGCCAGCTCTGCCTTCCAGATCCCTGAAACCAATGTCCTGTGTCTTCCGACAGCCCAGTGTTCCCGTGATGGTTCAGGCATTTCATAGAGTCCCACATAGTCCCTCAGCATTTAATTCTGCATAACAGCAATGGGCAGAAACAGATGACCTGCCAGTCTCTACCATTTTTTTTGGAAGGTAACTTTGTAATTATATTTATGTACAGAAAACTTAAGTGTACATTTAACCCAGTTTAGTGGCGAGTTCTTTAGCCTTTGCCTTTTCCAGCTTGGCAAGGCGAGACACAGACTTAGGACCCAGGACGTTGCCTCCCCAGTGGCGGCAGATCTCATCGTATCTGTCATTATAATTGGTCCTAATAGCTTCCACCAGCTTGTCCAGAGCACCCTTGTCTTCTGAGTTAACCTGTGTGAAGGCAACAGTGGTACACGTCTTCCTGTGGACCAGGCGCCCCAGCCTGGCCTTTCCCTTTAAGATGCAGTAGGACACCCCCATCTTTTGATACAGGGTAGACAGGAAAACCACCAGCTCAGTGGGGTCCACATCATGGGCAATCACCACCAGCTGAGCCTTCTTGTTCTCTACCAAGGTGGTGACTTATTGATTCCTGCTCAGAGGACAGGTGGTCTCTTAGTTGGGACATCCCCTTTGCCAGCAGCTTTCTTCTGCTTTGTCTCTGGCCTGAACTTGTGGGCCAGCTTAAGAATTGAGTCGCTGTTTGCCTGTCTAGGGACTGGGTGAACTGGTTGATGGCAGGAGGTACTTTGAGCCGCTTATAGAGGATGGCTCTTTGTCGCTGCAGCCTGATGTAGTGGGGCCATTTGACGAAGCGTGTGAGATCTCTTTTGGGCTGGATGTCCTGCCCAATTTGGAAATTCTTAGGCCTTTTCTCAAACAAAGGATTGACCACCTTTTTGGCCTTCTGTTTCTTGACGACAGTGGGGGGGCACCTTCTTCCCCTTGGCCTTCTTTCCTTTGGGCATCTTGCTCGGCTGGAGGAGAGAGCCAGTCTCTACCATTTTATAACTTATTCATCACCTTAAAACAAGATGCTACCATGTTTTTAAAGACTGCTAATTGGTTATTGATTAACCAGTGAATTTGTTGGCTTTGGTCAAGTGATCATTTCTGGCCTCACATCTCCAACCTCATTCCCATCTCAGCACTTTTGGCTGCAACTACATGTACTTCTGAGTCTGATCTCCTATGCAGTGTGACAGAGGGGTTGGGGGCACAGGGCCATTCTTCTCTGTCTCATCCACCCAGGTTTGATCTATTTTGGCTCAGGAAACAATGATTGGTGGATGCAGCTTAGGCAATGGAGAAGATGTCTACTATTGATCCACATATTTATTTATTTGTTTGTTTGCTTGTTTGTTTTTAAAACATTTTTTTTAAATGGGACAGGTAAGGTCTCATCTTGTATTCATAGCATGCCTGGGGACTTCCTATGTAGACCAAGTTAGCCTTGAACTCACAGAGATCTGACAACTGTCTTTGCCTCTTTTTTTTTTTTTTTTTTTTTTTTTCGGAGCTGGGGACCGAACCCAGGGCCTTGCGCTTGCTAGGCAAGCGCTCTACCACTGAGCTAAATCCCCAACCCCTGTCTTTGCCTCTTGAAGGCTGGGATATAGGGCGCACACCAGCACTTTGGGCTCCCCCCCACCCCCGGAGCTGGGGACCGAACCTAGGGCCTTGCGCTTCCTAGGCAAGCGCTCTAACACTGAGCTAAATCCCCAACCCCTTATTTTTTAACTATGTGTATTTGTGTGGGAGTGGGGCGTATGCAT
The DNA here is from genome assembly GCF_021556685.1 of Rattus norvegicus. NCBI lineage: Eukaryota > Metazoa > Chordata > Mammalia > Rodentia > Muridae > Rattus > Rattus norvegicus. The sequence continues at coordinate 143,205,339 of NC_141536.1, forward strand.
GCATGCAGGTGCCTGTAAAGGTCTGAAGAGGGCATTGGATCGCTTGGAGCTGGAGTTACAGTTGTGAGCAGCCGGACTGTGGGTGCTGGAGACCAAGCTCCGGTCTTTTGGAAGAGCAAGCAAGCGCTCCCGCCTGCTGCTTCTTCCTTTGGATGCAAGTCTAGGAAAGGGGCCTTAGATGGTAAGGTAGGTGCTCTCACCAGCAATTTATTCTCTCACCTCCCTATAGCATTGGTGAACAGGACTATCCCCTGACCTAACTTCCACCATCTTGAGGCGTTCTACTGGACCTGCTCAAAGAGATCATCACAACTGGGCCTGTTGACTGCTTACCTTCCCCAGAGGAGAGGGTGGGGCAAATCCACCCACCCATAGAAACCAGTTGAATACAATTCGATCTAATGGCACAAGGGTGGGGGTGGGGGTAGGGGTTTCCATTCTTACTGTCCGTCTTTGCTCCACCCAACAGTTGCCTAGCACCAGTCAGGTAGGCCTGGCTTCCTGTAAAAGGGACTGTTTTGTTTCTCTGACTGCCTGATCCTCTTCATTCTCTTTGACCCCTTCCTCCTCATCCCCTCCCCTCTCTCTCTCTCTGAGTGTTTGCAGCCTCCTCTCCCTCTTCCCCCAACCCCCTCTCCCTCCCCTCCCTCTTTCTCTCCCTCTCTCCCTGCCTCTTTTTCTTTTTCTTTTTTTTTTTGGTTCTTTTTTTTTCGGAGCTGGGGACCAACCCAGGGCCCTGCGCTTCCTAGGCAAGCGCTCTACCACTGAGCTAAATCCCCAGCCCCTCTCCCTGCCTCTTAACTCCCCTCTTAACTCCCCTTCCCATGCCCCCAAATAAACTCTGTTTTATACAGACCCATATGGCTGGTACCTGGGGGTTGGGGAGGGATGCCTCAGCGTCGGCCTACTGAGGTACCCCCTCCCACCGCACTATCCTGCACCCTGTAAAACATATCCTTGGTTTTATAAAACGCATCACTTACCACATGCGGACCTCCCAGAGTGGCTACTCTAAAGTTACCTATGCTCCTACACATAACTCCTTGCTCAGTGCTCTGCAAGTAAGGCTAATAATCTCAATGGCTCCCCCAGGGTGATCTTTGGTGGGATCATAGCTCAGTTTGTCCTTGGAACCTTTGGAGGAAGGTAGATAGTTTTGTTTTTTGTGTGTGTGTTTTTGGTTCTTTTTTTTTTGTTTGTTTGTTTTTTTAAATCTCCCTAGAGAAGGCATTTTAGCAACAGGTATTTTTCTCTCACTAGACTCAACTTCTCCAAAGCTGGGAACAAACCTGTCTCACTCGCCATTAAACACCCTGCACGTTCACAGCACAGTACCTGGGACACAGTAGGTGCTCAAAAATATTGTTGGGGCTGGGACTGTAAGCTCAGCATTCTGTACATACAACTCTGAGTTCCAGCCCGTGTGTGTGTGTGTGTGTGTGTGTGTGTGTGTGTGTGTGTGTGTGTGTAAGAACAAACTCAAGCTGCTTCAGTTCAGAGAGAGTTGTGATAAAGCCAGGACAACACCCAGGACCTCCTACAGCACCCTGCCCATCTGCTAAGAGAGCCTAGCTGATTCTGATTCAAGGGCTGGTTGATTTCAGCAAACCCCTGTTCTTTGAGGAAAAAGTGCCGCCCCCTCCTCTCTTGGCCTGCGTTGTCACAGCTTGAAATATTCTTTTGATTATGAGAACATTTCCCATTAAGTGTGCTCCTTCCCGCCCCCGCCCCCCCAGTATTTATGACCCCATAACTCCGGGGTCTGTCGCAACCTGTGCGGCAAAAGAGATCTGAGTACAATGAAATAATTCCCTGAATCTCCTGGCGAGAGGCTGACGAGTTGCCCCGCCTCGCCAGCCATCCCCAGGGGATGGAGGTATATAAATCAGAGCCTCCCTTAATTAAGTAAAACATTTTAAGAAAAAAAAAAGAATTAATTACCACCTCGTGGCACCACCCCAGCTGATTACCCAAATGGTTCACATTCCATAAACCTCGCCTGAATTTAGGACTAATTGTTGCTCTTTGGGCTAGTTTATGCTTCCCCACCTGCCAGAGAGCCTCTTCTGAAGTGGGTGGCGCAGGAAGCCTCCTTCCAAAATGTTAGTTGCTGTACAATTAAGACTATTTTTTTAAAATTATGATTGTTTTGTTTTCCGCTTGGAAAACACAGGCTACGTGAGATTGGAACGGAAGAAATATCAACAGCTGGGCCTTGGCATGATCAAGTTCCTGGTTTGCTGTGTGACTTTGACCAGGAAGCAGATGTCTCTGTTCTCTTCCAGTCACTGGTAGTCCAGCAGGCTCTAGGCTGATCCCGCCCCTCCCAGCCTATAGCACCAATGGGAGGTGAGAGTCCTATATGAGCCTCCCTACTGTCCAATCTTCACGTCCAGATTTTTTTTAATATGGTGCTAGGGATTGAACCGAGGGGTTCCTGTATTTTGTGACTGAGCTACATGCCCAGTTCCGTAGCAGTAATTCTAGAACTTTTTTTCGGACTAAAATTTTATAAATAGATGACTCTTAGAGACTCCTGTGTTTTTGTTTTGTTTTTTTAAGATTTATTTATTTATTTCATGTGTGTGAGTACACTGTTGCTGACTTCAGACACACCAGAGGAGGGCATCAGATCCCATTACAGATGGTTGTGAGCCACCATGTGGTTGCTGGGAATTGAACTCAGGACCTCTGGAAGAGCAGTCAGTGCTCTTAACCACTGAGCCATCTCTCCAGCCCTCAACTCCTGGGTTTTGGTATCTTGTTTAGCAGGGTGGGGTTCTGAGAAACAGCCAATGACAAAATATCTGTGAGTCTAATATTGTCATTTACACACACACACACACACACACACACAACATTTAGCTCTCTAGTAGAACTCTTGAGTTCCAACTAGAGGAAGGGGCTGACCACATCCCTCCCTCAGGTCCTCCATGCTGTTTAATCCCCATCCCTTAATCCCCCACCGGGCTCCTGGAGGCTGAGTGCTCTCTCAGGATCAGCAGCCATCTGTTTACCATAGCTTTTGCCTGGACCCTCCCAGGAGGCCAGGGGTGAGACAAGAGCTCACCGGCTGCTCCTCCAGGTCCTGTGAGATGGTGGCCAGAGCGATGGCTATTCTTTTTTTTTTTTTTTGGTTCTTTTTTTTCGGAGCTGGGGACCGAACCCAGGGCCTTGCGCTTCCTAGGTAAGCGCTCTACCACTGAGCTAAATCCCCAGCCCCCGATGGCTATTCTTGATTGTCAACTTTGCTACATCTGGAATTAACTAAAACCTAAGGTGCTGGGCACACCCATGAGGGATTGTTCTTGTTCTTAACTGAATCATCTGAAGTTGGAAGACACACTTTTAGACCAGATCTTTTGAGGTGGGAAGATCCACCTTTAATGTGGGTCACACCTTCTGCTGGCGACAAGTATAAAAGACACAGAAGAAGGAAGTGTGCTCTCTTTCCCTGCTTGCCTTTGCTCTTGCTGGCACGTCCATTCCTTCCCTACATTAGAGCTGACTTCTGAGGTATACTGAAGACTGAGACATCAGCCTCACAGACTAAATCATTAGATTCATGGACCTTCTGTTGGTAGACAGCCATTGTTAGACTAACTGGATCATAACTGTAACGTGCTACTTGAATATATATAATATATAGGATGAATATGTATACATATAAATGTATATAATACAGTTATTGTTATATGTGTGTGTGTATATATATGTATATATATATATATATATATATACACATATATATTCTGTAAGTTTTGTTCCTCTAGAGAACCCTCACTGATACATGTGGAGTGATGATCTGGTTGCCCTTTTTGAGATGCCAATTGATAAAGTGAGATCCGCGCCCTGGGCTCCATTCCTCAGAACTGCATAAATCAAGTGAGGTCCACACCTCTAAGTCTAGCACTTGGGAGGTGGATGCAGAGGGATTTGACATCCAAAGTCATTCACCCTAAACCCAGAGAAAATCAGTGCAGGCGCAGGAAGGTAGGCGGGCTAGAGTGGACAGTGACTGTCCCCTCAGACACAGCTCACTATTAGTGCCAAAAGCTTCACAGCCATTGATGCTGAGGTCCTGTGGCAGTCCAAGCCAGCAGGTGTGGGGCCCTGGAACCCAGAGTGTTAAACGTCTGTAGTCACTTGAAGACCATTAGTTGTTGGTGTCTAAGTGTATACTTGTAGGCAGTGCCGTCCCTCTTCCAGGGAGGACCAAGCAGGCCGATGGCCTGAACTTCAGTTGCAATTCTGTCCATATCACTGTAACCAGATCGACGGTAGGCTTCTCTTGCCTTAAGTTTTCCTCTGTACAGGGGGAAGAGCAATGTTGGAGACTGAGATGAAGCCATGAATCGATGCTCATAGCTGGCAAGTTGTATCCCTGAGACTTAAACCTTTGGGATTCTAGAGAAAAGCTTTGATGGTCAGCTTTCCGTGACTGTAACAAATGCCTTGGATAAATCAACCTACAAGAAAGAAAGGTTTGCTTTGGCTCACGGTTTTACAGGTTTCCATCGATGACAAACTGGCCCCCTTGTTTGGGGCTGTGGCAGTGCAGTCCATCACAACAGGAATGTGTGGCACGGGGGTGTGGGTGGGGTGGGGTCACTCACCTATCTCAACAGGATACAAAGAGATGGAAAAGCTGTTCTCTAAGTGCCTGTCCTCATGTCCCCAATGACTTCAAACCTCCCACTAGGACCACCTCTTAAAGAGTTTATCACTTCCAGGAGTGACACCTCAGGGACCAAGCCTTTAACAAATGAACCTTTGAAGGACATATACCTAAACCAGAGGACCATTTAATTCGGCTCCCCCAGCATCCCCCAAAACAGTACGCTGTCTTTATAATTGTTTCTTCCACTTTCCTGCAGCCCCAGAGAGGGGAGGACTGCGGCTGAGTCATCCTGGGGCTTGGCACAGAGCAAGTTCTCATTTTGCTGAACTTTTTCTTGGATACCACACTTGAGCTTCTAATTCTGCTTCCGACACTACTTCCCCTCCAGGAATTGGCAGGTTGGCAATTGCCAAAGAAACATCTCCAGCCGATCAATAAATAATAATGTTGGAGAATTTAAAATAAGAATCTGGATTATTAAAGTTACAAATCTTTGGTCTTTATGCCTTCAATAAAACATGCACCTATTAATAATGGATACTGGCCCGGGCCTGCTTAGGCTGAAAAGGGGGAAAAAAAAATGACCAGTCGAGAGATGCTAATATTTTTTCTCTTTACCCAGCTTGGTTGCCAAACTACTGCTTCCCTGACAAACTGTTCTTCATTTGAAAAGTTTTAACAGCACAAAAGGGAAATTGGAGAGCAAGTGTTCAGCCTGTTAACGCTCATGGTCGTAAGGTGTTCCTCTCCACGGGCCTGCCTTCTAACGCTCTCTTCTCTTGTTTACTTTTTTCCCCCTCCAAAATTTTTCTCTCCTCTCCTCCCTTCTAGTGTGTGAAAAGTCCTGGTTCCCCATTCAGCACTTCATAAGACAGGTGTGATGGCACCGGGGATGGGGGAGGCAGAGGGTCAGAACGTCAATGTTATCTTCAACCAAATAGTGAGTTCAGAGCCAGCCTGGGCTGCATGAAAACAATCCAAATCTCATCTCATCTCATCTCTTCTCTTCTCTTCTCTTCTCTTCTCTTCTCTTCTCTTCTCTTCTCTTCTCTTCTCTTCTCTTTCCTCTCCTCTCCTCTTTCTCTCTCTCTCCCCTCCCCCTCCCTCTCGCTCCTCTCATGTGCATGCGAGTGCTTGTGTGTGTGTGTGTGTGTGTGTGTGTGTGTGTGTGAGTGTGTGTGTGTGTGTGTGTGTGTGTGTGTGTTGAGAAACCAGACAGTCTCTGTTTTGTTCCTAGGGGCCATTTTGAGTCTGTAGCCAAGTTAAGTTTCTGTTTACTATAAAACTTGAGTTTCTGTTTCTCAGAGCTGAGCTGAGCCCTACCCCATTAGTGGACCGCAAACCAACCCCCAGGAGCCACCTGCTCTCTGGAATGTTCCATACCCTCTGTGACCCACTTTCCTTAATTGCCTAGTCTTGCTTCTGTAACTATGCTTATGTGAAAAGTCCCCCACCCTATGTTTTTTGCCTTATAAAGAGGACTTGAGAAATTAGGTCCAGGCTGGTCTCATGAACTTGGCCGGCCTCAGGGGGAGACAGCTGCCAGGTTCAGCTTTGATGTGTACACACACACACACAAAAAGAAATCTTGCTTTAATTTGGCCATAATGAGTTGGTGGTCTTTCTCCTAAAATCTCTGAAATTAGCGCTCTCTCTCTCTCTCTCTCTCTCTCTCTCTCTCTCTCTCTTTCCTGTGTGTGTGTGTGTGTGTGTGTGTGTGTGTGTGTGTGCTGGTGTGGTCATGCACATTAGAATCCTAGTGTTGAGCATTAGAGACAGGCAGATTGCCATACTCAGTCTAGTCCATCAGTGAGTGCTTGGTTCAGTGAGAGATCTTGTTTCTAAAGATATGGTGGAAAGGGATAAGGACAGTGGAGCGGAAGATATCTGATATTGACCTGTGACCTCCACATGCATATCTATACACAGCAGGCAAACACACACTTGTACACTACACCAAAAAAAAAAAAATTGGGGGAAAAAGACTTGAGGGGAGGGCTGGAGAGATGGCTCAGTAGTTAAGAGCACTGGCTGCTCTTCCAGAAGTCCTGAGTTCAATTCCCAGCATCCACATGGTGGCTCACAGCCATCTGTAGGGGGATCTCATGCCTTCTTCAGGCAGGTGGATATATATGCAGCAGAACACTCATACATTATATATATATATTTTTTTAATTAAAAAAAGACTTGAGGGTGAAAAGCTTTGTTTGGACCTTAAATGTCCCTGAAGGCATGTGTGTTAAAGGCTTTCCTCTGTCCATTAGTGAGCAGAACCTTCCTGTTGCCCTTAGCTCAAGTCTCTTGCTAGCTCACACATGGCTGTGTGCCTTCCGGTTTGTCAATGCTTTGGTCAGCCAATACTTAAGCACGGCCACGAAGCTCCAACATTGTGACTCATCAGAAGGGACTGCCAGTGAAGATGGCAAGTTGTCTGTTTCCCCTCACTCTACAGTAGTCCAGTACAGAGACCTAGCCTTCTTCCTTTCACGACCGTCCTTCTGGAGGGTGGGCAGATTCCTCCCTTCGCACCAGCACGAAGGCAACGTGAGATGAAGGGGTTCCCTTTTGATTGTCATAATCAAAGTATGTCACCTTCTAGTCACTTGCCGGTGACATCAGTCTTTGCAGATCAGGAGGAATTTCCTCCTCCTCCTCCTGGATCTTCACCTTCATGCTTTTTTTGTAAAAATCTCTCTACGTATGAATGTGTGAGTCCAGGTTTGTATGATCTACAGTGTGAGTGTGGGGCAGGGCATCTTGAGTACTTCTTGCCCTCCATCATTAGAGTCCCCTTGTTTATCACCATGCCTTCCACTAGGTTTGCTTGCCTGCCTGCTCCTGGGGGTTCTCCACTTCCCAAGTCCAAGGAGGAGTGCTGGAGACTCAAATGCGGGTCCTCACACACATCAGGGCAGTGCCTCAACCCCTGAACCACTTCCACAGCCCCCGAACTTCTCACTTTCTATAGTGTCTGAAGGCACGGTCTACAGCAGGATGGTGTTTTTCCACCCCTGTAAAAGGTTTTAGAATTTCCAAAGCCCTTTTATCCTTTGTCGAAATGGGATCTTGCATTGTAACTCACTGTGCAACACGGGCTAGCATTAAATAGCCAATTCTCCTGCCTCAGCTTCTTGAGTTCTGGGATTATAGTTGATCATCATGCCTGGTTCATGAAATAGTCAAAATGTGTTGGGACAGGGAGCCTGATGAGCTACCTCAGGTCATGAGGGTATAGATTTGAAGGAGACGGTAAAACCCTGGCCCCTCCCTCCCTGCCAGGTTCTCCTACTTCTAGTTCTCCCCCTGGTAGAAGTGCCATAGTCCCAATGAGAGACCCTGACGGTAAAGAGCTGACCCTGCTGAGAGCATGGGAAGACAAGGGGCCATGGAGACGGACCCTGAGAGGATGGATAAGGATTGCCACAGGGAAACCAGAGCAAACGCGGGTTTCCACACAGGAAGTGGCAAGTGCTCATTCTAGCATATATTTTCACTTTTAAAATTGTCTTTTATTCTGTTTTTTTTTCTTCCTCTTACACCTCTACATTCACAAACATACCACATAAAGTGTTAGGATTCTTGTTTACAGGTGACAGAAAACGCACTTCCACTCGGCTGAAAAGAAGTGCGTGCCGGGGTTCATGACATCGAAATGTTCAAACACAGACTTAAGACACTGTCAGACTCAGGGACCCAAGCAATGGTGCTATAACTTAACCTTTCTCCGGGACTAAGGTCTTTACTGGTTCACTCCTTGGAACCGCCAAGGCTGCCCCCAGTACAGATTTTAGTCATTTCAATGGTAGTTAATGGAGAGCCGCTGGCTTTTGGTGAAACCTGATTGGCTCTGATAAGGTCCTTGAAATGCTCTGGTTGGCTGCAGCTGAGACGCATGCGCATTTTTTAAGAGCCAGCATTCTTTGTAAGGCATGGAGACTGCCAGGAAGCGATGTTCTGCAGAAAGTAGGGCATATCAATGGGCTGTTAGCCATGGAAATTGTACATGTCTGTTTCCATAGAGTAGATGCCAGGAAGATGCAAGCTTCGGTGACCGAAGAGCCCCTGAGGAAGGACAGAACCTGAGCCTAGGACACAAGAAAGGAAAGGACTGAGAAACACAGCTGGCCCAGGGCTCAGAAGTCACCCACACCCTTACATGTAGACTAGAGGAGAGCCCTGTACCGAGGTCACAGCCAGCTGAAGCAGTCTGGGACTCGAACACGGGTGTTGTGAAAAGCCCAAGCTTTGTGGGCCCGGCAGCTGCCCCATTCATTAGCTCCTGCATATCTGCTTGTTTCCTTGTATATTTTTACAAGGTTGTTAATTACCAGCCATAAAGCTCAGCAAACATTTTGATAGGCTTTAAAAGCTCATGAAATCCGCATTACATTTTAAGGCATGGCTCCCTAATTAACCTAATTAACTGTCAGACTCATATCCTGCTGGTTTCCAGATGAGGCGAGCCCTGACTCTCATCCTCCAATTCAGCCCCATTGGACAGGGCTTGGAGTGTTCTGTCATGATCTCTCTACAGCACAAGGATTTCAGCTTAGAGATGTCCACGCAAGTCTGGTCTAGCTGACCTTAGGACCGGGACATGGTGTAGGCCCATGGGGGCTTCCTCAATGACGCTGCAGTCCCAAATGTTCTCATTCACGAGCCTTGGTCATGAGGCTGTGCTTCCCCTCAACAGCTGATAGACACCTGACCCCAAACGGCTCAGTTCTGATCAGTGGCCCAGGCAAACACAGGATGAAGAAAATGGAAACCGGTATGGTGTATTAATTTCCCAGGACTGCCATCGCAACAGACTGGAGGACTTCAAGCCAGGAATGTATTGCTTACAGCTCTGGAGACTAGAAGTCTAAGGTCAGTGTGCTGGCAGGGTGTCTCCTGAGGCTTCTGTTTGTGGCTTGTTGGTGGCTGCCTATACGTGTATCCTCACCCTCTCCTCTGTTCTCAGTATCTGGTGCCTTTTTGTGTGTTCAAATTTCTGTTTTCTCTTTTTTAATACATATAAAAATATACCAGACTGGGTTAATCCTCACATTGTCTCATTTTAACTTCATAATCTCCAATAGGCAGAATAGGCAATATTCTGAGTTCAGGGTTTTGCTATACAAGCCATGTTGTACACTCCCCCAAAGAACAAAGGTTCTGATACAAATCCATATGGCATCTGGCCTAGGTAACCTATCCATATCTGTACGGGGTTGGTTAGGTCAGCTCCATACCCTGGGACCCCTGCCTTCTATTGGAGGCCTTTGTCTGCTTGTTTCTTCTGGAGACTCATCCACCTGCATGCAGGGGGAACCTGAGAATGGGTGCTCAGGGGGCAGCCTCCAGCCACGACTGACTAGTCCGTTCCCAAGCTCCTTTGTTCCTGGGGTGAGGTAGCTGATTCATGTGCAGCACTGTCTGTCCCCAGAGTCTGCAGGTAGGACTGAATTCCCTTTGCCCACATGGTCACTGCCATCATCAGCCACCTCCTGCTTCCTGTCCCGTTTTCCTCTTTTCCTGACCAGTATTCCTGGGATCACTTCCCAGATGCACTTGGAACTTTGTCTCGAGGTTTACTTCTTGGGGAACCTGAACATAGCTAGGGGACATGGTGACATTCTGTAGAAGTGTGAGCAGAGGGGAGGGGGGATGGGGGCTTATGGACAGGAAACCAGGAAGGGGGATAACATTTGAAATGTAAGTAAAGAAATATATCTAATAAAAAAATTAAAAAAAAAACAAACAAACAGGCCATGCCAGGGTAAATCAGGAGAGGAAAGGATACAAGGAAAGAAGGGATGGTGAAATAAATCTTTTACATATTGATAGTATATACAAAATATTAAAAACATAACATGATGTTAAGAATACGTATTACTCACAGATGCTAATTAATGCTATACACACACATATATGAAATCCAGGCATGGGGATGCTTGTGACCCTAGCGTGTAATCAGTTAACTAACTCTACTTTGAGTTAAAAGCCAGCCTGGGCTACACAGTGGGATCCTTTCTCAAAAAAAAAAAAAAAAAAGAGAGAGAGAAAATGGTAGTAAATAGAAGGGGTAATAATAATAGAAAAGAGAAAAAAGAGTGTGAGCAGAGCAAGCTGGTACAGAGGGAGGATGATGTGGGCTCGAGGAAAGGACAGAGTTCAAGGTGTTAGGACATGGGCGCTGGTCCCTGTGAGCACTACCAGGCCAAGCGTGGCCACACGGCAGAGGAGAGAGGATGCTGCTGCCTCCCCTCAGCTCCTCAAGCCGTCTCATGAGACAGAAAGCTGAGTGTGCTGAAACGTGCAGTAATTTAGCCACTCCCCAGTGTAGTTACAACACTTTCTCTTTGATCCTTCCAGAATCTTCCCTCAGAAAAGGCTGATTGTAAGCTAAGAAGATACCTGGACTTTGAGAGGAATTGGGCAGATCTGCAAGCAAGTCAGTTGTTACCTAAGATCGGGAGTAAGGGCCCTGTGCTCTTTTCTTTGGGAACTAAAGCGTAACCAAAAAAATTTCCTTTTGGTTGAACTGAGCTCTCTTTGCTCCCAAAAAAGGAAAGACGTCCAGGGAGATGACCACCACTGTGCAGGTGTAATAGGCCTCCAGGCCTTCATTCACTCGACATCATGTTATTGGCACCACTCTGACCTTCAAACCCAGCATGTTGGTGCCCAGCACCTGTCAAAACAGAAGCAAAAACCTAGTCCATCAGAGACGAAGTCCATAGTTCCAGGAAGGTCCCTGAGTGTTACTGACTTTGCTTTTATGGCTTCTGCAGTTCTGCTTCTTGGTGTGACAACCAGGATGTGTTTTCTAAGGATAAAAGGCAGAAGGTGGTAGCTGTAAGCTCTGAGGCTGCATGATTTGGGCAAGTATTCCATGTCGTTGCCGACTGGCAATAAAGACTTTCTTTTGGGCTTTAAGAATGCCTGTGTGGTGGTCTCTGATGGCCTTACCTCACAATACAGGGAGTCTGCAGTGGCGGCCGGTGTCAAACACCAGCACTTTCTGTGCCTTCCCCAGCTTTTATCTTGACCGTGTATTTTACTGCTCTCAGCAGAGCTGAATGTCAAGTCTAAAGATTAAGGTTAGACTCTTAAAAACAGGACCTAAAAGTTGGAAGTCTTTCAGGAAACTTGGACTTGGATCGTAAATTGTATTCTTAAATCTAAATGCCTGCTTCTTGAGTTCTTCCTATAGAATTTCTTAGACTTTTGCCCGGGTGGGGGCAGAATGTTCCAGGTAGAGTCTGGCGTTTGAGAGGAGTGGATGAGGCATAGAGGTGGTAGTTACAGATGTGACAAGTGATGGGGGACATCTTAAAACCAGGGTCCAGGGCTGCAGAGCTGTGTCTTAGGGTTTTAGTGCTGTGAAGAAACACCATGACCAAGGCAAACATTAAAATTGGGGCTGGCTTACAGTTTTCAGGGTTTAGTCCATTATCATCATAGCAAGAAGCATGACAGTGTAAAGGCAGACATGGCGCGGGAGGAGCCGAAAGTTCTACATCCTGATCTGAAGGCATCGAGGAGGAGGCTCTAATACTCTGGGTAGAGCTTGAGCACTAGGAGGCCTCAAAGCCCACCCACACGGTGATGCACTTCCTCCAACAAAGCCTCGTCTCCCAGTAGTGCCACTTTCCATGGACCAAGCATATTCAGAACACCACAAAGTGGCCCAGCAGTTAAGGGCTTCCTAGGACTCAGGCTCTCTTCCCAGCACCCACATGGCAGCTCACGACTTCCGTAACTCCAGTTCCAGGGGATGATGCCGTCTTCCGGTCTCCACACACGTGGTGTAGTCTACATGCAGGCAGAGCACTGGTACACATTAAACAAAGCAAAACCAGCCACACCTGGAGTCCTGCCTGGGGTCAAGGGTAAAGGTTAACGTGGCTTTAATAATAAAGATGGCGGACTGGAGAGGTGGCTCAGAGGTTAAGAGCACTGACTGTTCTTCCAGAGGTCCTGAGTTCAAATCCCAGCAACCACATGGTGGCTCACAACCATCTGTAATGAGATCTGATGCCCTCTTCTGGTGTGTCTGAAGACAGCTACAGTGTACTCATATATGATAAATAAAAAATAAAATATTTAAAAAAAATAATAAACATGGCATATTAATGACTTTTCTCATTGCTATGACAGCATATCTGACAAAGTCGAGTTTATGGTGACGGCCTTATCTTGGCTCACAGCTGCAGGGGGCAGAGTTTGTCAGGAAGGTAAGGCAGCTGACACAGTGCACCCATGGCCAGGAGGCAGAAGTAGTGATGGTGCTTAGCTCGTTCTCTCCTTTTTATTCAACCCGAGGCCTCATTCAAGATGGGTCTTCCCACCTCAATTAATGTAATCTAGATAATCCCACACGGAGGTTTGTCTCCTAGATCTTGTCAGGGTGACCGGTGCCAGCCATCACGGATGGTGAATGTGGCCACAATCATCTCCTACAACAGAAAAGACAGCTCTCAGCTGGGCTGAATGTCAAGTCCAAGAATAAAATGAGACTCTGGTCAGATGGTAAGATGACCTGGAGCAGCTGGGAAATAGAGTCCTATTTGGGTCAGGACAGGCTATTTGGCAGTGTGGTTGAGAATGCTGTAAGGAGGTCAGAGCCGTCTGGGGACTGGGAGTGTTCTGGGAAAGCTAGTTCTGGTGGCCAGAGGCCCAGCAGGGCTGAGGGGACCATCTCCCATTGGCTTCCTTCCTTCGTCGTCTAGTATGTCCCGTCCCCTCCTCTTTGACCTACCTGATGCATTTCAATGGATGCTAGCGCACCGCAGAGCTACAGCCCGCTGTCTCCTTCCTGTCCACTCACCTTCAAGAGCGTAATGAGTTTGTCTCGGTTAAAATGCTTTATGGAAGCCCAGTGATGGCGGTATCACTGAGGGAATAAATCCTCAACTAATAGAAGTTGAGTGCAATGTAAAATAGCAATTAATCTCCGTTGTGGAGAATAAGAAAAATGAACAAGCCTTTGTTGAAATATTTATTAGCAAGGGAGACCGGACAGATGCCCTTGTTCTGGATGGAGGCTGCTTGGGGTTTTTGATTGTGGTTTTTTTTGTTGTTTTGTTTTTTGCACCCTGCCCTTTGTGTGTGTGTGTGTGTGTGTGTGTGTGTGTGTGTGTGTGTGTGTGTGTGCTGTTCAAGTTCAAGTACCCAATTATGTGTTTATATGTGTTGTGTGTGTCTGTTTATATGGAATCCCAGAGGTCAACCCTGGGTATAATTCCTCGGAAGCCATCCTCCTTATTTTTTTGAGACAGGGTCTGTACCAGACAAGCTAGATCAAATGTGGGTGGGAGGTACATGGGCAGGATATGTGCTTGCCCCTGATTGGGCCTGATGGGAAACGAGGTGGATTGTGGGTTTTGCTTTTTTAAGCTCCTGTGAATATTACTCAAGTCCACTTTCTGGGAACCCAGAGATGGACCCGGCCAGAGTCCATCCAAGCTACCACAGAGTGAAAATGAAAATGAAAAAACTGTGAGCCAAAATAGACCTTTCTTTTTTTAAAGTTGATTATCTCATGTATTTTATTATAGTAACAGAAAGCTGACTAACACGGGGAGACGGAATAAGGGGTGTTTCTCAAACCACACAGCAGACACTTACTAGATATAAAGTTATCAGCAACGCCCCCATACACACACACACACACACACACACACACACACACACACACCACACACACCACACACACCACACACACCACACACACAACACACACATACCACAACACACACACACACACCATACACACCACACACACACACACACACACCACACACACCACACACACCACACACACCACACACACCACACACACCGTACACACCGCACACCACACACACACACACACACACACACACACACACACACACACACACACACCTTCTGAATTTTCAGAATTTCTGGATGACAATCTGGGGTTTAGGGCATCTCCATGTTTTCACTGTCACCTGCAGAGAGACCTAGAAAGTCTATTAGTCCTCTATAGCCACTGCAACATGATGTTGAAGTGATTCTGGTTAGTTCTGTGCACACTCCGGCTGTTGCTATGGGATCTCCTCTCTGAGCGTTTCCCTGCTGTGTTGTCTGAGCCCCCCACCCCCCGCAGAGCCTACATTCGCTGGCTGTGGCTCACATGTCCGCTTCATGTGAACATTCCATCTGCATATAGACCAATCAAGTCAGTGCACGCATGCATGACTAAGTTAATGAAAAGAGGTTTCTAAAGCAATGGAGATGTGAGTTTCAGAGACAGAATTCCACTCCCACCCCACCCTCTTCCCCGAGAGCAAGACATGGCAAATGCTTGTCTCGTCTTGAGGAGGAAGCTTCTGACCCCACTCACTTCTGTGTGGGATGGACGTAGTCTCCCCATTCTTAGTCCAGCAGTCCAGTCATCTCTTACAGTAAATTTCAGGAAGCCAAGCAAATAGAACTGTTGGTGGTATCAGGATTAAGGAGGTTCAGAAACTTCTCACGATGACTGTTGTAAAGTACAGCTCCATCCAGGAGTGGTGGCACAGGTCTTTAATCCCAAGAGTAGGGAGACAGAGACAGGAGGATCTCTGTGAGTTTGAGGCCAGCTTGGTCTACATAGTGACTTCCTGGCCATCCAACACTACATTTTGAGACCCTGTCTCATGGCATGTTCTGCCCTCCTAAATTAAAATACAACTCTGAGCTTCTTTGCCATCCCTCTGACAGAACTGTGGGATCACAACCCTTCTTCCTGAATCTGCATCATGCAACAGGAGGGAGAATATGGCAGACATGATGCTGTCTGGATTTCCAGGAATGGACCTTCAAAATCTGCTGAACCTGGATATGGTAGTGCATATCTCTAATCCCAACACTTGGGAGGCAGAGGCAAGTGGATCTCTGAGTTCAAGGCCTGCCTGGTCTACATAATAAGTTCCAGGTAGCCAGGGCTCTGTGGAGACCCTGTCTAAAAAGGGTCTGGGGTCTGGGGCTGGAGAGTTGGCCCCTCAGCCGACCTAAGAACACTTGTTCAGCAGAGCACTTGGGGTCGATTAGCACTGACCACACACAACTGTCTAACTCCAGACCCAGGGCACTGGATACCTCCCCTGACCTCTAGGAATGTAGGCACGTATGCACATGCAGGCAAGACACTTGTATACATAAAAATAATAAAAGGCATTATAGGGGAAAAAAGAAAGAAAAGAAACTCCTGGCTTCTTATTCGTGTCTCTGGGCAGTTTAGACTGATTTTGAATCAGTGAGTATCTGGGGACCGACTGGAATTTCTGATCTTCCTGCCTTTGCTTCCCAAGGCTGGAACTGCAGGCCGGCCCCACCATGGCGATTCTTTCTTGCTCTTCTTATTTATGTATTTTTTCTTTTATTCGGAGCTGGGGACCGAACCCAGGGCCTTGTGCTTCCTAGGCAAGGGCTCTACCACTGAGCTAAATCCCCAACCCCCTTTCTTGCTCTTCTAACATTGTTATTTTGGTTTTTGATTCTTATTTAATTTGATTATTTATGTTTATGTGTATAAGCATGTGTCAGGTGTGTATAGGCACCCGTGGAAGCCAGATGCATCAGATTTGGAACTGTTGTTTACAGGCAGTTACAAGCCGCTTGATATAGGTACTGGGGGACTGGAGAGGTGGCTCAGTTAAGAGCACTGACTGCTCTCCCAGAGGTCCTGAGTTCAAATCCCAGCAACCACATGGTGGCTCACAACCATCTGTAATGGGATCTGATGCCCCTTCTGGTGTGTCTGCCATATTCTCCCTCCCATTGCATGACAGCTACAGTGTACTCATATATATGAAATAAATAAATCTAAAAAAAAAAAGCAAACAAAAAAAAGCTAGCAAAATCAGCAAGCATTCTCCACACTGACCCATCTCTCCTGTACCCCATCTTATTTGTTCTGTGTGACAGGCTCTCACCCTGTACCCCTGGCTGTCCTAGAACTCATGATCTAGATCAGAATTAGCTTCAATTCATATAGACCTGCCTGTCTCTGCCTCTACATCCTGAGTTCTGGGTTTAAAAGTCTGTGCCACCAGGCCTGGCCTATTATTATTATTATTATTATTATTATTATTATTATTATTATTATTTTTGGAGCTGGGGACCGAACCCAGGGCCTTGCGCTTCCTAGGTAAGCGCTCGGTACCACTGAGCTAAATCCCCAGCCCCCTTATTATTATTTTTTTAATGTAATATCTTCGTGTGTAATGCAGGCTGGCCCAGAACTTGTTATATAGCCAAGGTTGGTTTTGAACTCACCATTCTCCTGCCTCAGCCCTTTAAGTATAAACAGCCATTCTTGAAACTCAGCCACCACGCTGTACGGAGTGACCCATTGGAGAGGAAGCAGCAGCCAGTTAGCCATTGGTGGGCTTGGCTCTTCCAGTCTTGGTGGATACGTTGCGCCTGCTGGGATATAAGCAAAGATGAGCCGTCTCTCCTGAACCCCGCCAGATGCAGGGTCCTGAGGAAAGTCCTCAGTCACGGAGCTGGGACTCCCACTGATCTTGACCCTCAACTCTTCCGATGTGTTTAGTCTCCAAGACCTTATGTCTCCCTTTTCTGCCTTTAGGCCTCCTGTTGGGTCCTCAGCCTGAAGACACAGCTCACAGCATATCTGTAAGGGGCCTTAGAATACAGCCAGACACACAGTTCTCAGCACAAAGGAGATGTGTTATCCTGGAGGGACGATGCGGGGAAGGGTGGTTCTCTGGTTCAGCAGGCGTTTTTTATTTTATCTTTTATTTTTCAGGAGTGGGGTTTTAGAGGGAAAAGTGGGGAGGGTGAATTGGTAAGTCCTGATTGGATGGGTTAGCCGGTGCAGTCAAATAGTCTATTTTGATTGATAGCTGGACCTTGGTTTTGTCTCAGGAATGAGTCAATGGTCAGATAACGGAGCGGACCTTGGGGCCAGCTTTAGGAGTGCAACCTTATGATTTGCAGGGAAGAGGGAAGGGGAGAGGGCAAAACCTGCCAGCGACATGTTTGCCACGTGTGGGCCTGTTAGAGAGGCTTTCAGTGTCTCCACCAGTAGAGTGGAATGAAGGATTCTCCTGTACCCTGTGATACAAAGCATTGCTTCGCCTAAGGACAGTCACCACCACCACCACCACCCCCCCCCCCCCCAGCAGCCATGTTGAGATCTCTACCAATAGCCCATGATGGCTTCTGGACCTGGGAGTTAAGCTTGGGGTTGTTTGAAACCAGCTCCTGTCACTTTTGTCCCCGTGGCATGGTTTATTAACCTTGCAGCATGCCATGTCTGGTTCACGGCTTCTCTGTCACGCTCTGTTGCTCCTTCTGAATGTGTGCTCTCTGGACACTGGGGAACCATCTCCAGAGCCTCTGCTAAAACATGTTTAGATACCATGCAGCTGCCTGAGTGACCCGGTGGCTGCCTCATTAACCTGACAAACAGTTGGAAGCATCTCTCTTCCTGGCACTGGGCAGTGGGTCAAATGGACCCTCACCTCCAGGACACTTTGAATTTTGGAGGCCGAGAGGGCCTCCTAAGCAGAGATGGATGTGGTCTCAATTTCTATTTCTGTGACTGCGGGCAGCAAATTTCAGCTGCCTGGTCGACAGGTCCCACATGTGTTTAATGGGAGTGATGATAACCTCAGAAAGTTATTTTAGTTTTTAAAACCTTCGTTTATTTTTTATTTGTGTGCATTCTTGTCTCTGTGTGTGCCCACATGCATGCAGGTGCCCGGAAGCTAGAAGACAACACTGGATCTCCTAGAACTGGAATGACGAAAGATTGAGAGCTGCCATGTACATGTGGGGACTGAACCCAGGTCCCCTGCAAGAGCAGCCAGTGCTTTTAGCACCTGAGCCATTTCTCTGGCCCGAAGGTCTGATCTGAGAGGAGGTGTGTGATCCACATGTTAACTATAGTTTTGGCCTCTTAAGATCAACACAAGATGAGTTCAGACACACCGCTCGCAAATTAATGCTTATGGGGTCAGGACAACAATGTACAAGCTCCTGTGGCCCTCATGGCTCGCTTCTGGCTGCACGCTTCTGGAATGTGTCTTCAGAAGAAGTGAGATTCACTGGTGTGAGGCGTGACCTCTGATACTTTACTCTGTGTATGATTTTGGTCAGCTTAATCTCTCTGGGCCTCAGTTTCCCCATTTGCAAGTGGAGACATAGTAACACCTCTTCAGGCTCCTATGACAATGCAGGAGGTAAGTATGGTGTAGAAAACGCCAAGAACAGTCTATGCTGTAGTCAGTGGCAGCTGTTGCCATCCTCCCCTTGGCTAGCCCAGATGTGAGCACTCATCTGCTTCTCAATTTCCACATATCAGTTCTGCTCTCCACCAATATCTGAACTGCTGTTCCAATGAACTGACACATACACCTTTTATGGTTGGACTAGCTAGGCAAGAATAGGTTTAAAAGCATAAACATGACAATTGAAAGAACAAATCAAAGCAAAAAAAAAAATGGAATAGTAAGGTTTACAAAAAGTGTTTGACCACAGTGGTGGAGAAAGGATTTACTGCTTGCTGTATGAACTACTTTAAATTGATTTAATATGTGACACTTATTTATTGCATGTATGTTTGTGTGTATGTGTTTATATGTGTATGTATATACGTGTGTATGTATGTGTCTATGTATATGTTTATGTGTAGATGTATGTATATACATGCGTGTATGTATATGTATGTATGTATGTATTATGTGTGTATGTATACATGTATGTGTGTTATTATGTGTGTATGTATATATATTCTTGTGTGTATATATATGTGCATATGTGTGTTTATATGTATACGTGTGTATGTATGTATATATGTGTGTATGCGTGTGTGTATATATGTATGTGTATATGTGTGCACATTCCCATGTGAAGGTGTGTGTATATATGTGCATATGCGCAGAGCCTGAGGTTGACATCAGGTGTTTTCCTCAGTTGGTGTCCAGCATATAGAGTGAGACAGGGCCTTTCAGTGAGCCAGAGCTCACTGGGCTACTCTGATGAGCCAGCCCACTCCAGATACCTTGTTTCTATCTCCTGAAAGCCAGGACTCCAGGCGAGCCGCCATGCCCACTGGCCTTTCTCTGGGCTCTGGGGTCCCACTGTACGTACCCTGAGGTCCCACTGTACATACCCTGGGGTCCCACTGTAAGTACCCTGAGGTCCCAGTGTAAGTACCCTGAGGTCCCAGTGTAAGTACCCTGGGGTCCCACTGTAAGTACCCTGGGGTCCCACTGTAAGTGCCCTGAGGTCCCACTGTAAGTACCCTGAGGTCTTTACACTTGTGCGGCAAGTACCTTACATGCTCATCCGTATCCCTGGCCCAGTTTTAATTTAGTTTTTTGAAGAAAAGGTCTCACATAGCCCAGGCTGGCCTCCAACTCACGATGCAGTTGAAGGCAATCTTGAACTTCTGGTCATCCTGCTTCTGCCTCTTGAGTGCTAGGATTATAGGTAAGTGTTGTTCTGCTGCGTTTATTTATTTTTTAATATAGTGCTGGAGATGGAGTCCTGGGCCTTCTACACACCAGTCCACCAGCTGATCTACAGCTCTAATGTATAACAAAAGTTGTATAATAAATTTATTTTATTTTATTCTTCTTTCTATAGATTTTATTTTATTTATGTGAGTACACTGTGGCTGTCTTCAGACACACCAGAGGAGGGCATCAGATCCCATTACAGATGGCTGTGAGCAACCATGTGGTTGCTGGGAATTGAACTCAGGACCTCTGGAAGAGCAGTCAGTGCTCTTAACCACTGAGCCATCTCTCCAGCCCTATTCTTCTTTCTAAAGACAGAATCTAGATATTATAGCCTAGGAAGATTATGAACTCCCTGTCCTCAAGCCCTGGACTCTGGAAGGCTCACCCAGACCTTTGATTTAGCCACAAACAGGAAAATTCTGGATATTAAAAAATTACATTTAATACACATCTGAGTTTAGAAGGAGAAAAGAAAACTCTAATTTCTGAAAGTAGGTGAGATCTTGAAACCAGGATAGTGAACTCTAAGACAATGTGGCTGCAGCCCTGGGGACATCCACGGGCTTCAGGGATGTGCTAGTTCCTTTCTGCTCCTGCAGGGAAACACCAGAGGCCATCAACTTAGAAAGAAGAGAAGTTTATTTAGCCCACAGTTTTGGAGCGTTTGGTTTATGGCTGATGGGCTTTGCTGCTTTGAGGCCTGTGGTGACGTAGACAACTGTGGCTGGGAGCAAAATCATTCATTCACAGCAAAACCACTCATTTCATTACTGAGAGCAAGACAGGAAGGAAGAGGAGGAGGTACTAAGTTCCTGTCAGTCCCATGGAGAGCATGGGTCCAATGACCTGAAACACCCCTAATCCCCACTCTCTCTCCGTCTGTGAAAATTTCCACTGCCTCCCATTGGATGCAAGCTAAGAGTCAAACCTTGATCACAAGTGCCTCTGAAGGACAGTTAAGCCTAAAGAGTAACAAGAACAGGCTGGAGATAGCGCTCTGATAGCCTTGTGGTTTGGAGAAGCTGCCTGGGGCCCACAAGAAAATGACTAGAACCAACACCAGTTTAAACCAGAGCTGGAGCCTGGGACGACAGTTTTCCCCTGAAAGGCCTAGAACTGATGGCCTAACACTGACAGTAACTGGATTAGGAATCCAGATACAGGGGTCAGTACATGAACTGTTCATCAGTGTGTGAGAAAATGGCGTCAGGATATGATAACAGTGGTGGGCACTCATCATGTGCCTACTGTGTGCCACACACTGTGCCTAACACTTCACGTTTAAGTCTCATAGCCTTACAGGGTGGATGCCACTGCCCTCACTGGCTGTGTTTACAGATTTGGGCAGGTAACAGATGAAAAGGAAACGGCTCCTTCCTCAGATAGCTCGTGGGAAAGGCATCCTAGAGATTTGTCATTTTGGGTCTGGTGGATATAGATATGTGCAAGTCACAGTACAAGGGTAGAGGTCACAGAACAACTTCCACCATGTTTGTCCCAGGGATTGAACTCCAGTCTTGTCTGGTTTGACAGCAAGCCCCTTTGGTCCTTGAGCCATCTTACCAGCCCCATTTATTTATTTTTGAGACAGGATCTTGTATATTCCAGGTGGGCCTCCAGCCCACTGTATAGCTGAGGAGAACTACCTTAAACTGATTCTCCTGCCTCCATCTTCCACATGCTGGGTATGGTGTTCTGGGTCTGTAGCCCAGAACTAAAGAAGGGTGGAGATAGGTTCCAGAAGCTGGCAAGCCTGTCTGTCTGAATCCACAAGCCCCAGGGTGAGAAACCCCATGTCAGTAAACAAGGTGGAGGGCAACCGAAGAAGACACTTGATGTGGACCTCTGACCTCCACACCCATGTGCATCTGCCTACACATATGCACACATGCACATGCATATGAGGGTTTATACACTCACACTCACACAAACTCACACACACACATGTATACACACACATACTCTCACACACACACTCATATACACATGCTTTCTCTCTCTCTCACACACACACGTATACACACACATACTCTCAAATACACACACACACTCATATACACATGCTTGCTTTCTCTCTCTTTTTCATACACACACATATATACATGCTCTCTCTCTCTCACACACGTATACACACACACATACTCTCAAACACACACACTCATATACACATGCTTTCTTTCTCTCTCTCTCTTTTTCACACACACATATATACATGCTCTCTCTCTTTTTATCTCTTTCTCTCTCTTTCTATCACACACACACACACACACACACACACACACACACAAAAGAATAATAGGAAAGCTGTTCGCAGAAGGCATCTAAGTCTTCCCCTCTTAGCTGTAAATCTGCCTCCCTGATATTTCACTCAATATATTTGAAAAATTGCCTTGATTGATATTTTCTCTGTGCTATTCCTATAAAAACTTGATGTAACCATTACCATGCTGGAACATGGCTTTCAGCTGATCCGTCCCTGTGTCCCTGGGTCATGCTCACTTATATGTGGCCTTGCAATAAACGATCTCTTCCTCCCTTTGAGGTGAGATCTATGCTTTCACACAGACAGAAGTTTGCTCTAAATAGTCAGGGAAGTTCTGTCCTGTCTGCTTCACCCAGAGCAGATCTGTTTTTGTCTGGTTTAATTCTTTTTTTTTTTTTTTTTGTTCTTTTTTTCGGAGCTGGGGACCGAACCCAGGGCCTTGCGCTTCCTAGGTAAGCGCTCTACCACTGAGCTAAACCCCCAGCCCCTTGTCTGGCTTAATTCTTTATTCAAGATTTATTTTCATTTTTTCTGGGTGGCGTCGGCATTCATCTTTAATCCCAGCAGTAAGGATTACACAGAGAAACCCCCCCCCCCCAAAAAAAAAAAAAGTCGTATTTTTATTTTGGTTATGTGGTGTGTGTAAGGCCGAGTCAGGGATACGTGCATGTGAGTGTAGTAGCTTATGGAAACCAGAAGGAGGCACTGGAGCCCCCTGGAACAGACAGTTGTGCGCCATCAGACATGGGCTCTCAAACAGAATTTGGGTCCTCTGCAAATGCGGTTCTTTTTTTTTTTTTTTTTTTTTTTTTTTTTTTTTTGGTTCTTTTTTTCGGAGCTGGGGACCGAACCCAGGGCCTTGTGCTTCCTAGGCAAGCGCTCTACCACTGAGCTAAATACATCCCCAGCCCCCTGTAAATGCGGTTCTTGTTCTTAACTCCTGAGCCATCTCTCTTGCTCCCTTGCATGGTTTTTGTTTTTGTTTTGGTTGGTTTGGTTTTTGAGACGGGATCGCTGTGTAGCCCTGGCTGGTCTGGAACTTTCTATGTAGACAGAGCAGGCTGACCTCAAACTCACGTAGCTCCGCCTGCCTCTGCCTCTTGGGATTAAAGACACGACACCACAGCCAGGTTCCTGTCTGCTCGGTTCCCTTTCTGCAGCGTTTGTCACTGACCTTGGAGCTCGCTGTTTGTCTACACTGGGATCCTCCTGCCTCCGCTCTTCTCCGTTTTCATGTTTCACATATGACGCTTCTCCCTCTGGAGACTCACTTCACTGTTAAACAAGTAGTAATCAAATTACAACACAATACGGTAAAACAGAATGAAACAGGAATCCACAGACACCGCAATCACACAGGATGTCTATTTCCTGTCATACAGGAGATCCCTTTCTCTCACAGCATCTCTCACGCTAAGTTTGCCGTTAGCCCTTGTCTCCAACTTCTGGATGGCACTGTACAGAGCCTCTGTTTAGGACCAGGCCCGCATCTGGCTCTGAGGAAATCCTTTGACCTGGAGGAAGGAATTATACTGAACTTCCACAGTTCCCTGGCTGCCCTAGGAGGTTAAAGGGTGGAGAGATTTGGGGGCTGGGGCACTCTTTCCAGGGTGTAGCCTGCATCCTGCATCTTGACTCCTCTCCTACAGTAAGAATAAGAACCCATTTCTTGGGGTTGGGGATTTGGCTCAGTGGTAGAGCACTTGCCTAGGAAGCACAAGGTCCTGGGTTCGATCCCCAGCCCTGGAAAAAAGGAAAAAAAGAATCCATTTCTTGTTCATTATATTTACCTATAAGGTAATACAGGTTTTGCTTTTAGAAGCCTCTTAATTGCAGCTTTATAAAGAGGCTCCACAGGCAGAATAGGGGGAAATTAATTGGTCTTCCAGGGAGCAGCTGAACGAAGTCTGGTAATTGAATTTCACAATGAATGCCTCCCTCTGGGTGGCCCGGAGTGTGATCAGGAATGGATATCTGAGGTTTCCTCTGTGAAATGGCCCAGGCTCCTCTACATTTATATATTTTTTGGTGGGCATCACTCATTCGCACTTTCATCAAGAAGAGAGAAATTTACATTTCCTTGCAAACTCTAAAATGACAGAAAGGCAAGAAAAGAGGTATGGGGCTGGCCTCATCTGGAGACGCAATTTGGCAGGCCCTTTGCAGAGACTGGGGAAGAGCCAACTCGGAGAATAAATTACTGCTTGAAATAAGGCTGTGGAGTTGCAGACCCAGCTGCTGGGTATCAGGGCCTCAGGGCTCCATGCCAACATGAGTTGTGTTTGGCGAGGTCGGGAGGAGGTAGGAACGCACGGGGTCATTACGTAAATCAATACCTTGAACTGGTAGGTACTGTCTTAAGTATCCTCCTTGAAGATTTAACTTGACCAGCAGCCCAGCCACCTGCCAGCTTCCGTCTCCATAGAATAGTTCTTAGTAAGTCCAGGTTAAGACCAGCAATACAAAATACAGTCAGCTGCCTGGATCTGTGGGTTCAGTAGCTATGGATTCAACTAACTAGGAGTAGAAATGTTATAAGTCCCACCGTGTTTTTATTGAACATGTATAGACTCTTTTTCTTGTCAAGATTCCCTGAACAATAGTCTCGGAAATGTTTACGTAGCAGTTACACAGTCTGAGGTCGTGGAAGGCCCTAATGTTCTTAGGCCATCTATGTATATGAGAGCATGCGTGTGGGTGACATACGAAGCCCGCAGCAGTTTTTCATTCCTTATGCTAAGAACTGATACCAGAGCCTTACACACACCAGGCAAGCGGGAACCCCTGAGCTACATCCCTGGCCTGCTGTGTTATGTATAGGACTTGAAAATCTTTTGATTTTGGTATCTGACAGGTGTACATGTATATATGTGTGCGTGTCCTGGAACGAAGCCTCTGAATATACTGATGGACACTTATATATTACTGGCAAATACATAGAGTAAATAGGAATGTGGTAGGACCTAAAAATGCAAGTCACATATATAATTTACAGTTCTTTAGGGGCTGAAGAGATGGCTAAAAGCAGTTGCTGCTTTTATCACGTCTTGCACTCATGTCATGATAACATGGTTTGTTGGTCATCAATCTAGTGGTGAGAGACCTTGTCTCAAAGAATAGTTAGGTCCAAAGCCTCCCCCCTTTCTCCCACTCCACATAGCACTGCTGATGGCGTCCTAAACAGAAGGACTTTGGTCCAGTAAACAGAAGGATTGTTACTAGGTTTCTGTTTACCAGAAAAGCAGATTTGCTATAGTGGGTCCCTGATTTCCTGGAATCTCTGTCAACCTTCCCCCAAAGGTCACTTACTTTAGAGAAGGGCACCTACTTCCAGCTCAGTCCTAACAGTCCGTGTTGACTCAGTGTGTCGATTGTGTCCCCGGCTGGATGTCATATGAAATCTACTTGCTTTTCTGTCATTTTCTTCTTCTCTCTGTCCTCTGCCCTTCTCCCAGAGACAGCCTTGGCAGTTTGATCCCCCGTAAGCCTTTCCTTCTGCCCACAGGGTACCCTAGATTGGTAGTTTCTCTGCACAGTTGCTAATAAGTATGATGTAGAGTAATTACAGGATGTCCTTCATCCTGGCTGCTGCACATCTGCATGAGTATGTACATCTGCAAGAGTGTGCATGAGTGTGCACAGCTGCATAAGTGCACAGCTTCATGAGTGTGCACAGCTGCTAGAGTGTGCTCAGTTGCATGATTGTGCACAGCTGCATGAGTGTGCATGGCTGCATGAGTGTGCAAAACTGCATGAGTGTGCTCAGCAGGAGTGTGCACAGCTGTGTGAGTGTGCACAGCTACATGAAGTGCACAGCTGCGTGAATGTTCTCAGCAGGAGTGTGCACAACTGCATGAGTGTGCACAGCTGCATGAGGTGCACAGCTGCGTGAGTGTTCTCAGCAGGAGTGTGCACAACTGCATGAGTGTGCTCAGCATGAGTGTGCACAGCTGTGTGAATGTGCTCAGCATGAGTGTGCACAGCTGTGTGAGTGTGCACAGCTACATGAAGTGCACAGCTGCATGAGTGTTCTCAGCAGGAGTGTGCACAGCTGCAGGAGTGTGCACAGCTGCATGAGTGTGCACAGCTGCATGAGTGTGCACAGCTGCATGATTGTGCACGGCTGCATGAGTGTTCTCAGCAGGAGTGTGCTCAGCAGGAGTGTGCACAGATGCAGGAGTGTGCACAGCTGCATGAGTGTGCACAGCTGCATGATTGTGCACGGCTGCATGAGTGTTCTCAGCAGGAGTGTGCTCAGCAGGAGTGTGCACAGATGCAGGAGTGTGCACAGCTGCATGAGTGTGCACAGCTGCATGATTGTGCACAGCTGCATGAGTGTTCTCAGCATGAGTGTGCACAGCTGCATGAGTGTTCTCAGCAGGAGGAGTGTGCACAGCTGCAGGAGTGTGCACAGGTGCAGGAGTGAGCACAGCTGCAGGAGTGAGCACGGCTTCATGAGTGTGCACAGCTGCTCGCCTGTGCCTATACCAATAACAAACAAAGCACAAATAAAATACATATGGAAGGCCAGTGAGACAGCTAAGTAGGTAAAGCCACCTACCTTACAAGCCTGAAGACCTGAGTCTGATCCCCCAGAGCCATGTGAAGGCGGATCCTAAGTCTGTGGCCTGCTGGGCTAACACCTTTAATTCTAGCACTGGAGGGGCAGAGGCAGGAGTTCCACGCCAGCTTGGTCTAAATAGTGAGTTGAAGACCAGCCAAAGCTACCGAGTGAGATTCTGTCTCAACAAACAAAAAACAAACACAAAATAATGATGATGATGATGGTGATGCTGATGGTGATGGTGATGATGACATAAAGTCCAAGGTTACAGGTGCCCAGGCTGAATGATGAGACTCTGTTCCCAAAAGTAAGAAAGAACTCACTACTGAGGTGAGTCCATGAAAGGAAGAAAGTGAACAATATTGTTGTACTTTGTTGATGGAACTGAAAGTTCCAGAAAAAACAAACTTGAAATTATTCAAAGACCAAAGCTGTCCACCCCACAGAAATAAAACACACTCCTGACTGGGGAAGAAAACCTTGGACCAGAACATTTAGCAGAAGCAGAGGAGAGAGCAGAGGCTGGGCTCACTGAGAAAGCCAGGTCTCAGCTGCAGGAGCTCTGCCTCTGCCCACGTCCTTGAATTGACAAAGGGCAGAAAAGACACCCAAGGCAACTCTTCAGTTCTGTTCCAAAGGGGAAAGCAGACTGACTTTAAATACCGAGGGGCATGGGGCTGGGGATTTAGCTCAGCGGTAGAGCGCTTACCTAGGAAGCGCAAGGCCCTGGGTTCGGTCCCCAGCTCCGAAAAAAAAGAACCAAAAAAAAAAAAAAAAAAAAAATACCGAGGGGCAGGGATTGTGGGCGATGCAGAGAAAACAGAATACGTAAAGTCAGGAAAACGTGAGCGAGGTACGAAGAGTTAGTATACTCTCTTGTTCTTTCGGTGTACGTGTATATGTGTGTGAAGTGTGGCTGTTGTTCTGGTTTCATTCAGTTACTGGGACTAGTATCATGGAAAACAATTTAGGGAACAGAAGGCTTATTTCAGTTTACAGGTTACCTCCCATCACTGATGAAAGTCAGGACAGGGACTTGAAGCAGAAACCATGGAGGAACTTTGCTCATTGGCTCACAGGCTCATGCTCATCTAGCTTTCTTATACAGCTCAGGACCATCTGCCCAGGGAATGGAGACACCCACAGTGGGCTGGGCACTCCAAGATAGTCCCCCACAGACAAGTCCACATGCTAATCTTATCTAGGTGGTTCTTCAAGTGAGACTCCCTTCTCAGGTGACTCCGGGCTGTGTCAAATTGACTAGAACATGTGTGTGAATACTGCCCCCCCTGCCCCGTCCCACACACAATCAGAAGTGGTACAACCACAGACCTTCTGTGGGAAGAAAACATAATTAATTAAAAAGACAGATGGAAATTGCTTTCACATTTCAAAAAACATGATAAAAGAATAATGATGTCTAATTAAGTAATTTTTTTTTTGCAGGTTTAGGCATTGAACCAAGGACAGCACACATTCAAGGCACCACTACTAGGCTATCTCTCTAGTCCCTTCATTTTATTTTTCAAAAATACTTAAGGTGAGATGACAAAATCAGGTGGTTAGGACTCGAGGAGGCCAATTGAAAGCCCAAATTGCTAGTTATGCCTGTTATGACTAATAAACTAAAATCTCAGAGAACATACTTCTGAAAAGCAGAAATACTAACACAAAGGAGGGACTCTTGATAACAGCTGTGAGCTCAGAGGGAAATGAGCTAAGAGCCAGAGAGGTTGTCAGAAGCTCAGTCTCTGAAGGTGCCTGCTACCAAGCCTGCCCTGCCTCCAGCCAAATGTGAAGCCGTGGTGCATGGGAGAACGAGATAACTGACTCCGGAAAGTTGTTCTCTCCGTCTCTGTCTCTCTCTGTCTCTCTGTCTCCATGTGTCTTTCTGTGTCTGTCTGTGTCTTTCTGTGTTTGTCTCTGTCTCTGTCTCTGTCTCTGTCTCTGTCTCTCTCTGTCTCTGTCTCTCTGTGTCTTTCTGTGTCTGTCTGTGTCTGTGTCTGTGTCTGTTTCTCTGTCTCTGTCTCTCTTTCTCTCTCTCTCTCTCTCTCTCTCTCACACACACACACACACACACACACACACACACACAGGATACATAACACATCATTTTGGGGGAAAAAGCATAGCTGGGCATGCCTTTAATCCTAGCACTCAGGAGGGAGAGGCAGGGAGAGCTCTGTGAGTTCAAGACCAGCCTGGTCTACATGGTTAGTTCCAGGACAGTCAGGGCTACACAGAGATCCCCTGTCTCAAAACAACAACAACAACAACAACAACAGCATCAGCCTAACAAGCACAGGAAGCGAAGATTCAATGTAAAGACGATTGACTTCAGCAAATCAGAGATTACACAAGGGAAGACATATCAAAATGCTAAAGCAAAAAGAGTTCTCTGAATGAAACAAAGTACAAACCCAAACATAAAAATCATGGTGTTCCTGGAGACTTTAACTAAAAATATCTCACACTGAGACATAATCCACCATGAGAATGCCAGAACTTTCCATGAGAGAACAATTTCAGCAGTGTTTAGAGAGAACGCGAAGAAATGGAGTTGAATCCCATCACGCCTATTAAAATCAACTTACCGTGGAGCAAACTCTTAGCGATAAGACTTAAAACTGTTACATACTTAGAAGAAAAAAACTAGGTGAAAAAAAATTCTCTGTGTTAGGCCAGTCTTGTAAGTGTAACATCACCAACAGACTGGAGGAACAGAACCTCACCAAAGTTAAAATGTGTGTGCTGTGGGAGGAAAAGCTTACAAAAAGGCAGAAGAGATCTGTGAATCACACACTGGTAAGAATCTGCTTCGAGATCGTATAAAAGACACGTACATCTCAACAGTAAAGGAAAAAACAAAGCAAAACAACAACAACAATAACAACAAAACGCCTCTACCTAGCTAGCACTCTGAAAGCTGAGATAGGAGGATTGTGAATTTGAGACTAGTTTGTGCTATTTAGTGAGATCCCGTCTCAAAGAAACAAAGAAACAAATAGCATATAACCAAACTTAAAAATGGGCAAAGCGGCTAGGATGACGTATGCCTGTAATTGTGTCTATTTGGAAGGCTGAAACAGGGGGATCTTGAGTTGGGACAGCCTGGGCAACACAGCAGGATGCTGCCTCAAAATTCATCAGAAGAGGAGGGGTGGATACTAAACATATTGTATTCGTAGATGATATTACTAAAGAGTAAATCGAAAATAACTCTTTTTTTTTTCTTCTTTTTTTCGGAGCTGGGGACTGAACCCAGGGCCTTGTGCTCACTAGGCAAGCGCTCTACCGCTGAGCTAAATCACCAACCCCGAAAATAACTAACTCTTAAAGTTAATGGTCTCAACTTCCCAATAAAGAAAAAAATTAATTCATTAATAAAATAAAATGAAACTCGGTGAAGGATTTAAATGGACATTTCTCTAAAGAGACACCAATCGCCAAGAAACACAGGGACAGATGTTCAACTTCCTTAGTCACTGGGGAAATTGCAAATTAAAAACAACAGTCAGGGGGCTGGGGATTTAGCTCAGTGGTAGAGCGCTTACCTAGGAAGCACAAGGCCCTGGGTTCAGTCCCCAGCTCCGAAAAAAAGAACCAAAAAAAAAAAAAAAAAAAAAACCCAAAAAAAAAAACCAACAACAGTCAGTCAATGGTATTGGGGAGAAACTGCACCCTTATTAAATTGCTGCCCAGAACCTAAACTAGTAAAGTCACCTGGAAAATAGCTTGGTAATTCCTTGAGAGAGACTCGGGGACCCTTCTACACATGCGTCCAAAAGAACCGAAAACATGCTTGCAGTGAAAGTCACACCGGTGTTGGGACAACATTATTCATCCTGGTCTCAAACTGAAAACGACCCAACTGCTACACACGAGTGCTTTATTGATAGCGGACTCCTCTGTTAAGGCTAATCTGTTAATCAGCCTGACTCAGACTAGGGTCCTGAACTGAATAAAAGGGAGAGGTCCGGTGGAGCAGCAAGCAGTGTTCATCTGTCTCTACTTCTGAGGAAACGATGTAACCAGCTGCTTCACATTCCTGTTGCCGGGCTTTCCACACCTTTACACTGAAGCCTCTAAGGAGGAGCCAAGACAAACCTCTCCCTCACTCAAGTTACTTTTGCCAGTTTTTTTGTTACAGCCATGAGAAAAATAAACTAATACACACACAAAAGAGTATCATTGCCATTACAGAGAGATGGGATTCGGAAACATGCTATACAGTGGATGAACTTTTAAATTAGCTAATTAATTAATCAGTTTTGCTAAGAGAAAGAGGCTATACCCCCAAACAACAGGCTGGCTGATTCCATTTCCATGACATGTCCAGAATGGACAAATCTAGAGGGTCAAAGCGGAAGAAGGAAAGAGGCTGGTATGCAGGCAGATGGAGGGGGAGGGGCTGGAAAGTGGCCAAGAGAGGGTGTCGTTTTTCTTTTTCCGGTGGTGAAAACGTTCTGGAGTTGTTCAGCAGTGGTGGTTGCAGTCTTGTTAAACCCACTGAATTTTACACTTTATAGTGGTGAATTCTAGGAGTTAGAGAGGTGGTGCTGCAGCTAAGAGCACTGGTTTCTTTTCCAGAGGACCTGGGTTCAATTCCCAGCACTGACATTGTAGGCACTGTCTGTAATTCCAGTTCCAGGGGATCCAACACCCTCATACATCCATGCAAGCAAAACACCAAAGGACATAAAGTAACAATAAATAAATTATTTTAAAAACTAACCACAAAGTTCTTTAAAATGATGACTCCTTTTTGTGGATTAAATTTCAATAAAATATATACAAAGACTGGGCAGTGGGGACACCAAAAGCCAAACCAAACCACTAACCAACCAAACCAACAAAAACCACAAACCATCAGAGTTTTCATTGGAAAGCAAAAAGCCTTTCCAAAAATAATGAGACAAACAGGGCAGCAGCGGCAGATGCCACCACTTGGGAGGCAGAGAGGCCCGCAGATCTCTAAGTTCAAGACCAGCCTGGTCTATAGAGAGAGTTCTAGGACATCCAGGACTACACAGAGAAAACCAGAACGAGGGGAGGGGAGGGGAGGGGAAGGGAGAGAGGGAGGGAGGGAGGGAGGGAGAGAGTGAGTGAGAAAGAGAGAGAGAGAGAGAGAGAGAGAGAGAGAGAGAGAATACATTAACAGCCAATCAGGTAATAAAAGAAACCACAAGCAGACCAAAGTATAACATTAAAAACTAACCACGAGGTCAATCCATTGAGACCTCAATTCACAAATTTAAGATAGCTACTGTGAAAAACAATCTCTTGACATATGTGCCTAATTATCTGAATTTCAACATTTCTTTTAGCTTCCTCAGTTCCATTTTTTTAAAGTAAATGATAACAAAATAAGCAAAACGGAAACTTTTCATTAAGATTTGAACCTATAATACAATCCTACCTTGATAGAGCGTTTTGCTAGCTTTATGTTGGCTTAGAGCCATGTTTAATGTGCTGTTTCTTTGTTGTGAGGTCTAGATCCTGGTGTCTGGTGTGATCTCTTCCTGCAACCTCCTCTTCTCTATGTTTCTGGATCCTTCATAAAAGGTTCTATCGCTTCCCCCAAATAATAGCATTATTAATATTTTCTAAATGCCTGAAGAAAACACACCAAGATTTGAAATGATAAGGTATGTCTTGTTATTTTGTACTTTATAGTTTTCCTTAATTTTAAAACATCTGCCCCTGTCCCTTGCCATGACCTACATGGCTGGGTCCTTGCAACCTGACTGGGGCGATTAGGATGTGAAAGACAGACACACAGACACAGAAAAGCTGAGATTGAGTGGGCTGGGCCATGCACTTAAAAAAAAAGATTGATTTATTTATCATGTATAGAGCGTTCTGTCTGCATATATGTCCACACATCAGATCAGGGCATCAAATCTCATAGACAGGTATGAGTCATCATGTGGGTGCTGGGAATTGAACTTAAGACCTCTAGAACAGCAGCCTGTGCTCTTAACCTCTGAACCGTCTCTCCACCCTGGGCCATGCTCTGATGGAGATACATCAGCAGCTGGGGAACTCAGCACATACATTATATGCAGCCGAGAGTAGATGGGTTTATTGTACAAGGAGGCAGATTTAGCTGATCTGTGTAGGTAGTTTCAATAAGGCAGCAGTCTCAGGCTGTAATCAGCCAAGGAGTAAGCTGACAGGTAGGTGGATGCTTTCTGTCAACACTGACCATGGAAAGACTTTACCATTCCCATGGTCAGAGGCATGAAGGCCATGTCAATAATATACATTTTCACTCAGGACCTCATCCATTCCCACAATCCCTCCTGAAGGAAACTGACCCAACTTTTAGTCTAGAAAGAGTTAAAAAAAAAAAAAAACAAAACTGTGATGGGGGAGAGATGGGGGAGGACAGAGATGTTGTAAAGTGAATAAGTAAAAAACAAAACAAAACTAAACTAAACTAAACTAAAAAACCCACTGTGGTATATAAGCTGGTCCTGGGGACACACACCTATCATCCAGAGGTGAAGACTGGAGGGTCACTGTGAGTTTGAGGTCAGTCTGGGTTGGTTGATGAATCCCGGGTCTTAGCTAAATAGTGAGGCCTTGTCTCAGGACAACAAACAAATACCCATCGCCTAAACAA
The DNA here is from genome assembly GCF_021556685.1 of Rattus norvegicus. Classification (NCBI taxonomy): domain Eukaryota; kingdom Metazoa; phylum Chordata; class Mammalia; order Rodentia; family Muridae; genus Rattus; species Rattus norvegicus. Next base: position 143,238,903 of record NC_141536.1, read on the forward strand.
GAAAGAAAAATAGAGAACTGTAGATTCTTTTTTTTTTTTTTTTTAGTAAATAAAAGGTGTCTAAGTAGATTCCGCTTAAGTCCTTCCTTTACCCATCTCTACTGTTAGTGAGGAAGGCAGGGTACAAGTGCCACGAGTGTCTGGTAGAAACATGGCCCCAGAACTGTGAAAGATTCCCATAGTACAAGCTGAAACCGGGACTAAAAAGATGTCGTGGGGCTGGGGATTTAGCTCAGTGGTAGAGCGCTTACCTAGGGGAAAAAAAAAAAAAAAAAAAAAGATGTCACAGCCTAAACCAGCTCCACTCAAAGACCTTTAGGGCCACGATGTGGTAGCGCCCCCTCCTGGAGGGGAAGAGCAATAACAAGAGCAGCCATCTTGGAATCGCTGTTGTTCTGACCACTTTTGTTTGGATTTACAGAAATAAAAAGAGCCGAGTGTGATGGTGCACACCTTTAATTCCAGCACTCAGGGGGATCTCTGAATTTGAGCCAGCCTGGTGTACAGAGTGAGTTCCTGAACAGCCAGAGCTACACAGAGAAAATCAATCAAATATGAAAAGAAAAAAAAGTAAATATAAAAATGTATTACAGTTACGCCTGAGAGCTGCAGTACAGCTCAGCACTGTTCCTACAGAGCCTTACACGCTGCAAGTTGGCTGTCTATTTTTTATGGTGTGTGTATATGTTCATGTGAGTGCTGGTGTGTACATGTGTGTGAATGCATAGTGAGGCCAGATTACCTCAGTGTCATTCCTCAGGAGCTGTCCACTTGGGTTTTGGAAGCTCTGGGTCCTGAGGCTCACTGACTAGGCTAGGTAGACTGGCTGGCTAGGGATCTGTTGATACCTCTCCAACACTGGTGGTTGTGATTGTGTTCACAAGTGCACCCCATCATGCCTGGCTTTTTATGTGGGTGCTGGGGATCAAACTCAGGTCCTCATGCTTTACAATGATGGTTTTAACTGTCAGTTCACATAACCTAGAATTACCTGGAAAGTGTCTCAGTAAGGGATTGCCAATACTGGGCTGGCCTATGGTATATCTGTGTGTGTGTGGGGGGGGGTTGTCTTGATTACCTTGAGTTAATTAGTGTGAGAATCCCCAGCCCAGTGTGGGTGGCATCATTCCCTAGGCAGGAGGCTTTTGGAGAGAAACTCAATCTGAGAGTCAGGTACACAGAGGGGGACTTGTTAAGAACAATGGTCTTAGTGTGAATTTTCTTCATTCCTAACTCACCCAAAACTTCTTTTTTTTTTTTGGTCTTTTTTTTTTTTTTTTTTTTCGGAGCTGGGGACTGAACCCAGGGCCTTGTGCTTCCTAGGCAAGCGCTCTACCACTGAGCTAAATCCCCAGCCCCAAAGAAGCGAACTTTTTTTTTTTTTTTTGGTTCTTTTTTTTTTCCGGAGCTGGGGACCGAACCCAGGGCCTTGCGCTTCCTAGGTAAGCGCTCTACCACTGAGCTAAATCCCCAGCCCCCTCACCCAAAACTTCTTTACTCAGTGCTATTTTTTAAATTTGTTTTTGTTTGTTTGTTTTTTCTTTGTTTTGTTTGTCATTAAAAACAGGGTCTTGCTACATAGCTCAGGCTAGCCTGGAACTCACCATCCTTCTGCCTCTGTCTCCCCAGCACTAGGATTTCAGTTATATGCCATCACATCCATCACATCAGACTCAGGGTTGATTTAAAATTTTTTTTTTCTTGTGCTCTTTTACTCTCTCTGTATGTCTGTGTTCTGAGACAGTGTCTAATGCCAATTAGGCTGGGCTTAAATTGGCTACTGAGCTAAAGATGACCTTGAACCTCTGACCTCTGGTCATCACCTCTCAAAGGCTGAGATTATAGGCTTATACCACTAAGCCAGGTTTATGCTTGAGATAAAATTCACAGCGTTGTGCACGGCAGGCTAGTGCCTTACCCACCCACAGAGCTACATCCTCAGCCCACTAAACCTGCCTCTTAACCAACAAATGTTCGTCTCTCAGTCACTTCCAGAAAGGTTCTTTGAATTATGTGGGATTATGGCCCATTCAGAGAAAACAATCCATGTCACGTCTGGACACATCAGCCGGTAGAACAGCAGTTGCCCCCCACCACTCCCCACCAATCACTTCATGAGACCAGCTCATCACAGTGTCACTGCCTGATGCAATTACACATGTAATCCAGATGTCCCCCGTTTGGGTGGCTCTTGCTGTGAGTGATCTCAGTTAGATGGGCTCAGGTTGAGTGCCACCGCCTATAGGTCCACAGGTCCGTCCTCAGGTGCTGGGAGCCCCCAGGGGCCTCCTGCTCAGTAAAATGTGCCTCCCAGGGAGGGCCCTGGTTCCGTTATGAATGTCAGTGACACAGATGCGAAGCTCAGCCACACACACATACACACACAGACTTGAGTCACAAAACGCGCTCATGGATATAATTAGATTTTTTTTCTCTCAGTTGGTTAAAGTTTTAAATACAGATGAGGACAGAGAATAATCTAATAAACGCCTGTGCCATCCACACTTAGTGTTATTGCTTTACAATGTTTCCTTCTGATTAGAAAAAAAATATCTAATAGGATATAAAGTGAACTCTCTTGTGCATGCCCACCTCCCTAGAGAAACCCACGGGAATTTGGTATCTACCCTTCTTTTCATACATCTACTACATGTGATGTATCATAAATGCCTGTCTTGCATGGCTTTAAGATGCACATAATAGAATCGTATTTTATTTTCTACAACAGGCTTTTAATGTATTAATGTGTTCTCGAGAGCTATTTTTGATGATATATATAGACACCGATATATACAGTTGATTCCTATTAACTGTTATGTAGCAGTTTATCACATGAATATTTATAAACTTGTCTATGCAAAGCTCGTCTGTAGACAAGGTTTTTACAAATTTTCCTCTGTGGCAGACAATGCAGCAAAAAGCAGATAGTCCAGTATGTATTTTCTGGACACTTGTGTAGGAGTTTCCCTTCTAAATTTCTAGAAGCAGAATTACGTCTTTCATGTTCTGCAGACTAGCTGGGGCTTGCTTTCTGGTTAGCAGCAGGGCTCCAAGATCAGAAGCACGCAGAGCTTCTGGTGGCTCAGGCACAGACTGGCAGAGTAGGGGCTTCTGCCTCCTTCTGGTGGCCAAATCAAGTCTTGAGAACAGTTTAGACCCAAGGAATAGAATGGTGGCTTGGAGAGATGGTTCAGCAGTTCCAGAGGATTAGGGTTCAATCTCCAGCATCTACATGGTGGCTCACAACCATCCATAACTCCAGTTCAAAGGGTTCTTCCGATCTCTATGGGCATTGGACACACACACACTCACCAGCCAAATGCTCATACACAAAATAGCAAATACACATAAAATAAAATAAATAATCTAAAAGAAAGTGCTTGCTGCTTTTCCAGAAGACCCCAGTTCTGTCCCCAGTACCCATGTCTATTGCTTCACAGCTCCAGGGTATCTGGTGCCCTCTTCTGATCTCCTTACGCCTATTCTCACATGTGTGTACTATCCTGCAAACCTCCCCAGCCATACAGCATAATTTAAAATAACAGAGCCAGGTGGAGAATGGTACACACCTTTAATCTCAGCACTTGGGAGCACAGGCAGGTGGATCTCTGTGAGTTCGAGGCCAGCCTGGTCTACATAGAAAGTTCCAGGACATCAGGGGCTACATGGAGAAACCCATCATTCTGACCTTAACTTAAATGTTAAATTCACTTCAGGGCCCTGAAAATGAATTCTTGGGGATAATTGGATCTCTTTGTCCCTCTACCCCTGTGGCCCCATGAAACACACCTCCCCGCTTTTCTCCAGTTGTCTTGTTGAGGATGAGTTGTGGACCTTGGTTTGCTGGGATTTGGCTACTATGCTCTGAAGTCTGTCATCATGATTTCATTGCTCCCCCCGCCCCCCCAGAATCATCCACTTAGAACTTTAAAGATTGAGGATCAGTTTTGCTCCTCCCGTGTGGGACTTACACATCAAGAGGCAAGAACAGTTTCAAGCCAGGTTAAGAAGTCATGGGGCAGTCAAAATGGAGACACCACTCTTTACAGACAGAGGAGACAGTAGCAGAGGTTGGGGCCAGGGATCACCCCACGGGGCCTGCGGCAAGCCGGCAAGGATTTGACCGACAGATTAGGCTGTGAGAGGACAAACAGACCAAATGAGGCATTTATGGGTTTAAAAAAAGCCCTCTCAAAACAGCCCTTCAAGGCTGGGCAGATATTTAGTACAGAAAAAGGGCAAATTGCTCATTCAACAGAATGTCTGGGGCATCCTCAGATCAGAGTTTGAGAAGGAGGACCAGAAACATGGAATCCTTATAAATACAGAAAAGGCCCAGCTTTTGGAAAAACCAGCCTTTGAACTTCACACGGAGCCTGTCAAAGGGTCAAACTGTTAGGGGAGAACAAAAAAAGTGATCTCAGGGGAAGGAGCCAGTGTGGGGCTTATCTGTCAACTTGACACAGCCTAGAGTCATCGGAGAGGGGGCTCCCCACTGAAGAATGGCCTAGATCAGAGTAGCCTATGGGCATGTCTGGGGGGGGGAATGCCTTGACTCCTAGTTGGTGTAGTAGGGCCAGCCCAGCCCAGTGTCAGGTCTCCTGTGCAGGTGGGCTGGGCTGCACTCAGGGCAGCTGGCTAAACCTGAGTCTCAGAGTAAGCCAATGAGCAGTAACCCTCCAGGGTTTCTCTCTCCAAAGGCTTGGGGTTTTGTTCTGTCCTTCACAGGGACCGGAATGTGATCTGAAACCGAAAGACAAATAAACCCTTTCCTCTTTAAGCTGCTTTTATTCGAAGTGTTTTATCACAGCCACAGATCTAGAACAGTGGTGTGGGGTGACCAAGAGAACTCACATCCCTGGGCCAGGAATAATGTGGAAAATCCAGCCCAGAGTGTTGGAGTGATAAGAGCCTACCCATCTGTTGAGCTCTTGAGATCTGCTCTCAGACTCTGAGCCAGGTAGCACCATGCCCAAGGGCTTACCTTTACGGGAGATGTCATTAGGATTCTTGCTCTCTGACTTTTTTTTTCTTTATTTAAAGATTTAAAGATTTATTTACTTATTTAATGTATGTGAGTACACTATCACTGTCTTTAGGCACATCAGAAAAGGGCATCAGATCTCATTACAGATGGTTGCGAACCACCATGTGGTTGCTGGGAATTGAACTCAGAACCTTTGGAAGAGCAGTCAGTGCTCTTACCTGCTGAGCCGTCTCTCCAGTTCCGCTCTCTGACTTTCTGTTTCCCTGAGGAAGACTTGTGGGGTCTAAGAAGGAGGGAAATGGAGAAATGAGGTTTATTTCCCCAGCTCACTTTCCTCCGGAGTCACGCCCTGGAGGAGGCTCTTTTTCCTAGTCAGTTACTTTCACAGTCCCATAAACATCCTTTTTTCTTGGCCCTTCAGGCCTGGAGTCTTCCTCCTTCCCTCAGAATGTTGCAACCTCTTGGATGGCTTCACAGAACCGATGGATCCCCTAAATCTTTCTTGCACCTCAGTGTGCCCTGATTGCTCCTTTCCAGCATCATCTATGTTCTGACGAGACTTAGCAGCAACCACAGGCCCGCCAGCGTCTTTAAAGAGGCACCAGCGAATTTTCAGGGACTATTGTTCTTCCTCGACACACAGGTTCAGAATCTCATCCTCTTGTCTGGAGATGCTCCTCCCAATATGAGTCTTGTTGGGGAGTACAGCCTGCTCCCATGTAGAATGTGTATGTGCTAGCCTCCCTTGACGCTAGGGTTTGGATATATGACCCAAGCTCTGTCAACCAGAGGCACTAACTGGACTAGGAGTCAAAATCACCAAGACACAGGGATATTGAGGAGGTGGTCCCTGTCTCTAGGGACAACCCAGGCAGAAGGAGCAGTGACTGTTCCTTGAGATCGGCTCAGAGGAACCCTTAGAAAGGCCTGATGAGGATTCTAGCATCCTGGGACATGGGACACCAGAATATTGTCAGATTGGCCCTGTGTTTCTGCCATCAGGGTCCAGATCCAAGTTCCCTTGCCTCCTGGCAGGTTCAGATTTCTCTGGTTCCCTATTCTGCTTAGATTCGAGTCACCTTATTACTTGTATTTATGAGTCCCAGCTGGAGGAGGCTTCCTACCTCAGATGAAGGCCATAGGTAGCAAGCCTTACCCCTGCCCCCCTCTCTGGTGCCTTCTTCAGTCTTCCTCTGTGTACCTGCCATGTTATTTTCCAGCTGTACCTCGGGGACAGGGCCTGATATTTTGACACAGGGTCTCATTTAGCCCGAGCTAAATGCCTTTGAATCCCCCATTTGCCATGTCTGCTCCATTTGAACTTTTGCCTTTATTCACACGGAGGCTGTACACTCCGTGAATTAGGAGACATCCACTTGAATGTATCTAAATCCCACCCGGAAAGCTTTCTAACTGTGAGGTTGGAGTCAAGTTACTGCACCTCAGTGAACTCCCGTCTCCTTATCTGTCCAGTGGGAGAGATCTTGTTTTGAGGACTGGTAAGGGCACTTGTGTGTGGAGCAGCCGGGCTCCTAGTAACCATCGATAACAGCTGCTATTATCTTTATACACACCATTATCATCACCATCATCATGATTCAAAGGCCTTATGGAGCCTACTTAGAGCAGGCATCATCAGCTCCAATACCGGCAGGAGTCAGGCAGGCATCGGGGACAAGTGCCGGGGAGCCGTTTATACAAACACATTGGCACTAGGTGGGAGCTGGAGAGAACGTGAGAGCCACGTCTGTCTCACGGGGGAAGCCACCGCTCAGCAACCGCGGCTTACTGCCAAGTGGACTGTGTTGCCCGGTGGTGCCAGGCCTCACACTATTTTAAGCAAAGCCAGAAATTCAGATCTCTATGAAAAGCTACGCACTCAGCGCACGGAGGTCAGAACAGGCTGCAGAGGCCAGTTTGTGTTTCTTCACGTGGGTCTCTTGGTCCACTTTAAATTCTCAGGCAACAACCTGGTTTGGTTGGGTCCCTTTCATCAGCGATAGCCAAGCTCCCGGCCAAGCCAGTGTAGAGTGATAGACATTCCGGGACTCGGGAGTTTGGTCTCAGGCATACTTCAGAGAGGAAGTATGAATTGCAGGCATACCCAATAGCTGCTTCTCTGTGGATGTCAGGAGCGCCGGGATGTCAGGAGCGCCGGGAGCGAAGGCTTTAGGATGTCAGTGAGCCCCCAGTAACTACCAGCTTAAGAGGGGCTCAGATTTATTTTTGTTCCTGTATGTCCAGAAGTATGAAGTATGAAGATCAGGGTTTGGATACAGAGTAAATTTATCTATGGGATCTCAGGTCTTTCCGATCTTTCCTTAGTGCGGAAGGTTTTGCCTCATTGGTTGCAGGATAGCTACAACTATGACCATCGTGATTATGTTCTAGGCCGGGAGAAAAGGATGTGATAAGGAGTGGTTCTTATACTAAAATTTCCCAGACATTCCAGGGTATTTCTTTTTCCATCTCACTTGCCAGAGCTGCTTTCCACATCAATACCTAGTCACAAGGGAAATGAGAATGGGATATTTTTAGATCGTTACATGACAGACCCGAACAGTATCAGGTTTCTGTTAATTGGAAACAAAGAGAGAATGACATCAGAGTCGGCGACCTTTAGCCTCTGAGGCCCCCCTAGGAATGCAGACTTCGTGCCTGACCCTAGCCAGGTACTGAAGACCTCAGCCTGCACTGGATCGTAGCCACGGGACAAGACATGATTGGATCTCAATTTGAAACCCATGGCTTGTGCAGCAGGAAGATACAGGAGTGGTTTTGGAACACAACCAAGCGGGCCAGATCCAATGTTGGGACGACAGCTTTGGGCCCGTCACTGTTCTCCTCCTGTAACCCTCTCTGGCACTCCTGCTATCTGTGCTGCCTGACCCAGGCCCAAGCAGGGTGGGGAGACCCTGTGATTAACACCACTAGCGGGTCTAGGAGGCACCCGAGAGAGACATTCTGAGAGAAATATGTCAGCGGCACAGCTGGTTTATAATGTGTATTAATCCCTGACATGTAATTTGAGTAATATATGTAAAGCAGAAAGTTCGGGCGCTGATTTAGGGGCCTTATTATTACCCTGTCAGCAGAATTCATGTTCTATTTGCACAGAGCTCTGGTTCCAGTGTCTCATCCAGGGTGACGGGGAGGAGGAGGCTTTTTGACGGATGTCAGCTGATAGCGGGGTAGAAGTGGATGTTGTTGGGGACACAGTCTGTCAGTCTGGTGCTTGAAGCTCCCGGCAGGGTTTCCAGATGTCCACCTGGCCCAGGGAGCTGTGAAACAAAACCAGGTTCCTTCTCCAGGGCCTTGGATCAGATCCATGCTCATCCCTCAAGAGGTTGGTAAGTCGTCCACAAGGTCATGGGCTTTGGAATTCAAAGCCCACTTAGCCACTTTATTATCATGTGACTTTGGCTAAGTTTTTCCAGCTCTTTGGTTCCAATTTCCATCTCTTCGAGTGGGAATCATAATAGCATCCATCTATCCGAGGCTTAAATAAAAGCAACAGGTTCCGAGCACTGACTGAGGCCAAGGTAGAATTCTAAGCGTTTTGACATCTGTTTCTATTGAATCCCCATGGCAACCTGATAAGAGGGGGGAGGTGAAGTAACTGGTTCAAGGTCACAGAGCAAAAAACTGACGGGGCTTAAAGTTGCCCTCTGAAATGTTTCAATGGACCATGTATGTATCGCCCAACAAGGAGCCAGTAAAGGGTTAGTCATTAGTCCAGTGATATCCAATGGGACTTTCTCTTCATAACGGAAATATTTTATAATTCTATGCTGTCCAATATAAGAGCTCCCCTTGCCATAAGTGGCTACTGAACATTTGAATGTGGGTAGCTTGATAGGAGACCCTGAGGTTTTATTTAACTCCAGTTTCTTTAGGTATAGTGATTAGTGGACGTGCAGCTCTAGATTCCCCTAGAGTCTCTGACCACACTAGCAGGGCTTAGCGCTGACAACTGTTGGCCTAGACTCCCGGAGCTCCTGGTCTATATCAGCAAGGCTTCTGTGAAGAAGATCACCCAGCCAGGCACGGTGGCCCACACTTGTAATCTGAGTACTCAGGAGGTAGAGGCAGGAGGATTGCCACAAGTTTGATGCCAATCTGATTTATATGCTGAGGTTACATGGCAAAACTTCATCTGAAAAAAAAAAAAAGTCAATGAAACCAAACTAAACCAAACCAAACCACCAAGAGCAGGGCTAGGGGTGGGGATGGCTCAACTGGTAAGGCATTGGATTGGATCCGCAGAGTCCGTGTTTGAAAAGAAAAATAAAAAATTAAAACAAAATCCAGTGCTGGGGAGGAAGTGAGGACGGTTGGGTTGCTGGGGCTTTTCAGAGGTTCCACTAAAAAGTTTGAGTAGGCTCTTCCTCTCTCCTGTCTGCCCTGTAGGGGCTCAAGAGAGCCTCCTCCAGGTGGCAGCAACAAGGTGCTGACCTGGAAGTAGAAAACAGCCTTCCTCAGACATCCAATCTGCCAGCACCTTCATGTGCCACGTCCCAGCCTCAGAGGCTGTGAATCAATTGGTTTCTGCTGAGCACAAACACACTGAGCTCTTGGGTGCTCAGGGTCCCTGGCTGGGGCCGGAGAGAAAGCTTTGTTTGGTAAAGGGCCTGCCATGCTCGCATAAGGACCAGCTCCCACCCAAAAATCTGGGCAAGGTGGCATGTTTGTAACCTCAGCACTGAGTGGGTGGAGACAGGAGGATTTCTGGGACTCACTGCCTAGGCAGCCCACTACAATGATGAGTCCCAGGTCCCAGTGAAAGAGCATTTCAAAAGCAAGATGAAGAGTGCCTGAGGAGGGTTGGGGATTTAGCTCAGTGGTAGAGTGCTTGCCTAGGAAGCCCAAGGCCCTGGGTTCGGTCCCCAGCTCCGACAAAAAAGAACCAAAAAAAAAAAAAAAAAAAAAGAGTGCCTGAGGAAGGATATTCAAGGTTAACTTCTGGCCTCCACATACATGTGCTTGTGACCTGTGTGCACACACAGACACATAGACATGCAGACACAGACACACAGACACACACACAGACACAGACACACAGACACACACACACAGACACATAGACACGCAGACACACACACACACAGAGACATACACACAGACACACAGATACACACACAGACATACACACACACACAGAGACACAGACACACAGACATACACACAGACACACATACACACACAGACATACACACAGACACAGACATACAGAAACACACAGACACAGACACACAGACACACAGACACAGACATAGACACACAGACACAGACACACAGACATACACACAGACACACCGACACAGACATAGACACAGACATATATAAACACACACAGACACACAGGCACACACACACACACACACACACACACACATAGACATATATACACACACATAGACACACACAGATACACATACACACAGACACATACACACAGACACATACACACAGACACATACACACAGACACATACACACAGACACATACACACAGGCACACAGACACACAGACACACAGACAGACAGACACACACACACACACACACACACACACACACACACACACACTCACTTTCCAGGTCCCATAGAGAGTCCCAGGATCCTAGCTACTGTCTCTGCCAATGAGCTTATATGACAGACACAGGCTCTGACCTTTCACTCTTGGACCTGGCAGGCTAGTGGAGAAGATGATGTTAAACAAATGGCCACTCAGCTAATTACAGCTGACTGGTGATTTTTTGACTTTACGACGGGTTTGTTGGGTCATAACCCCATCATAAATGGAGTAGCATCTATATTTATAACAGTTAATTAAAGGGCCATCTGAGTGCATGCCAACACTGCAAGTGATCAAATGGGAGTTAGAGAAAGTGACTGGGGAAGCCTGACCCAGTGGTTTTGCTGGGCTTCAGGGGAGGGATCATTTCAGCCGTGCTCAGAAAAGAGAAGGAACTTGAATTTAACTGTAAAGAGTTAGAAGCTGTAGCCAGCTGTGGTGGCCCATGCCTGTGAGCTCACCTACTCAGGAGGCCAAGGCTGCTGCCCAGCTTGGATAACGTGAACTACTAGCTCAAGAAAGTGGGGTTGGGACTGGCGAGATGGGTCATTGCTGTGCCAGCCTGTTGACTGGAGTTAAATGGCCAAACCCATGTGGAAGGAGAGAACAGGCTCACCCACTTGTCTTCTGATCACCACATTTGTGCCTTCCCATCCTGCACATACGTCATTACAATCATGGCACATACAATCGAGAAAAAAAAAGCAAGGTCAGATGCTGGGTCAGTGTTCAGGCACCTTCCCAACATGTGTGAAGCTTTGGGTTCCAACCCCAGCATCACACTGACACACACACACACACACACACACACACACACACACACACACACCCCACAGCAAGTTAGAAACTCTAAGTTAAGGGATGTAGGGATGAGGGCCTGGAGAAATGACTTGTCGGTTAAGAGCATTGGCTGCTCTTTCAGATGACCCAGGTTTGATTTCCAGCACCCACTATGTGTCACACAACCATCTATGACTCCAGTTCCAGGGGATCTGATGGCCCCTGTGAGTACCAGGCACATACATGGTACATAGACATACATGAGCAAAACACCCATACACATAAAATAATAAAATAATAAAAATATTTTAAAGTAGGCAGGACAAACATTCTAGTGGCATCAGCAGCTTAGGCCAAGGACATCAAGGGACAGAGTCCTTTGGGGCCTCACATCAAAATACACAGTGTCTGGGAGCATTGATGAGATGGCCTTGGGTAGATGGTGTTCCCACAAACCCTCATTGGCTCTTCTACATAGTGAAGTGATTCCAACTCACACTTAGCTACTGGCTACTATCCTGAGGTGGTGCAGGTTTCTACACAGGGACGTGTGTGGGTTTTGTCTTTTGGTTTTCAAAGACAGGGTCTCACTATAACACTGGCTAACCTCTAACCCACTGTGTAGCCCAGGCTGACCTCAAACTTGCAAGCCTTCTGCCTCTGCCAAGTGCAGGGATGACAGGTGTGTGCCACCCATACCCAGCTCTCTTCTCCAGCCCTGTAATTTTGTCATATGAACAATATTCTACAGATGAAATAGTGCAGCATCACATAACCCCTGGGACTGACTTTTTCCCTTTTCATTTATATTTGCTACTTATGTATGTGGCAGTGGAGTGTGTATACATATATACACATATACACATATACATATACGCATATATGCACACATACATAAATACACACATGTATATGTGTACGTATGTGTGTGTGTATGCAGGTACACAGTCATGTGAGGTTGCATGCATACATGGGAGCCAGAAGAGGGAGGACTTGAGATCTTCTCCTCCTGCCTGTTCCTTCCAAACAGGATTTCTCCCTGAACCTGGTGCTCTCACTTTCTCAGCCTGGCTGGAAACCATCAAGATGCAGCGATCCTCTGTCTCCTCCACTCAACCTTGGAACTGGGGTTGTGGCCGTGCACAGAAATGCCTGGCTTGTTCCTTGGTTGCTGGGATCTGAACTCCAGTCCTCATGATTAGGCAGCAAATGCTCAACCCCTGAAGCATCTCTCTAGCCACTAGGATTGACTTTAACTCAGCAGAGTTCTCACGCAGGTCAGCCAGGTTCTTGCTCTTTTTATGGAGAACTCAGCTGCCATGGTGTGGCTATCTTGTAGCTTTCTAAATTAGTCACCCATTGACGTTTTAGGCTACTGGGCCCTTGAGAAGGCTCAGTGGATAAAGGTACTTGCTGTCAAATCTGGTGACCTGAGTTTGATCCCCAGAACTCATATGGTGGGAGGCCAGAACCAATTTCTTCCAGTTGTCCTCTGACCTCCACACACACATACCACAACACACTCTTGTTCATGAACACACTCAGTAAACAAACAAACACACACATGTAATAACCTTTGAACTGTTAAGCTATTGATTATTAACAAAACAGCGTGAGTACTATGTCCAGGTTCTTACCTGGATATAGGCATTCATTTCTCTAGGACAAATCCCTGAGTATGCAATGGCTGGGTTGTACAGAGTTGCGTATTTAGTAGTAATAAAATACACACAACAAAATTCACCCCTCCAAGCATTTTTAAGTGTAGAGTCAAAGGCTCTAAGCACACTGACCTTTTCATACAACCATAATCATCATCGTCGGAACATTTTTATTTTGCAGAACTGAAACTCTGTACCCGTTATTACACAGTAACACTGCCCCCTCTGTCTCTTATACCCTCACAACCACCTACATATATGCACATCTATATATCATACACGCACATGCACACACACACACACACACACACACACACACACACACATACACACACAGAGAGAGCTATGAAACTACCAAGCGTTTCCATTTAGTATTCTCAGCATTGGTGTAGGAGGGGCCCAGTTTCCATGACTCCCTGTCATCATTTGATGCCCTGGCTTTTTGTTTGAGGAACTCTGATGGGTGCTGCAGCATCCCCTAAGGCTTGGCTTTGCAGCTCCCTGATGCTATGGCTCTGAGCTTCTTTGCAGTGCCACACACTTTCCGTGTGCCCGCTCTGGTCAAACATCGGTTTGACCTCACTCCCCGAATGCATTGTTTATTTTTTACTGTTGAGTCCTGAGAGTTGTCGGCACATCTAGATTCTGGTTCTTCAGATACGCAAGTTGCAAACACCTTCTCACTTGATAGGGTCTTTCGCAGAGAAAATGTTTTTATTATTGTTGCTATACTAATGTGTGTGTATGTGTGATGTATGTGTGATGTGACTGTGGGTGTGTGTTGACCATAGCATGTGTGTAGGGGTCACAGGATAACTTTGCACAGTTGGTTTTCTCCTCCCACCTTTATGTGGGTCCTGGGAATCAAACTCAGGTCACCAGGCTTGCATAGCAGGCCTCTTTCGCCCCAAAGGCATCTTACTGACCCAGAGAAAATTAATAACTTTAATAAAGTCTAAAGTATCAGTTTTATCCTTTACTGACCATACTTCTGCGGGTCAGGACTTAGAACTATGTGGCAATCTGTTTTTGAGTTAATATTTTTATAATGTGTAGGGTTTGAGTCAGTTATTTTCCTTTCTCTCGCTTCTCTTCCCGTCTTCTCCCACAGCCCTCTCTTCTTTATTTTCCCTATGCATGATCAGTCATTGCTGCTCCAGCACCATTTGTTTAAAAGACTATCCTTCAAAAGCAGGCGCAGGAAATACCACACTTGGGAGGCGCAGGCAGGAGGACCAGAAGGTGAAGGACATCCTCAACTTCCGTCTTTATAAAAGGAGTCGTGGGACATCCTCCTGCCACTGAATTATTTTGCACCTTTTCCAAGAAAACCAGAGTGGTCTACTTTGCTAGCTTCTCTTTGCCCTCTTCATTCTGTGTCACTGATCTCTGTGCCAAGCCTCTGTCCTGAGACTACCATACCATCGTAGCAGGCTTGATCATGTAGATAAAGTCCTCCCATTTTCCTGCTTTCCAGGATTGATTTAGATCTCTTTCACTTGTCTATGTTTTGTTTTAAAAAAAAAAAATGCCTTGCTAGGAATTTAACAGCACTTGCATATGTAGATTTGAGAGGATTACATTTTTGCTATATCAAGTCTTCCATAAGATGACTGCTGGGAGATATAACTCAGTGGTAGAACGATTAACCAGCCTGTATGAGGTCCTGGGTTCAATCCCTGGCAGTAGAAAAAAATCCTGCAACCATCAAGTTGAGGTGCTTTGGTAATACTGTATGGGCCAGAGAGATGGCTCAGTGGTAGACTGACGACCTCAGTTCCAACCCTGGACCCCCAGGGGGAAGGGAGAGAGTAAGCTCTTGCAGGGTCTCCTCTACTCTCCACTCATACAGGTGATGCGAGTGCATTCGCACGTGTGTGTATGCACACACACACATATACATACACTAAACAAACACATGAAATATAATAAAAAGATAAACATTTTAAAAAGGGCATAATATGACATCTGGACAGCTTGCAATGCCAGAACTTGGGAAACTGAGGCTGGAGCCTCACCATTAATTCAAGGCTAGCATTGGTTGTATATAAGTTACAGTTAGCCAGGGTTAAGATCCTTCCTCAACAAATGAGCAAGGAAAACAAACAAAAGCCCCCAGTGAGGCCAGGCACAGGGCACACCCAAGATTCCAGCTGTGACCACAGGTGTAGGTCCTGCTCATGTTATAATTTTTGTTTTTATCTTATTTTTCTAAGGGCTGAGGCCCCCAGGCCTTATGCTTCCTAGACTAGTGTTCTAACAGTTATACCCCTAGTCCCATATTGTAAGCTTTTTATTTTGACTTCTCAATAGTCACATGCAGAGGTCTGGTTCACTTCAGCTGCTTCACTGTTCATCCTGGGGGTGGAGACCGCTGCTTCTCTGCCTTCTCCTTGTCTGTGACAACCAGGCTGTAATGGTACCTGCTACAGCAAACCTCCAACTTCACATTATCCTTGTTCTTCTTGATCTCGACAGATTTGGTGTCCTTCCCCTGGGCTGAAAGCAGAATGTCCTTGATTTCTTCAGTTTTCCAAGGCATGGTGCGCTTTCTCTGGTGTCAGCACAGGGGTGAGAACCAGAGAGAACGGAAAAAGCACATTGTGAACTTTAGAGTCGCAGAAGTGTATAACACCTCAACTGTGAGCCTTGGTGTTCAAAGTACTATTTAATTGGCATGTATGTGGGAGAAATAGCAGACGGATCAAGAAATAAGACTTTTTTTTAAAAAAACAGTTTTGTTAGTGTTAGACTGTATCTTAAGTACAGAAATCTCTTGGTTTTGGTGTGTGTGTGTGTTTGTGTGCACATTTGTGTGACATGTTTAAAATTACATACAGCCTTGGATCTAGTTTATACAGTCCAGAATTTCTTAAGTTTTCTTGCCTCTGTTTTCTCCAGAAACCTCTTTTCTCCAAAGAAGTTTGCAAGCTTCATTCCTGTATGATGGTTGAGACAGTTGACATCCGTGGAGGAGATCCTCTGAGATTTTTGTCCTACATGCTGTTTTATCAGCGAGACTAATAGGGGTCCGGCCAAAATAGCTTCCAAGCCCAGTCACAAGGGACTGCATTCCTCATAGAGATGGAGGAGGCAGAACCACAAGTTCACACGGGTTCTCCATGCTGCCCAAGTCCTGAGGAGGGGATGCCGGTGGCTGTGCACAGGGTAACAGGGTGGGAAAACGGAGTTTGGGGAAATTACCTCTTTCACAATAGCACTATCCAGCCTGTTCTTTGTCTGGGGAAACACACGACTCCATCCCTCGATCTTGCTTACTTGAGAAACGGCCTGGGGAAAGGATAGTCACAGCCTGACATTCTTGGTTCATCCAGCAAGAACAAGGAGGGAAGCCCACCATCCATGCTCCGTCACAGCACAAGTCCCACAACGAGGGTCAGCTTCGGGGGCCTGTGAGCTCCCAGACGTGAAACTTCACCATTCTCTTCTCTACTCTGAACACAACTGGGGCATTGCTGGGTCCGTCTTGACTTCATTTTAATGCTAATAGCAAAAGCCGAGGTCTGGAGATAGTGGTTAAAAGTGCTGGCTGCTCTTCCAGGGGATCCGAATTTGATTCTCATCGTAAAAGTTGTAACTCAAGTTCCAAGGGATCTGAATGTCCTTCTCTGGGCTCTGCAGTCACCAAGCATGCAAGTCTTGCACAGACACACAGGCAGCCAAAACACCCATATCTATAGAACGAAGATTAAATTTTAAAAAGGTGAGCAAATGGTTCACTTCGATACTTTAACATTACATATTTATTCCGAGACAGGATCTCACTCTGTGGCCCAGGCTGCCCTGGAGTTCACTATATAGTCCAGTTGTTCCATGGTGATCAATCTGTCTCACCTTCTTGAATTCTAGGATTTTAGGCATGAGACACCATGTCTAGCTCCAGTGATGTTAATATTTTTAGCAAAATAACCCACACTTTTCTGGGCCTTCCCAATTTTGCTGCTCAAAGGAAACCATATAGATGACTTGTGTCAATGAGTTTTTGCTAAAGTAATTTCACCGAACAATTGAAACAAACTCCCTCAGGTCTTGAGAGGTAGCGCAGCAATTAAGAGCATTGGCTGCCATTGCCAAGTTCCCAGGTTTCCATGGCAGCTAACACAGGTTTAAGGACATCCAACGCCCCCTTCTGGCCTTGTGAGAACTACACACATGTGGTGCATAGACAGACAAAACACCATACACTTTAAGAAAACAAAACAAAACAACAAAAAAACACACTCCCACTGGCATATGACAACATCTCTGTAGGGTTTTGGGTCTCCTGGTCATCAGGGTAGCTCTGCTTACTGTATCTCCCATTCTGTTCCCAGGTTAACTTGAGCTTATTTAAAACTGGAGTTGGGGCTGGGGATTTAGCTCAGTGGTAGAGCGCTTACCTAGGAAGCACGAGGCCCTGGGTTCAGTCCCCAGCTCCGAAAAAAAGAAAAAAAAGAACCAAAAAAAAAAAAAAAAACTGGAGTTGATGGAATTGCAAAAGAATGTGCCCGGCAGTGGCAGCATCTTTCAGATCCTTGTGTCCACATCTGGTGATATTCTAGCAGCCAAAGCAAGTCTCGTGGCCAAGCTCAGGGTCAAGACAAGGAAGTCATGTGCTACCTATGGAGGTGGAGGGTAGGGAGGCCATGTTCCAGGCATCAGCAGAATCCATCACCTGTCATTATCTTTCTTTTCTTTTCTTTTTCTTTTTTTTTTCGGAGCTGGGGACTGAACCCAGGGCCTTGCGGTTGCTAGGCAAGCGCTCTACCACTGAGCTAAATCCCCAACCCCACCTGTCATTATCTTAAAATGGACCTCAAGCCTTCTTTGTAAATCTTCCCTATGTTCCCTTCTAAAGTACCATAATACAATTAACCCTCAAAATAATGGATATTCACAATAGTTTCCTCTCGAGTAGGGCTTTAGAAAAATTCACACTCATTTTTCTAATTAACCAACATCTCTTCCCAGTCATAAAGAAATTAGACATTGAAACATTGACTCAGAGTTTGGGGCCCTCCACTTCCTCCTCTGCCCTGTCTCTGAGAGGACTCGGCAGTAGCCCAGTGCTTTCGGTTCAGGCTTTTCATGCATACAGGATCCTCTGTGTGAGAGGAATTGTGCATTGTGCAATTCCTCATAAAGAATGGTATTGTTCTAGTTTTTATGGTTATAGAAGGTTATAAGACATAATAAATTCATTTAGAAATGACCAAAAAAGGAGGAAGAGTGTAAGGGTCAGAACAATACTTAAGACCCTTTTGGTTGAAGAGAACAGATTTAGGAAATGGGATTAACAGGGGAGTTATACAATATGGCAGCTGACCTGGGAATGCTGCCTTACATTAACACCTTACCTTAAAGATTTTTTCCTTTATCACTGGAGTGTGTGTGTTTGTGGTGGCGAATTATATGTATTCTTAGAAGGTCCAGAAAGGATTTTAAGTACTTGAAGACCACCTATTGGCAGCCATCATTAAGAAAGCAGCTTCCCTCTAGTCCCAGCCATACCAATGAACAGGTGACCATCTGTTGCCTCAGAAGCCTCCTGGAGGCTTCTCTCTCATTTTGGGGAATATATGTGTTGATCAAGGGTTCTTTGTTGGGATAAACCCAATTGCTATCAGTTTGAGCAAGATGAGGATTTATTGATCTATATGTGGCCTATATATTTATTGGCCTATATGAACAGGGCAGAGCAGATCCAAGGGATACGTGCATTCAGAAATCTGAACTCCTTGAGGCTCTTCTCTTCTCCACAGGGAGAGGATTATGCACAGCAGAGACTCCAGAGTTACAGCCTTTGGGCTCTAGTAATTTCTGGAGGAGAGAGAACACAGCACTTTAGTAAAGTTTTCACCTTGTGTAGAAAGGAGATGCCATTAACTGGCCTGGTTTGAATCCCTTGCTTATGGGTTGGACCAATCATTAGCAGAATACAGTTGAGGAACACTGAGAAAATCACAGGGAACCACAAGACCGTGTGCTTCTTATGAGAACAGAACATGAGGTGAATGGAAAACTGTTTTAGTTACTTTTCTTTTCTTTTTGGGTTTTGAGACTGGGTCTCTCTATGTAGTCCTGGATGTCCTAGAACTCACTATGTAGACCAGGCTGGCCTTTAACTCACAGAGGTTCACCTGCTTCTGCCTTGAGAGTTCTGGGATTGAAGACATTCGCTGCCACACCTGTGCCTTACTTTTCTATTGCTGTGATAAAACACCGCCATCAAGGGGGCTGGAGAGATGGCTCAGTGGTTAAGAGCACCCGACTACACTTCCAGAGGTCCTGAGTTCAATTCCCAGCAACCACATGGTGGCTCACAACCATCTGTAAAGAGATCTAATGCCGTCTTCTGGTGCGTCTGAAGACAGCTACAGTGTACTTATATATAATAAACGAATAAATCTTTAAAAAAAAAGAGCTCTTAAAAAAAAAAAACACCGCCATCAAGACGACTTATAGAAGAGTTAATTTGGACATCTACAGAGGAATAGGAGCAACCACCATCACGGTGAGGAAATATTACCACAGGTGGCAGACATGGTGGCTGGAGCCACAGCTGGAAGCTCTTATCTCTAAAAATAACAGGAAGCAGAGCAAACTCAAAATGGTACAAGCCTTTACGCTCTCACCACCCACTCCAGTGAAACATGTCCACCAGCAAGGCTTCCCCAATTGTAACCACCAAGTGGGGACCACTGATTCAAATATGAGAGCTGGTGAGGCCACACTCATTCAAACCACACAAAGACGCTTGCCCAGTCTGCACCATCAGAGGCTGGTGTGTATATTGTTGGAGGAGTAGAGCTGTGATCTAGAAGTTCTACCTACACTGATGTGACGCTGCTATAAAGTAGTGCTATTTAAGGGGACAGCCCCATCTCATGCTGTCTTCAATGGCTCTTCAGATATGGTCCTTGTAGAGCTGTGGGTAGGATTTAACCTTAAATGTTGTCAGGATGGCTGGACTTGGATGGCAAACCAGGCAGCAGTTTCCTGGCTCTCTGAGGTAGTACTTTTGGAAACATGAGTACCCACTGACCTTGAACTCCTGGGAGAACGGATTCCTGGCCAGTTTCACAGTGTCTCTGTTTGTGACTTGGCAAATTCTGCCCTGGATATGAGGGTTGGGTCATGCCAGCCCTGAATACTAATTCTAGATCTATTTTCCTGGCTCTGCCACACCACTGATCAAATCTGACTTCTGGATTCCTTTTCAAGGCTCCCAGTCATATCTCCACTCATTCCGAAGCCTTAAGGGGCAGTGTGGAACTTTCTTGCCCAAAGGTGTCAAGATTGTCAAGTAGCCATACTTGAGAAATCAAAGCAGGGGAATCACTTGAGCCAAGTTTTAGGCCAACTGGATAACATGGTGGAATGTTTTCCTCAAAAATTAATCAACCAAAAGATTGGACCATAACCCACCCGTATATTTTAAAATAAGCAAAAAGCATTAACGTATACGTCTATCTTGTGCTTGGTAAATCCACGTTTGAAGTGGTTTGTTGAATGTTGACAATAACTGCCTTGGGTCTGTCACATTCTTACTGTCTATCAGCCCTCCGTAGAACATATAACAGATTTCATATTTTAAAATAGTGGATGGGGCTGGAGAGATGGCTCAGCGGTTAAGAGTTAAGACTACTCTTCCAGAGGTCCTGAGTTCAATTCCCAGCAACCACATGGTGGCTCACAACCATCTGTAAAGAGATCCAATGCCCTCTTCTGGTGCGTCTGAAGACAGCTACAGTGTACTCATATATAATAAATGAATAAATCTTTAAAAAAAACTGTTAAAATAGTGGATGGTGTCTAAGGGTTACTTCGGATGTATACCTTAGGACAAGAACTGAAGATAAATGCATGGTATGGTAGTTTATGCTTATAGTCTCTGTACTTGGGAGGCTGAAGGGGGGAAGACTGCTTAAGATCAGGAGTTCAAAGCTTACCCAGGCAACACAGGGAGACCTGTCAAAAACAAATAAACAAAACAAAACAAAACAAAAGCAAAAAGCTCCAAACTGAAAACAAGTGTTTTATTTGCTGGGATGGATCTGAAGAAACCAGTTTAGTAAGGGAGTGGGACAGAAAGGAAAGTCTGCCAATAAATGGTTATTTTCCACCTAAGACAACCAGGTCCAGTTCTCTGGGGGGCCTCCAGGAGACAGTGAAAACATTATTCCACGCTCTGGGGAAAAGGATATGGAGGTCACTATCAATTTACCACCTGTCACTCGATGGTGGATATCTCTGTGGCATTTCATCTCCAGTCTGCTCTGGTTCCCTGAGTATATTCCAAGCTTGCTTTTATGGCCAGGAAAACCCCTCAACAGCGTCCTACCTGCAGTAATCATCTCTGAAGTGGTCAGTCCATGCCAAGTGAATTCCACTCCTCTAAACCATGCATTATGGGCTCTTGCTACTCCACTGAACCAATGGGGAAGGGAGGGTGACTCACATTAGGAAGTCCATATATCATCCATTGTCTCTTGGGATAGCATAAGGAATTCACAAGGAGACTGGCTGACACCCAGACACCAACTTGAGTAGGGGCAGGGCTAGGGTACAAATAAAGACTCTTTGACTTAGACGTGATGGAGGGCTGGTGAGGTGGCTCAGTGGGTAAATGCATGCTGCTGAGCGTGACGGCCTGAGTTCTATTCCTGGGACCCTTGTGAGAGAGGGATTGAACTGACTCCAACAGGTAGCTTTCTTTCTGATCTCCACATGCCTGGCATGAGCCATCAGAAGCATGTGTGCAAGCACACAGACAAACACATCTACTGGGCACAAGTCTTCAGTCTCATCGCACTCACTCGGGAGACAGAGTAGGCAGATCATTTCAAGTTTAAGGCCATCCTAGTCTGCATAGTGAGCATAGTGCAATACTCCAGAGCAATACTACATAGCAAACCTCTGTTTCGAATAAATAAATAAATAAATAAATAAATAAATAAATAAATAAATAAATGTAATTTTAAAATATTGTCAAAGGGCGATAAGGTGTTTGGAGAGATGACTTGGGGGTTAAGAATACTGGCTGCCAGGGTTGGGGATTTAGCTCAGTGATAGAGCGCTTGCCTAGCAAGTGCAAGGCCCTGGGTTCGGTCCCCAGCTCTGGAAAAAAAAAAAGAAAAAAAAAAAAAGAATACTGGCTGCTTTTCTGAAAGACCTGGACCCAACACCCACATGGTAGCTTATAACCATTTGTAACTCCATCTAGTTCTGCCTTCTTGTGATCCCACTGGTGCCAGGCATGCATATGATACACATGCACACACCCATGGACACACACATACACACACACACACATGCACACACCCATGGACACACACACATACACACATGCACACACCCATGGACACACACACATACACACACACACACACTCACACACTGTAGAATTTGAGGCTGGTTGTAAGTTGACAACTTCACCTCTCTGACAGACACTCAGCTTCCTCATCTAACTGGGAGTAATAACAACTTTTTCCTCATGGGCTGCTGTGAGGATTCGGCAGAGCAAGATGTGGGAAGCATTTAGAACTGTGTCAGCTCGGAGTAAATGGTTGTTGTTAGGACAACCTATGTCATTGAGACTTTCAACCCACCCTGGGGGAGCAGTCTGGCTTCCCTCAGTTTTAAACTGAGGGTAATAATCTGCATAGCATAGGTGGTTGTGATTATAAAAGTTAACGCTGGTAAAGCAGCACTAGGTAATGTTTACTGAACACTAGAATGAACTAGAAATTATGCTGTGTGAGTCAGAAATGTGCTTGACAGAAAGGAGCAAGATTCAAAACAGCAGCACCACCACAGGACATTTATCACAGGTAACAAGAATTCTGGAGAATCTTAGCTCTATATTTCTTCTCCGTCAGGTTCAGCAAGTCAATTCTTGTTCTCAGGGTTTCAATATGGCTGCTGTGCCTCAGGGTATCAAATCTGTGTTCCAATTGAAACACGGAACAAGTGATCAGAGGGTGAAACGAAGGGAAGATGAGGGAGGGTGTCATGCAAAAGGTTAAGAATACCAGTTGAAGGGGTTGGGGATTTAGCTCAGTGGTAGAGCGCTTGCCTAGGAAGCGCAAGGCCCTGGGTTCGGTCCCCAGCTCCAAAAAAAAAAAAAAAAAAAAAAAAAAGATTATGAGATTGTTGGACAAAAGCCTCTCCCAGGAAGATTCCGGGAACAATCACAGGATGTTTTAGCCTGAGCAAACACCAGATGTCCCTGAGCAGATTCCTGAGAAGGGCTTGACCTTTTCAAAGAAAGAATATGTCCCCGGAAGACTGTTGCCTCAGTGTCTAAGGAGAATATCTTGCAGTTTAATGATTTACCTTATGTCCTTGGGCACTTCCCAGTAAGCTTTAGTTCCTGCTTCAATTCCTGCTTCAGAGCTTTAAATGCTGTACATTCCTCTCAATAAACGAGACCTTGACAACAGAACCTTGCTTGGTCTCCTTCTTTTCTCCCCCCACCCCCAATCCTCAGGTAGCACCTCTTCGGGACCCTGAATAACTGGACCTTGCTGGACTTGTCAGCACACATCTTTAATCCCAGGATTCTGGGAGGCAGGTCTCTGTGAATTCCAGACTACTCTGGTCTGGTCCACATGGTGAATTTCAGACTAGCCAATGAGATCCTGCTTCGAAATAAAACAAGCACTCAACCAAAACACTTTTCTGGTAACACCAAACAATTTCCACTTGTTTATCATCAGCTGGACTTTGTCTGTATGGCCAACCCCACCTGCTAGAGAGTCTAGGAAATGGAGCCAGATTTTAGCAAGGGAGACAAAATTGTTTGGAGGCAGTCAATGTATAGTATGTGTTGTCTTAATCCGACTAAAATTTACGTGATTAGGAACAGCATTTGTTATAGATGAGTGAGCTGAGATGGGAAAGAGAAGAACTAGCCCAGAGGCACACAGCTTACAGTAGAGTCGGGTATGTTTGGGTCAGGATCCTTCACCATTATATTAAGCTACAGAGTGTTAATTTGTTTCCACTCCTACCTCTCTCTTCTATGACATTCTACCAGCTAGATGCATCATCTGAAGCTGGGGTCTGCATCCTTTTCCTACAGTCACAGGGATGGGAGAACTGGAGATGAGAATCCAGAGAAAGAACAAAGACAGTCACACCCTGGAGTCTCTACTGGGCAGGCCTTATGCCCTGGTGAGGTTACACAGCGAGGCCCATTCTCGTGTGCCTAGGACAGGGTGGGCTGAGTGGATATCCTTTGATAAATGCTGGCACGACATTTTGAAATAATTGTGGTCAGCCAGTGGTGGCACATGCCTTAATCCCAGCACCTGGGGACAGAGGCAGGGGAATCTCAGAGTTCGAGGCTGGCTTGGTCTCATAGAGTGAGTTCCAGGAGAGCCAGGGCTACACAGAAAAGCCCACTCCCTCAAAAAAAAAAAAAAAAAAAAAAAAAAAACCAAAGACAAAACCCCAACAACACCAAAGAAGAAGAGGAGGAAGAGGAAGGGGAAGAAGAAGGCGACTTTTGAAAATTCAGATGAATTAATAGTATTTTGATGTTTGGAAATTTCATGTTGTAAACTTAAGTTTCCAGTTTCTCTAGAGAAAAAAAAACTGAAAAAAAAAAAAGTTAACCAGGTCACATGGGACTCAGGTTCTTACTTGGTGACCCTTTGCTGGAGCTTTTCGGTGACTATGCCTCTTTAGGGATCATGTGGTCACCATAATGGTACTCACCCCACCTATTTCCCTTGCTTGTGCCAACTGCTGGTCTGGAAGCTTTTTTGTTCCCCGGACAATTGGGAAGCCTGAGACTCTAACAGGAAAATGGCTTGAGTTGCTTCTGCTCATACAGCCACAGAACTTGTAACTGGAAACTAGGTCATGGTGACTCCCCCAGTGAGCTTCCCCAACACTAGCTGCTCCTGACGGTCTTCACCTGGGTGGAAGCCCTCACCACTGAAGGAGCTGATCTAGAACCTAGGAATTTGGAAGCTCTGCTCCTGCTTGGCCATGGCTTCCTCACCTCTGAAGGAGCTGACCTAGAAGCCTAGGAATTTGGAAGCTCTGCTCCTGCTTGGCCATGGCTTCTTCACCTATGAAGTGAGGAAGTGAACGCCACCATTCTTTCAAGAGTAGGACCGTTTTGGATTTTTTTAAAAAAAAGATTTATTTATTTATCATATATGAGTACACTGAGCTGTCTTAGACACACCAGAAGAGAGCATCAGATCCGTTTACAGATGGTTGTGAGCCACCATGTGGTTGCTGGGAATTGAACTCAGGACCTCTGGAAGAGCAGTCAGTGCTCTTAACCACTGAGCCATCTCTCTAGCCCGGATTTTTTTTTTTTTTTGTTTTTGTTTTTTTAAACAAAACAACAACAAAAAATTGTTCTCGAGTATGCATGTGCAGGTGACCACGGAAGCCAAAGATGGTGTCAGGTCGCCTAAAATTGGAGTTACGGACAGCTGTGAGTGATTGTCATATGGGTGCCTAGTAATGAGCCTGGGTCCTTCTGCAAGAGCAGTCAGTGCTCTTAACCACTGAGCCATCTCTCCAGCCCCAAGTGAGAAGATTTTGAGAACCCAGGAGCTGTGCAATATGACAAACATGAGTGTCGTTAGGGTGGCTTATTGCTCTGCAACAAAGCATCCTTGCTGCAACTTTTGTGGATTAAAAAGCCGCCTGATTCCCTTGTGCATTTTCAGTCTGGGCTGGGCTCAGCTGGGTGGTTTTACAACTGACTTTACTGATGATCTCTTTATGGCTGCATTGGTTGAACCTTGGGCTCAGCAGGGAAGCTGCTATGAGTCTTCATGGGGTTTTAGACTCTTCTCTTTATGCGTTCTCTCCATATGATTCCTCCTACGTCAGGGCAGCTAGACTTTTTGGACAGTAGTCTTGGGTTCCAAGTTCCTGGAGTTCAAGCTTTGATGTGCAAATATTCGTTCTGCTTCCGGCTGCCTTGTGCTTGCTGAGGTCCCACAGGTCCATCCTCAAGATGGCGTTAGAATGCGAGCGCAGGCTGGAGATGCCAGGTAGAGCTCCTGTCGAATATGTGCGAAGCCCCGGGTTTGAACCTCGGCGTCACAAAATGAACCGCGATACCACAGCACAGCACCGGACGCTTACCAGACTAGTACTCCGCCACATCATTTCCACCACCCACACTGGCTGGAGGGAGTGTGCCTTCCCTCGTGGGGTGAAATTTGATCGTCTATGTCTCCCTTCGCAGAATGTTCTTCTCCTAACCAGCCCAGATTTAAATTTTGCAGCTCTGACTGGCAGGACCAGGCCGTCAGAGAAGCAGACTAAGTTTTAACTAGTTTTTAATCATTTGGCTTGGCATGCCTGTGTGCATGTGGAAAGGGATTCCCTGTGGGCAGGAGGACAAGAACGTTCTGATTGGCAAGGCCTGAGTCAGGCACTACGAGTCCCCTGATTGGATTCAAAACCGAGACATTTTCAGGCTACCTGGTCAAGAATTGTTGAAGTGCATCAAATAAAACCACCTGGGGCCAACACCCAGTCATGAGCTCTTAAGATACTCTGGAAAAGCGGGTTTGGGGGAGCAAGTGGGGATTATGACCAGTGAGACCTGCAGACTAGCACCCAGGAGGCAAGGACAGAAAGGATGGTGGCTGGAATGTTGCTGGTGGCCTATGTTCCCCTTCGGAACACTAAGAGTAAGGCGGAGGCGGGCAGAAGACCTATATATCATTTCCTGGCCGCTCAGTCCTTTTTTGAATACGATGCTTCAGAAATGGGTTTTCTTGTTAATACAAATGCCACAGAACACCGTGTGCCCTTGTTTATATTCCTTCTAATGTGCTTCTGCTTGAGCAAGCAAGCCCTTAATGTCCCTTTCAATTAACGCAGCTGCCTCTGATCTGGGTGCCGCCACTCTTGGTGGTGGCACAGGGTGAGGGAGGTCACTTGGGTGTGGGAGGCAGTGCTGTTCTTGTTAGGGGCCTTATAGGCCCTGGCAAAGAAGGGAAGATGGGAATAATTTACTGCCTCCTTAATGGAGACCATACTTTAAAGATGCCAGCCTGTCTCCCGTTTGATATAAAATGAATATGGAGCCTACTGGCAAGGCAGAGAGGAGAGCGAAGGCGCTGAGAGCCCAGCCAGGGGCAATGAGAGACACATGCCTTGCTTGACTTGGAACTTTCCCTGTAGCCCTGAGATGCCGGCAGCCAGCCCAATGGTGGAGGCTGCGCGCTGCAAGCCTGTTACCCTGGGCGCTCTGATCCTGCCGCGTGGACTCGCTTCACTCTCAGCCAGGATGGCTCAGAGCTAGTGCTCTCGAACCAGCACTCATGCCTGTGGCCCACAGTCAGCACAGCGGCGAGTGGGTTGGGGTGACAGAGCGAAGCAAATTTTAGAGAAAAATAGTTATAACCTGTCAAGCTTTCCTCTTCCTCCTCTTCCTCCTCCTCCTCCTCCTCTCCCTACCTTCCTGCATTACAGGGGATTTGTTTAGGAAAAGAACTCGGATGTACGCTCTCCAAAAGTCAAGCTTCAGGAATGATTTTTATTTTTCCCGTCAGTAAGTCAGAGCTCTTGCTTTTCATCTCATAACAATCACCTGAGAGCATCTTCTATGTGACAGGGGATAATAAACACATTATTTCTAGTTTTCGAAATAACTTTCTAGGCCAATGTTTTATATATATATATATATATATATATATATATATATATATATATATATATATATATTCCCCACTTTAGAGGGGACAGAGAACCGCTGGAGCTGGCCCATTAGTGGCTGGATTGGGTTATAAAGAGGCTCATCTCGATTTCTGGCTCCAATGTCACCAATTATTGGCCAGTAGGGAGGGCCAAGTTCCTGACTGAGGCTCACTAATGGACGCACCTAAAATGAGAAATGTCTTTACGTTTTAGACATTCACGGTGACAAGGATTCAACCCAGACTGGCCTGCATTGTACTAGGAGTCGGTGTGTGACACCCTTGCCCCGTTCTGCAATTCTCTTGATAGGCAGTTTTCAGTCTACATGAGCTCCCTTCTGTAGACCTCATGGCACTGGGCAGTGGGGAAGTTAGACTATTCTTAGGGTACTTGAAGTTCCAGTTCAGGTCAGTGGGATCTGACAGCATCTCCTGGGGTCAGCCTGTGTGACTGTGGTCATCCTGTGTGACTGTGGTCATCCTGTGTGACTGTGGTCATCCTGTGTGACTGTGGTCATCCTATGGGACTATGGTCATCCTGTGTGACTGTGGTCATCCTGTGTGACTGTGGTCATCCTGTGTGACTGTGGTCATCCTGTGTGACTGTGGTCATCCTGTGGGACTGTGGTCATCCTGTGGGACTGTGGTCATCCTGTGTGACTGTGGTCATCCTGTGGGACTGTGGTCATCCTGTGGGACTATGGTCATCCTGTGGGACTGTGGTCGTCCTGCGGGACTGTGGTCATCCTGTGGGACTGTGGTCATCCTGTGGGACTACACTGAAGGACTTAAAAAGACACAAGGCCTTGGTCCTAGGTGAGCAGGACACACATACTCTTATAGTTGTATTAAAGGCCACGCACACTGGGGAAGCTCCCCTGGGCTGCCCTCACTGCACACGCATTCCTCGAGTGAAGAAGGATCTGTGTATCCTCCTTACAGCGCCTCTAAGTCTGCCATGTCATGACCACCCATATTTATGTAAGTTCTTTCCATGCTGGGCGATCGCTGTGATATTCAAAACACGTCAAACCTGACGAAACACGGCAGTGTCTCCTTTCAACTTAGCCAGTGACCTGCATGTAGAAGCATAGAAACAGAAGCAGATGATTGGCCCATACGTTTATAAGAAATAACAAATCAGGAGCTGGAGAGATGGCTCAGGGACTGAAAGCACTGACTGCTCTTAGCCTGGCACCCACGTTTGGCTGACGACCTACGGTAGGTCCAGTCTTAATGAGATCTGAGATTCTCTTCCGCCCTCCCAGCGCACAGAATGCATGTGGTGTGCACACCCACAGGCCAGACACTGATATAAATTTTTTTTTTTGTTTTGTTTTTTGGTTCTTTTTTTTTTTTCGGAGCTGGGGATCGAACCCAGGGCCTTGCGCTTCCTAGGCAAGCGCTCTACCACTGAGCTAAATCCCCAACCCCTCTGATATAAATTTAAAAACAGTAACAAGGGGTTGGGGATTTGGCTCAGTGGTAGAGCGCTTGCCTAGCAAGTACAAGGCCCTGGGTTCGGTCCCCAGCTCCGAAAAACAGACAAACAAACAAACAAACAAAAAAAAACAAACAGTAACAAATCACTGTTTTAAGTCGTTTGAGTGGTTTATTTTGCAGCAATAGATAACACAAACCTCAAAGGTGTCTAGTTATAGACTTTAACCAAACAGTAAGAAATTGTCAGTTTTTAGGCCACAACCTACAGTGATTAATCTGCAGACATATTTATTTGGCTTATATAGGTTTATTTTAAAAATATGATCTGATCGTAGAAACTGGACGATTTCATGTGAAAAACAATCCGTATTTAGGGGTTCTCTGGAACAATCTTGTCCTAGTAACAGCTGGCTAGCTGTCACCTCTCTCTGCGTGCACTCTCTAGTACTACAGTAGCCTCCACTCCTTGTTATCTTGCTCCTAACATGCTTCCTGGCCCCTGCAGGCATTTGAATTTTTGATTCGTGCTGTTGGCATGGCAATGGGAAGGCACTGGAGGCTTCTGAGGAGACGAGGAAGGATGAGAGCTGAGCAGTGAGTAATGCATTGGTGGGGGTGACTCGGGCACGAGTGGTGTAAAAAAAAAATCTATTCTTTAGTCTGTCCAGAGCCATGGTCTTTGTCTTAGGGAAAATGCTCCTCCCCTGTCTCTCACTACAAGCTCCCACTTGAGCCGCTGAGATGCCCGCTTTCACACACATGAGGATAGGCTAATGAATGTTTCGCAGATGTTGGGGAGAGAAAGGGGCTGAGTGTCTGCCACGGGGCTCAGATGGCTTTGGGTTCGGTCCTGCTTCCCTCCCGCCACCTGTAAGACCCTCCTTATCCTTGGAATGGGGGAGAGACTGATTTTAGAGCGTCGATATGATTTAAAAAGGCAATTGAATAAGATGAATTTTAAATGTTTTCCCGACCTTGACACTTTAAAACCCTTTTCTGTATCCTAGAGATAGTCTACTTCTTGTTCTGACTCTCTCAATCCGTATGCCACTCTGTAGCCTTCTGTGCCCACTTTTACACTGCATTTCCTCCTGTGTGGAGTAGGAAGCTTTCTGTAAGTGAAACCCCTTAAAAATGTGGACTCTGTTTGTTCTCTTCATCTGTTTTAGTTAGGAAATTACAATGTCAAGTTAGAAAACCCACTGTGAAGGTGTATTTGTTGAAGTTGGGGGTGGGCTGAGGAGATAGCTCAGTCATTAGTGGGCTTGCCCTGCACACATGGGACCTGGGATTGGCTCTCCCACACCACATAGAAAGCTGGGTACAGCAGCATGCATCTGTAATCCCATTGTTGGGAGACAGAGACTTTCCAGGCAAATATCGAGCTCTAGGTGGAGAAGCTCTTTCTCAAGAAGTAAGGTCGTGGGGCACTGAAGAGATGACTTAGCAGTTAAGAGCACTCTTCCAAAAAAAAAAAAAAAAATCCTCATTTGATTTCCAGCACCCCTGTGGTGGCTCACAACCATCGGTAACTCTAGTTCTAGGGGGATCTGATCCCCTCTTGCAGCCTTTGAGGACACTACACGAATGTAGTACACAGACAATCAAGCAGGCAAAATATCCACACACATAAATAAAAATAAAACGGAAGGATAATTCTTTTTTTTTTTTTTTTTTTTTTTTTGGTTCTTTTTTTCGGAGCTGGGGACCGAACCCAGGGCCTCGCGCTTCCTAGGTAAGCGCTCTACCACTGAGCTAAATCCCCAGCCCCGGAAGGATAATTCTTTAAAAGAAGGCTATTCCTAGAAGATTTACAGTGTGGGTGGCCCAAGGTGACCTGTGAAATGGTCCCTACACCCTCTTAACCAAGGAAACACTACCAAACCAGGCAGATCAAGCAGGTCAAGCCTTCATGCATACGATAAGAATACCCATAAAACTGTTCAGGCAGGTATCAAGGGTGTGCATATCTGAAAAGCCATCAAGTGTGAAAGATGTGACTTTAAAGTAGCAACGTGTGCCATTCTGTGAGTGCAATGGTGGGACTGGGAGGTGTGCCAGGGCCAGACACTGTGGCTTGTACCAACACACCTGGCTTACCAGGGCAGGATGGCCTGAGAGGGGGCTGTGTTTTTGCTGCACATGTTTAACAATGCAGAGTATGGCTGAACATGAGCATTTGGGTGTGGTCTTTGAGCATGCCCTGGGAAACAAAGCTTCTACAACACAGCACTGAGTTTACAGAGCTCAGGGTCAGATTAGCTTATACTGGAACAAAGTGTTCCTAAACACAGAAGCAAAAGACATTCTAGGCGAAACAAAAACCATACAGTATGGGAATAAAATAAACAGAGATATAAGTGGTTTTTTTTAAAGGTGGGGGAAGATCATGGAAGACACCCATGTAAACTGACCTACACACACACACGCGCACACACACACACACACACACACACACACTCACACACGTGCGTGCCAATATATATATATATACAACAGACCACTACTCTCAAGTAAAAACTCCAGAAGTGAGCGGATTTTCTGAATAGTTTCATCAGGTTTAAGACAGAGTTTTTCATAAATATTTTCTAAGTTTCATTTTCCTCCCAAACTTCTACAACATCTTGTCTTTGGCTGTTGTCCCTCCATCTTGTCTTTGGCTGTTGTCCCTCATGGTAACTGAGAAAAAAAAAAAACCTGCAGTGACTATAGGCATCATACTAGACTACACTACCCAGGAAACAACAGACTATCTCTTCTTTATCCTTCCCTTTTATTGATTGCCCTGGGGTGTTAAAATTGTTTATTTAGGGCTTCATTTGTTTGGTTTTCAAGACAGGGTTTGATAATTAGGAAGATCTGGAGATCTGGCTCAGCAGTCATGCACCTGTTGCTCTTGCAGAGGACCTGAGCTGGTTTCCCAGTACCCCACAAGGTGGCTCGCAACCATCTGTAACTCCAGTTCCAGGGATCTGATGCCCTCTTCTGACCCCATCAGGCACTTAGCATGTAGACTCTAAAATTGGAGTCCTTCATTCTCTAGCTGTGTGGTTTTGGAGAAGTTCTCTTTTGTGACTGTCTTTTCGCCTATGGGGATTTTTTAAAAGTCTGTATTTATTTTATGTATGCGAGTACACCGTCGCTGTCCTCAGACACACCAGAGGAGGGCATCAGATCTCATTACAGATGGTTGTGAGCCACCCTGTCATTGCTGGGATTTGAACTCAGGACCTCTGGAAGAGCAGTCAGTGTTCTTAACCACTGAGCCATCTCTCCAGCCCACCTATGGGGATTTTAGTAGTACTTACTTCATAAGGCTGTATGGGGATTAACTAAGCTTGACTAGCAGCAGTCAGTGCACTGCCTGGTAACTAGTTAGTGTTGCATTTCTGTTAGCTGGTGTTATGTTGTCAGTATGTTTCTTTAGAAACATTGCCCTTCAAGTTCTCATCTGGTGAAATTCTTCTGAGACAGTACTGAGTCTTCTTGACATTTCTTTGTTGGATTTGTTATGGTGAATCATAAAACAGACATTAAATGAGGGATCTACTATTTTATACCCTGAAGACTGAACAAAACAGACAATAGCCTGTGCTCACACTCATCACACTGTAGTGGAAAGTGTGTTTGGCAGAGAGACAATATGCACATTTCAGATGGGACATTGCTACGGAGAAGAATCCAACAAGAGCCTATAGTAGTGAACAGTTGCTATCTAAAATGTGGACAGGCAAGGCATTTAATTAA
Source organism: Rattus norvegicus (assembly GCF_021556685.1). Lineage (NCBI taxonomy): Eukaryota > Metazoa > Chordata > Mammalia > Rodentia > Muridae > Rattus > Rattus norvegicus. The sequence continues at coordinate 143,271,785 of NC_141536.1, forward strand.
TTAATTAATTAATTAATACAGGGTTTCACTATATAACCTTGGCTGGGCTGAAAGTCAGTATGTAGACCAGGCTAGCCTCAAACTCCAAGAGACCTCCCTGTCTCTGCCTCCCTGTGCTGGGATTAAAGGCATGAACCATGACTCCTGAGCATGAAAGACTTCTTTTTAGAAAGCCTGAAGATGGCTGGTCGTAGTGGAACACACCCTTAATCTCAGTAGTTAGGAGGCTGAGGCAGGCAAATCTCTGGTAGTTTGAGGCTAGCCTGGTCTACATAGTGAGTTTTAGGATAGTTAGAGAGCTGCATAGTGAGACTCTGTCGCAAACAAGAACATTTAAAACAACAACAACAACAATAACAACAACAAAAACCCCAAACCAAAAACCTAACGAAGTTAAAAAAGCAAAAGCGACTGTTAAGATGGCAGGGAGTGAGCCGTACCAACGTATAGGAGAGTAGCCTGAGGCTGACACAGCGAAGGCCCAGGAAAAACAGTACACCTGGTATTTTAGAAGACCAGGAAAAAGGCCAAAATGTAGTTGGAGTAAATTAGCAGACTAAAGCTTACACCATGTCAGAAGGGTAGCGGGTGATATTTGGGACCTCGTAGAATGTGTACAGAATTCTCAGTGCCAGCAGAGAAACATCTGCAATCTTTTATAATGGAAGCCATGAACAGACAGAGCAGAGCGGGGTAGCTTGCCTAACAGTGGGGTTGAAAGTTCAGAGGAAGCTTCTCAGAGGAGGTGGCTCCTGAGCTGAGCAAGGGACGGATGAAAACGCCGCCACAGAAGGCGGTAATAGATTGCTATGTTCAAAGTCTGGCGGTGGTGGCACATGGCGATAATCCCAGTGCTCTGGAGGCATAGGCAGGGGATTTCTGAGGTGGAGGCCAGCCTGGTTTTCAGAGCTAATTCCAGGAAAGCCAAGGCTACACCGAGAAACCCTGTCTTGAAAAAAAAAAAAACAAAAAACAAAAACAAGGGAACAAGAAAACACAACAAATAATAGATTGGCATATTTGAGCAAATATGGTAAGACTATTGCACAGAGAAGGAAAGGAGGAGTTGGATGAACCAAGAAAGAGCAGAGGAGGTTGGAAGGGGCTGGACTGATTGACAGAAGTGTTTATTGATCATCAGAGTACGAACTAGATCTGGAAACAGTAATGTACAAAGACCAGTAAATAATTCCTGGTCTTGGCGCTGGGGAGATGGTTTAGTGAAAGAGATTGCTCTTCAAGGCTGAGAACCTGTTTGAACAACCATTCCTGAACGAAAAAGGCCTGGCCTCACTGTGATCCATCCCAGCAGTTGGAAGGCAGAGGCAAGGAGGATCTGGAGTTCAATATCATTCTCGGCTACAGAACAAGTACAAGGCTAACCTGGGCTACAGAGTCCCTGCCTCAAATTCTGTCCTAATTCCCAAAAGGTTATGAAATCACAGGTCTGAAGGGAATGGGAAATACAAATAAATTCGTTTCCGGCTTTCTGGGAGATTTCTGACTATAGCTGGCAATGGTCCTCATTGCTCTCAGAAGACCCCGATGATCTAGGGAGGGAAAGTGGGGATGCGAGTGGGAGAGCCTGGGGGACTGAAACACTGATTCGAATGGGAGATCCTGACATGAGAAATATTTAGGAGGGAGAACACCCAGATTAAGTAAGAAGACATTTCATGCCATAAGGGAAAAGCTACTTGACCAGGCTTTTTTTCCCCCACTTTTGAGCTACCCAGACCCCAGACACCGAAGCGTCTCTGTAGCGAATGGTGGCACTCTCATTCCTAGAAAGTGAAATAACTGGGTTCCAATTGCTTCTGGACCCGGCCGCACCGCCCCCAGCTAAGAGAAAGGGCCCCATCTCCAGGCCTCGCCCAATCAAGCACCACCCCCTCGCTCCTCCTTTAGGATCTTTCTCCTTCCGGCTCCTGCTCAGGGTCTACCTCAGACTCCCTCCAACCCGCCGTGCTTCCAGGCCCACCTCCTTCAGACCCGGGTATACTCTCTCCTAGCACCGCCTCCGCTTCCGTAGGCCCTAGCCCGTCCCCTCAGACTCCTCCCCTGGGCACGCTCTTCCCCCCTCGGCTCCGCCCTCAGTCCGCAGCTCCTCCCTAGTATCGTCCGGCCCGTCAGCCCTCGGGACCCCTCAGCCCCGCCTTCAGCATCCGCGGGTGGAAGCCAACTCCTTTCCCTCAGCCCCGCCTGCCTCCTCCGTCCCTCCTCCCGCCAGGCCCCGCCCCGGACCCGCCCTCCTCCTCTGCGCGCCGAAGCTCTGGACCTTTCCAAAGCCCGGCGCGAGGGGTGAGCGGGGAGCCCACGCGTCTGGAGAGGCAGGCTCGTGCAGGGCGGCGCCGAGGACTGAGTGGTCCGGTGGCTGGATCCGACCCGGACGACGAGGACGAGAACTGGGCCGGAGCCGGGGCGGCGGCAGGCCGAGTGCAGAGGTCTGTCCAGCACTCTCCCTCCCCGCGCTCGCCCAAGTGGTGGCGGCCGAGCGAAGGACTCAGGGCTGCGGGGCTCGGGCCTCTGTCAGTGCGGCGGGACGCGCGAGCGGCGCGGGGCGCGGAGCCGAGGGAAGCCGAGGGGGCGGAAGCGGTCGCGACTCTTAGCGCGTGTGCTCGGGCTCCTCACGTGGCGGCCGGGGCCGCCTGTTCCCTCCCGCCTTCCGAGAGCAGACGCGCCGTCGCCTTCCGTGCCGCGCGGCTTCCTCCAGACCTCAGCGCGGGTGAGTGGGGGCCGCGGGCCGCTCCTGAGGAGTACGGGCGGGCTATTCCTTGTGCCTTTTCCTTCCTCACCTCCTCGGGCGGGCCGTTGCCTATTTTTAGAAACTCTTTTTTAAGGCCGTTCCGGGAGTCCTGGGAGCCGGAGTAACTCTCGGCCCCCTTCCTCTGTGCTCCCTCCCAGGCCCGCCGACCCAGGTCGCCTGCCCCGGGCCACCCGCGCTCGCCCCTGGCCTTCTGGCATTCGCAGCTCGCCTCTGGTCGGCCGTACGGGCCCGGGCCAGGAGTTGGGGGTGGGCCGGTGCCCGCTCGGAAGTTGGAGTCTTTTGTGCTCGCGCCCCGCCCCGACCGGCGAGGGGAGGAGGGGAGGGAGCGGAGGTTGCGCCGGGGAGGCCTCGGGCGGGCTGGGGCCTGGCTCTGGCCTGGGTTGGGGCCCCGGGTTTCTTCCGGCTTTCCAGCCCGGTCCTGCTCTTTGGGTTCCCTTAGGCGCGCAAAACTGGTCCTTTCTTTTTCTTCACGGGTCTGAGCGCCTTGCTCGCCACCCTTGCCTATCCTTCGCTCGTTGTCTTGTGGGGCGCGGAAGGGAACGACCAGCCCTCGAACTGGGGCCGCGTCTCCCACTTCGCTCCAGTCCGAGCCTCAGTTTTCATCTGGGTGAAATGGGGTCAAGAAGGGACGCGGCCTCTCAGGGTGTTAGGGAATTCAGGGAGGGAGTTAGTACACGGCAGAAGCGTTAAATGCCAACAGGTAACGTTTGGTGAGACTGACCCAGGAACTTCGGAATGTATCGCCTAATTAATGTCCACACCGGTCTTCCAGAGTTGTCCCTACTCACAGGAGCAGAAATCGAGGTTCAGAGACGAGAAACCGCCGTAGAAGTACAAAGCTGTTAGTAACCGTTACTTATTTCCTGATACGAGCATGTGTCATCTCTTTGTGCAGAGGGCATTTGATTGTCTTAACACCGTATAGTTAAGAAACGTAGGTTCCTCCCTGAGACATTGACCTAGAGACATGGACTGACCGATCTGCCGTGGATAAAATCCCTTTTTGTTGCTCATCAGAACTCTGAGGGAAAGTGGTTAGGATGTTTTTTTTTTGTTTTTTGTTTTTTGTTTTTTTTTTGCTGGTATTGTGGTTACACCGGTCCAGAGTTCTCAAGTCAGATAAATGAAGTTCTGAGGTGTTTAGCCTAAGACCTCCCTGAAGTCCACACTTTACTTGTTTATTGCATGGTCTCCCTCTCCCCCGGCCCCCACTATGTTCTTTATGATCCTAGTGGTCAGTCAGAGAGGTAGGTAGCTCAAATCATCTTTAACTCTCTGCTTTCAAATAGGGTTATTTTTCGTTGTTTTCCAATAAGGCCTAGAGGGATTACATCGAACTAAAGTTAACTTTGGCAACTCTTTTCCTTTTGCAGTGAGTTTGATACTGGCTGTGGGGATCTGGTTCCTAAGGAGGTTCACAGGTTTGCATTAGTTCCTTGGACCTGTAGGTCTACTGTGTTCATCCATCCCTTAAGATTCTGCACACAGTAGTGCTGGTGGCATATAGGAAGTTGATGGTGCGATAGACCACCCCTTTCCTTTTAACTGACCCTTGGAAAGGGGAATGTCGTCTAAGTAAATGGACTACCTTGGGTGACTGCTAGATTCCTAGTAGCCTCTCCTCCAGTCTTTGTTGTTGTCACGCCTCCCATCCATAGCGTTTGTTGAATATGAACTACCTTTCCAGGCCTCAAGATCAGGAGTCTCAGGTAATTGGCCATCCCAAAAGACCCTGTGCAGACTCGGCTGCTTTTTCTGCCTCAATGTCTTAGGGCCAGATGTTTGCATTTTCTTGTTACCAATTTTATTTTCGTCTCCTAGTGGGTTAGGTGCTCTTCTGTAACCATTATCTGACCTCTAACCTAGTGTGAAGTCATTTGCAGGGCTTTATTTATGCCTTTGTAGTGTCAGGCAGTGGAGACAAGATTTAGCTGGTGTTCTACAAAGAGCTGAGCCACTTACTGGGGCCCTTTGAGTGTTCCCTCATGTGTACTACCAGGAAATTGTGAGAACGCTTGTTATAATTAGTAATAGCTAACCTTTACCAGTTATAGGACTGAAGGTTTTTAGTGGAATGTGTCAATCAGCTCTTGGAGCAGTCTGTGAACTAGGAATTGTCCCTGCTTTACAGAAGAAACAGGCTTACAGAAAGGTTACATGGCTTGCTCAGGGCCTTGTAATTGGCCCCAAGTTAGAATCACTCTGCAGACAATTAACATTGGATGTCAGATGCTTTCAAAAATTGGCGTCAGATATGAATCATTTTAAACCGCAGGCATTTTAACAGCCTTACGGTGTGCTATTGTATGGGATTAAGTACATTCACATTGTTCTACAGCTAACATCTCCAAATTACCTTATCTTTTCCCAACGGAAACTCTCCTGTTCATACACTAACTTCTTCTTTTTTTTTTTTTATATTTTATTTATTTATTATATATATGAGTACACTGTAGCTGTCTTCAGACACACCAGAAGAGGGCATCAGATCTCATTACAGATGGTTGTGAGCCACCATGTGGTTGCTGGGATTTGAACTCAGGACCTCGGGAAGAGCAGTCGGTGCCCTTAACCACTGAGCCATCTCTCCAGCCCACACTAACTTCTTAAAGACTCCTGGTAAACACCAGTCGGTGTTCTGGTATAAATTGGACTACACAGTGAAGTGAAATAATTCAATCTTTGTCCTTTTGTGATGGCCACAGATAGCATTTCCTTCATTTCACAGTGTTCAGTAAATGCAGAATGATTTACTAGTTGTCACCTGCAGCAGAGTGACAGCCACAGAGCAGGAATGCAGGCCTGGTTGTGCCTCTGGAAAAACCCCCTTCTCCACACTGTAGCTCAACCTTGATGGCTGAAGCCAGTTATGGGTTATCTTAGCCCTGCATTTTTAGGTGAGATCTTCTAGCCTTGAATTAGAGCCCAACTACTGCATATTCTTCCTTGTTTGTCCATGTTTATTTATTTGGCCATTAGGGTTTGGGCATTCGGAGCTGTAGTAACCAGGGATAGCAGAACTGTGACAGCAGCTTGGATCAATACTTGTCATCTGATTAAGTGGATTACCTCAATGACAAGCTCTCCTTTTCTGTCTCTTCTCTTTCCTTAAAGGGACTATTTGGAGTCCAGAGTCTTAGAAATTCTTCTGAGTCCTCACTGTTGCGGTTAGGGTGGGGTTAGGTGTTCCATTTAGTCTTTCAAAATGCACTTTGGTTCATCTGTTTCTGTGTCTTTTGAGATTTTTATGTTTATGAAAGTGGCTGGAACTTTCTTCTGATGGTAATGTGGCTTTGGAATGGGTAGTATGGCAGAGGTGAGGAACAGGACAACAAACAAAACTGACTTTGCCTGGATTCTAAAGTCAGAGTATGTTGAATAGTATGTCTGATAAAGTGCCATTTTTTTCTTCTGTGGTGTTTGAGAATGAATCTGGAGTTCATGCATGGGAGATAAGCCCTCAAGCATTGAGCTAGGTCCCCAGTTCTGAATAGAGGTTTACATTTTTATTTTATGTGTATGGGTGTTTTATCTGCATATATGTCTTGCACTGTGTGTGCAGTGCCAAGGAGGCCAAAAGATGATGTCATATTTCTTAACAACAAAAATAATTTTATGGTTGGAGGTCACCACAATATGAAGAACTGTATTAAAGGGTCACAGTGTTAGGAAGGTTGAGAACCACTGGGCTGAACTGAGTGATGCAAACACTAGTTTTAGAAAAGGGGAATATTAGTTCCTAGGCATCTAGATTCTGTACAACTGCAAAGACTGCTTTTGTTAAGCTAGGAAAATCATATTTTCTCTAGGCAGCATCTTGTAACACTCTGTGCTGCTCTATAAGTATTGTTACCTAAGCTAGGCACCAGAAAAACAAAAGTAAGTAAAAGAGCTCAAGGAACTCTGGTTCTAGAAGAGCCCCAGATTCCAATGACTTTTGGTGTGGCAGCGAAGTGGGGGAGAGGAGGGAGAGGATGGTGAGATTAAGCAGCATGGGACAGGGTGGGACTGTATCAGGGACTTTTTAAATTAGGAGAGGGGTCTGGAGACCGGTTGTCCAGAATTTATCAGGTGGCAAATGTTTGTTTATCTGGATAACTAAGTTCTAGTAGTGATATTCCGTGACTAGATAATTTAGATACTATCTCTTAAGATATCTCCCAGACAGCTTACACAGTATTAGGGGTTGGATAGGAAGTAGATAACAAAAGGGCTTTCACGTGAGTGCCAGTAACAACAGGTACTCAGTTTTTAGCTTCATGTTAAGGGGAAAAAACGACAGCAGTGATGCCAGCTTGCTTTTCTTAGGTGGGAAAGGAAAATTTGAGATCTGTGTTCAGGATGCAGCTTACACATAGTTAGGACAGAGGGAGTCCTAAGCTGGAAGTTACTGAGTAGCCTGAGGATTGTCTGATCTGGTCTGTTGCTTCTAAGTGTGTTGACTTGAATGAGTCTCCGGTTCACCGATCCTGTTTTCCTCATAAAGTAATCTCGGAGGTCTCTGAAATTATAAAGGCCTAAAGATTAGATAGATAGGCAGTAGTGACAGAACAAGATTAGAGGCCCCTCGTCTTACTGTTTCCATGGCACCATTCTTCCCTGTTACGTTTCCTGTCAGCTCATAACTGCCTTATAGTAATACATGTACTATACCTCTTGGGAGGAAAAAGGGAAAATGAGATGTGGTCCGATTTTCTAGTTCTCAATCTCTAGAAGAGAACTTTGAGCTGTCTATTGTGTCCTGCTCTGGACGGGTAAGGAGTCAGGGTTGTGACTGAATACGTAGGTTTCCTAGAGGGCCATGTGTATTGGGAATGTTGAGAGTTGATGAAAGTGCAAATCTCTAAGTCCTCTTACCATGTCTACTGAGTATACTGTCACTGTCTTCAGACACATCTGAAAAAGGCATCAGATCTCATTACAGATGGTTGTGAGCCACCATGTGGCTGCTGGGAATTGAACTCAGGACCTCTGGAAGAGCAGACAGTGCTCCTAACCATTGAGCCGTCTCTCCAGCCCCTAGATAATCTTTTTATTATTCATTATTGTATGTGTATAAAGTATGATGCATTTGAGGTCTTTTAGGAATCTCTTCTTTGCAATCACTCTATGGAAGTGGTTTAGGAATTTGTCTCTGGAAGGAGAAATTTACCTAAAATAGGTTAAATTCTGGTATCATCAACTATATCTTTTACTATAGAAACAAGATGGATATTGCTTTTTAGAGTGGAGAGATAGCTGAAAAATTAAAAGATTAACTTACCAAATTGTCTGCTGAATTCCATTATAATCTTAGAGCTGAAGTCCTATGGGGGTAAACTTGAGAGCCTAATACTGTGTAGAACATTACATTTAAATATGTGGAGAACTGTCTGAAATTTCCATAATAAAAGGAAAGTATAAACACTTAAATATAGCACAACAATAGAAAAATAATCGCCACAGAACATGTTTGGTTGAGTCAGGGTCCCTGTAGCTCTGGCTGTCCTGGAATTAACTCACTAGGCAGAGCAAGCTGGTCTTGAACTCACAGAGATCAACCTGCCTCAGCCTCCAACATGCTAGGATTAGCGTGTGTACCTGGCTCTCAAGCAGGCTTTTTTACAGTTTTAGCCGTATGAGATAGGTATCCCTACTGCGGACACCAGACCCTTGAAGTGGCATCCAAATGAATAGTTCAGTTTGTCAAGACAAAAATGATTGCTTTACTCCAAATAAATATACTCTTTTTAAAAGCCAAATTTAGCAGCTTACTGTTTTTGACCAGGTTTTCTTCATTCAGGAGGCATTTATCTGGTGTTTAGCTGTTTCCTGTTTATTAAAGATTTTAGTAAGCTTAGTTAAAGGTGATGTTTGCATGGTTTCTCTTGATCTGTTTGTGTAGTTTGATTTGAAATTCTCTGTGCCAGTGAAAGCCAATCCCAGCAGTAGAATTTAAAACGGTCATTTCTGTAATTAATCTTTTTGTAGGTCTAGATTTTCTTTGTGCTACGCCTGATGATGCTATACTGACTGAGAAGTCACATGTTGCTTGTTCCCACAGACTATTTTCAGGCTTTTGGACTTGGTTCTTCTAGAGTCTGTAAGCTACCTAAGGAATGGTGCTGTCAATATAATAATGAGGGCCGTGCATGAATCAGTGGAACATAAGCTTAATTTTTCTTAAAACCCTAAAGTCTCTCCTTCAATTGCCTTTCACACCAATTAAAATAGCCCTTTCTATAGTTAGGGTGCTAAATAGGGTTACTGTGCTGTCTCGGTGACGTAATACGATTATGTTTGGAAATCCCAACAGCTTATCTTGTATTCCTAAGCTCATCCAGTCTTGCAGCAATTTCGTGTATCTACTATGTGTTCTCCTAGTAGAGAACAGAAAAATCAAGCAAGACATGATTCCTATCTGCAATTATTTTTCAATTCTGAGAGGGTAAGTAAAACAAGTCAGGATGGTTAGATGAGATGGCACATTGGATAATGAAATTAATTTGCTGCTAAGCCTGACGACCAGAGTTTGATTCCTGGGAGCCACATGTGGAAGACCCAACTCCTGCAAGTTGTCCTTTGACCTCCACATGGACATTATGGTGAGAACATTAGACAAATACTCTCTAAATAAAATGAAAACAACAGTGACAATTTGTATCCCATTCTTCCCTTTGCTTCTCTGACCCAGACACCCAAGGTGTAAGTTCAGAGATGGGAAATGGCATAATTGATGGATAATGTCACTAGATAAAGAAGTTTTGATTCTCTGACTTCTGGTGTATTGATTTGTTTTTGTTATTTTCCCTTCTCCTATTTTTCTGCCGCCTATTATCCAGCCAGTTGTTTATCCTTAATATCCAGTGTGTCCATATCTTATGTAGTCTAGAACATTAGGATAGGGAGAACACTGACCCTGTTGAGGGTCCAGACATCTGCCTAGCACCTTCAGTAATTCTAGTATCACTTCTTAGGCTGACTTCCAGAAAGACTTGGTGTTGTCTAGTTTTGTTTAAGAATAAGGAGAAATAAGGTTCATATTGAATTATTTTACTTGATGTGTATGTGTGTGTGTGTGTGTGTGTGTGTGTACACATATACATACATACACACATATATACATATACACACATGTACACACATGTATGTATATATACATACATACACACACATATATATATGCACTGTGTGTGCGCATGGAGGCCAGAAGAAAGTGAAGAAGCCCCTGGATATCTGTAGTTACAGATGGTTGTGGACCACCATGTGGGTGCTGGAACAGCCCAGATGTCTGCAAGAGTTACAAGTAAGTGCTTTTTTTTTTTTTTTTTTTTTTTTAAGATTTATTTTATGTATGTGAGTAAACTGTCACTGTCTTCAGACACACCAGAAGAGGGCACCAGATTCCATTACAGATGGTTGTGAGCCACCATATGGTTGCTGGGAATTGAACTTTGGAATAACAGGCTCTTAACCTCGGAGCCATCTCTCCAGTACCATCTCCAGAAACCAGGCCTGTTTTCTTACCTCTCTATCCAGGAGCACCTGCACAGGGGTGACATCACCCCCCCAGTGAGCCGCGCCCTCCTACATCAATCATTGCCTGTAGGTCAGTCTGTGGAACTACTCTTTTATTAAGGTTTTTCTTCCCATGTATGTAGAGAGTTTGTGTTTTCTTAAAGTGGAAGAGAAAGGAAACAACCAAGACTGACTCTCAGTTCACCCTATTGCTTGTGTATTTGCTCAGGGAAAAATGACCATTTCTTGTTGGCTTTTATCCTGCCAGCGGAACCTTGCTGGCTGTTTTTTACTAAAGCACTTTGAAGGCTGCCATGATCATAGATCATGTCTTAGAATCTTTTTTCTTTGTTCTATGAGTAAATATTAGAAAATGTACCTTAAATTACCTGGCTGAGGAAAAAAGATGTCTGTGGCTGCTCCCTAATGTTAAATAGTACTCAGCTCTTTTATTCTGTGTTTGCAGGACATTTGTTAAGAGTCAAGGGATATTGGAGTTTCTACTAGATACATTTACCAGAGGAGTATTAGGCTTCTGGTCAATTTGAATGTTTAAAATAATCTGGCCTGGGTTCTGAACCTGTCTTCATATTAATAGCTGCAGTGAATTGTGCCCATTTTGTAATGAGGCCATACTCAGTACCACACATCTGTGCTTAGAGAGGTGATAAGTTATGCACTAAACCCGAAACATCATTTTAGTTCTGCCTCAGCCCTAAGGTAGATTGTGTTGAGTCCTGTAAGCCGGTAGTGGTCGTGATGATGATGGTGGTGGTGGTGGTGGTGGTGGTGGTGGTGGTGGTGGTGGTGGTGGTGGTGGTGGTGGTGGTGTGTGTTCTGTGATCATAAATACAGTTGGGAGACTTCTTAAATAAAAACCAAATGTTTTTCTAGCAATAAATCTTCCTGGGATTCAGTTACTATTTCATGGGTAAGTGATTTTTTTTTTCATCTTTGATAGAGGAGTTTTTGCTTTTGTAGAAATATTTAAAGGATCCAGAGGCAGTTGAATAATGGAGTACTATCTTGCTTCATGGGTAGCGAACATTTATGTGGGGTTGTTCACTCCAGTGTTATCTAACAAAGGTAGTTTTGCTCTTTAGAAAAGGAAAGAAAAATTTAGTTGTGAACTTCGGAGATGCAGCCCTTTTGAGAGAAAACAGTTCCTTTAACCCTGGGGGCAACCAAGTACTTTCTGTTCTGGATCTCTTCAGAGTATTTTATTTTATTTATTTTTTTTTTAAGATTTATTCATTTATTATATATAAGTACACTGTAGCTGTCTTCAGACACACCAGAAGAGGGCATCGAATCTCTTTACAGATGGTTGTGAGCCACCATGTGGTTGCTGGGAATTGAACTCAGGACCTCTGGAAGAGCAGTCGGGTGCTCTTAACCGCTGAGCCATCTCTCCAGCCCCCTCTTCAGAGTATTTTAATCTCTAGATCAGAGATCAAAAACTGGCAGCCTAGGTATTAGACCCTGACGACATGTTGTCTTTGTTGTTTTTTTTTTTTTTTTTTTTTTTTTTTTTGAGTTAGATTCTGAGATAACTCCGGTGTGTGTTATTAGAGTGACAGATGTGAACAGATTTATTTTTGGTTAGTGTACAAAGTAATAGGTTTCATTAATTCACTTTCATACATATACTGTAATTTTTTTTTTTTTTTTTTTTTGGTTCTTTTTTTGGTTCTTTTTTTCGGAGCTGGGGACCGAACCCAGGGCCTTGCGCTTCCTAGGCAAGCGCTCTACCATTGAGCTAAATCCCCAACCCCCTGTAATTTGTTTTTATCCCACTTCCCTACTGCTCTTCCTTAAGCTCCTCACCCTCTTTTATTGGTCCCATCCTTCCCCTAACGTCTCCATTTCTCCCCATCCCTTTCCTCTCCTTTCCTTCTCCAGTCCCTTCTAGTAAGATCTCTCTCTCTCTCTCTCTCTCTCTCTCTCTCTCTCTCTCTCACACACACACACACACACACACACACACACACACACACACACACACACACCCCTACAAGATAAAAGGTGGTTATTTGAGTCTTGCTTATTTCTCCAAACATGATCTTCAGTTGTAGCCAGTTTACTGCAGATGCCATGCTTTTGCCTACACATTCACCTGTGAGTGGCTGGGCTGGTTTCACTTCCTGGCTATTTTTAGTAGTGCAGCAATAAACGTGGATGTTCAAGTATCTTTGTAGTATGTGACTTAGAGTCCTTTGGGTGTACATCCAGTATATAGGCCACATGGTAGTTCTATTTTGGGCTTTTCATTCTTTCTTGGAACCGCCACACTTTAGTTAGTATAGTGGCTGCACCAGGTTACAGTCTCACCAGAAGGGGGGTTCCTCCTTAGCATTTGTTTCTCTGATGGCTAAGAATAGTTACAACTTTTTCAGATATTTATTGGCCATTTGTATTTGAGAACTGTCTAATCAGTTTATTGGCTAACAGGATGAATATACATCCTGGGCCAGGGTGCTGGGGATGCCTCATTTGCATAAGGAGGAATTCCAGGTGCTGCTGGACATGACCTTATAAGGGGAGAGGAAGTTTCATCTGGCTACCGGGCTATATGACCTCCTCTGTGGCCAAATGTTGGGGCACAGGAGAGTGTGCGCCAGGACATACAGGCCCAGAGCAGGTGGAGAGAGCGATTGTATGCCTACCAATCTCAGGACAAGATTTCCAGGGCCTGGACACTCCTTGACCCACTCTTGCTCCAGGCCTGCCCCCTGCTCCCATTTCCTCATGGCTCCCCAACCCTAAACCAGTTACAGGAGTGAGACTAGGCCCTGGCTATTCTTCAGAAGGGTTCGACCTGGAATCCTCTCCACCAGGGCTCCCTCCCTGTCTTGTGACTCTTCATTGCCTTGCCTGTGGACATTTTCACTTGGCTTTTTGGGACCCTGTGACTGACTGTTCTTTGGGAAGTCTTCTGCAGCATGGAAGGAAGAATCCTTGTGTTTACAGCCTTCAGTTATCTTCATGTCCCCAATTATTGCTTCCATATGGGTAAGCTCCCTTAGACAACAACATATTTGTCCTCAAGTTTGTGAGAGCCACACTATTAACTTTGGTCTCTTTGGTGCCAAGGTGAGAACCAGTTGCTTTTTTTTGTTTTGTTTTTTCCTTCCACCTTTATCTTGGAAACTTGATGGATTCGTTTTGCTACCACCTGTTGAATTTGCTTTGTAGCCAAGGGTAACCCTGAACTTTTGGCCTTTCCTGCCTCTTCCTACTAAGTGCTAGAATTTTAGGTGTATCTGGCTGAACTTGTAACACTGAATAGACTTTAGCTAGCTATAGTGCTATTAAATCTCCTGAGCTTTTGTAAATGAGGTCTCTTTATTTTACTAGGAACCTTCCATGCCTACTTCCATTGGCTCATCAGTCTGTCCTGGCCTATTGTAGGACTTAACAAAAAGGGGCAAACTTAGTAGACTTTGTTTTTGTTTAAGTTGACATTATTTGATACTCCTAATATTTGTAAACTGGCTGTGCATAATGAGGGAAGTGGGTCTGATGCCATGACTTCTGATTAAAATAAAACCTGTTTTACGTAGGAGTTAGTACTTGATTCTTCCTCTTGGAGCTGCAATTAGTACCTGCTCCTGTGTGTGTGAAAAGTAAGCGTCTTCTGAGCAAGAGGCCTCTGGGAGTTACTGTAGCATGGTTATTGTAGGATGTGGAGTACCTGACAGGATGCCAGTAGGGGTAACTCAGAAGGTGTTCAAACTAAGCTCTTGGGATGCTAGTTTCTCAGATCCAGGCACATGCTTGTGTGTGGTGAATATTTTATTGAAACAGCCTCTCTAAATAGTTCTGGCTGTCCTTAACTTACTGTATTGATCAGGTTGGCCTTGAACTCACAGAGATCCACTTGTCTCTGCCTCTTGGGTGTTGGGATTAAAGGCATGTGCTACCATGCCCAGCCAGAGTTTGCTCTTAATATTAAATTACACAGAAAGGGATTTGTGTGTGTTGCTGAGGATCCAAATTAAGGCCTGATTGAGCTAGGCAAGTACTTTACCACTAAACCAACCCCCACCCCCACCCCCACCCCATTTCTAAGTTGTATGGAAGGTTTAATAAATTGGCATGCATTTTTAAAAATTGTGTGTATGTACACTTGTATATTTGGTGGAGCAAGCATGCCATAGGTGCCTGTGGAAACAGTTTCTTCTACTGTGTACAGGGAGGCTTGGCAGCAGACACCAGCCCAAGAAACTTATGCAGTGTTTTGTTTTGTTTTAAGTTAAATGAGAAGACATCAAAGAATGAAATGATCATAGAAAGCCTTTTGACCTTCCAGTAGATTGAAAGAATAGATCATAAAAAGCCTTTTGGCCTTCCAGTGGATCTAATGTTATTAGATCTTGACAACTATTAGAACAGTAGGAAACGATTTTTTTTAAGATAGTCTATTAGGGGGTTGGGGATTTAGCTCAGTGGTAGAGCGCTTGCCTAGCAAGCACAAGGCCCTGGGTTCAGTCCCCAGCTCTGAAAAAAAGAAAAAGAAAAAAAAAAAGATAGTCTATTAGTTGTCTCTTAAAATTTAAAAGACAGCTCTAGCTTTGAACTCAGAGATCCACCACCAGCCTCTGCTTCCTGAGTGCTGAGATTAGAGGCGTTGCACCACACTGCCTGGAAATCTAAAGTTTTTAAAAGCGTGACCTAATTTTGAATGTTGGCAACTAACCTGGGATATTTTTTTAGCCAGAGTTGTGTGGATTGGAGATACATGTTAGTGACCTATGAAATACTACATTGTCTGGGAATGACATGGCTAAATAGGTAATGGGGCCAGAAATGGAGGCTGTTACTGGAGCCCTTATCCAGAGGCTGGCTCTGGGTTTGGCCACTTGCCCTTATAAAGAGAAAAATGATACAAATATATAAAAGAAAAGCTTATTTATGGTTTTGGCCCCAAACTGGAGATAAAGCCATACTCAAAAGTATGTCTCTGTTTTCCCCATAGAAGTGTTAAAATTTATAGAAAAGGTAGAACAAAAGCCAGGAAGTAGGCTTATGTAGATTTATGTGGTTCTCATTGAGTTGAACTGGGACAGGTGTCAGTCACAGAGTTTTAGTTCTATTTGGTTTTTGTTAAGCCTAGTCAGGGCTTCTAAGAAGAGTGTTTATACTGTCAGCATGCCATTTCTTACAGGGAGTTGAGGCTGAAAAAGCCAAGTAAGATTTTTTAAAAATTTTGAGTGACTTCTATTCCAGAAAGAATGAAGCTAAGAGACTTGATAGTTTAGGAGAGATTACCCTATTCTTGAAGGTTATCCTCCACTCTGCAGTCACGGACACTTATAGCCAAAAATCCCACACACTTAATGCCATAGCATCTACCATATGCTCCTTACCCCAAGGTTCTGTTCCTTGAGCTTGTCTGTCTTCCTAGCAGACTTTTCAAAATTTAAAAAAATTTCTCCCTGAGACAGGGTCTTGTTTTGAGTCATGACTGGCCTGGGTCTAGCAGACATTTTAATTTTAAAAACTGTTTTTTAAAAGAAGTGCCTGCTGACAGATTAGTAAACGGATTGTTGGTTGTTTGACCCATCTGTGACAGACCTTTTGGAACTAGAGTAGAGGAGAAGGCTAGATTAGACCAGTGGACCAGGGTCGCCTATCAGAGATCCTGCACTTCAGATATTTCCATCACAATTCATAACGTTAGCAAAACTACAGTTATGAAGCATTACACATAATTTTATGGTTAGAGGTCACTGCAACCATAGGAACTGTATTAAAGAGTCACAGCATTAGGAATGTTGAGAACCACTGCACTGTGTAGATCAGGGCAGCATTAAACTCATGCGTCTCTGCTTCCCAAGTGCTGGGATTAAATGTATGTGCCACCACATCTGACTCCTTTATGAGGAGTTTAGTTTGGATTTTTTTCTATCTCTCTAGAGTAGTTTGGAATTTTACCTCACAAGAGTGTCCTACAGGCAGGGCATTTCAGGACATTTGGCCAGAGGCTGACAGAGGCTGTCTAAAGCCTGACCTGTCAGAAGTATTGCAGTGGTTCCTAATTAGAAATTGATCTATATGGGCTTGTAGCCAGACCTCGGGAGACTCTGATTACCAGGAAGTGTATCTGGTTATACTTGTTAGCACCATAGTTCTGAAAGTGTAGGTATTCCTTTTGTGGGACAGTAGCAGACAGCATTGCTCTGAATACATTGTAAAAAAAGGTTGGTGAACTTGTATCCTCATGGGTTCTGTTTTCCTCACTTCATAAACTTATCTAGAACCTAGTTTCAGGCAAGTCACATTTAATACTTATTAAATGTTAAATAGTGGGTAAGCTCTTTTGCAAGTTTCTTTCTTCCAATTTATTAGAGTAGTTAGAAAAGGAAAAATGGAAGCTGAGAGAAGTCAAGGTGAGAAGTCAAAGCAAAAGGCCTTGACTGCTCATTGTGACAGCATATTCTCTGTGGTGATGCCCAGTAACATTTGAGACACAATTATAATTCCAGCTGCTGAATCATTTTGTACCTGGGTCCACCTTTTACCCTTATGTATACGCAATTGAAGATCGGGTCCTCTCCTTGCTGCCCTTCAAATATTGGAGGAAATTTATTTTAAAACCAGTAGTAAGATAGTTATTAAGGAGGAGCTCTGCTTGTTTTTGCTTTCTCATCTCCTTTTTAAGGTCTCTAAGGAATGAGCAGGCTCTAATGGAAGTGAAGTCATCTTTTGGGATCTATGGTCAGGCTTTCAGAGTGATGGCCTGTTGGAGGAGAATAGGACTCTCCTCTATTTCTAGACATTGAGAACTTGAAGGCTTAACATGTTTAGCTGCCTGTGTTATGTCAGACCCAAACCCTCCTATTTTACTGGTCATTCAACAAATATTTGAAGAGTGTTGCCTGTATATTTGGACTGTTGATAGTACTAAGGAATCCTAGATAATTTCATAATCTACCATCATTCAGGGGAAGATACTAACCATAGTAGATTGTGCGTACTTTTAAAAAATTATTTATTTATTTATTTATTTATTTATTTATTTATTTATTTATTTATTTTTGAGGTTGGCTCATTTCATGGCTGACCTCAGACTCTTAATCCTCTTGCTATACTTCCTGAATCATGGGATTTCAAGGCTATGCCACCATACTTGGCTTTTATCTTTGGTTTTTTTTTCTTTCTCATTTTTTTCTTTTTTGGGACTCTTTGTAGACCAGGCTGGCATTGAACTCACAGAGATCTGCTTGCCTCTGCTTCCAGAATGCTGGTATTAAAGGTGTGCACTATAGGCTTTACCTGTGATTGGAAGGGAAAATAAGAGTTAAAGTAGGGAAAGGCACCCCAGATGAAGGGACCAGCCCAAACAAAAGCATAAAGATATGTCCAAGAACCCAGGGTGAAGGAAGGAGTGGACAATGGAGCAAATCTGATCGAGCCCTTAACCTTTGTCACATTGCCGTTGTGGCTATTGGATGACAGTGATGTAAGGCTATACTGGTGGAGGAACAGTCAGGTTTGCAGCAAGTACCAATTGAAGTCTGTAGAATTCTGTAGAGGGAAGGAGGAAGGAAAGCTGAAAAACCAGCAGTCTTTTGGGCCAAGCTTGCCAGAGGTGCTGAGTTCTTGGCAGTGATTTGAAAATTTAGGCCTGGGCAAATTGATTGGTTTTTCTGGCAGAATTCCGTTCATTCCATATAGTCTGCCCCTCCTCTCTGTGCTTTTTAAAAAAGAAATTAATGGAATCTGTTCAAAATACCTCTGAAATGAAATTACATTTTTAACTCTAATTACCCTAATTAAAACTTGACAGCTGTAATCCTGAAATGGCAGATACAGTAAGAACCGAAGGCCTGTGGCAGGCTTACTAACCCAGATGAAATGTTGTTCTTTCTGGGCTTGGAAAAATTCTTTTACTTTTCTCATCACTAGCTTAATCTTTGGTCCACAGTTTACCAAGCTAGGGTAGGTGTAGTAGTGGGCTGCAGGCTTACCCTGGATACAACCTCTGGGTGTGTGCGGTGAGATGGTAATCAAGATGATTGTTAAAATGTCTATCTGATTCTTTTTTCTTAAGTAGGAATTGGACTTAAGCTTTTGAGTGAAATTCTCTGCTTTGAAGACCAAGGAAATGGCACTTGTTAGAAGGCTGTTGATCTAGGGTTAGATCTTTCTGTAGGGTAAGATTATGGCTAGTATTATGGATGCTGTGGTGGTGAGCTTGTAAACCTTAAACTCAGGAAGCTGATTGAGGGCAAGATCATCAGGAATCCAAAGCTAATCAAGTCTTGTTTCAGAACAAACAAAACGTTCATAATTTGAGGTTAGGAACAAGAAAGTCGGAAAACAGAATTGTCTTCACATATCTCCAATTTCTGTAACTTTGTATAATATTGAAGGGTGCATAGTCTTAATTAGTTAATCTGGCCAGCCTCAGAAAAGATCTTAGGGTGGGGATGAGGTCTAAGCCTATGAAGCCAACTAAAGAAACAGTTGATACTACTGAGTCAGGAATTCTGCTTAGATCAGAGAAGCTTGTTACAGTCATTAGACACTGGCTGCTGTTTTATACCAATAGAGCTATAGTTGAGTACGACACAGTCCCTGTTCCCGAGACCCACAGAATTGTGATGAGGGCAGTGATAGGTAAAGAACAGCTGCTGGTATATGGAAAACAGGGCAGGGCAGAACAAACCATACTCAGTGTTCGAAAGCGTGAGTACCGTAATACACGAGGTACTGAAATGAGGTACATTGATATTCCAGATACAGGTTCTAGTTCAAGAGCGCCTATTGACTTAAGACAGGTCGGCTTGTGAAGAGTTGATTGTAACACTCGATATGTGGATTGAGTTAATTTTCCACTGATAACCCACAAAGATTTGCCACAGCCTTTTTCATTTGTTCATGAATAGGAAATAGCAGAGGAATGGAGAAAAGCACCCTAGGTATTAGGAAATAGTTTGGCCAAAGTTAGGAGCTATTAGGTGATGACAGTTGTGATTGGAGTAATGTACAGGGAAAGAATATGGTAGATGATGAGGGTAGAGCTTAAACCTCAGGAGACAAGAAGAATTGACTCCATTGAGAAGATACAGGGCTTAGATAGCACTATATTTGATGTATTTTCTGGTAGAAGTAATTGGAGACAGTAGATTAGTAAGAATAAGTATCAGTAAACTATGACCATGGGCTGGTTAAATAGCTACATAACCAAAGAACTTACTTGTTCACCTGCAATTGCTTTTATGCTGAATATTACAGGGATTTCTGCCATCCCCCACAAAACCTAACATTGTAGCTATACAGCACTACATAGAAAAGACTGGCTGAGGCAGGCACTGGTTGGTGCCACATGAGGGAGGCAGAGGCAGGTGGATCTCTGAATTCGAGGCCAGCCTAGTCTACTGAATGAGTTCCAGGACAGCTAGAGTGACACAAATTGTGTCCAAAACAAACAAACAAAACCCCAGAAAGGTAAGGTTGGCTGATACTCAAGTTAGTTAATTATATAGATTTTGTAAGAAGAAAATGTTAGAACTTAGCCTGAAATGGATTGGCAATATTAAAAGAAGTTAGCAACATGATTTAACAGATAAGACTTGTCCTGTATGCCTCTTAGGTTTGTAAAACCAACTTTGTTGAAATATCAGCAGCATAGTTAAAAAAAGACACTTGATATGTAGGAAAATACTGATGTGCTTTTATTAGCTGTGTAACCTTGGGCCAGTCATCTAACTGCTTAAAGGCTTAGAAGAATATGAATATAATGTAGTAAGCCTCATCACCAGTATAATCTGTGAGTTGGAAGACCCTTCAGTTGGAAAGACAAATGTCCTAGAAAATAGTTGGAATTAGGTTAGGGATGGTGGGCTGTGGTGTTTATTAGTCCAGCGTTTATTTAATCCAGCACCTTGGAGGCAGAGGTAGGTGAACCTTTTTTGAGTTCAAGGCCAGCCTAGTCTATGTAGTGAGTTCCAGGCCAGCCAGGGCTACATAGTGAGACTCTGTCTCAAAAGGAAGTGGGCAGAGGGGTTGATGACTGAAAATGTGTGGAGGTACAGGGGAAGGGTTCATAGTAATTTCAAAATGCCCTGTACCCTTTCTTTTCATTACTTCTGACATTTGTTGTAGCCAGATTGAAAGTGTTTCTACCCTTCAGTTGCCAGAAACCAAAGGCTGGCTTTATTCCTAATCAAAAACTAGCATGCGCACTAATTGGCATTTGTAGTGTTAGCGTCAGTGTCAGTGCAATCTGTAGGCAGGCATCTGACAGGGGAGCCTCAGTTGAAGAATTGTCCACCTCAGATGGCGTGTAGGCATGTTTGCGGTAGATTGTCTTATTAATTGATGCAGGTGGGATCAGCCCAGCAGCAGCAGCACCATTAGGTGGTCCTGGTCCTGAATAAGAATGCTAGTTAAGGACGAGCCAGCATACAGTGTTCTTCTGTGGTTCTGGCTCGGAATCCTCAATGAATTGTGACCTGAAAGTATAACCAAGTAAGTCCTTCCCCCTTCTGTGTTGCTTTTACTCAGAATGCTTTATCATAGCACAAAAGAAAACTAGCTCACCTGACAGGAGCAGCTTAAGATAGGAAGAGTTTATTTTGCTTAACATATCAGGGTACACACACTCCCATCATGGAAAGGCATGGCTGTTTAAATGGCTCTCAGCAGAGCAGTAAGAGAGTATAAATAACCAGATGAAGTCTTCAGGCCCACATTACAGTGCCCATCTGAGTTAGTTGCCACTTTCTGACGGTTTCACTCCCCACCCCCAAAAACAAGTACCATAAGTTGGGGAGGATCAAGGTGAGGATTATTTTACATTTAAAAATGAAAAGTATAGTCTATACAACTTCAAAAAACCTTGTAAGTCCAAAGTCTCACCTGAGCCCTGAGAGACACATTCATTCTTAGTTGTACAAAGCAAAGTTCTATACTTCCAGTGTATAGTGGGACAAAGGGGACAAAATAGTTCTATACTAAAGGTATAAAAAGGTATCCTTTTTAAGGATAGCAAGCAACAATTAGGCCCAATGTAATACTAAAACTTAGCAGGATAAACACCAAGCCTTGGGGTTCTATGTTTAATGTTGGGGTTATGATTTGTACCTTAGCTGACTTGAGTTTGAATTTTGTAAACCAGCACCAGTGGGTGACCCCAAGCTCCTCTAGCTTGAGATGTATCATGGTCCTCTTGGATTATAACTGCGGTTCTTGATGGGCAGAAAGAAAGCACTTTCCTAAGTGGCACTGTGGAGCAGGCGTGCCTAGAGTTCTCAATAGGCAGGGTCCCTTTTTATCGCTCCAGTGCAGAGCATATGTTTCTCTTTAGCAGGGCTAATATTTTCAACAATTTACAGTCACTTTGTCCACATATTCCTTTTCTCAACTTTGACCAGATTCAAGCTCCTTTTCTCCTTTTCCCTCTTTCTGCTTTACCTGTTGCATTCTCTCACTGTAAACCTAGGTAAGTGTAACAACCATAAAATGTCATGAAATTTCTGACACCAAATTAGTCTAGGACCTTTGAGTTCGCCATATTCATGTTTTTAGGACTCGAACAGAATGAAGTTAGATTTTTTTTTTAAAAGATTTATTCATTTATTATATATAAGTACACTGTAGCTGTCTTCAGACACACCAGAAGAGGGCATCAGATCTCATTACAGATGGTTGTGAGCCACCATGTGGTTACTGGGATTTGAACTCAGGACCTCTGGAAGAGCCGTCAGTGCTCTTAACCACTGAGCCATCTCTCAGTCCAAGTACATATATTTATTAATTGAATGAAGAATGGGAGGGACCACACAATGTTCATGGTTCAAGTATGGAGGTGAGAGGCAGCTTCGTGCAATTGGTTCCTGTTTAAACTTTTGTGTGGGTTCTGGGGAATTGAACTTGAGCTGTCAGGCTTGTATGACAAATAAATGCTTCCTCTATTGAACCATTTGGCTAGGCCTCCAGTCTTTACTATGTGCATTTGTTTTGTCCTTCCAGTCTTTGGCACTCCTTTAGAATGGTTCTGTACAATGACCCATTAAGCCCTGGTTATACCATTCTAGTTCCTTTTTAGTCTTCAGTTCTTTTTCCATATGCCTACTGCAAATCTCTTCCAAACTCCTGTAATCCACAAGTCATGTTTAATGCAGCAGTGGTCCCATTTTGGGATGTTGTTTTTTTTTTTAAGTTTTTTTTTATTATTTATGTGTACATTTATGTATCTGTATGCATATATGCATGTGAGTACCCACAGAGGCTAGAGGAGGAGGGCATTGGATCTCCTGGGGTTGGGGTAGTAGGTGGCTGCCCATTGTGGATGTTGGGAACTATAACTGGTCCCCTGGAAAATATCTTAACTGCTGAGACATCTCTCCAGCTCCCACCAATTTTTTTCTTTTCTCCCGTGTGTGTGTGTGTGTGTGTGTGTGTGTGTGTGTGTGTGTGTGTGTGTGTGTGTATTGCTGTAACCAAATAGCTGACAGAAAGTAACTTAAGAGAGGATTAAGATAGGATGCGTAAATTTTGGCCCACAGTTTTAGGGTACAGTCAGTCCATCATGGTGGGGAAGACCTGGTGGATTCTAGACTCCCTTCAGTTTGACATCACCCAATTAATTTTATATCTTTGGTTCTTAAAAGCTCCAGTAAAGATGGCTACTTTGGGAGACTTGGGATTTCTCTTCAAGGGTCAGTGACAAAGCACACCCTTTTTCCTTTTAACCTTTTCTTCAAAGTTTCCTTCCCCTTTGAATGTAGAGTATTAGTTTATGCTAGTACCTTCATGTGCTTGAAACTCACCACCCATAACAGTGAAGATTGTATGTAGTTATTAATATAAGCAAGAATCTAGGAATAGGTAGAACTCAGTTACTGGAGTGGAACCAACCCTGGGAGTTACATCCAGCTGTTTCTAGAGTTTCAGCAAAAACGCATTCCAGAGTGGGTAGTAGTTCTTGCTAGTTCAAAACTGACACAAACTTGAAACCAACAGTCTCAGCTTCAGCATTGAGGGAACTCCACTCGGATTTTATATTGCAGGAAGTCTGGATAGTGTGAAAAGCACAGTGGTTGGGAATAAGGAGGCTCAGTGTGGCCTTGCCATTGACTTTCCTCTGATTTTAGACAGATCCCCTGCTAACTCTGGTCTGACCTCTTCTCTTAAGTGGTACAGGCTTTCTAATGCAGGATAGAAAAGTCTCTTCTATATAGTCTCAATTGTACAGAGCACTGTCTGGCATGTGCTTTGGTATGTTGATTTCTGATTATAAAGCCTTAGATTCTCCTTCTAGCTCTAGAGGGGGGAAGGGGAACCATCCAACTGTCTCATTAGCATGGAGAAAAGAAAACAGTAATTACTTGTGCCTCCCTTGATAATTTCTGCGGGTTGGTTCTTAGGGAAGGAGGAGGGGAGAACTGGAGGCAGCTTCTTCGGCTGAGAAAGGAGAAATGCTATTAGTTCCCAGAATATGCAAAGACAAGAATTTGCACATCTGTTGTATTCTTGGGCTATTCCTCCAGGCAGACTGGAGACTGCCTGGATTGAATTTCAGTTTTTGTGGTACATAATTAAGTTCTTATTGTCTGTCATTAAATCACCTGCTGCCCATCAGGGTTTCTGTAATATGCCAGGCATTCTGACATCTGCCTTTGTTAGGGAATAGGGTGGAATTTTGCTGGAACACTTTGTGATCTGGCTGCATATTTATGTCACGAGGTCTTGAAGCAACACAACATTTTATTTTTCTAGTCAAGGTAAGGTATTTTTGTGAGTGGGAGGAGTCTTGTAAGAACTACAAGACTGGAGTAGTTTGTTCAAGACTAAGAAAAGCAAGATTCATAGAAGGGTTGAGATAGCTAGAAAAGAACTAGAAAATCCATGCGCAAGCTTGGCTATGGACCCTGGCTGTTTCCTGAGTGCTAATCTTTCATTCTCTGTGTGAGCAGTTGAAGCCTAGAAGGACCGATTGTGGCAGCAGTGGGTTGGAGGAGGCCCTCTGCTGGTGAGCATTGCTGGAGGGGGTTGGAGCTAGAAGGCTGTCATTCTGTAGCTGCTCTCTCCTGTCTTGGTTGCTGCTCCAGAAGCAAGGAACAGGGAAACCCAGTCTTTTTTTTCTTTCACTTCCCCAAGGAAGATACCACTTCACCACTTTTAAGGTAGCTTTTGGGAGTCATTTACTGTAAACAACTAAGTTCTATAAAGACATACTATTTAAGCATTTGTTTGCCAATACAGAAAATGATTACTTCTGTCAAATTTATAGCCTTCTACTCCTCAAAGTGTTCCCTTGTTACCTCATTGAGCCTTTTGTTTGATTACACACCTTTACTGTTCAGGTTCTGTTCCCATAATTTTATGCTCCTGATTTATTTCCCTTTGCTTCTAGGCATAGATTCCTGGTTTCCTTATACTTTTGTATAATCTGTTCCCTATTTTTAGATGGAATATTCTAAAATAACAGTCTAAGGAAAGAACAATTCTCTTCAGTCTAACTTGCAGTTAATTGGGCCATAGTAGTGTGCTTCCCAGAAATGTGGATAGAATACATATCCAGGACACAGTAAGTGCTATTTTTCAGGAAGTTCTCCATATCAGTATATTTCATATCAGTGCTTTGGTCAGGTATTTCATTCCAGGACAGGACTTGCTAATAATCTCAACCTTTAGCATGTAGTCTTGGGCCTGGAGAAATGGCTTGGTGGTTGACTGAGAGCACCTGCTGTCTTTCAGAGTACTGCAGTAAGGTCCCTAGCGTGCACATCCAGTGACCCACAAAGACCTCTAACTGCTGCTCCAGGGGATTTGATACTTTGTGGCCTCCGTGGTTCCTGAACACATTTGACATTCATTCACATAAACCCACAGAGAAACACATAAATAAAAAAATCATAATCCTTTATGATTTTTATTTTTGTATGTCTGTGTTAAGATTTCTTTTATTTTTATCCATGTGTGTCTGGCTGTTTGTGAGAATACCCTGTGTGTGGCAGGTTCCCACAGAGGCCAGAAGAGAGCCTTGCAGCCACATGTGACAACTATTTATGAGATGTCTGGTGTGGGTGTTAGGAACCAATGGGTCCTCTGGAAGAACAGCAAGTACTCTTAACTAAGGAGCCATCTCTCCAGCCCTCAAATAAAATCAATCTTTAATTGGGGAGGGGTAGTAAGATGTTCACTGGGTAAAGGAACTTACTGCCAAGTGTGACAACCTGAGTTTAATAGCTGGTTCCCCATAGTGGGAGGAAAGAGGTTCCCCATAGTGGGAGGAAAGAACTGACCCCTAAAAATTGTCCTCTGACCTCCATATACGTACCATAGCATGCTTATGTGTAGGACAGATCCACACCCACGTAAATAAGTAAATGGGGAAAAAGATTGTGGTCCAGTAGGGTAAAAACCTTATGTTGTGGTTTCAAAGTAAAATGCTACTTGTTAATAAGTTCATGTGTGCTCCTTACCTGGTTGCGCTATTTGGAAGGGTATGGATACTTTTGGAGATGGAACCTCCTTAGAGGAAGTAGGTTACTGTGGGAAGGGCTTTTGGGTCCCCCCCGGGGGGTGGGGGGGCTGGGGACCGAACCCAGGACCTTGCACTTCCTAGGCAAGCGCTCTACCACTGAGCTAAATCCCCAACCCCGGGCTTTTGGTTTTATAACCCGGCCCATTTCCTCTCTGTTCTCTGCTTTCTGACCAATGTGCTGTTATGCCCTCCTCCCTCTCCATGGCGGACTCTCTCTCTCCTCATTTCTAATATCTACTTACTAATTTAATTGTGTTTGTATGAGTGTATGTGTTGATCACACAACCCTCTTGGTGAGTCATCTGTTGAGTCCCAGTTTTTGGGTCCTGTGGCTTGAACTCATATGGTCAATCAGTAAAGTGCCTTTTTCCACTAAACCATCCTGCCACTTCTTTATCCTGTCTGTCATCTGTCCGTCCGTCCATCCAACCCCCCCCCCCCCCCCCCCGATTTACTTATTTTATGTGTGAGAATGTTTTGCTTGCATGCATGTCTGTGCACTGCGTATGTGCCAGGTTCCTTCTTGGGTCAAAAGAAGGCTTTGGATGGGAGTTATGGATGGATTATTGTGTGTCACCATGTGGGTATTAGGAATTGATCCTTAGTCCTGGGCAAGAACTAGTGCTCTTAACCTCTGAGCCATCTCTCCAGTTCCCTATATCTCCTCCCACCCTCTTTTTTTTTTTTTTTTTGGTAGTGGTGGTGGGAGGTTGGAGACAGGGTTTCATTGTGTAACAACAGCCTGGGTTGTCTTGGAACTAGTTCTGTAGATCAAACCGGCCTCAAACTCTCACAGGTCTACTTGCTGTGATTAAAGTTGTGTGCTGTACCACCACCCGGCAAGTCTCTTTTTAAAGGCGGGTGTTTTCATTTTATGTGTATCTTTGTCTGCATGTGTGTGTCCGGTGTTTTCATTTTATGTGCATCTCTGTCTCATGTGTGTGTCAGGTGTGTGCCTTATGCTTGCAGAGGTCAGAAGAGGCGTTGGACCACCTGGAACTGCAGTTACAGGTGGTTGTGAGCTGCTTTACGGGAACTAAATAAATGCTGGACCATCTCTCTAGCCTCGTTAAGTGGCTTTTTAACTTAGGTATTTGTCATAGAAAAGTGGCTACAGAAAAGTAATTAATATCTTTGTGAACTCTTTCTGTAAAATAGACTCACAGCACCAGCTCTGGTTTTGCAAAAAAAAAAAAAAAAAAAAAACAAACCAAAAAAACCAACCACACACACACACACAAAACAAAACCTACAGGAGGGTTGGGTGTGGTGCATGTCTGGGAAGTAGAAGCAGGAGGATCAAGAGTTGAAGGCCAGGGCTGGAGAGATGGCTCAGCGGTTAAGAGCACCCGACTGCTCTTCCAGAGGTCATGAGTTCAATTCCCAGCAACCACATGGTGGCTCACAACCATCTGTAAAGAGATCTGATGCCCCCTTCTGGTGTGTCTGAAGATACTTACAGTGTACTTATAAATAATAAATGAATAAATCTTTAAAAAAAAAAAAAAAAGAGTTGAAGGCCAGCCTGAGCTACATGAGGTTCTTGTCTCAAAAAATAAGTAAGATTTATGTGATGGGTCATTACTGGTGTTCTTTTAAAAAGAAGAGTCCATGGTTTATCACCATGCTGACCTCATGGCATCCTTCGAAAGGCTTTCCCTGGCCATGTTATCTGAAGTAGGTTTATCTATTGAATCAGATTTCAAAGTGTATGAGGGTAAGACCCTTGACAGACCTCTTTTTTTCTGTTACAGGTGAGCCCTATTTCTAGAGACAGCTGCTGCTGACCCTGTAACCCAAAGGACAAAATAGCTGGCTAAACTCATTCTTGGTACTGGTGAGTGAGGGCATCTGGGCAGTTTGGGAGACATTGGGCTGCGATTGGTTAGTTTAGAAACTCCTTTCTGCCTTTGTGCTGGTATCTACAAAGGCTGTTATTTGTAGGTGTTAGATTGTTCTAGAGGTTGGATAGCCTGGCTGGCCTGCTGGCCTAGAGGGAGGGTCGAGGTCACTTTCTTGCAGTTGCCATTAAGAATGTTGGGCTCATTTGCCAGAAAGACCCATCTACTCTATGTACCCTGTCATGAATTCTGTTGATGTGTTCTTAGAGCCATTGGGGATCTTGACTCCAGCTTCTTCTGTGACATACCAAGCCCCTTGTTAGCGTCAGGAAATCTTAGGCCTTCTCTGTCCTGTAGAATGTGACGTTGAGAGGTGGTAAGGATAAAGTAATCCAATAGAGCTGTGTGAGGAAAATGACCACATTGAGAATGTATATGCTAGATGTCACTTTATCTAACCGCTCCATTTTACAGATGAAGAAATTGAGATTCAAGAAGTGCAAATAATCTAGGAACCTATAAAGCTGATCTTAGAATCGGATCACTGTGAATACTATTATGATGTGACAGATTTTTCCATGAGCTGCTTGCTAGTTTCCATGGAATTCTGCTACTCGTTTGTTTTGTTTTTATAAATTTAAGAAGACAACTCTCCTCAGAAATACAAGTTATTTGAGGAGCCCAGTGTTATGGAGATGAATTGGGGTCTGTTGTGAGCAGTAAAATTTATAGTGAGGGGATCAAAAAGTACAAGATGGGAGCAGCTTATGTAGGAAGTGACCCCTCTTACTAGCTGGAAGAAGAAAATACTGAAGGGATGTTAGAGGTTGGACTGACAAGAGTTAGGGACCTAGATAGCTGGGTTGACATTGGTAGACCTGAGGGTTTTTTTTGTTTTTTTTTTGTTTTTTTTTAAAGATTTATTTATTTATTTCATGTATGTGAGTACACCGTCACTGACTTCAGACATGCCTTTTTACAAATGGTTGTGAGCCACCATGTGGTTGCTGGGAATTGAACTCAGGACCTTTGGAAAAGCAGTCACTGCTCTTCACCGCTGAGCCATCTCTCCAGCCCCTAGACCTGAGTTTTTAATATTATTTGTTAACCTGCATCCATTTAGTAAAAATGTTGTATCTCCCTACTCCCCTGGCTACATGTTTTTGTTGTTTTTGTTCTTATTTAGCAAGCACTCGGCTACCAAGCGAAGTCCCCAGCTCCCTGCCATATGTCTTTTGTGTGCAACCATTCACTGATAATGTAGAGAATCAAATGGAAATCTAAATCAAAAAAGTTTTGTCAATCAGTAGGTAGCACAAGGGAGACAAAGTGAGACCTGCTTGCCACCCTATCCCCAGAGTGAAAGGGAGGCTTTTGCTTAGGGGATTTCTGCTGTAAATCTTTCCTCTTTGTTCTGTTCTCCTTCTTCTGCAGGACCTACCCAGAGCAGTATTTTATCATAGGGAAAATGGATTCCAGGGCTCAGATGACAGAAGTGTGCAATGCTGGCAGCTGCAGTTTGCATCATGTGTTCTGTAGGTTTAAATACACTCAGTGCCCAGGCTGAGGGGCCTCTGCTGTAGTGTAGATCTAAAGCACCTCTTTTCAGGACCCATTTCAACAGCTGTACGTTTCCTGTTGTCTCAGAAGAACTGCCCTCTCGCACCCCAGCTACTAGTGAAAAAGGATACTTGTGTTGAAGTTGTACACCTTACTGGTTATTTCAGCTTTCCCACTAGGCAGTGTTTTTCCCCCCTGGCCATTAATTTAGGCCATTTTGTATTTCATCTCTGTCTACTTGAGAGGGCACAGAGGGATATAATGCCCCCATGGTACTCTTGGATTCAGTGTTGGCAAGTTCTAGTTTTTCTCCATACTCTGCATCTTCTGGGTTTTTTTTTTTTTTTTTTCTTTTTTTTCGGAGCTGGGGACCGAACCCAGGGCCTTGCGCTTCCTAGGTAAGTGCTCTACCACTGAGCTAAATCCCCAGCCCCCATCTTCTGGTTTTTACTAACACCTTTGTCTTGGTGGTCTAAAGTTCTACAAATTCCGATCTTTCCATGGCTTGTGTGCCAAGCTTAGAACTTACCATTTCACTTTACTTAAAAATGTGAATTGTTCATCCGGGTGGTGGTAGCACAGGCCTTTGATCCCAGCATGCAGGAGACAGAGGCAGGCTGATCTACAGAGTAAGTTCCAGGTCAGCCAGGGCTACACAGAGAAGAAACCTTGTGTAAAAGTGAATGATTCCTGGGGTTGGGGATTTAGCTCAGTGGTAAAGCAAGCACAAGTGGTAGAGCAAGCACAAGGCCCTGGGTTCAGTCCTCCGCTGGGGGGTGGGTGGGGGGAAGGATGATTCTATGTAAATAAGTATGTACTATATAAGAATATGTATAATGGTTTATTTAACCCAGAGCCCAGCTGAAACACAGGGAAGCAAAGCAGCATCATCCCTAAGTCCTTGCGTAGTACTAATTTATTTTTATTTTTAACATGTTATTACAAGTTTAGCAATCTTGCTTTTCAATTC
Source organism: Rattus norvegicus (assembly GCF_021556685.1). NCBI lineage: Eukaryota > Metazoa > Chordata > Mammalia > Rodentia > Muridae > Rattus > Rattus norvegicus. The sequence continues at coordinate 143,301,922 of NC_141536.1, forward strand.
CTACAGGTAAAATTAAAAGCAGCAAGAGTAGCGATGCCACACTAATAGCTAGAGGTAGAGTTGGAAGCTGACAGTAATAAGGGTAAAAGAATGATAATAAGTTTAAAATAATAGACTGGAGGGCATTGAATATAAAGGTGGTTAACAGCCCTACAGACATCTGTGTGCTTCACTAAGGTGGGGGGTGGAACTTAGAGAAATTAGGTAAGACCCGTGGTTTTAGTTTAAAAGAAAACATGAGTTAGTTATTTATGGGATATATTGTATTACTAGGCACATTCTAAATCTATATAAATTTATTTCATTTTCATAGCAGTTTGGGAGTTATGTGTTGATATTCTTGTTTTATAAATTCCTCAGATTTAGAGAGGGCATGTAGGCATTCCTTGGAAGAGCTAAGCTTAGAATACAGTGGAATCTGGCTGCAGAGACTTTTCTAGTACACTTGGGTTTGGGCTTCTAAACTGTTGTTGTCTTTTTCAGTTTTTCGATCGTAGGTCTCCCTTTTATTCATTTTACTATATGAATTTTTTGAAGACACTTATTATTCATTTACCCAGTATTTATTGGTGTTTTCTATGTACTGTGCATGGTTTCAGGTTTTGAGTTTAGCAGTGAATAAAATAGTTTGATCCTGTGGTTTACATTGTAGAAGAAAGCAGAAAATGAATAAAAATGAAGAAAAATAATGTAGGATAAGGGGGATTAAAGAATAAGGTCTAAAAAATAAGGTCAGTGCAGAAGATGAAGAGTTGAGCTCTTCATCTCATGAAATAACATTCTAAGTACAAGAAGTTCTGTTCAGCAAGGTCCTGAAACAGAATCGTGTTGGTTGTGTTTGAAGAAAACAAAGGCAGGTTTTAGTGTCTAGAGGAGGAGATAAGCAGGGGGGCATTAGACTCTGGAGAAGTTGTCTTAAAGAAATCACATGAATGTTTTGAATGAAATAGAAGAATATCATAATAGCTATCTTAAAAAAAATAAACCCTCTGACTAGCTATAGCAGCCAGTACCTCTTTCTGTGTAGTATGGTGTTGCAGAGAACTGATAAGAGCTTTACCTTGTTCTAGTTCTCATTTATTTCATGATGTAATACTCAGTCTTAACCTATTAACATCTGTTTGTGAGTGACTTACTAAGCTAAGAAAATTCCTTTGTAAACACCCTCCCCCCCAGTTTATTGAGAGGTTTTATTATGACTGGGTCATTGATTATCCTAAGGCTTAGATTGTTTTTACATTTATTTATTTATTATTACTATGTGCATATGTGCTGGGGACCCTTCCCCCTTTAGTTCATTAAAGCTAAAGATTTTTTTTTCTTTCATTGAAATAGTGGGCAGAGAAGTAGATAGTTAAGTAAGAGAGGTCCTGTAGGAAGATCAATTACGAGACACTGCTAGGAATATTGGTGGTGACAGGGAGTTCTGAGCCCAAGAATACAGCAAGAAATCAGGATCTAAGTTAGGAAATTGGAAACTACAGTTCAGGAAACCAAAATCTGTTGGTAGCTGTGTGGTACTAGGATTATGAGATAAAGTGAGGTGTGGTGGCTCAGGTCTATAATCCCAGCTACTTTGGAGGCTTTAGGGGCTAAAGAGATGACATTGGGTGTTTTTCAGAGGTCTCAGGCCCTCTTTGGTCTGTGCAGGTACTAGGCTCATAAGTGGTGCACAGACATTACATGCTGGCCAAATACCTGTATACATTTAAAAAAAATGACTTTATCTTGCCCTAGAATATTTAGAATCTTCTTGAAACCTGTTTTTGTTATCTCGATTGGTTGGTCTGTTTGTCTGTTTATTTTTACTTACTCATTTTACATGTTGTTTTTTCCCCCAGCTCTAGAAATGCTTTGTTTTCTCTGATCCAGCCCTTTCATATAACAGATAACACAGTAGAACAGAATAGAAAGACACACCCAGAATTCCAGTTCTTGTCAGTATTAACTTAATCTTAGAACCATACTGTTATCTGAAAGAGGGGATAGTGGTAATAGACTAGACATGTAGAGGAATAATACTGAGAAAAAGAAAGAAAAAACTAAGGCTCAAGAAGTGAAGCCACTTGCTCAGACCAGATTCCAGATCTCCTCTGTCTCATTCCAGGGTTTTCTTCTCTAGAGCCAAGGCCATTTGCATTCATATATATGTGGTAGCAAAGATTGGAGCAGAAATGTCAGCTTTCCTAACATCTTCATCAACAGCCTTCTTAAGTCCCCCCTGTGCTGTGTGTCAATAACATAAGCTGTACTTGTTTTAGAAAAAAGTGCTTCAGCAGTACTCCTGTTGGTTTACTTTGGCTGGTACAAGATCCAGATGATCTTAGAATAGCACAGCAGATTGTCTAATTAGCCCATTCCCGTGGTGCTACACTCTGATTTGCTGGCTGGGGTTTGTCCCTGAGTCTTCCCTACCTGTCATCATGTGAATCAGGATCATTATTTTCAATGATTCAATTAAAAAGAAATCAAATAATTGTTTTCTTTTGCTAGTTTGCCCTTTCCCACTTAAGAATTTTAAGATTAATTTATGTGCATAGATGCATGCATGCTATTAGAAATAAGTTTGCAAAGAAAGAGGCCATTGCTTCAGTAAGAGCCTGAGCAAGGCAAAACTTTACTCTTGGTCACAAGGGTGTACCGTTCACAGAAGCGGAGAAGTCAGCACACAGATTGGAGGTGTCTTTGGTTTTTATTCTCACACTGGGAGGGTCTGTGTCTTTTCTCTGTAGCCTAAGGTTTAGCCTCCTAGTCTCTTTTTTTTTTTTTTTGGTTCTTTTTTTTCGGAGCTGGGGACCGAACCCAGGGCCTTGCACTTCCTAGGCAAGCACTCTACCGCTGAGCTAAATCCCCGACCCCAGCCTCCTAGTCTCTTAAAATTTGGCTACCTTTAAAAGAAAAGTACAAAGGAAATAAAGGGGGTGGGGAGGTTAACCACTTTAATCCAAGGCCTTTGTGTAAATAGTGATTCTATAGGGAATTGGGTTAAAACATTTGCATGAAGTCTTACAAGGTAGGAGAGACAAAAAGATTTGAATTCCTTGTCACAAACCCAAATTTTATAGTATTTGATAGAAAAGACTCACTGTTGCTTACGTGTTACAGTACAAAAGGAGGTCAGAGACTTTTGGGAGCTGGTTCTTTTTATCACCCAAATCTTGGAGACTGAATTTAAGACACTTACCCACTGAGCCGGCTTGCCAGTCTTTATTAACTCTTTAGCTCAGTATGAGTAACACGTTCATCAGCATCTTTATGCATATGTCCCTTTATTTTGTTCTCACCCCCTTCCTGCTGCTTTTCTGTGCCACTCCCTCTCCCTCTACTGTGTGTTTGTGGCCAGTATTTTAAATAGATTATCTAACTAATTTTTGTAATTCATTAAATTACTAATATCTCCAGAGGGAAAAGCTAAGGCTTTGTCATGAAGAAATAATGCAGAGGCTACATCTTGTCTAAAACAGCTCTGGTTTGAACTCTGACCTCCTGACTTCAGAGACTGAGCTCTTTCCCAATAGCCATGCTACCTCAATGGCCTCTGGCCACATCAGTTCTGGAAGAGTAGTTAAAAGTGTCCAACAAAGGATAGGCATTGGGTAACCTGAGAATTGGAACTCTCTTCCATGCCTTAGTCATTTTCTCAGGTTTCTGTTGTACTCTGTCTCAAACTGCCTTACCCAGAATTCAGATTTGGGCTCCAGAGATTCAGGAATCAAAAGGCCATCTTTGACATGAAAGAGTGTCTAGTAAAACATGTACCTGTTGTTTCAAAGTTGAGAGAGGGATATCTCAGACAAGTAAGGACCTCTCGTGTGCCTACCACTGAAGAGCAGGAGAAGGAAGAAATCAGTCTGTATAGACCAAGCTTAATGTCAAGCTCAGTGAGCCTCCTTCAGGGGAGTGGGAGTTGAGACCTGCAACAGGACTCGTTTTGGGGATAAGATTATTTTAGATTTAGGTAGTTCCTCAAATCCGTATTTGCTTTAGAGTTTACAAAGCAGTATATTGTCAGAGGCCTATACTTCGAAGAAAGGACTCTGCTATTGAGTGACATAATCCCAAATCCTTAGTCACCATGATGCCAGTGAGTTTAAGCTTTTTTCTGAGACGGTTCTCTTCCCAGGCTTGGACCCATCCACTGCTTAGTCACAGAAGGAGCAGGACCTTATCCCCTAGTCTCTGTGCTTTCTGAGACCTCCTGTGTTTTCACATCTTTTTTCCTTTCTAAAAACAAGATGGAGTTTCATGTCTAGGCTTCCTACTTGATAGGAACTGAGCCTGGTCTTTAACTTTGAACTCTTGTATATACTGTTTGTGACTTCATGATGGGGCCCCTTTTTACATTATACTTACAGGAATCAAGTAAAGGATGGGCATATTTTTGTTTCTTCTTTTGCTGGTCACTATAGTTTGTCATAAAACAATGAAATTTTAGGATATTAGAGTCAAGGATCCTTAACAGATACTTACACATTTACAAAAGAGCTGTTCGTAGAAAAGGCCCAGCAGAGCTGCTTTCTTTGTTGGAGTTTTGCAGTAAACACAGTTGCTCCTCTCCCCAACTTTCCAAAAGACTGTCTCTGAGGCATTTGCTTTAAAACTGAGTTCCTGGACACCATTTGAAAAACAACAAAGACCTCAACCAGTATTCACATTTTATAATTGTGTAACCTGAGCCTCAGCTAAGGATTTTGCCTAAAATTTTATATTCTGTGTAAGTGAGAGGTGCCATAACTCTTACTCCAGGCTCTTTGAACTACGTGTGGCTATATGTTAGTTACTCCATTGCCAAAGTGGCCGCCAGTAACACTTGGTTGACGTCCTCTACCTGGGCTGGGTATCAGGGGTCTCTTCTTTCCTAACATCTTGTTCCTGTGAGGTACTTAGGCCTATGGATATGTTTCCTGCCGGTGCATAATTTAATTCATAATATAACAAGCAGGTGCTAAAATGTGTTTGTGCCATGCTATGTGTTGAGATCAGAGGACAACTTCATGGAATTGGCTCTCTCCTTCAATCTTTTTGTGGGTTCCAGAGATGGAACTCAGGTTGGCACTTGCAGCTATCTTACTTGCCCAAGTTTTTGTTTTATTTTTAAACATAGTAGATAGATTCTTCCTCACCAGAATGCTACCACTTTTTAAAAAATTTATCTTTATTTTAGTGCATTGGTATTTTGTCTGTGTGAGGGTGTTGAGTTCCCTCAAGTTGGAGTTACAAACAGTTGTAACACAGGCAGAAGAGCCAGGCAGAAGCCAGGTTGAGATTTTGCTGTATCCGTCTACTTGACAGTGGTTGCTCTGGCTCTCCTTCCTTTTGCAATATAAATTTGATGTCTTCTGCTTTTCCCATCAGCTTCCTGAGATTCAACTTCATAGCCATTTGGAAGCCTGATTTGATTATGTCTGCTTACATCAAAATGTATTTTCTGATGATTGAATGGTAGGCTCTCAGCTGGCACTGTTCCTCCTAGAGAGAACAGAACAGAAACTGATTGTCTAGCTACACGGAGGCTGAGCTGTTAAATACCAATTGGAAATGCCACACAAATCAGCTACATAGATTTCTAGGGCAGGATTTGGGGAACATGTACACTTTCCATGTACTTGTGTAAGAGAGTGAATTGACCAAGTGTTCAAACGTTGCTGAGCTCTTGGAGGCCATCTCTGATGCTTTCGATAGCATCTGCCAGGTGCCTTTGGTTTTTTGTTTGTTTTATATTTGGGTTTTTTTTTTCTTATTATTGATTTAAGCTTATTGGAATTTTTTTTTAAGATTTATTTATTTTTTTTAAGATTTATTTATTTATTATATATAAGTACACTGTAACTGTCTTCACCAGAAGAGGGCATCGGATCTCTTTACAGATGGTTGTGAGCCACCATGTGGTTGCTGGGAATTGAACTCATGACCTCTGGAAGAGCAGTCGGGTGCTCTTAACCGCTGAGCCATCTCTCCAGCCCAAGATTTATTTTATTATATATGAGTACACTATAGCTGTTCAGACACACCAGAAGAGGGCATCAGATCCCGTTACAGATGGTTGTGAGCCACCATGTGGTTGCTGGGAATTGAATTCAGGACCTCTGGAAGAGCAGTCGGTGCTCTTAACCACTGAGCCATCTCTCCAGTCCGGAAATTTTTTTATTTACATTTCAAATGTTAATCCTCTTTCCCCCACCCAACCACCTGCCAGGTGCCTTGTTTTAAACTGGGTTGGTATAGTTTGGTAGAAAGACCCCTGCCTTCAGAATTATATAAGTTCTGATCACTGTCTGCTAGCTTCCTAATTTTGTTCCTAGGTTAATTCTTTGCCTCTTAAGAACATCAGTTTTCATGTCCAGTAAGTACTGTTCATAATGGCTTTTGAGGTTGTTACAGTTTTTAGATATGAAGATGTGATGGTGGGTCATTCCCTGCCTCACCAGTGGATTGAACGTTTAGCTCCCTCGCTGGTAGCACTATTGAGGTGTTGAGACCATGAAGGTAATGGCTTCTCCTGTGGGTTAAGTCCACTCACTGATAGGTTCTTACTAAATGGGCTTTTAGAAAGTAGGTCTGGTTAGAAGATGTAGGTCATTGAAGACATGATTTTGAAAGGAGTAATTGGCCCCTTTTGTCTGTCTTCTGCTTCCTAGGTGCCAGAAGGTGAGCAGCCTCATTTGTCATAGGCCTGTAGCAGTGGGTCGCAGTCATGGACTGAAAACATACACCAAAATAAATGTTTACTCCCTTACTTGACTTTCTCAGGTGATTTGTCATTGTGGCAGATAAAGTAACAGAGATTAGTTTGGGAGTTAAATACTTCTGGTAAATACTGTAATACTGTATAAAACTTGATTGAGTAAATAAAGGCTAAGGCAAGCTGATCTGTGTATGTTCGCACTTTGAAGACTCCAGGAGATGGCAGTAAAACCAGTTCTTCTCTAACCACTCTTACTGTAAGGAATTCTGGGTCTCATTTTCTTTCTCTATTTTAGTCCCCAGAGGTCTTGGGCAAAAAAAGAGCCCCCAGGTCAGTCCCTGTCACACCAGCCGTCATACATGAGTAAGCAGGACGTTATCTAACAGATAGCGGGGGTGGGGTGGGGGGGGGTGGTGGTGGTGGTGGCGGCGGCGGCGGCGGCGGCGGCGGTGGTGGCAGCTGGCTCAGGAAGCAGCAGCTCGTGAACAAAAGGCTTTCTCTCTGCCCCCAATAAATTGGTCCTTGGAGATCCTGGCTTTGAAATTCTAATTGACATAGGAAGAGAAAGATTCATTAGGCCCTGGACTCATTAAAATGCTCTGCTGCTCACCTTCCCTTTATTCGTGGCAGTTTGTCAGAGGAATTAAGTAAGCCAACAGTGTACGGTGCTGCTGATGGCAGAGTCCTATGTGCTCGGTATTGGGGCCTGTGGTTGTCGACTGTGCCTCCTGTATTCTGTGGATATACAGGTAGTTTGAGAAGAGTATCATCCCTGGGACTTTAGGAGTCTAAATCTCACCTTCAACACTAAGAGGACCTTCGTGATCGTAAGCGATAACTCATTTACAGAGCGTCACAAGAATGACTGGAACTTGCTCTTAAGATCACCAAGTATTTTATGGTGAAGTTACCTGAAATCACATTGCCTGACTTTAGCCAAGAATATTTACCTTGAACCTGTTTTGGATTTTTAGATTCAGAATATCATTCAGTTATAAAGCATAATATTTATTTTATTTATTGTTATACACGTGGGCATTTTGCCTGTATGGTACATGAGGAGACTAACAGAGAGACTAGGATTTCCTAGGACTGGACAATTGAGGGAGCTGTCAAATAGGTGCTGAGAACTGAACCCAGGTCTTCTGGAAGAACAACCAGTCTTTTAACCACTAAGCCACCTCTCCAGCTGTTAAAATATAATAACCACATTCTGTGTGCCAGTATTTTGTGATTAAGTAAGCATGGGGTGGGGGTTAGAAGAGGGAAGTCATGAAGGTTTCCCAGTATTAGAGATTAGGAGGACCACCACATGGTCCGAGTAAGTAACTCAGTTGATAAAGTGCTTGCCATGTAAGCATTAGGACCTCAAGTTCAGTTCCCCAAACCAATGTTAAGAAAAGCTTGCTAGTTGAGGCCAGCCTGATCTATAGACTGAGTTTTAGCACAGCTAGTGCTACTCAGAAAACTCTGTATTCAAAACCAAAGAGAGGGGTTGGAGGGGAAAAAAGGAAAAGGGGAAGGGAGAGGGGGAGGATGAGAGGGAGAGGGCAGCTTGATGGACATGGTAGCACATGCCTTTAAATGTGGGCAGAGCAGTTCTCTATGAAATCAAGGCTAGACTAGTCTATATAACAGCTCCAGGTTAGTCTAGGCTACATAGTGAGACTGTCTCAAAAAGAACAGAAGGAAGGAAGGAGGGAAGGAAGGAAATAAAAGTTGAGTGTAATCCTATAATCGTGAGGTAAGAGTTGGGCAGATCCTTGTGACTCATTGACCAACTTGGTGAGCTCCAGGCTAGCAAGATGCCCTGTTTGAAAAAGGAAGCAAGATGGACAGCTACTGAAGAATGATATCTGATTGACTTCTGGTTTTCACACTTACCTCTGTACACTCACTCACATACATACATACATACATACATACATACATACATACATACATACATTCACATGAACACATGCACAGAGAGAAAGACAAAAGAAAAAGGAATGACTCCTACTGATGAGGAATTCTAGAGAAGTATATAGAGAAATGTTAAGGCTCAGGACAGTGTGACTGGCTTCTATAGTGCAGTACTATAGTTCCTTCATTAAGAACACAGGGCCTAGATTCAAGAATGTTTTGCTATGGTTTTTGTCTTTAGTTGCCAAAAGAGAACAGATGGCCATCTCAGCTGTTTGGATCATGAGGGATTGATCTCAGGTAGAGCTAGAGGAGATGTTGAAAGTTCTATAACCAGTGGTTTTCAACCTTTTTTTTTTTTTAAACTATATTTTTTCCTTACCCTAAACGATTCTCTTATCTCAGAACAAAGCAAAAGTATCTAACTCAGTCTATTTCCCTTTTCTAGTCTCCCACTTTGATCTCCTGTGCCTTCTCCTAGTAACCCCTGAACTGCCTGATCCTGAACTGCTATCCCAAATGAGCCTTGGAACCTACTTCCCAGGCATGTCTCAGGACGAGGTTAAGGCTCTGGTCCCACAGCCAGGTCCATTAGCCTCTTGCCAGGCTTCCATTCACTCACCTGCTTTCACTCCCTGTTTCTTAAGAATTAGATTGGCTGTTTAGTATGACTACTAAACAACTTCAAGAGTAATCAATACTGAGAGAAACTGATGTTTTAATAAGTTTTAAGGGGCTCCCGACTGGGAAGCTCTGAAAGAATGTCATAAATTTAGAAGAAAAGAAGAAAGTAAAGACAGCAATATTTATGTATGCATTTCAGAGATTTCCCATTATTCTGATTCTTTTATCCCTGATAATAATGCCTTTGAGGTATTGAGATAAGTAGTGCGAGGACTTTCTGTTTCTGCTTGACATTTATGAAAGTGTAGGGAAGGTTAGTGACCATTTAAGGATCTTAATGGCAGACCCCAAATAGAAATAAGATTTGGGAGATAAATGGTTACAGACATGAAACATGGAGTTCATCACTTTCTGGCCATGTGACTGAGCATCTTTTGAACTTGTCTCTTTCTGTGTCATAGGAGGAAGGCATGTACCTATAGGTGTCTTATGCTGGCACCCGTAGATGCATTGGGAACACAATTGTTTTTGTTCAGTGGTTTTTGTTTTTGTTTTTTTTTTTTCCTTTCTCTAAAGATTTATCTGACTTGTTTTTAATTTTGTATATTCACCTATGCAGTGTTCGTGCGTGCATGTGTGCGTCTTTTGGAGGAGCAGTACATGCTAGTACTGCTGAGCCATCTCATTAACCCCTTACAGTTTGGTTTTTTGTTTCCTTTTGTTTTTGTTTCAGAGACGTGGTCTTATTCAAGGCTGATCTTGAATTCATGGTCATCGTCCTGCTTTTATTTCAGTGTTTTAAACATGTTGTATTTTTTTCCAAAACACAACAACAACAACAACAACAAAAAAACCCATTTTTTTAGATACAACAACCTGACAGGAGAAAGAGAGTCCCGAGAGCAGGTGCAAGAGTCAGAGGCCCACTTGTGGTCATCGTCAACATTCCCTTAATAAAACGAAGTTAGTTGCTATCATGTATGTGAGAGGACTTGGCGTAGGTCCATGCAGGCCTATGCTTGCTGCTTCAGTCTCTTGCTTAGTTGATTCAGAGCCCTTGTTCTCCTGGTTCTTTATCCCTGAGTCTTGAAATCTTTCTCCTTCCTTTTCTGTGGGATTCCCCAAGCTCTGAGGGAAAAAAACTTGATGGAGATTTCCAGTTTCTGAGACAGTCAGAGTGTCTGACTGTGGGTCTCTGTGTCTGTTTCCATCCGCTGCTGGGGGAAGCCTCTCTGACGATAACTGGCTAAGGCACTGGTCTTTGAGTATAGCAGAATATCAATAGGAGCCATTTTATACTTTTTTTTTTTTTTTTTTTTGACATGTAGGGTTTACTCTAGGGTCTCTGGGCTATCTAGTCTCTGGTTCTTGATTACCTAAGCAGTATCAGAAATGGGTTTCTTCTTGAAGAGTAGGTTTTAAGTCACATCAGATAGTGGTTGGTTACTCCCACAAGTTTTGTGCCACCATTGCCCTCGCATAGTTTGCAACCAGGCAAATCCCTTCTGCCTGTAAAATCTATTCTATTTTCTCCTCCCAGGGAGATCTTTGTGTGCTCCTCTCTTTACCTAACCTCTCTGGGTCTACAGATTGTAGCTCAGTTATCGTTTACTTAATGGCTAATACCCACTGTGTGTGTGTGTGTGTGTGTGTGTGTGTGTGTGTGTGTGTGTGTGTGTCTGGGTCTGGGTCTGGGTCTGGGTCTGTCTGTCTGTCTGTCTGTCTGTCTTCTATCTCTGTCTCTCTGTGTGTCTGTGTCTTTCTGGGTCTGGGCTACCTCACTCAGGGTGAATTTTTTTCTTGCTGCATCCATTTGTGTGCAGATTTCATGAAGTCATTTTTTTAAAACAGCTGGATGATACTACTGTCTTATGTAGCTATACCACATGTTCTTTTCTACTCTGTTGAGAGACATCTAGGTTGTTGTCAGTTTCTGGCTACTATGACAATAGCTGCAGTGAACACCAGCAGTGCTCCCCGTGCTCGCTGTCCTCACTAGCGTGAGCTGTGCCACTTGTGTTGATCTTGGTCAGCTGTTCTGACAGGTGTCAGATGGAGTCTCAGAGTAACTTTGATTTGCCAAGGATGTTGAATACTTCTTAGTTTTTTTATCCATTTGTGATTCCCCTATTGAGAATTTTCTGTTTAGATCTGTACCCCATTTTTAAATAGGTTTTTTTTGTTTTGTTTTGTTTTGTTTTTTTTTGCTATCTCGTTTCTTGAGTTCTTTATAAATATTGTATGTTAGTCCTCTCTTGGATGTGGAGTAGGTGAGAATCTTTTCCCATTTCATAGGCTATCATTTGTCTGATTGGTGGTGTCCTTTGCCTTATAGAAACTTTTCAGTTTCATGAAGTCCCATTTAATTGATTGTTTTTAAAGATTTATTTATTTTATGTGAGTACACTGCAGCTGTTTTCAGACACACCAGAAGAGGGCATCAGATCCCATTACAGATGGTTGTGAGCCACCATGTGGTTGTTGGGATTTGAACTCGGGACCTCTAGAAGAGCAGTCAGAGCTCTTATCCACTGAGCCATCTCTCCAGTTCCCCATTTAATTGATCTTAATGCCTGTACTATCAGTGTTCAGAAATTGTCTTCTATGCCAGTGCCTTCCAAGCGATTCCTTACTTTCTCGTCTATCAGGTACAGTATATCTGCTTTTATGTTGAAATCTTTGATCCACTTGGACTTGAGTTTTGTGCAAGTTGATAAATATAGACTTACTTGTAGTCTTCTACATGCAGACATATAGTTTGACCACTGCTTGTTGAAGATACTGCCTTTATTCCAGAGTGCATTTCCAGCTTTATCAAAAATTAACTGTCCATATGTATGTAGATTTATGTCTGGGTCTTCAATTTGATTCCATTGTGTCTTTTTTTTTTTTTTTTTTGCCAATACCATGTATCTTTTATTACTATAGCTCTGTAGTACAGCTTAAAACAAGGAATGGTGGAACCAGCAGTTCTTTGATTGTTAAGGATTGTTTTAGCCATCCTGAGTTGTTGTTTGTGTTTCTAGATCTGAAAAGAATTGGTTTTGAATTTTGATGGGGATTGGCATTAAACCTGTAAACTGCTTTTGGTAAGATGGCCATTTTTACTGTGTTAATCCTAGCAACCTGTGAGAATAGGAGATCTTTTCATATAACTTCTTAAATTTCTTTTGTTAAAGGCTTGAGGTTTTTATCACGTCTTTCACTTGCTTGGTTAGAATTACCCAAAGATGTTTTATATTATTAGAAGCTATTGTGAAAGGTGGTGTTTCCATTCCACAGCTTTGTCAGTCCATTCGTCATTTGTAGACAGGAAAGCTAGCCACTTTGCTGGAAGTGTTTATCAGCTGTAGGAGTTCTGGGGACACTTATGTATACTACCATATCATCTGCAGATAATAATCCTTTGACATTTTCCATTTTAGTTTGTATCCCCTTGATTTCCTTCCTTTAGTTGTCTCACTGCTCTAGCTAAGACTTAATACTATATCGAATAGCTATAGACAGAGTGGGCAGCCTTGTCTTTTTCTTGATTTTATTGGACTTGATTTGAGTTTCTCTGCATTTAAGTTGCGGTGGCTGGGGGTTTGCTGTAAACTGCCTTTATGATTTTTACTTATGCCCCTGTGTATAATCTCTTCAGGAGTTATAAAGGCATGTTAAATTTTGTCAAAGGCCTTTTCTGCACCTAATCATGTGGGTTTTTTTTCTTTGTTTATATGTTAAGTTACATTTACTGATTTTCTTATATTGAACCATCCCCAAATCTCTGGAATGAACCCTACTTGATCATGGCAGATGTAGATGATCTTTTCTGTGTTCCTATGTTTGGTTTTCAAGTATTTTATTCAGTATTTTTTGTATCCGTGTTATAAGGGAAATTGGTTTGTAAATCTTTTGTGGTTTTTTTGAGTATGTGATAGCAGTATCAGGGTTAACTGTGGATTCACGTTTCTGTTTCTATTTTGTAGAGTAATTTGAAGAGCATTGGCGTTAACGCTATAAGTCTTGTAGAATTGCTCTAAAACCATACGGTTTTTGTCTTTTGGTGGGGGGCGCTATGACTCCTATTTCACTATTTTAAATTGTTTAATACAGATTTAACTTTGGTAAGTGGTACCTATCAAGGTTATTCTTTTAGATTTCTAATTTGGTGGAATACAGCTTTTTAAAGTATGTCTTTAATGAGTCTCTGAATTTCCTTGGTGTCTGTTAGTATCTCCTCCTTTTTGTTCTGAATTTGTTAATTTGGATTTTCTCTCTTCCCCTTTATTGAGTTTTCTCGTAGAGCCAACTCTTTGTTTCATTGAATCTTTGCATTCTGTTTTATTTTGTTGATTCCACCTTTCAGTTTGATTATTTCTTGCTGTCTATTTCTCTTGGGTGTGCTCTTTTTATTTTAGAGCTTTCAAGTGTGCCACTAAGTTGCTAGTATGAGATCACTCTGATTTCTTTATGTAGGCATTTACTGCTATGAACTTAACTCTTGGAACTGATTTTATTGTGTTCCATAAGTTTGGGTATGCTGTGTATTCATTTTCATTACATTCTAGGAACTCTTTTTTTTTTCTTTCTTTCTTTTTTTCGGAGCTGGGGACCGAACCCAGGGCCTTGCGCTTGCTAGGCAAGCGCTCTACCACTGAGCTAAATCCCCAACCCCTCTAGGAACTCTTTAACTTCTTTATTTTTGTTTGTCTTAACTCATTTTTCATTCTTTAGAGAGTTGTTTAATTTCCATGAGTTTGTAAGCTTTCTCTTATTTCAGTTGTTGATATTCAGCCTTAATTCATGTTGTTCTGATAGGATGTGTGGTGTTATTTCCATTTTCATATATCTGTTGAGACTTGCTTTGTGTCCCAAGTATGTGGCCAATTTTAGAGAAAGTTCTGTGAGGTGCAGAGAAGAAGATATTTGTGTTTGGCTGATAGATGAAATGTTTTATAAATATTCATTGGGTCTGTTTGTTTTATAACATCTTTTAGGTCCAGTATTTTTGTCTGGATGGCCTGTCCATTAGTAAGAATGGGATATTGAAGTCTTCCACCATAAGTGTGTGAGGTTCAGTATGTGACTTAAGCTGTGATAGTGTTACTTTTACAAACTTGGGTGCCCTTGTGTTTGAGTTATAGATGTTAAGAATTGAAATGTCGGGCTGGAGAGATGGCTCAGCGGTTAAGAGCACCGACTGCTCTTCCAGAGGTCCTGAGTTCAATTCCCAGCAACCACATGGTGGCTCACAACCATCTGTAAAGAGATCCGATGCCCTCTTCTGGTGTCTGAAGACAAGCTACAGTGTACTTACATATAATAAATGAATAAATCTTTAAAAAAAAAAAAAGAATTGAAATGTCATCTTGGCTTTTTCCTTTGGGTGTACAGTGTCCTCCCCTTCTCTTTTGATTAGTTTTGGCTTGAAGTCTGTTTTATTAGCGCTTAAAATGGCTACAGCAGCTTACTTCTTAGTTCCCTTTGCTTGGAATACTTTTTTCTAGCCCATTACTCTGAGGTAATGTCTATCCTTGATGTTGAGATGTGCTTCTTGGGTACAGCAGAAGGATGGATTCTGTTTTTCACATTCTGTTAGTCTTTGTCTTTTTATTGGAGAATTGTGAAGTATCAGTGACCAATGTTGAGTTCTGTTACCTTGTTGTCGTTGTTTGTTTGCTTTTGGTGGTGCATGCGTGTGTGTATGTGTATGTGTGTGTGTTTCCTTTTTGATTTTGCTAGTTTGAGATTGTTTCCTATGTTTTCATGGGTGTAACTCAAACCACCTTAGAAGGAAACCTTCTAGCAACTTCTGTAGGGCTGGCTTTGTAGGTGGATACCATTTAAATTGACTTTATCATGGAATGTTCTATTTTCTCAATTTATGGTGATGGAAAGTTTTGCTAGGTAAAGTAGTCTGGGCTATCATCTGTTCTCTCAGAATCTGCAGCACATCTGTCAGGCCCTCTGGCTCTTAAGAGTCATTGAGAAGTCATTCTAATAGGTCTGTCTTTATGTTACCAGGCCTTTTTTTTCTTGTAGCCTTTAATGTTCTATCTTCTATATATTTAGTGTTCTGATTATTATGTGCTGAGGAGACATTCTTTTTTTTTTTTTTTTAAAGATTTATTTATTTATTATATATGAGTACACTGTAACTGTCTTCACCAGAAGAGGGCATCGGATCTCTTTACAGATGGTTGTGAGCCACCATGTGGTTGCTGGGAATTGAACTCAGGACCTCTGGAAGAGTAGTCGGGTGCTCTTAACCACTGAGCCATCTCTCCAGCTCGAGACATTCTTTTCTGGTCCAGTCTGTTCGTGTTCTGTGTGCTTCTTGTACTTTTACAGGCATTTCTTTCTATGTTTTTGTTGGAAATATTTTCTGAACCTTTGAGCTGGGTTTCTTCTTCTTCTATACCTGTTATACTTATATTTGGTCTTTTTTAGTGCATCAAATTTTCTGGATTTTTTTTTTTTTGGACAAGTTTTTAAGATTTGACATTTACTTTGATTAATGTAACCATTTCTTGTATCTTCAGTGCCTGAGATCCTCTGTTCTCTCTCTTGTATTCTGTTGGTGAAGCTTGCATATGTGGTTCTTGCTTGAATTGTAAATATTTCACTTTCAGAATTCCCCCGGTTTGGTTTTCTTTATTGATTTTTATTTCCAATTTGAGGTCTTGAACAGTTTTTATATATATATATATATATATATATATATATATATATATATATTTTTTTTTTTTTTTTTGGTTCTTTTTTTCGGAGCTGGGGACATAGGCCTTGTGGATCTTGTAGGTTTTAGGAGCTTTCTGAGCCTTGTGAAATTCTTTTACTTCATGAGTCTTTTGAGTGTATTGCGTCCCATCGGTGCCCTGCACTGCCCATTCCCCACCCCTCACCCCCATCCCCACCTCCACCAATGTTTCAGTAGGAGGAAATGGCTATACAGAGAGCACTGAAGAGATGGTTCAGGTGTTTAGAGTGGTCATTGATTTTACTGTAGATCTGAACTCAGTTTTCAGCACCTATGTTGATGTGTTCATAACCACATATAACTCCAGCTCTAAGGGATCTAATGCCCTCCTGTGGCATTTGCAGGCATTGCACTCAAATACCCAAACATGCTCTTTATTAGAAATCTTTTAAAAAGAAACACAAACTTATTGCAATAAACTAATGAAATAAAACGACTGTGGAATTATTTTGAGTGGTCCTCTTTGTACCAAATTTGTGGCACCCTTAATCTTGAGAGGCAATATCCTTTGGTTGCAATGCCAATTTGTACTATCCTGTCCTGCTTCCAGCTAATTGCCTACCTGCCCGGTGACTCTGCCTCTGAAGACTCGTATCATCTTCCACCCTTAAGGGGTCTTCTTGCCTTCAGGCACATAGCACAGTCTGGCAACAAACACAGCATGGAATCTCTTTTCACCTTCACAGTACCTGAATTGCAAGAGGGCAAGACAAGGATTTTATTTCTCCTTTACATGCAGGGAACCTTAAGGTTCTTGTTGTTTGAGACAAGTGACTTTGTTTAACTGGGCTGTAGTGGTAATCTGCTGTAGTGGTAGGGAAATTAGACACTGGGATTAGAATTCTGAACTTGGTAGGGGAACCTGGTGTTTTGAAGAAGTAAAATACTTTCCCAAGGTCTTATAGTTACTAGAGGTGAGATTTAGGCCCTAGGGCTAACTTAAGGACTCTGATACAGGGTCAGGTTGGGTGACCCTCTCAGTCATTCTGGTATAGGCCTAGAAAGGGTAATATGTGTACAACCTTGGCATGGCCTTGTGCAGTCTTTCTTAAATGGAGCAGCCACAGACTGTAGAAATTCCAACAGACAGAGTGTACTGAATAAACAGGGGTGCCTTACACTTTCAGCCCTTGTCAAGGCTTTCTTGTTCATATAGAGATGACTCTGTCTGGTTCTCAAGGCACAGAATCCTTTTTGGAAACTGTTTCTGAGAGCACCTCTTGTCCTCTTCAACTTGGATTCTTTGTAATTTCTGTTGGGTGCTTTTTAAATTTCAGATATCCACTCATTATTTACTGAATGTTTGATAGATACTCACTCCTGTGATACTTAGAACCATCCCTATGATGTTAAAAAATAGTCTTTTTCTATAATTTGGTGGCCCATTTAAAGACTCTTGATTGTATCCAGTGGTAGCCCATTTAAAGACTCTTGATTGTATCCAGCGTTAGTACTGCTGCCTTGATCATAGTTTAACTCTAGACTACCATTAAAGTAGAGCATCTTAACCACTAAGAAGCATTCTTACAAGTTGTGTTGTAGTAGAGCTCATGTGTACGTGCTCTGTTTGCTTGGTTTTGAGTACTGGGATTAGAGGCCTGTGACACCAAACCTAACCTTATTTGCATGCTTTGCAATGTTTTGGAAGCATGCGTGCATATGTGTCTTACCTTTCGCAACCCTATTGATATGTATGACTACCCCTATCTTAAGGGGAGATGTCTGCACACATAATTTAATATATTTTGAGGGCTGGAAAGATGATTTGGGTTTAGAACACTTGTTCTTGAAGAGGACCTGGGTTCAGTTCTCAACATCCACATGGTGGCTCACAACCATCTGTAACTCCAGTTCCAGGGGACCTAAAAAAACTATCTTCTGACTCTGAGGACACCAGAAAGGCATGTGGTGTACGTACATACACACATTCAGGTATAGCACTAATACATACAAAACAAGTCTAAGTACAATTTTTAAAAGGATTAGCATATTTCTTGAAGGTTACATCACACAGATATTTCAGCTGTGATGAATAGAAGTGGTTTCAGAAATTACTCTCTTGAACACAGTTCATCATGGCTTCTCACAAAGAGATTCAAGTGTTGATTTTTGCTTGATGGCAGACTGTAGATTTTTTTGTTTGTTTGTTACTAATTTATTTTGGGTTTTTGAGATAGTCTCCCTATATAGCCCTGGTTGTCCTGGAACCCATCGTGTAGGTCAGGCTTGCCCCAAACTTAGATCTTCTTCCTGCAGTGCTTGAGTTAAAGACATAAACCAACTAACTTTGTCCTTTAAAATAGATTTTATGTGTTTGAGTGTTTGCATGTGTGTCTTTGCACCACATGTTTAGAGTGCCCATGGAGGCCAGAAGAGAGCATCAAGTCTTTTGGAACTCGAGTTACAGTTGTTACCTGCTTTGTGGGTGCTGGAGGTTAGTTAAGCCATCTCCAGCCCAGGTCATTTATTTAATGCCAACTTACCACAAGCCACATCCTCTGTAATAAGCCTTGTGATCACTCAGTTAGGGTTGTGCTAAACATAACAAACACTAGGTATGCTCAGAGCAGAAAAACATTTTTTGGGGTGGGGGTGTGCCAGTTGGTGGCAAGTTCTAGGATAGCTAGAGTTACATAAAGAGATTCTGTCTCAAAAAGGAAAGAAATGCTTAGAGCAGAAAGAAGTTAGTACATTGAAAAATGAAGCCATGTATAAAGAAAGTATAAGATATACAAGTAGGTAGCTCTTACATACCTTCTTGGCTAGCTACAGTCTTAGGTGTATGTAGTAGCTTTGGAAAATGACTTTGGTATTCCTTTTTACTCTTTTATTTTTTTTTTTAAGATTTATTTACTTTCTTATTTACTTACTTACTTACTTTATGTGAGTACACTGTAGCTGTTTTTAGACACACCAGAAGGGGTCATCAGATCTCATTACAGATGGCTGTGAGCCACCATGTGGTTGCTGGGAATTGAACTCAGGACCTCTGGAAGAGCAGTCTCTCCAACCCCTTCCTTTTGCTCTTAACTTCTAGATAAAAAGAGAAGCTGGCTTACAAACAGCCATGATACAAGACAGAACACAACAAAGAGATTAGAAACATACTTCAGTGATTGAAGTATTTACTTAATTTTATTGCTCTGTTTTATTGTTGTGAAAAGACACCATGAGCGTTGCAGCTCTTAAAAAGGAAAATATTAATTGGGGCTGGTTTACAGTTTCAGAGATTTAATTCATTATTGTCATGGCAGGGAACATTGCTGGAGTAGGAGCTGAGAGTTCTGTATCTGATAGGCAGCAGGAAGTGAGCTGTGGTCAGACCTCAAAGCCTGCCCTCATAGTGACACTTCTTCCAGCAAGGTCACACCTACTCCAGCAAAGCCATACTTCCTCATAGTGCCCTTTCCTGTGAACCAAGCATCCCAACACATGAGTTTATGGGGCCATCCTATTCAAGCCACCACATTATGCAAGCACAGGATCTTGAGTTTGGAACTCCAATGTCCACCTAAAAGCCTGTGCTTGGGCAGGTTCCAGAGGTGGCAGATCTGGAAGGCATTGTAACTAGCAAATATGGCTGTAGGTTCAGTCTCAAATAAGGTGGAAAGCAATAAAGACATCCTAACTTGACTTCTGCCCTCCACATGTGCACACTTGAGAGAGCACACACCATACACAGGCATGCGCACACATGCATGGGCATGCATGCGTGCACACATACATATCTAAATTAAAAAGTTAGGCTTTTTAATCCTGATTTCCTTATTCTTATGGTGTACAGAGAACCCAGAAATATTCTTCTGGAATATGCCCTCTTCTCAGGCCTCTGGCACCAGAGCAGTCACTCTAGTCTTTGGTAAACCTATATGTCTTCCCTTATATATGGCCTACAGAGTAGACGACAAAGAAAAATTACCTCTAAAAGAACATATCCTTGGCCTGCCTATTCTCCTCACTCTTAGATAGAAAAGGATGATGGTGGCAGTTTTTATAAAGTAGTCTTGACACCAAAGTCTAAAAAATTCAAGCTAAATGACTTGAAAGAAATGAAATTAATTTCGTTCTTTTTCTCCCCCTCCCCCACTTTGTTTTCATAGTTTGTAGGGCAGAGCTAGGGCCATTCTTTAAATTGTAGCTCATTTGTTATTGCTAGTTCACTCTTAAATGCTTTTTTTTATATTTTATTTATTTATTATATATGAGTACATTGTAGCTGTCTTCAGACACACCAGAAGAGGGCATCAGATCTCATTACAGATGGTTGTGAGCCACCATGTGGTTGCTGGGATTTGAACTCAGGACCTTGGGAAGAGCAGTCGGTGCTCTTAACCACTGAGCCATCTCTCCAGCCCTAGTTCACTCTTAAGTATGAAAATTGAGAGTAAATTCTTAGAAACTTTGGTTGTTTGACATTTCCTTGTATGAGTATTTATTAGAATTTAAAAAATAGAAAATATCCTTCATAAATAGTTTTGAGAAATACAGACTTTCTTGGTTTGTTTGACACAGTAGAAGAGAGCTTCACTCATGTTTATTAAATTGTCAGTACTTCTCTCACAGGGTTGCTTTACGGATGACATGGTGGTAGATGTGTAGGTTACTTATTATGTGTGCCTGCTATAATGCCTTTGTGTGCACATTATGTAATCCTCACCACCACTGAAGCAAGTCTTGCTCTCACCCTCATTCTGAGACTTGGGGTAGGTTATAGGGCAGCAAGTGATTAGGCATCTGGACAGAGCTATACTGTTTTCTCCATAGAATGTGCACAGGACCTCTCTGTTGTCCCTCTGCTTTTTTGTGTGTGTCACCAGAGCTAGAATTCTAACTATATTACTGACTTAACTTAGTTTTGACCTTAAGCAAGTAGCTTTATCAGGATCTTAATTTTCTCATTTCCTTTCCATGACAAAAGGGCCATATTTTATCATTTTACATTCCTTAGCATGATAAAGGTTGACATACAGTGGATATTAAATACTGTGGCCACCGATTACAATAGTGGCATTCTAAAGGTCCTTTAAGTCTCTGTTTTATCTGAACATCCCACATACTTGATCTTCTGGCTTTCCCTTGGAGGGTCACATTTTATATCATTCACCTGACTATGTCTGTCTATTTATGATCTTATTAACTCATGTCTGTTTGTTTTAAACAGTCTCTAACCTGACTACTTTGAGATAACAAACATGGTTCTATGAAATGTATTTAAACCACTGGGGTTAATATAAGGTAAGGGTGAAGGGACTAGCTCAAAAGTCAGGAAAAGTACTCTTGTCCACTCTTGCTCAAGGAGGTGTGGGCCTACGGTACCCCTGCCAGGCTTGAGTAATGGCTATAGCCTAGAGCAAGATTTTCCATGAGCTGTAGTGGGGTCTTCAGTCATTGGAACATGGCACCTTCCAACATATAATGGATAGCAGGACTAGAGGAACATTTGTCACCACCTGACTTCTCTGCAGGAGAAAGGCTCGTAAGTCATAGCTGACAAACCCTTTGATGAGTTTTAAACTTCATTTACAGAAAAGAATAGCTATAATCAAGAAACGGCAAGCAGTGACTAATCTTGCCACATTATCACGGTGAGGAGCCAGCTTTGGGAGGCATGAAGAGTGGGAGAGGGCTAAATTGCAGTTTCACAGCAAAGTGCTGATTGGCTCTTGGGCTTGTGAATTTGCTCTAAGACAGACCATGAATTTGCCTTAAAGATATCAGAAACTAAGGAACTACTCTATGCTCAGCACTGAGGCCATTCTTGGCCAAGGTTGAAAGGACCAACTCTGGTCTCACTCATACTTGTGGCAGCTCTGACTTTAGTACAAACTTGTCTTTGGTTACCTTGAACACCATCGTCTGCCTCATAGTGAGAGGCTTTTGTGATCTACGATCTCTGTTTTACGTGTTCCAAAGAATGACTTAATGATAGTCATACTTTTGGTTTTGAACAAGTGAGCTGAGTATATCTGTCCACAATAAAAGTAAAGAGCCAATGGTAGATACATAGATAATGGATAGATAGCCAAGCACAACATTATGTCAGGTTCTCAAAACATCCAGCAGAAATTAACTAGGAAGCTTCTTTTAGTCAGTGTATATTTACAGAAGAAGGAGAGGACTGATAAGAAGAAGAGGAATGATAAGTTTTAAAGACGTAATTCTGTATATTTTTTCTACAATTTCTTGCTACTACCCAGTAGTGTAATTCATCAGAGACAGTCTCCCTTTTGGTAGATGGTTCTTCCATGTTTCTTCTCTTCTGATTACTCACACTGCTCTGCTTAGGCTACTTCTGGGGCAGTGGACTTGAACCAGGGCACATCTGCTTTCTGAGCATGTGGGTGTCTCACATTTGCCTGAGTCTAGTCACCAGACTAACTTACCAGATGAATAAACACACATTTCATTTGCTAATACTTGGTCCATGATTAGTTTAGAATTTATTTTTAGTCATGAATAGATGTTTGTTGGTGATTTAAGATAGTCCCCTACCCACTGTTTGCTGCATTTCTCTGTTAATTGATAAGTCACAATCCTCATAGATTCCAAGCTTCCATTTGAAGAAGCCATAGTCAAAGGTCGAATACAGGAGAAGTGGGATATACACTCTGGCCATGCTATGGGGAGATAATTAAGACCTCATCCTGCCTCTGCTGTCCCTTCAGGTCTCACCACATGGTAACAACATTGAAATAGTAGACCTTGAGGCACAGATGAGGGAGGGTGGCCAAGGCCAAGCCTGGAGTCCCTCCTTTTGCTGTGATGGTTTGGTAGGCACAAAAGGAGATGCTACTGAAGTTTGTGATACTGGACACTGAGATGGAGTGACAGCATTAGTATAGACTTTCTGTGTTAAGGGAGTGAGAAGGTTTCAGAGGTTTCAACCAATGTTTAGTTCTTTGTTTCTAAGTCTGTGGTAAAGCAGAATGTCATGGTTAAGGGGGCCAGGTGCTGTCTGTCCCCTTATATCCTGTACAGCCAGGAGCTCATCATGGGATTAATCCTTGATAGACTGACTAGCATCCTCACAGTCCAGTCACTAAGAGTAGTGCGTCTATTTGGAAACAAGTCTTCATTCAGCACACGAACTTGTGGGGCTATTATGTCCAAACCATAACATTCCTCCCACCCCTTTCATTCCTTTTCCTTTCCGCTGCTGCTGCTGCTGCTGCTGCTGTTGCTGTTGTTGTTGGAAACAGGGTTTCTCTGTGTAGCCATAGCTGTTATGGAACATGCTCTGTAGACCAGGCTGGGCTGGAACTCAGAGACCTGCCTGCCTCTGCTTTCTGAGTGCTGGGATTAAAGGCGTGGGCCACCACCACCTAGCAACATTCTGTTGTTGTTGTTGTTGTTGTTGTTGTTGTTGTTGTTATTGGAAAATGTTTATTTTGAAATTATTTTAATTTAGAAATAGAAAACGTCATAGGAAGGAGGAAAGAAACAAAAACCACAAAGCATCCAGGCAACTTTTTACTTCATGAGCTTGTCACCCCCTCATTGGTTCACCAGTCCCATGATGAGAAAGGACTCAGACACCCACAATAATGTTATTAATAGGGATGTGGATCAGTTTTACAAAGAAGCCAATGAACGCCATGATAGCAAATACAATCGCTGTGGTCATGGTGATCTTCTGGAATTCTTTTCTATCAGGTTTGGTGCATCTTTTAACCAGCCAAATTGAGTCCTTTATTTACAAACTGCCAACTTGGCTCGACAAACTGCATTACCTGATCCATGTTTGTGGGATGGTAGTTTGAGAGGGTAGAGACACGTAGCTTAGGAGAGAATTGAGCCCAACAGAACCCAACATTCTGTTTCTTAATACCTTCCAGCACCTGACATTAGACTGGTTACCACTTAATTTTTATTTCCTTTTTTATTTATTTATTTTTTATTATGTATTTAAGTAGTTATTTTGAGGCAGAATCTCAATGTAGACCTGACTATCCTGTAACTCTATATAGACAAAGTATATTAGGGCTTACTTACTACTTGCTGTCCTAGAGTTATTTAAGGGGAAAGGGAGGAGAATAAAACCAGAAATAACCCACCAGGTATGGGCTAAAATCAACTAAGCAACTCCTCCTTGCAGGTGAACAAGAAACAGGTCCAGTCGTGGGCAAGTTTAAATGCTAGATTTACCCTGAGAGACAGAATTGGAAGCTTAACAACGGAGGCATAGCAGAGTCAGGTTTACAGCAGATTAGTCTAGACTGTAGAATGTCAAGTCATGTTCCCTTGACTATTAAGTTAGGTAGTTGTTTGCTGAAAAATATATTAATATTTTTAGGATTCCCAGAAAGAGGCTAGATGTGGTAGTCACAGCACTTGAGATGAGGAGGGTCAAGAAATTAAGGTCATCTTGGGACGGGTGTGTGTGTGTGTGTGTGTGTGTGTGCGTGCATGCGTGCACAAGTTGAAGGCGTGCTACTTTGTCTTTTTTAAAAATGGAAAGGAGATGGGGGTGCATAAACTAGGGGTGGTTTTTAAGTTGGAGATGGTTGGTTTGTGAAGGTAGACATTTGGACCAGTCTAGAAAACTAGACCTGGAAGCTAGATAATATGGCACACACCACTGTAGGACCATTCAAGTGTTCGGCTCTCTAGACATGTGTCTTCTGGGGCTTAGGGAAGCTATGGAGTAGCATGCACCTGTGTGCCACAGCATCACACAAGACCTAAAAGCCAGCTGGGAGGGCATAGATTTGGATCCCTGCACATGTTCTGTGTAGCAGTCATATGCATATACTTCTGTGTCTTCTCTAGAGATGAGAGCAGGGTAACATGGTTGACTCTGGTGCCCTAAGAATGTGTTCCAGTCTGATCACAACTCTAGAATGGTCCCATTAGTGGTGGTGTTAGTAGAGTAGACAAACACATACAGTTATACTAATATTTGATCTTGTAAAAGCCTCCACAGTTTGCAAACTTCTTTTATATTCGTTGTTCCAAAGCTCAGATAAGGAGAGAGAAGGTTGGAAGGGTCAAACCTGAAGGACTGTTGTCCAGCAAACCAATCCTTCCTTCTCAGTGTGTTAGAGGTTCCTAACAGTCTGAGGGGATCCATAACTAGCCTCTCCCTATCAGATAAATTGCAGGGTCACTGCCATTGTACCTAAACTATCATCTCTCCCTCCCCTTTCTCAGTCCATACCATAGGCCTGGTTGGCTCCCTCCCCCCAAACAAAGTGGCATCTCTGGCTAAAACCTCATAGCTTTGAGCAGAATCAATCATCTAGTGTCACACGGATCCCTTATAAAATTCTTTATATTTGTGGGTGGACAAGGAACCTTTGAATGGCTCAACATTCAGGCAGGATGTAACTGAAAAATGGGAATCATTAAGCCTCTCCTTTTGCTTGTGCAGAGTGTATTGGGTGTGTTCATGGGTAATCTTTTTTGTCCTTCACTGCTTTATAAATGGTGGTGATTGGGGTATAAAAGTAAACTTAGGAACAAGAGCCCGTCTCTTCCAAGTTATTTCTAAAGCTCATGCCAGCTCTTCATTAGTAGCAACAAGATAAGCTCTGAGCCCCTTGCTTTAATAATACACATCTGACTCCTGTCAATCCATTGAATTTATCATAAGCTCAGGTCTGGGAGCAGTTTCTTTTCCTTATCAGATGCCATGGTTCAGCCTGTGATTTGTTTGTAAACAGTGCCACCAGCTGGTGAGAACCAGCCAAGTTCAAGGCACGTTGTCCACAGAGCAGCACACAGAGAAGACATTGGAAAGAGAATAGGTTTCTTCAGCTTGCATTTTTACCTAAATCTCTGAAAATCAGCCCCCCTCCCAATTAGGTATAGTAAACAGGCAGGCTCATGAAGGAGATATACATACATACATACATACATACATACATACATACATACATACAGCCTGGAGGCTACTTAGTACCTTCTGAAAGTACGCTAGGAGATGGATTTGTACAAACCTATATTAGTAGGCAGAACATGGCCTGTAAGTACAAATGCCAATTTCAAACTGCAAACTTCTTTCACTGGAATTAACATTTTTCTTCCCTTTCTCCTGGGGCTATGCCAAGGTATAGCCACTTTGTGGAAGGAGGCCTTGTGAGTTAAATAGATTACCAGAATGTTGTAGGGAGGGTAAGTGAGGGCCTTGATTCTCAGATTTTTTTTTTTTTTTTGTTCTTTTTTTCGGAGCTGGGGACCGAACCCAGGGCCTTGCGCTTCCTAGGCAAGCGCTCTACCACTGAGCTAAATCCCCAACCCCCCCCCCCCCTTTTTTTTTAAAGGCAGGATTTCCCAGGCTGACCTGAAATTCACTGTGTAGACCAGGTTGGCCTTGAATTCACCTGCGTCTTCCCTGAATGCTGGGATTAAAGGTGTGCTTCATTGTGACCAACAGGGTATACATTTTAAAAAGTCAGGTATTCTAGCAAACGCAAGGCCCTGGGTTCGGTCCCCAGCTCCGGAAAAAAAAAAAAGATTTAAAAAGTCAGGTATTGAACGTGCATTATAACCCCAGTGCTGGAGGAGCAGAGTTAGGCTTGCTGGCCAGGCAGGTTGGCCTATTCAGTGACATCAGAACAGTGAAAAACAGTCTCAGAGGCAAGATAGGTGGATGAGGAACGATACTGTTTGTCTGCTGGTCTACACATAAACATCTATACACCCACACAAGAGCAAGTTGCTAATTAGTCTCTAAATGGAACAGATTTTGAATCAGTATAAAGTGGATAACCAAAAAATTACTAAAGACCATTCTGAGATAAACACGTTGTCTTAACTATTTAAATTTGCTTTACTTCTAGGAAGCAGAATGATGAAGTTAACAGAAATGGATTTTAAACATGTCTAAATGCCTCTTAGCAAGTTAATAATCTTACTTTTTTTTGTTTATTTATTTGCTTGTTTTTAAACCAGAGTCCTAGTTTTACATTTATATTTTATATTAATATTATATAAATATTTTATATTTACCTATGAGTTCTTAGGCTCATTCAGTATTATATGCTACCCTTAGCCTACAGTGAGTACCTGGTAAGGCCTCTGTAAGCAGACCTTTTGCAGAATGACAAGCACAGTGAGGACTTTACTGGCTAGGTTAGTAAGGATAAAGTATATTTAAATCAGACTGAGCAATTTTCATAGTAGGACACTGTTCCCTAGCAAGCATCTCTTGAAATTATCATGTATCCTCTTTGCTGTGGTTTCACATTGAAGGAACAAAAGGAGAAGCTGTAGAAAGTTGTTAAATTTAGTTTTACAATGGGGTGCTGTTTGAGATAAATATTTTTAAAGTATATGGTTAAAGTGAATTGGTGTCAAGCAGACTGGTGAGCTTCAACCTTACTGGTTGATTAGCATTATGCCCTTCCAATGTTGGTTTTTTCCATGTATGGTGTCATGTGAGTACCAAATGAAGGAACATTGTAAAGCACCAGTTAAGATTAGTGGCTATATTACGTGGCAATTCTTGGTAACATGACAAGAAAACAGGATGTATGAACAGGGAGGGATGGGTACCATAGGCACGAGAGTGTGTAGAAAGGCAAGGAGCAATCCAGGTTAGTAAGATATGGGCTGTGAACGTTCCCTGAGCCTAGCCTGAGAGCCCAGTTTCACATTGGCATTCTCTTTTCAGGTGCACACCATGTCCTTGAAGATTCAGACCAGCAATGTAACCAACAAGAATGACCCTAAGTCCATCAACTCTCGGGTCTTCATTGGAAACCTAAACACAGCTGTAGTGAAGAAGTCAGATGTGGAGACCATCTTTTCCAAATATGGCCGTGTGGCTGGCTGTTCTGTGCACAAAGGTTATGCTTTTGTCCAGTATGCCAATGAGCGCCATGCCCGAGCAGCTGTGCTGGGAGAGAATGGGCGGGTGCTGGCTGGACAGACCCTGGGTAAGTTAAACCTCTTTCTGCCCTCTGAGTAGCTACTGTCTGAGATTTTAAATTTTCAACAGATAGAAATTGTATTTGAAATATAAATTAATTCTTAAATGA
Source organism: Rattus norvegicus (assembly GCF_021556685.1). Classification (NCBI taxonomy): domain Eukaryota; kingdom Metazoa; phylum Chordata; class Mammalia; order Rodentia; family Muridae; genus Rattus; species Rattus norvegicus. The sequence goes on from NC_141536.1 coordinate 143,329,862, forward strand.
GTGCTAAATAGGGGATTGTTCTAGAGGCCTCCTTTCTACTGTCCTTGCTTTCTCAGAGCCTCTTTCTTTTTTTTCTTTTTTCTTTTTTCTTTTTTTCTTTTTTTTTTTTTTTTGAATGTATTTCTGGGCATGATAGCACATGCCTTTAATTGCAGCACTTGGGAGGACAAGTGGATATCTGAGTTCAAGGCGAGCCAAGGCTACAAAGGGGACCCTGTGTGTGTATGAACCATGGTCCCTGTGTGGAGGTCAGAGGACAACTTTATGGAGTTGGTTCTCTCTTTCCACTTTTATGTGGGTTCAAGGATCAGGCTAACTAAAAGGACAATATCTCCCACTGGTCTGGTCTTCAGAGCCCTCCACCCCCTTTTCATACAATATCTTTTGAGTATTTTTCTCTTCCCCAACGCACCCTAGATCTACCTATCTACCTTTGCGGTTTTTTTCCCTCCCTTTCTCTTAAAAAAGAGAGAAATGAATAAAAGCAAGAAAGTCAGATAGACAAAAATGCCAAACAGAAAGTCAAAAGCTCCCTCCTCCAAAACAAAACAGACATTTAGTTTTGTCTTGGCCAATTGCTCCTGGACATGGGGCCCGCCCTAGTATATGGTTGATAGACCCACTGATAGCTGCATTGGAGAAAACAGGTTTTTCCTTTTGCCAGCAGATACTTAGTACTGTTGTGTCTACAGGACGCTGTCTGTTGGGAGTCATCTGTCACCTCTGACTGTTACAGCTTTTTCACTTTGTCTTCTGTGTGGTTCCTGTGCGTGGAGGGAGTGGTTTGATGAAGACCTCCCATTTAGAACTGAGTGCTCCAAGGCCTCACGTTGTCTGGTTGTGGGTCTCTGTGTGGGTTCCTGGGCACTGCAAGAAGAGTCTTCTCAGATGTGGGTTGTCTCATGGTCTCTCAGTAACAAGCTTTATAGTCTAGTTAAACTCTAGATTCTCCATAGGAAGGGAACAAAATGAATCAGTATAGCTTGTTGCCCCAGTCTACAGAAGATGTGGGTTAGAAGCCTTTCTGAGAGGATCTGTGAATACCAGGACTACGTTCGTGCTCCTGGCATTATTGATAACACACAAATGAATTAGCTGTCTGGGTATCCATCTTGCAGTGCCTTGTGTTTATTGTGTATGTGTCTCTGTGTGTGCACATGCTCCCACAGTTCTTTGTATGTGTTTTAGAAGGGATATTATACGTATGTACTAGTGAATATGGTGTGTGAAGAGGTTGCATGTAAATATGTGGGAATGTGAGTGTGGAAGCAAATATGCTCGTATTTCTTTTACCGAATGTTCTTGATCTTACACACTAAGCACGCTAGGCATAGAGATGTTTAGTGTGGTGCCCATAAATATGCATGGGCTTCTTTACCTTAGGCAGTCTGACTATATCTGAGTATAGGTGTTATCTATGTATGTGGCTTTCTTACCTGGATATGTATATGCGAATGTGTGTATGTGTTCATATTATACCTAATTTATATGAACTGAACTGGAAGTCTGTGTTTATATGGCACGTATGGTATGTGAAGACTTATGTGTCAGAATATATATGAATATCATATATATCTGGGTATTCTGATGTTTGAATATTAAATGTATGAAGATCTTTGGCTACCTCAGTTCCATGTGTGCACTGTGTAAATACACGGAGGCACGATGGTGATATGTGGACATACCGCTGTCACATCAGCATTCCAACTCTTGTTTCTTCCTCCACACAGACATCAACATGGCTGGAGAGCCCAAGCCTAATAGACCCAAGGGGCTAAAGAGAGCAGCAACTGCCATATACAGGTGGGGCTCTATGGCTGTTTGCCATGCGCGCACGGGTGATCCCCTCACGGGGAGTAAATGCTGACAGTGAGTGTGCTGAGCTTAGGCTTTAGGAAGACAATTGGAGATGAGGACTTGTGGAGAAGTGGGCTGAGTGGCCATCTCCCTTTGTTTTCCCAGCGGCTACAGCTTTGACTATGATTACTACCAAGACTACTACTGTGCCAGGTGAGCAGGGAATGGGCATGTCCAGGTATTAAACAGCCAAACTGGAAGGTCTTGAGTTTGCTGGTATAGCTTAGTCCTCCAAATGGGAACTGAAGCGTAGACGTGTGAATGAGTCTCTGCTTCAAGGTTGCTTCACAATCAGTGACAGAGCTAGGACTAGGGTCTCATTCTCTAAGTGCTCAAACCAGAGCTCTTATCACACCAAACTCTTACACTCTGACTGCCTTGCCTCCTCCTAGCCCTGTAGAGTGGGGGAGGACACTGCTGAGAGATGAACACACAAGGCAGTTGGAACATGAAACCAATCACATTCCCTCACAGGCATTCTTGAGCCCTCAGCTTTGTTTAGTCTCTGCTTCTATAAGCAGTCACCCAGCCAAAAAGAAAGCCTACAGATAGCTTAGTCTGACCCTTCTTACTAAGAGGTCGTCATTGGAGGCCTGAATCTGTCTTCTAGCCCTAATCCTACCTGACCTCAACCTTGAAGCTATGGACTCAGCGTAGCCTCAGCCACCACATTGAACAGTTTCAAACTCATTATCCTGCATCTGTCTGTTGAGTGCAGAGATTACAAGGCTAATCACAATACCAGCTCCTGGCCACGTCTTGACTAGAAGTTGTAGTAAAGGTTGAGTCAGAACCTTTTCTTCCTTCCTTCTCCCTCAGACAGCCTAGGGAAAAGAATTTTTCTGAACCATTTTCTCTGCTGTGATTGGTTTCAGGAAATAATGGGGTACAGTGGAAAGTGCCAGAACCCAGAAGTCAGGAGATTTGTATGCTAATCTGAACTCTGCCAGGGAATGGATTATCTGGCTTTTGGCAGATTCCCGTTCTACTAGTCAGTGAGATAGGCTTATACCAAGTGATCTCTGGATTCCTGTGTCTCTGGAACTCTATGGTTCAGTGATTTCTGGCCAAGGCCCACATCCTCTGGTCAGGTCAAATGCAGGATCTAGTTCTGCACTCATTGGTCACCATCTGCCACCAGTTGCAGGACTCTTTGAAAAGAGCACCAAAGAATGGGACTTTTTTTTAGTTTCCTCCTGATGTCAGGTACCATGACTAATCCAGAAAATAGTTCCTGAGTATACATCCCTGACCAAGGCTGTGGTTCCCTTCAGAACCATGGTGATAGCAGACATGGTGGGAAAGCCCCCTGCTTAACCTTCTAAGTTTCAGTCTTGTATTCAGGAAAACGTAGCCCTTATGGAGAGGGCCAGGTATTGATGTTAGTGTGACAGCACAGTCTGGGAGCTTTGGATCTAATTTAGATTCCCATTCTTGAAATGCTATTGAGTTCTTCTTGGTCGGTAGCTCTGAAGAAAAAAGGTGTTGAAGTGGACCACAGGGGGGGAAAAAGGCCTTAGAGTCTGGAGTCAGAGGTTTCTCTGAGGGGAATCGTTCCCTGGTATTCTGGATTTTATTTGTCGTACCTTCTCAGTGTTTTTAACCAGGTTCTCATGTTCCACTCAGGTAGACAGAAAATTCAGATAGCCATCCTCACTAAGTAATTGGGAAAACCAAGGTTCAAAGGTTGACCACTTATTTTCAAACATAGAAGTTTATGCTGCTTTGAGATTTATAAACTGATGAAAGGTTGAGGTGGCAGTTATAATTAGAAGGCAGGCCTCAAGGCCTCAGGAAAGGCTCCTTTCTGACACTGGGCTGTTTGTTCCTACACTGCTTCTCTTGCCTGAAATCGTAAGAATTTCATCAGCCTTTAGGCTCCAGAAAGCCTTTTTCACACCAAGGCTTTTGGGAAGCAGACAATTCCTCCCTGGCCCCTCACAGGCTATATAGGTAAAGCTAGTGCTGTAGTGTCTACTGGTGGTCACCGGCCATGCTGCAGCCTCTGGTCCATTTACCTTCACAGGCTGTTTGATTATCGAGGCCGACTTTCTCCAGTGCCTGTGCCCCGGGCAGTTCCCGTGAAGCGACCCCGTGTTACAGTCCCTTTGGTTCGCCGTGTCAAAACTACAATACCTGTCAAGCTCTTTGCCCGTTCCACAGCTATCTCTACTGGCTCAGCCAAGATCAAGTGTGAGTAACATCTGTTTATTTTTCTTTCTTTTTTGGGGAGCTGGGGGTCTCACTGTGTATCTCTACTGGCCTAGAACTCACTATGTAAACCAGACTACCTAAAACTCATAAAGATTCTTTTGCCTTTGTCTCCTGAGTCTTGGATTAAAGATCAGTGGTTCTCAATCTGTGGGTTGTTGACTCCTCTGAGGGTTGCATACCCTGCATATCAGATATTTACATTACAGTTCATAACAGCAAAATCACAGATATGAGGTAGAATAAAACAATTTGGTGGTTGGGGTCAGCACAACATGAGGAACTGTATTAAAGGGTCGCAGCACTGGGAGGATTAAGAACCACGAGCTAGATGGCCTGGTTTTCCCCCACCACTAAATTGATAGAATTTCATTTTTTTTAACAATTGATTTTTTTCTTTTTAAATGTTTTAAGTGTTTGGGTGTTTTGCCTGCCTACCTGTCTCTGCACCATTTATATGCAGTACCTGGAAAGCAAGAAGCAGGTGACAAATCTCCCTCGGTCTAGTTACAGACAGCTTGGAAACCAAACTTAGGTCCTTTACAAGGGCAACCAGTGCCATTAAACCATCTCTCCAGGCCCTAGAATCATGCTTCTTGTTGTGTTGTTGTTGTTGTTGTTGTTGTTGTTGTTTGTTTGTTTGTTTCTTTGTTTGAATTTTGAGACAGGGTTTCTCTGCGTGTCATTGACTGTATCCCTGGCTGTCATGGAACTCACTCTCTATATAGATCAGGCTCAGAGAGATCTGCCTGCCTCTGCCTCTGCCTCTGCCTCTGCCTCTGCCTCTGCCTCTGCCTCTGCCTCTGCCTCTGCCTCCACCTCTGCCTCCTGATTGCTGGGATTTAAGGCCAGCAAACTCTCCCCACCCACAAACCCCTAAAGAACTATACTTTCTTAACACTGAAAAATAAAGAAACAGGGCTGGAGGGATGGCTCAGCAGAGAAGAATACTGGCTGCTCTTCCCGAGGTCCTGAGTTCAATTCCCAGCAACCACATGGTGGCTCACAACCATCTGTAATGAGATCTGATGCCCTCTTCTGGTGTGTCTGAAGACAGCTACAGTGTACTTATATATAATAAATGAATAAATCTTTAAAAAAAAAAAGAAATAGCAGTGTTTTTTCTTTAGTGAGGATAAGGACAGTTTTATTCTGGTTTCTGTATACTTCAGTCAGAAACCAGGAAATATAGTTGCAAAAGACCCTTTTGTACCTTTAAAAACAAGCCCCACCCTATAACACAACTAAGACACATGTCATTACGTAGGTGTTTATAAGAACATCTACCACTTACATTCCTATTCACCTGTAGTCTCCACAGGATTGAGGGGTCTCAAATGGCCAGGTTCCTATGATATGGACTTGGCTCTGGATGGCCTCTCGGTTCTCTGAAGAAGAGACTTTTTCCTGGGCAGAAAAAAATTGTCTCTCTAGTTGACAGAATGAGGCTGGGGTTTGTTTGCATCATGCCCCTAAGTGATAATCCTGTCTCCTCTCCACTCTCAGTAAAGAGCAGTGAGCTACAGACCATCAAAACGGAGCTGACACAGATCAAGTCCAACATTGATGCCCTTTTGGGTCGCTTGGAGCAGATTGCTGAGGAACAGAAGGCCAATCCAGGTCAGCCGAGGGCATCGAGTGGGAAGAGAGTGCCCAAGGGGTGGGGCCGTGAGATCCTGCATGTTGGGACCTGCTGTAGAGTGCTCAGCTCTGACAAAGGTGTGCTGAGTAGCTGCTCCGGCTGAGTTTTGGTCCTTTTCCCACTTCTTTTATCCTTCAAGATGGCAAGAAGAAGGGTGACAGCAGCAGTGGTGGAGGAGGGGGCAGCAGCAGTGGTGGAGGCGGCAGTGGCAATGTTGGTAGTGGCGGCAGCGGTGGCAGTGGGAGCAGCAGCAGCCGGCCACCAGCACCCCAAGAAGACACAGCTTCTGAGGCAGGCACACCCCAAGGAGAAGTCCAAACTCGAGATGATGGTGATGAGGAGGGACTGCTCACACATAGCGAGGAGGAGCTGGTAAGGGCCCAGCTAAGTGTGTGACCTGGAAGGGCTGGGCTGTCAAAATGATGACAGAGTGGAAGAACCAGAACTGGCTGCTCTCTCTGAGCTTTTCAGAGCCTTAATCCTATGAAGGAGTAGGAAAAATGAGCAGTGTGTGGTTCACTGTTTGAGTTGCTGATCAGAAGTCCCACTGAAGACTGGGGCAGACCTCGGCAAAGCCAGGGTCCAGTCTGTCCTCTACTCTAGGTGTATTGAAGAGCAGGCGAATTGGGCCTAGGAACACCGCTTCTCAGGGAGGGTTGGGGTTGGCAGGGGAAGCTGTGAGGTGGGGATTTTAATTCCACATCATAATTTTCTAAAAGCTATTGCTTTTCCAGTTTCTAACAGGCTGTCTCTTAAAGGAGTGAACTCCTGTATATACTTGGAAGTATTCAGGGCGAGGCTAGGAGCCATGACAGGGGGCCTAAATTGAGGGGAAAGATCTGGTTTTTTCCATCAGTCAAGATATATGCTACAGTGCATTTGCTGCTTTTATAGGGAACACTGAGCTGAATATTACACTTTGTAATTTAACTTTAACAACAGTCCTGAATCACTCATTAGATTAGAATGGCCATGTTTACCCTGAAGAGGCTGAAGCCCAGAGCTACCAGGTACCTTGCTCAGGACCTTACAGCAAGTAAAAAGCAAAGCCTATAGTGAATCTGAGACTTCACTGGGTCTGGAGCTTCCTTTTAATCACAGCTGGGCTCCAGGATCGGGACTTGCTTTAGCTTGGGATAGGTGTAAATACACTTATGCCCAGCTTGTTCCTCTTCTTTAAAACCTAGCCTAGCTCTGTCCAGCCCCCATCCCTCACCCCCGGCCCCACTCTCTTCTCACCCTGACCCCCTTCTTTCTCTCCCCTTCCCCGTCTCTTCCTTCTCAACTCCCTTTTCCATGTCCTAAATAAACTGTTTTCCACTATTTAAAAACAAAAGCCAAAAACAAATAAAAAAACACCTAGCCTAACAATTCATCTTATTCTGTGAAAGCTGTAAAGAAGACTAAATAATACCCCAAATTTGGGAAGCTCGCAACCCCATGACTTTGAGCTTACTGTAATGCACACAGCTGTGTTCCTCTTACACAGGCAGATCCCATCCCATGACAGGTCTCTCCCCTTCTCCTGTAGGATCTTCAGATGACCCCAGGATTCTAAGACCGTTTTATTGACTGATTCCCTTTATTGGACTAACTTTGTAACTGTCCTCCAGGTAGTGCTCTGAGCCACAGGACCTTCCTGAACAGATGGCTCAGGACAGAACCTGGAACCTGCAGTGGGTGATTTGTGTTTGTCTCCTCTCTCTCAGGAGCACAGCCAGGACACAGATGCAGAAGATGGGGCCTTGCAGTAAGCAGGTATGGGGAACAGGTGCTAGGAGAATAGGAAAACAGTGACGTAGAGGCTGCAACTTCTTTCCTGACGTGAGCTTAGAGGCCCACACTGTGCCGAGACTGAAGTCCTAACATGCAGCCTTTCCTGTGCCTGTACATGTCAGGGCCACCTAGAAAGGGTTCCCTTGGGAATATAGAGGAAAACCGCAGGCTGGGGCTGGTGGAAGAAGTGTTGTGCAGCTGAGTCTGTATTACTGAGGGAGATGGCTTCCGCCTGCAGGGGGTATATAGACAGCCTGTATTTGAGCACAGCATTGTGAGTCTTCAGGACAAATTCTGTAGACTAGCCCTGCAGAGGAGGGGGAAGATGCCATTCATCTTCAGAGGTGGTGACTAGTTAATATCTCTTGGGCTAGAGTTAGGGGTTCAACTTGATCCTGTTATGGGGAAGAGATGCTAAGCATACCTGTATGACAGGAGCAGTTTATCTGATTTCCTTCTACTCTGCAAGATTAGGATTATGTGTATATAACAGAAGTGGAAATGCAGATGTTGAAGAATAGAATATCAGTATATCCCATGAAATTCCAAGATAGTAACTGGAGACGTATCTCAATAGATCATGCATTTGTAATATTGGATCTCTATCAGTAAGAGCTTCTAGATAAGTTTTGAAAATTCCTCATGCAAGTCTTTCCTCTTGGAGCTTAAGTTTTACAGAAAAAGCTGTTTATTATACATTATTATACATCATGTTATGTAGTATTGAGGCTTCAATGGGGAGATAGTGGCTCAGGGCAGGAGTTGTAAGCCTTTCCCATGGTTGATTAATATATGGTCAGAAAATTGGGCAGTTTCAGCCTTTGTTTCTTGTTTCTTTAACAGGAGCATTGGCCATCAGCAGAAGGGCATCACTGTCTCAGGCCTCAAGCCAGGCACCCATCTCTGGATGCCAGTCTAGAGAGAGTACCAGAGGAAGGCTGGCAGCAGTAACTTCTCTCCCCATTGCATCCCAGCCAGTGAGTGCTACATCCTTTGCAAGTGGAGTTACTGGCCTACCCTTATCCCACGCACTCTTCCTGTCTGCACTGCCTGGGCCAAGGGGCAGAAGCACTCTGCTCTTTTTTTCCCAGGACATTCCCAGGCTTGGGGTTTTTCTATAGGTTTGAAAGTAAAGGGGGTTGTGAAGGGCGGCACGGGGGGTAGGGAGGGCTGACAATAAAGAGATTGGATCCAAATACGCTCTGAGATGAATGGTTTGCTTGTTTATTTGGTTGGCTAGTTTTGTTTACATTTATTGTTGTGTGCATATGGTATTAGGTGGTAGGCATGTGCGGGCTACACCATCCATGAGGTCAAAGGACAGCTCTGTGGAGAGAGTTTGCTCTAAGAGTTTGCGTAAAGCCAGGCTTGCCCAGGAAACACTTTACCCATGGAGCCTTCCCACTGCATGTAAAATTTCTATGATAAGACACTCTTGGGGAGGACAGGATAATTTTATCTTCTTCCAGGAAACAGTCTTATAACTAAGGGAAGTCAGGGCAAGAATCTGGAAGCCATGGAGGAGTGCTGCTTAAAGGTTTGCTCCTCATGGCTTGCTCAGCCTGGGCTGGATTCTCCCTCATCAATCATCAATCAGGAAAATGCAGCACAGGCCAATCTGGGATTTTTTCACAATTAAGGTTTTGTTTCCTAAATGACTCAAGTTGACAGAAGTAGCCAACAGCAGCCTGTGGTGTTTCTCAGTGGTGTCCTGGCTCCTGCTCACCAGTGTTATATTGAACACTTCTATTCACCAACTACTGTTCTCGAGGGAACACTCCTTCTGGTCCAGTAATGATCCGTCTGCACCAGTATTCCTGGGTTAACTGACTGAGGTTAGATAGGTGATGTGATGGCAGATGCCTGTCATCCCAGCACAACAGCCCATGAACGTATCAACCATTTTTAGAGCCTCTATGCAACTCTAGAATCTAGATGGCTTGAAGCAAGAAATAGCTCTATTTCTTCCAAAATGGTATGTAACAGGGATTTTTTTTTTTTTTTTTTGAAGGTAGCATGAAACTAATCCCAGCATTGGTTAGGTAGAGGCAGGAGAATCCAAAGTTCAAGGCCATATTGGTTATATAGCAAGTTTGAGGCCAGCCTACATTATAAGAGATTCTGTTTCAGTAAACAAAGACCAACAGTAAATAAGACACAATAAGGTTGTTGAGCTGTCACCCAGCAATTGGTCACAGTCTCATCTTTGCTCAGCTTCTTAGTTGAACCGCTTGAGCCAAAACCAGACTAAGAACTCACCACTTTCTCTGCTGCCTTAGAATGATGAATTTTTTATTAGAAATTGTCTTCTCTTCAGCTTCTTGGAGCTTGATGTCACTTTCTAGTATGGTGGGTTTTGTTGTTGTTGCTACCTATCTTAGTATGCTTTAGTTTTCATTCTATTTAGACCCCTTCCCCCATAAAATACAAATATTCCTGTAGAGTCAAAAGGGCTTTTCCTCTTTGGTAAACCCGGGCCATTTATTGTCCTCTATCACTGCCATTTTGGGCATGCTGGTGTTTAATAAGTCATCAGTTTACAGTGCCCTTAAATGTGTTTCATAGTCTGTCCACGAGCTAAAGAAAGAAAAAGTTTTGCAGATGACTATAGACATTTAAAACTTGAGAGGGTACAGTGCAGAAGGCTGGTTACCAGGAGAATAGTACTAAGAATTTGGAATAATGTTACTTAGCCAGGGTCCCCATAGAGCAGACCTTCTAAATTAAGCAGATCAAAAGGCCACAGGTAGTCCATTAAGTTTGATAATCGAGTCGCTGCAATACCCAGTAAAAGTAAAGTGTTAACCTGCACACATGTTTTCCTTAGATAGTTCTGCCCTCCAGGATCCCAGGAATGTGGGTCAGGTTGAGGGTGTAGGACAGCATCCACCTAGCAATTACAAATGCTCTAGGTTTGATCATCTACACCCAACCTGGGAGGCAGGGTTAGAGTGCTAACCTTCTAAGAGATCAGCTGTAGCACCATTTTAAACAATTACCACCGCTAAAGTTTTATATAGGTTTTGATGACAGACATCAAGCACTCCAGACCAAGGCAAACATCAGAATTTGCCTGAGATATTTTAAGATTGTAGCCCCTCTAGGCTAATGTTAATATAGCTTTTACTCAATGTTTACAGCCAAAAACTCTTTAAACCAGGCATTCTCTGAATATTCTTCATGGAAACCCCAGAGTTGTTATTTCTAATTTTAAACTATTAAAGGAACAGATTTTTAACTGAGCTTTTAAGTACAATCTTAACTATAACTCCATGAAAATAAGAACACTCACATATTTCCAAAAACTTCAAAAATTTTAAGTCTGAATGACAAAATGCAAATATTTTAGCTGCAAAACCCAGTGAGATTTAAATTTATTTTTAAATTTTATGTGAATGCCTAGTGCCCACAGAGGGTGTTGGGTCCCCCAAAAGTAGAGTTACAGATGGTTTTGAGCTACCATGTAAGTGCTGGGAACCAGTTCTCTGGAACAGCCAGTGCTGAGCCATCATCCATCCCCATATCTAGACAACCTTAAGTTGATAGTATCCAGATACTCTTAGCTTGTTCCAAGGTCTGTGTAGCCCTAGCTTTCAGAGAACTTGCCCTACATGACTGAAAATACTGTTCATTTTTCTCTGTCTCTTGGGCCTTTGCACATTGCCAGTGTTCTTTGCTCTAACCCCCTTTAATGCCTGCACCTCTCTATCCTTTTCTGGAACCTAACGTACGGCATTCTCTGTTCTGTGGCAGCTGCACTGAGATGTCTTTAATGACCTAAGTCAAACCCTACCCTATCCAACTCCAGTTGTCAATTTTCTTCATGAATCCCCATCCGGAGGATCAACATCATCCCCTACCCTATTTATTGCCAAGTCAGCGTTCTCCGCATCCTGATTTCTCCATGGTAGGACGGGCTCTAGCCAATTGACCCCACTGCCTTAGGTTTCAGGCAAGTTCCATTTGACATTCCAACAAAAGGGTTATCTGTAAACTCTATGTGATTGAGTTGCACAAAACACAAAATGTCATGTTTTAAAAATAAGCTAATTCTGTTGTACTGCATTTACAGCCTTGACTGGCTTGCTGGTCACAGGCTAAGCATGGCATGCCTAGGCCTCTTTCCACATTAGATTTAAAAGGTTTTCAGGGTTTTGTGTGTATGAGTGTTTTATCTGCCTGTATGTTTATAGATCACATGCATGCAATTCCTGAGGACAAAAGAGGGCATTGGGAATAGGAATTGCAGACAGATGTGAGTTAACGGAAGTCAGTAGCACATACCGAGTGGTCCCACCGAGAGAAATGAACAGAACATACACACAAAAGCAATGGAGCACTAGTTACACAAGAGGCACTGATCCTTGCTTTATTCACGCAGATATAGCCAACATTGGGGGTTATGGGCAGAGGTACCAAAAAAAAAGAAAAAGAAAATGGAAATTGCAGTCAAACGGTTATATTCACATGGCAATGGGTGGTGGTTGGCAGGTCAACCAGTATATGGCCCATCTCGTGACCTACCTGGTTGAGGTAAAGTTCCTTCTACCACCAAGTTCCTTCACAGCCAAGTTACTTGGCCACATTTGGCCCATACTTGAAAATTCAGGTCACAGTGATTAAAAACAGCATAGTCAAGACAGCAGGGTAAGTGAGTGTTCTCGGGCCATTTAGCAAGGTTAACAGTCTGGTGGCAGAAAAGTTGAGGAGCACCGTGTATGTCCTTATCCTGATGGGCGCAAGTAAGGCAGATTACAGCACAGACCCACAAGACTGACCTTCCTGTGGACCGGTGGAGAGAAAGACCTTGTGGAGCTAGATGTAACAAGACTACACACGCAGCAGTATCTCTTGGTTTCTAGGTCACATTCAAGTTAGTTTAGTACAGAAAAGCATTTCAGAGGAGGAAGGAACTTTTAACTGACCTAGAACACAGGTTGGAGAAACTTCCCCAAGAATTCTCTATACTACATGTTTCCTCAAAGCTAGTCAAACAAAATCACAAAGAGGAGGAATGTAGCACCTGGCAGTTTCCGCTGTTGTCACATGAGAGAATGAGGAATTGGCTGGAAAATAGTGGCGACAATCTTCACAAAAGCAAAGAAAACCTCCAGTCATTTTCTAGACACTAAAAACAGGCCACTGTCCCATACCTTATGTTCCAGCCACTCCCAGGGGAAGTCCCATCTATTCTAGCTATGTAGCTTCAAGAGACACTGAAAAGGAAAATGGTTGCCCAGCTCCAGTATCTGCCAATTTTGAGTTTCTGAAGACAAAGAACTTGCCAGACCCCAGGAATCAAGTTTGTTACTTTGTTTTTAGCTAAATTTAACGAGCAGTTTATTGTAGAAAAGAAAACCGAAGGACAGATCAAATTGAAAGAATTACTGTTATAATAACTTTAATTTATCTTGCATTTTACAGAAGTCTATGAACGATTTTAAGAAGCACCTCCTTACTCCATCACGTTTCTCTGACAGTTGTTAAAGTAGGCAACGAGTATATCAACAGCTTGAATACCGGTATCTTGCAAGGATTTCAGAACAATCACTCGCCAAAGAACTTGGCAGTTTCTATCTTGTTTTTAACTCAATGGTACATCCACTCTGATGGTAACCTGTCCAGCCAAATCTCCACCACATTTTGAAAAAATCAATGGTGATTAGCAAATTAGTTAGCTTTGGCACGGAGCTGTGCTCGCTTGCCTGTGACAGCCTGGAAGCCAGTTTTGATACTGGCCACAGAGCATCGAGAATGACAAGTTTCACACTGTAAGAAATAGAGTCGGGTGTCCTTCTGTAGGATTGTGTCCGGTGACCGGCATGTGTGACAAGTGACGTATTCCTCTGCAAGAAAAGCAACACAACATTATCTGCTAGACACATCCAGACGGGGAGCCCTAGCTAAGCATACCTGCTCTAGGGTAAGAAAACATTAGCTGTCTTGGATAATGCCTTCAGCAACACAAACAGGTTGAAAAGGACTTCAGATGCTCAAGTAAAAGAGAAGTTTGCCAGATGCTTATTGTTGGATCCATCTACGGATGATCCACTTTTGCCTTACGTGAGAACAGGCAAGATAGGCAATTTTTAAATGATTGTGTAACAAAGTGGGGCTGAGACAGGCCAAGCCATAGTAAGAGGCATGTTTCTCTGACTTGGTCTTTAGTACCAGAATCAGCCAGCAGAAGTTGCGTGAACTCAAGCTTTGTGCCCCCTGTTCATCATTTCCTATCTTCCTTTAAACAGACAGAAAGACAGACAGACAGACAAAACCAGGGTCTTTGTGTAGCCCTGGCTGTCCCAGACCGCACTATGTATACCGGGCTGGCCTCAGACTCAGAGATGTGCCTGCTTCTAGTTCTCAAGTGCTGGGACTAAAGGTATATGCCACCATGCCCTGCCCCATTTCCCATCTTTTTAAGGCTCGCTTTCCCATGTTCATTACAAATGGCTCTCCTCAAAAGACTACAGGTTAAAGAGAACATTTTAAAATGATAAAACTAAATTATACACTTACTGATATATCTTCTCAAGACGTTTTCTATCTGTTTCTGTTGGAATCTTCCTTTGATTACAAGTTGGTTATTACCATCTATAGAACCACTATGAAAGAAAACAAAACACCCCCATTATTTTTGTTGCTTTCTTGAGCGAGCACCTTCATGCTTGAGAAAAATACATTCAGTAGCATAAGATAATTTCTAGAGTTGATGTTTTCTTTCTTTTTTATAGACAGGAACTTATGTGTCCTCCTGTCTCAGCCTTTCAGGTGCTAACATTTCAGGTATATACACCACTATACTTAGCCTCAAAAATTTTTTTAGAAAGTTTACCTTCTGCAAACATTTATTCTTAATTATGTTTGTATGTATGTATGTATATATGATGTATGTGTTTGTTTAGGGGTACCTGCATATGAGTGCTGGTTCCTATACAAGCCAGAGGTGTTAGATTGCCTGGGACTGGAATTACAGGTGGTTGTAAGCCACTCAACACAAGTGTCAGAAACCTAACTCAGGTCCTTTATAAGAGCAGTTTCTGCTCTACACTGCAGACTCCTCTCTCTCCAGCTCTCAAGTTATTTTTTTTCTTTTTCTTTTTGAGAGAGGGCTTCTTTATGTAGTCTGGCTGTCCAGGAACTCTCTCTGTAGACAAGGCTGGCCTCAAACTCAAGATCCACCTACCTCTACCTCCCGAGTTCAGGCTAAAGGTATGCACCACTACTGCTGGGATCTTCAAAGTTCTTCTTAATTTAATGACTTACTCATATTTCTTAACGTTTAATTCAACTTCAGCTATCTCTAGAAACAACTGGACTGATTTATAGCTGACTTTATATGTCCAAAACAGATTCCTTAATTGTGTTTGATTGCTTATTCAACCAACAAAGAAAAAAAAAACTTTTACTGATGCATAACTGCAAATCTGAGGGAGGTATAAACAGAAAAGGGCTCTACGGTGTTTTTAAATTCTGAAATCAAGCATGGTGGTACACCCAACATGTGAGAGGCAGAAACGGGAGGGCCACCATGGGTTCAAGGCAAGCCTGGGGCACACATTGAGACCGTCTCTGAAAACATCAATATATAAATAATCTAAGCCACATACTGTGGTATGAACCAGTAATCCCAGATATCAGGTAACTTAGGCCAAGAGATCAATATGAGCACCTAGTTCGGGACCAGCCGGTGCAACATAGTAAGACCCTATCACAAAATAAATTTAAAAAAATCAAAATACTACAGTTTGATTCAGTAATATCTGATATAGTCATACTAAAATTGTGAGCTGTATGTCAAGAAAGCTGTTAACCGGGGCTGGGGATTTAGCTCAGTGGTAGAGCGCTTACCTAGGAAGCGCAAGGCCCTGGGTTCGGTCCCCAGCTCCGAAAAAAAGAACCAAAAAAAAAAAAAGAAAGCTGTTAACCAAAAAAAAATGTACAACTGAAATCCAGTGCTCAAGTTGTCAATGATAAACTTAATGATTAGAAGCAGCTAATACTTGAGAAAGTAAAGTTCCTTGTTAGATACTATTGCTTGCCAATAAACCAGAAAATAAAATATAATTAAGTCTAGCAGAATTAAATTTACTATTTGTTTCTATTGTAACATAAAAGCAAACGTCTTTAGAACTGTGATTTCCCTCAAGGGAAAATCACATGCCATGAGTTGTAACCCTTGACACCCTAATTCCAATGCAGGGTATTTTTCACTATCAAAAAGAAAAAACAAAACAGGGCTGGAGAGATGGCTCAGTGGTTAAGAGCTCTGACTGCTCTTCCTGAGGTCCTGAGTTCAAGTCTCAGCAGCCACATGGTGACTCACAACCATCTGTAATCGGATCTGATGTCCTCTTCTGGTGTGTCTGAAGACAGCTACAGTGTACTCATAAATAAATCATTTAAAAAAGAAAAGAGGTTTCACTCTAAGAAAAAACAAAAAAAAAAAAAAAAAAGGAATTTTCCCAACAAGTCAAATATTTAAGCCACTGATCAACCAGAAAGCTCATTAGTCACAACTTTTTAGAATATGTCCCAAGTGCAGCTTACTCTGAGAAGCAGAAAAACAGCTGCCTCTCCTTCTTTTCTTATTTATATTTACTATAAACAGTAGGTCAATGAATAGAAGCCACGACTCTCCTATCTCCATCCTCAGTAGAGAATGCACAAGCACAGAACATTGTAATCATCTTATGTAAAGGTGACACAGAGAGCTTGCAGTCTGACTGTGCTGCTAACCGTGTGACCTACAACATCCTACCAAACTGGCTGGCTGTCCAACAACCAAAGGAATGCTATGTTCTGCCTCACAGAACTGTATGAAATGGTATCGACACAAGCAGAACTTGGCCCATGCCTTGCACTATCAGGCAATCAATGGTAGATGCCATTGTTGCAACCCAAATCTACATTATTTAAAGAGAACACTGGTAAAAAGATGTGTGTGGCTCCAGTAGTTCCCACCTTCCCTGAGTGAGTAGCTCAGTATCTGCAATGGGAGAACTCCACAAATGGGGAATGCTGGTTAACTCAGACCCTATTTTATTTATTTTTGGTTTTCCAAGGCAGGATTTCTCTGTAGCCTGGGCTGTCCTGGAACTCACTCTCAAGAACAGACTGGTCTTGAACTCAGCTACCTGACTGGGATTAAAGCTGTGCCACCACGGCCCTGCTCAGACCCTGATCTTAAGTGGCCTCTCCTATGGCCGGCACTCATCACCTTGTCAGCCCTGCTTCATCAATGACCTCTCACCAGTTACCGGGTGGGGTGGGGTGGGGTGGGGTGGGTGGGGAAGCTGGCCCGACAAGAATGGAGCTACAAGAATGGAGCTCGTCTACTTATTTCCTATAAAAAGACCCAAACAGTGACTAAACACAGCAGTGCCTGTGGTACTAATTCCAACACCAAAGGCCTGCTCAGATGAGTCACTGTCAGCTCCATTCTCCATCCCTAAGGCACCAAACTCTCCCCTTTCCCATCCGGCCTGAAAATGCCTCTGGCACCCAAGATGGCTTTCCCCCAGCAAGTTCAAAGTACACAAATGGTTCTTCTGAAGTGTCGAATAGTAAGTCTCTTTTGCAGTTTCTTACCTTGTACCCAATTCTGCCAATAAAAATGCAAGGAGATGTTTGGGTTGACGATGTAATCTAAAGAAAAAGTCAAATACTTAAAAATCTTTCATGGAAATCCTAATAAACAAGCAAACACCCATGCTGTTTGTCATTTCACTGTGATTACTCAGTTACCACAATATGCCAGTCCACAGCTTACACAGAGACAAGGAGCTGTGAACGCTGGCTACATCCTAGTCCCAGGAGGCTGAAGCAGGATGATCAACATTTATTTTAAAGCCAGCCTGGGGTAGTTAGTGGGTGCCTGTGCCAAAACCAAACAGGCTGAACAGCCTGCCTAGTAGTTAAGCACATTGGCTGCTCTTCCAGTGGATGAACCAGCTTTGATTCCCAGCACTCATAAGGCACGCAGTTCAGTTACCTGTAACTCCAGTTCCAGGGGATGGACCCACTTTCTCCTCTGGCCTCACTACCAGGCACAGGTACAGACATACATGCACACAGAACACCCATACCCATTAAAAATACTAAAAACCACCAAAAGGCATATGCTGTATCACATGCTATCTGTAAATACACCTAACAAGTAAATACCTAAAAGCATGGAAGCAGAAAAAAATCCCTAAAATCATAATTAAGATTTGAATATCTACCTAAGAGTAAATTTACATAACTTAATATTCTCTCTCTTACTTTTCTATTTTGTAGTAAACATACACTGTTGCTGTCATCAGCATAAAAGTAAAATATTTGAATAATGCTAAAGTAATGAAAATGTGTAACAAGTATGACTTAGGAAATTGGAAAACAAATAGTAGGATAAAGTGAATGGAGAAAACTTGCCAGAAAGGGCACAGCTGAGCAAATATTAAGAAAAGTGTGCCCAGGCAGTGACCTGGGAATGACCCCAGCACATGATATAATGGAGACTAAGAACTGACCCACTGGGACCTGATAACTAAGGAAGAAGTTTAAATTCTGCTACTTCCTCAGCATGCATGTTTATTTAGCAGGCCCACCACAAGGTTCCCAACTCTTGCTTGAGAAGTGTATCTAGTCTCTTCACTCCTGACTCTGGTTAGGACCTATCCCGTCTTCAATCCATCATGAGTATGGCTGCTCTGCCTTCCTATGCACCACACTGCCACTGAGCCATCTCTGCAGCCCCTAGGGCCTACTCATCAGGCAGCACCGACTGACTTGTCTCATCTCTGGATGTGATAAAATGAGCTCTGAGGACAGACATGAGCTGTGACTTCCCTCAATCTATGTATGACCTACATTTGCACAGAAAAACATCCACAAATACATCTGGTACTTGGAATGAAGGTTCTCCTGCTAGAACTTACAGTTTACAGATATCTGTAAAATTGACAAAAGAAGTTTTCTTAGTTCCTACTCGGACGACCTGTGGAGGTTTCATAACAAATTTCCTCTTCTCGCCAGCAACCATATCTGGATTCTTTTCTCTCATGATGTTGAACACTCGGTTCAGCAACTTGAAAAGGGTGGAATTTAAGTTTAGTAATAACAAGAATATGAAGTTTATTTGAGACACTTTTCTTTAATGAAGCTGATTTACTTTTATTAAATGTACACATTTTTGAGGGCAGAAACCCATTATTAACCAAGATCTGGGTCTTTATAGATGCTTAGATAAGCCCCAGCTCATTCTACTGATTTTATGGGAAAGACTACCCTGACCATAAATTGGCCACTTGTCACCAAAGCCCAACTAATTCAGAGGGCTCCATATCCTCTGCTGAATACTATCATGACAGCTACACTTTGAGTCTCAAGAACTGTCACGTGCACTGGCTGCATGGCCTACTGGACGGTTTTATCACTACTCTCTATTCCAGTGGCTCTTCCAATGTAGGGGATTTATACCCTGCTTTCCCGTTCTTACATGAATAGCTCTAATCCTCTTCTCAAAAAAATAAAAAATAAAAAAATGGTCTCACCTCCTCATATGTGTAGTCTCTTTCTGAGCCTGCCCAAGCAGGCCCAGTTTGGTTACTGAATGAAATGCCATCATCTTTTTTGCTGTCTTCATCTTCTAAAGCTACAGAATTAAAAAACAAAAAGGATGGACAGTGGGTCTTTGGGAGTGACAATAGGTCTAGAGAATGACATTCAGATGCTGCTCTTCTCTTCAGTGACAGATGCAGTAACTTCAAGTACGGATAGGAATATGACAGCTCCATACAAAACCTTTAATGAGACAGCCATTGGCAAACACAAGACGAAATAAGGCATTGAGTACTTAAAGAAGAATCTGTTTTCAAACCCTTGAGAAACTTTTCTATCTATAAAAACCCATCTCTGTTTAACTATGTTAAAAAAGTCTAAAAACAAAAAAAACAAAACAAAACAAAAAACACCACGATAGCATATAAATACTAAAAATTTTAAACATTTAAAACTCACAATAATTTTCCTATCTGAATCAGAATTATTTTTATAAATAATATTTATTGTACTTTACTTGGGGGATAAAGTTTCCTGTGAAATGTAGGTGTGGAAGGAACAGTCATACGGCTCACGAATGTAGGTCATCCAAGGAGATTTGAGGCAATTCTGTAATACCAAAAAATTAAGGACTCCACTCAATGCCTGACTGCGCCCCCCACAAAAAGAGCCATTAGTTTCTGGTCCACCAAGGAAAGACTATTCTGAAAAAACAACTAGAAAAATCAAAACCTGACATGACAGAGCTGCTCAAAACTTAAAAAACATT
Source organism: Rattus norvegicus (assembly GCF_021556685.1). Lineage (NCBI taxonomy): Eukaryota > Metazoa > Chordata > Mammalia > Rodentia > Muridae > Rattus > Rattus norvegicus. The sequence continues at coordinate 143,349,661 of NC_141536.1, forward strand.
TAAGAGAGATAAAATAACTTCTATGGACAAAACTAGAGATTCTAAAGATAACAAAAATCAAATATTGTGCCAAACTACTATAAATAATGAAAAAAAACAAAGTTTAAACTACATGTAGATGGAACTGAGATCAAAGTGTTAGTGGAGACAGGAGCAAATAAATGTAACTATAATATCACAAGATTCCTGGAATCTAGATTGTCCATTTCAAAGGGTATCTGCATAGCTCCTAGGAATGGGGACACTATCTCAGGTTAAAAAAAAAAAAAGTCTGGGGTTGGGGATTTAGCTCAGTGGTAGAGCGATTGCCTAGGAAGCGCAAGGCCCTGGGTTCGATCCCCAGCTCCGAAAAAAAAAAAAAAGAACAAAAAAAAAAAAAAAGTCTAAAAATGCATTAAATGCATAGACTAGGTGAAAAACAAAAAATAAGGTATAACATAGCCATAAATCTATGGGAAAGAGATCTATTCTAACAGTGGGAAGCAGATTAGCATCCCTCCAACTTTAGAGACAGGCTATAAAAGAGAAAGTCCCAATAAAAATATTGTAACTGTTATTTATAGACTGCCCAGGCTGTCCATTAAGCAGGATACAGCAGAGGCTGACTTGTTATACATATGGGCGAGCCACTGCTGACACATCACCAGCTGCCCTGCTACTGTGGCAAACAGACTAAAGTGGGTAGAGCAGTGTTTATAACAAAAGGAAAATCACAGGCACTAGAGCAGCCAGCCAAGAGCAACTTGGAGGCTCAGCACACAGAGGAGTCTATCAGCCCTTAGAACGCTCCTGTGTTTGTCATTAAAAAGAAATCTTTCGGGGTTGGGGATTTAGCTCAGTGGTAGAGCGCTTGCCTAGGAAGCGCAAGGCCCTGGGTTCGGTCCCCAGCTCCGGGGGGGGGGGGGGGGGATTGCTTTTCCAAAATCTCTTTGCATGAGCATGACAGAGAAAGGTTTGCTTTCTTAATACCCACTTATAATCACTCTCAAGCTGTTAAGATACCACTGGAGGGTCTTAGTATAAGGAATGTTGTACAGTCGGTATTTTGTACAAGAGATATTAGAAATTATTCATAATACACAATATACAATTTACCATTATATGGATGCTATCTTACTGGCTGACAAAAATGCCGATACACCTTAGAAAAAAAATGTTTGATGAAGTAAAGAGAATTTTGCCTTGCTGGAGATTACAAACTATTCCTTAAAAAAAAAAAAAATACAAGAAGGAGACTCTACTAATTATCTAGGATATAAGACAGGTCTACAGAAAAATTTGACCACAGAAAGTACAAATCAGGAGAGACCAATTAAGAACTAATGATTTAAAAAAAATTGTTGGGAGAAATTAATTGGTTAAGGCCCACAATTGGATTAACTACTCAAGAGCTAAGTAATTTATCTCAAACCTTACAAGGTAATAAGGACTTAAATAGTTCAAGAAAATTATCAGCTGAGGCTGAAAGAGAATTGGCTCTGGTAGAAAAGAAATTCCTGCTACTCATTCTCCCCACAGGAATATTTAAGCAGAGAGAAAACTAATGCTGAAATTCCCTCATTATGGGCAGAAAATGAATATTGACAAAAAGCTTACAGTAATTTTTTGGGAGAAATTAACAAGTAGCCCAAAAGCCAGTGACTTTATAAGAATAATTCAATTCTCCCTTGTATAATTAAAGGGGACAACAATTTCTGGATCCCCTACATTCTATACTGATGCTAATAAACTAGGAAAGGCAGATTATAAGTCAGAAAATATAAAATAATTCAAAATCCATTATGATTTAGTTCAAAAATCAAAGCTATATGCCATCCTTATGGTATTATTAGGTTTTTCCAGAACCTCTTATATAGTTACTGACTCTTAATATTCAGAAAGAGTTCTTTTTCATATAGAAACCACTGAGCTTATTCAGAATAATTCAAAATTAACTCTATTGTTTATTCAACTACAAGTAATTAGAAATAGAAGTCATCCATTATATATAACACATATCAGACCTCGTATGGGTCTACCAGGCCATACAAGGTAATGATGTAACTGATCAGCTATTAGGAAATGTGCTGGAAGCTTCAGAATTTCATAAGTAAAAGCATATTAACAGCAAAGGTACCAAAGAAACGAAATTTGGCAAATGAATGTGTTTCATTTTACAGAGGTTGGAAAATTAAAATTAAATTATGTTTGCCATACTATAAACATATATTCAGGATTTTAATAGGCAACTGCTTTTAGCCCTGAAAAGGCTGATTCTGTAATTATACACTCATTAAAATGAAGCAATTTTTTTGCCTATTATAATATAAAGCACAGTACAGGTATACACATCATCCCATAGGACAAGCAATTGTAGAAAAATCCAAGTGTACTCTAAAGGAGATGCTTAATAAACAGAAAGGGCTACCAAAGACACTCAGAGATGGAGGATATAATGCTTTATTAGCCTTACATTTTTTAAATGCTAAGCAAAATCAGCTACTAAGAGACATTGGATTATAGAAAAGAAACTGCTGAAATAAATCAGTCTACTTGTTTTAAGGATGTCTTAACTTCAGAATGGAAGGTAGGAAATATGTTGCCTTAAGAAGTTTTTGTCAGTTTCAACAGGAAAAGAAAAGCTATGGACTCTATCAAAGATAATAAAAATTAGATTTGACCAGGGAGACCTCCTGAAAATCTAGGTTGCACCCTTGAAGGACGAAAACAAGAAAAAGGTAACATGAATGCTGATCCCTTTCCATGGGAACAGCTCTGAGACCGGCTGAGACATGAAAGTGTCTCTTTCTGCATGGCCAATAAATCTTGTTGGCTAGAGCGTTCTTAAGACTTATCAGCATCCTTTCAAACAGCATGGTTGAAATTTATATTAAAATTTGGATATACAGTCCAAACACACTTATAAGTTTGATGCCTTTTTTCTGTTATGAACAGAGAGCAAAGACTCATCTGTAGCTGAGTTGTGCACACGGTACATTCCATACATGTGTCAATGCAGAAATGTATACTAACTGCCTCTGACAACTTTGCAGAGCAAAAGGACAACACACCAAAGACACGTAGCTTAGATGATTCCACCTCACATGCTGTTTCCTCAAAAATCTGCATCCAGAAAAACTTCTAAACGGCTAGCTAGTCCACCCTGGACTTCAGTCAAACCCTGCATTTTCCCACCACACAGATACTAGATGACAATATCACATCTAGCTTTCCTAGGACTTGATATCCTAATTTTTCTATGGGCACCCAAAAGATGCCATTGCCTCCAGACAGCAGGAAGCAATCTTAAGAGAATACCATACTCCCCAAAACTGGGGTGGATGGTTTTGGTAATATGATGGATGACAGATGTCTGCTGTCATTTAAGGAGGTTTGGTTGCAAGTAGTAAATAGTCTTGGTCAGAGAGGAAACAAAGTAGAGGTTAGATTCGTGGATTTCTTTTTCTTTCCGCTTTCTCTATTTAATTTAGAGGAAGGGGGGAGAAGGATAAAAAGAAAAAAATGGGATAAAGGAGTGATAAAACAGTAGATTATTGAATCTTTTAAACTAAAGAGCCAAATATTTTATACACTGGTAAGAATTTTATATACTGCTACACTTCTAAGGTTATCTTTGCTACAAAATCCTGTAGAAACATTTCAACCCTTATACCAAGCATTGTATCTATGCAATTCATTTCAAAAAGCAATATAAAGTTACAGTCCTTGAAAGCTGCTATTACAAATTGTTTAGAATAATTAAGAAATACAAGTTAATAGTCAACTAAACTTATGGTCACGTTAGATACTAGTTAATTACAGAAATATTTTCCTAGGTTGAACAGTTAGGAATAGCTAGAAACAAGCAATGTTTGCCTATTCAGATGTACTATAAACAGGTAGTCTTCAAAAACCTCAGAGATCTACAGACTACGGCATTTAAGGGTCTTTTAGTAACATAAGGCTTTTCATGACAATGAAGACATCTGCTCCTGCCAGCACTGCCATTCTACTTCATCTGGGGTTTGTTCTAATGTGGCAAGCTAGCCCCTGGGCAAAAACTGCCCTTACCTCAACTGCTGACAGTAAGTATGTTCAAACTGGACATAGGGAAGCTGACTGCTGAATTTTGCCAAGACAAAGTAAGCAGTCCTTCATAATTCCTGCTTCATGAAAAAGTCTGTCAGACATGCTAGGCCAGAAGGCCAAAGATGATGCTCCCATGACACAATGCTTGGGTGGCTGTCCAGGTAACTAGTAACCTCTTGCATTTCTACAGCTTTGGAAGTTACTTGCATGTCCTGTTTCCTCAGGTCTCTGATGGGTTAAAGACTAGATAGTTAAAGTTTCATAATTAAGTTTAAATTGTTTAGGACTTAAGAAAATGTTTTAGAAAAAAAAAAAGAAAAAAAAGAAAATGTTTTAAAATCTAAGGTATTTTCAGGTTGGTAATGCAAGTTATTGTAAAAAAATAATTTAGGTACAGGACTTTGGACTCACCAAAACAGGATAGATAGTGGAATACTTTCCTTAAAACTACAATTAAAGTGCTAAATTCCCAACATTACCTTCATCTTTTTCTAGTATTTCGTCTTCATCTGGGAATTTCACATTCTTCTTTTTCTTCTTCTTATTGCCAAGCATAATGTCAAGGTCGTCCTCCGGCTCGGCCGGCTCTTGAGCATCACTTTCAATCTTAACATCCTAAGAGATTGAAATGTCTCAGCATTTTGATACTAGAACTATTTTTAATGACAGACAAGTATCACTTTAGAATTATTTTTCACATATTCACATATCTAAAATTATAGATGAGAAATGTCTCTCTCAGGTAGGCCAAATTTCCCCAGACTCTTTGTCAAATATTTAAACTGTAAATTCCTCAGGATAAATTTTAGGTTTCCCTTCTTCAGCTCTTCTTTTTGTTACAGTTTTAGGATACTGTTGTTATCTGTGTCCTACACTAGGTACTACCTCAATCACTGGAGAAACTCTAGCACTCCATCTTTTGACTAACTGGCCATATTCAGCAGGAACAGGATTCAAGAGTACTTAAGTTTCTCCACTTGCCCCATGCTGTATTTTATTCATATTAAATGTTCTGAATACGCAAATCTACAGAGTCAGATTTAGCAGTAGCTGAGGCCTGAGGTTGGCATTTAGTGGGAAGAACTGGAGAGTGACAATGATTGTGGGCTTTTTTTTTCATGAGGATGTAAGTGTTCTGAACTGATGAGTTATAGAACTGAATATGCTAAACCCATTTACTTTCAATGGATGAATTAAGTGGTAAGTCAAGTATACCTCAGCAAACCTTCTTGCTTCATTACTCATTATTGCATTTGTAGGTATACTTGTTCATGCTGAAACCTCCCTCAACTCCTCTCCATCCCCTTCAAGTTTAAATAGGGTCAACGGAAGGGATTTCCTACTGACACCAAAAACATGATTATTTTTTGCACAATTCTCCAACGCCCTAATATAAATTAGGTACCATCTTATTCATTTGTAATGTAATACTAACTTCCTGGAGTAATTCTTCAGATATCCCATGCTTAAAAACTTGACTTCATAGTTTAAGGGCTCTTATTTCAGACACTAGTGTCACTAACACTTTTGTTAAGCAATGTAAAGACCTTCCGCCCATAATTTGCTGAAGTATTTTACTTCTCATCAGCTCTTTGTAAGATTAACTAGGATCAGCCAAATGGAAACAATGCATAGGACAGGCTATGGGGAGCAGGGAGCTGAAGAAGAGTCGAGAACAGCCCAGTATATAAACATGCTACCCTATTAGCACTTCTCTGAGGTTATCAACCTGGAAACTCTCCATCACTTAGGGGTGACAGAACTCAATTTCCACACTGTCCATTCTCAGAGGTAGCAAGACGTTCTAAACACTAATTGTAGCTTGATCCTCCTACTGACTAACCATCCTGAGGAACTATCTGGATACCAGATCTCTCAAGAGCAAAACATGAGTCTTTGAAGCCTTACAAAGTTTTCAGGAGTTGAACATGGGGAACCAGAGGTAAAGACCAAATTGTTTTTACTACATTTATTATATTACATCAGCTTCGCAGCAAATTATGAAGAAGTCTCTGGGTGTCAGTTTAAATAGATGACACCATGAAAGAAGGAAAGACAGAATTCCTAGGGAACCAGGGTCACGTGATGACTGGGTAGACAATACACAGCCTGACTCCAAGGTTACTTGCTGTAGGCTTGACTATGAAGGCACACTAAGTCCTAAAGAGGACTCATAAACCCCACAAAAGAACAGAGACCCTGCCTAAGTTCCTTGGCTTCTAGTTCTTATCAGCTTATCCTGCTCCCTAACCCAAGCACATTACAAACATGATCATAATAATATTGTGTGTCTACATCTTGAATAATTGCTGATAATGACTAATTTCACAGATTAAAGCAGGTAAATTTAAATAGATGGAATAAGTGGAACTCCTGACTATATACAAGACACATATACACAAAACTACTATATGCTCATTTTATAAATGTGTGAGCTTTGTTAAGAGTGACTTCTGGGGGCTGGGGATTTAGCTCAGTGGTAGAGCGCTTACCTAGGAAGCGCAAGGCCCTGGGTTCGGTCCCCAGCTCCGAAAAAAAGAACCAAAAAAAAAAAAACACAAAAGAGTGACTTCTGCAAAGGGTCTCTCTATGCGCGGTGTATATGTGAAGCAGTATATATTTGCCTATGTTTGTGGGTAAAGGACTGAGGTTGACTTCTGAGTATTTTCCTCAATCACTTCTCCATGTTATTTTCATTGCCTGTTTGCCTTACAGTGAGTCTGGGAATCTACCTGTTTACCCTGCCTAATATCAGGGTTACAGGCACGTGTTGCCAGGCAGGCTTTTACATCAGCCTTGGGAGACCTGATTGCCCAAAAGACACACACTTTTAGTCACTGAGTGATCTCCTTAGCCCCATGTTTAAAATGGTAGCTCTCAGACAAGGAAGAATAGTCTTTCAGCTACTCTGTTCATCCATCCACCCATGCCCCCCATTTACCTATCTATTTTTTTCTAAAGTAATGTTCAGATATCTGTACTGGAAATCAATCCAAGACAACAATAACCATCTACATGACCGTATCAGAACACTCTCCACAGAACAAGCCAGAGCAGTCTAGCGTTCCCTGAGTTCTGCCATCAGCTACCAACTACCACACTGGGGGATGGTTTTTTTGCTGCTACTGAAAGTTTAACAAGAAGCTATAGTAATATCTGTAATATTTATTCAAGATTTCTCAGCTATAGAGACACCTTAACCAAGATGGCCAAACAACTTTGGTATGGTTAAAGGCAGTGGACACTATCTGACTCCACTGCAATGATACAATATATAAGACCTAAATCCTTCCGACTATGTATCTTTTATACCATGTAGTTAGATATATTCTTAAGAAAACTACCTTAATAGTAGTGACTAAGTGCTAAACAACAAAAGCAAAGCTACCAAGAAAGGAGGAAAATAGCTATTAGCAACTTTACCAGAATCCCAATTTTACCTTCAATAAGAAAACAATACTACCTTTATAGCTTCTTCAGCTTCATCAATATCAAATATCTTTTTTGTCTTTTTCTTCTTTTTCTTTTGATTAAAGAAGTTCAAGTCATCTAAGTCATCAGAAGCATCTAAAAATAGATTAACGGTTTCCAGTTATTAACAACTGACAAAAGGCAGGCGAGCACCAGGTTGAGTTGTGCCAGCACCTGTATCAAGTGCTCCTGTGGTAGTTCTCCCACACCCATACCCAAGTGATGGTTCTGAAGAAACTGACAGGCCAGCTTTCTACAAGAATCTGGTCAGGAGCTGAAACTCATAGTAAGAGAAACTCAACAATCAGGTCATGTAATGTCAGAGAGCATTTCCTGACACAATCTCCAAGACTATCCAACTCATCTATCTCTTCCCTTTGTCTACTTCCCCGTCCCATCCAACCTTCTACCCTTCAATCTCTGGCTCCAGCTCTACCAAACCAGTGGAGGAACTAAGACAGCCACAACTGTGATGGCCACGACTGCTCACCTTTTTTCCTACTGTCCTCTTCATCGGCTTCCACATCTTTCTCTTCAGCTGGTTCTGGCTCCACTTCTTTTGTCTCTGAGGGCTGGGTTTCTTCTGTCTGGGCATCACCTTCTTCATCTAACATAAAAGGCTTCTTCTTCTTCTTTTTCTTTTTGCTCATAGTAGGATCAAAAATCATCTGTTTTAATTTAAAAACACCAAGTGATAATTCCTAATGAAGCTCACATCCCAAATATCCTTTATTCTCTAAAGCGTATTCTTAAAAGAACAGGATACTTTAAAATACCAAAGAGGGGATGGGGAGATGTCTCAGACTTGCTCCCCATCACTTGCTTATCTGCGTGCCTTCTTTCACATACAAGCACATAAAGAAAGGCACATACACACAACAAAAACACAAAACAGAATTTGCAGAAAGTCCATCTAACTTCCTTTACATTACTAAACATGGGGAGAACCTCACAAACGCCTTTTAACTAGTAATATTATTTTTCTTTTCTTTTCTTTTTTTTTCTTTTTTTCGGAGCTGGGGACTGAACCCAGGGCCTTGTGCTTGCTAGGCAAGCGCCCTACCACTGAGTTAAATCCCCAACCCCTTATTTTTATTTGCATGAGCAAATTTAGACCTGAACAAATTGTGAAATTTATTAAAATGACTTTAGCAACAACCTATGCTGCATTCCTCATTTATGTATGAGGATCAACGATGTCTAAGCAGAAGATAAACATTATATTTAAGGTTGACAGATGGGAACAGCAGATGACCTAAGACTTGGTTTTTAAATTTTTCATCTGTTTGGAGTGTTTGGAGAGTTTAGAGAAGTTAGAGGTAAATATAAAATCAAGGTATATTATATGCATGTATGAAACTATCAAACAGTAAAAAAAAACTAAAATAAAATTAAAAATTTATGCTGAAGTTCACATCAACCAACAACTTTTAAGGAAACCTATCAGCAACCCTTACTATAAGAAATATTTCTGGGCTGGAGAGATGGCTCAGTGGTTAAGAGCACTGACTGCTCTTCCAGAGATCCTGAGTTCAAAATCCCAGCAACCACATGGTGGCTCACAACCACCTATAACAGGGTCTGATGCCCTCTTCTGGTGTGTCTGGAAACGGCTATATAATCAATAAAATAAATCTTAAAAAAAAAAAAATTTTTTTCCCCTAATGAATCCTTTACTGTTTTTTGTTATGGAATGTGAAGTGTTCACAGGCCACTTTCATTTAAATCTATTGGAGAACAAGTGAAAAATTATTTTCTAACCTGTAGACTGTTTATATTGATCCCTAGAAATAATCTGAACATATAGGGCACACTGTGTGTGTGTGTGCCTGCGTGCGTGCGTGCATGCATGTGTATAGAATGTGAAGAAAGCAAAACCTTTAGTCAAACAGCACTGGATTCAAAGTCCAAAGTATTCTTCCTATTATGCTTAAGCTTATTATTTTGGTCATTGTGTAGTGATCAAAAGCACACTGGAGCATAAGTACTTTGAGTCCAATCCTGACTCTACCTCACATGTGGGTTATCCTAGGCTTCATCTGTACAATGGAATACTGAAACCAACTATGACAAAGTTACTGGGAGAATCTCTGATTACAGTGATAACTAACACTGACCCTGTCATTGAAAATTCCTACACTAAGGAGTGATTTAATTTTCCAGACATAACAAAACTGGTTTTAAGAAATTCCCAAACTGATTCTAATAACTGTAATTCCTTTATGTCCATTGCAAGACTGAAAGCAAGCTATAGTTTGCAATAGGTAAATCCTCATAGCAGACAAGTCTGTGCAAGGTATTATGTTAATTTTCATATAGCACCATTACCAAAAGCAAATCCGGTGCTGACTTACCACACAGCTCATCTGTGTTCTTGAAGTAGGAAGGCTTGGCACAAGGGCAAACAAAATTCCAGGCATTGAAACTTTGATTCTGGCAGAGCTCACAATCCACTCATTTTTTTCAAGTCTAAGTTTCCCTGATCTACTAGTGGCTTTTTCTGAGTTTGCTTTTGTTGTTTGAGATAGTCTTATGTATAAGAAAGAGGCTGGTCTTGAACTCCCAAGCCAAGTGCTGGGATTATAGGGAAACACTATTACACCAAGCTCAACTACCTTTTCCACCATTACTCCTTATCAAGACAAATCAAAGATGGGAGAGAGCCTAAAATGATCAGATGATAGGGTCACAATTACCTTTCCATCCCTCAAGATAATTCTAATTTATGTCTATAGTAGATAAGACTGCAACCTAGAAAAGGCTAGTAGTAAGCATGCAGAAACCTTATGCCAAAACAACACATATTGTAATTGTATTCCCCGAATACTTAATACATGTTTAATATATTAATACTTAATTTTGTTCACACAACCCTGAAAAATGGTTATATACAGAAACCAGAAATCCTAAGTCAGCACCCAAAGTAGAATTCCCCAAATCACAAGATCACACTTGCCAGCTTGGGATATACATTGAGATCTTGGCTTAAAAAGTTTCATACTGAGGCTAGAGAGATTGCTCAACACTCAGAGCTACGGCAGAGGACCCAGGTTAAATTCCCAGCACCCACAAGGCAGCTCAAAACCGCTCAGGGAATCCAACACCCTCACAGACAGACATATATGTAAGCAAAATGCCAATGTATCAATGCACATGAAAAATAATTTTTAAAAAAAGCTTCATATCAAGCCCTCCTTCTGGGGGTACACACCTTCAATCCCAGTACTTGGAAGGCAGAGGCAGGTGAATCTCTGAGTTCAAGGCCAGTCTCATCTACAAAGTGAGTTCCAGGACAGCCAGGACTACACAGAGAAAGCCTGTCTTTAAAAAAAAAATTTAAGTTTAAACAATTTAAACCATTTAAGTTTTTTTTTTTGTTTTTTTGTTTTTTTTAAAGTTTTGGTGATACTGGAGACTGGGGTCTTGTGCTTATTAGTATACTAAGAATAAGCCCTCCTCCGTCTTTTTACTGTGTATGTGTGTTGGGGGTTGTTTCGCTATGTTGTCCTCAAGTTCAAAGAGATCTATCTGTTTCTATGTAGGCCTCGGTTTGGGGATTAAAGGTGTGGTCTAGCCATATTTTTAAGTTTTTAAAGTTTCTTTTTGAAAATATCTTACAGGATTTGTCAAAAACCCACTGTGGATAGGACTCGAGAATAAGAAAGTCTAAGACACTAACATACTTTTGAGGGGGAAAATCTTACTTAACTTGATGGCAAATTTGGACCAGCCTGAGTATGCAGTGACATTTCTCAAAACAATAAAACTTCAAAATAGTCTAAACATTTCTGAATGCCTGCACATTAGGGGACCTTTCCTTCCTTACCAAGGTATAGCCACATTCCTATGATATTCCTTAAAGGTAATGGTTTTACTAGGTTAAAAGGTTCTAGTGAGTTTGGAGTTTAATTATCAGGTTTAAAAAGGAATGTGTAGGGGTTGGGGATTTAGCTCAGTGGTAGAGCACTTGCCTAGGAAGCGCAAGGCCCTGGGTTCGGTCCCCAGCTCCGAAAAAAAAGAACCAAAAAAAAAAAAAAAAAAAAAAAAGGAATGTGTACTTTATGTCAATAAATCATTTTAACAACTACTACTTTTTAAAATAGGCTTACTAGCTATTCTGCCTACTAGTCAGAATAACCCATTCTGGAATGTCCCTTGAAGTTTTCAAGTCACTTCCAAGTACAGGCTCTTAGTTTTCATCTAAGTTAGTATTCATAAGGGCTTTACCTGGTAACACTTCCCTAGTCAACAGCACTAGGTAAATCAAAACCATAACCCATTTTCATAGCTCCATCTACTAGTAAATTCCACCTGAGAGCAAAGGCAAAGGCTAAGATTCTAGTCCCATTCAATTTAAACATGGCCTAACCAACATGGGCCTTCATTTTCCATTCATAAAATGAAGTTGTACTGACAGGTCTAAGGGCCAAGGCACACACTTTAGGCTCTCAAGAAACTGTGCTGGTCTGAATGCTAGTTCCACCATCTCTGCCTGACAAAATCCTGTTCATCTTCCAGAAACAAATTCTTACCAAAAGACATCAAACTATGTCATAACTGAAACACAATCTTTCAATGTCCCCCATCACTACAGGTGTTATCTATTACTTCTTACTACACCATACTTTATCACAGAAAGAACAATACAGCAATACAGAGGTTAACTCTAAGTTATGGAGTTTGGGTACTACAGGTATTACCTATTATCTCTTACTACCCATAAGCGCTGTACCACAGATGCGACAGACAGCACAGCAGTCGGTATGTAGTTATTTAGTTTAGAACATGACTAGAAATAAAACAAGGGTTAAACACCGTCTCTCTGAACTTTTCAAACACATAATAAAGTAGCTAAGAGCAATGTCTAAAAGCAAGGGACATCTATCTCTTTCAGATTTTAGTGAGTTTGCAAGGGCCTCCAAGTCATTTAGATGAAGGCACAAACAGGATCTTACTTTACAGAGCCGTGGACATCAACTTAAACTAGGAATTAGTTCCCATGTTACAAATCTCTAATTCCTCAATGCAGTTTCCGAAGTCCTCCATTAACTAGCCAGCATCTACTTCAACCAAAGTGAATACTTCACTTTCTGTGCACACTTTCCCCTTTCTTGACCATAAACGTCTTGTGATCGGTTTTCTCTGGAGAAAATTCTGATCATTTCTAGAGCCCACTCAAAAGCCAACTCTGCACAGAGTCTTCAACTATTTCTCTTACCCCCTCTCCTAGGCCTATAAGTCACGTAAGTCACAAGTTCTTCATAAAGTACTTTCTTGGGGCTAGGGAAGATGCTTCTGGGTCCAATGTCAAGCAATGTCTGCGACAAGACCATTCTTTCCTTTAAACCACTTAATTTTATGAGAACTAGGATAAACTGGAAAGGCAAACCCCAAAAAGATAAAAAGAAACAAAACGGGGGACGGGACCTGAAAAATTCTGAGATCCAAACCCAGTCAGCTTCGCAGACCGACCTTCCTGCTCACCTCGTCGCCTGTTAAAGGAAACTTAGGGACTCGGGCCCGAAAACTTTGCTCGAAGGATGGTCACTTTTTGAGACTAAAATATCCTTTCTTCTGGCTCTTGAGATTCCTGTCTTAAATAAAGCCTCGAGCGGGAAACGGGAGCGAGATATCCGCCCGGAAAAGCCAGCCTACAAAGTTTTAACCTCGGTGGTCCACCGGAACCGAGGGGGACTTCTCAGGGCACCCTGAGTCCCCAACCACGAGAACTGAGGCGGTAATGTTTAGAAAGGAATCCGGGGCCACCGGCCCTAGTTTTGTTTAATCAGGCAAACCGAACTAGGCATTCAAACCGTTTCAGAGGACGACTCAACGTGTTTTCCATTCCGAAACGCCGATCACAGTAGCAGACCGGCCTCGACGCCGCCGCCGCCGCCCTGAGGAGAACTGGGTAAGACCAAGTCTGAGGAGCCAGAGTCCTCGCCCGCTCCACAACTCCCGGACGCCTAGGCCGGGCTGCTCCACATGGCGGCCGGCGAGTGCTAGGCCGCAGGCCCGGCTTCCCACACTGGTGTGGGTTCGGCTTCCTGCCTCAGTCTTTAGCCCTAACTCCAGGCTCAGGCTCTCACCTCGTCCCCGGACATGGCTGTGGTTCGAGTGGGTTCGGCAGTGATGAAAAGTCAGACCGGTCGGCTTCACACCCCGGAGTCAGCGTAGCTCCTACCGATACCTCTCACAGCACCGCGCTAGGCTCTTGCATCAGCGAAAGGGAACGACACTCCGCCCTCCTCTCAAACGTTGGAAGTGCGCCTGCGCAGAGCTCGTCAGAGCGCAGGCGTACAGTAAAGCCAACCTTACGTGCTTCTCGTGGCGCGAGTTACTAGGCGACTCCCCGGCGCCGGGCACACTGGGACTTGTAGTTTGCCTAGGAAAGTCCGGCGCGCTTGTGCTTTCAGCAGTTTCGAGTGCGTGCGCAAATATTTTGACCTGTCAGGATCTTCGGGTTCTTGTGCTGCTGGTTATCTAAGTGGTTCGGAAAGCGCTGTATTGCTTGTAAAGTGAATTTGAGCTATTTTTCAGGTTTGGGTTAGTGAAACATTAATTTGAACCCGTGGGGCTGACTTCACACATGCCCCTGGAAGTGGTCTAGTGTTTGAGGATTTCCAAGTCGAAGCTGGAGACATTCACCTCAGTAAAGGCATTTCTCTTCGTGAGAAGTTTAACCTTCTGGCTTTTTACTTCAGAAGTTTTTCCCCTGGTGTTCCAGAGTTAGACCGAGGAACGAAGCCGTCCTCTGAAAGAAACAGCCCAGCAAGCAAGCTACAGTCTGTCAGGAAGCTTCGAAATACAGTCAACTAGCTTAATAATGGGGCTATGTTGAGAAATGTGTAGAGTAGGTAATTAACTTGTTGACGAACTTAATACCACACAAGGAAAGACACTACAACGTCCTAGGTGATATAATCTTCTGGGACCATTAACTATGTGTCCTTTTTTGTCTAAAGTTTCCTTATATGGTACATGACTCCTGTTTATGAAGTCTTTGCTAGACAATTCTGGATGCATTACCCATTTTCTCTGGGGAGATACAGCTGCCACTTAGGTCTCAGAGGATATTCTTGTGGTTAAAACAAAACAAAACAAAACAAAAAACAAAACAAACAAAAAAAAAAAAAAACCCAAAACACCTGTGCTTGTAACCACAAAGAACCGCAAAGCATCACTGAAAGAATGCTCAGTTGGGGCTTCTCAGGTGATTGAAGGGATGGTTCAAGTAAGTAGATGCTATATCAGGAGATGGGGGGTAAATATTAGGTTTCTAATGCTTCTTGCATAAAAAGAATCAAGTGAGGATTAATCAATCTATGATTAGTGAAAAGGGCGCTCCTGTTAGACGGTGGGGAAGGTATTCAGTGATTTCTTTTTTCTTTTTCTTTTTTTCAGAGCTGGGGACCGAACCCAGGGCCTTGCGCTTGCGCTCTACCACTGAGCTAAATCCCCAACCCCTGTATTCAGTGATTTTATATATATATATATATATATATATATATATATATATATATATATTTTTTTTTTTTTTTTTTTGAGCTGGGGACTGAACCCAGGGCCTAGCGCTTGCTAGGCAAGCGCTCTACCAGTGAGCTAAATCCCCAACCCCAGTGATTTTTGTAGTTGGAAAAATGTTGTTCTTGATTTATTTTTTGAATTCATACATGACTGCTGAGTTTGTGTTTTAATCTACTGAAATCACAGAATGGTCTGTCTGGTCTGGTTAGCACTTACAATCCTAGCACTTGAGAAATAGAGGCAGGAATATCAGAATTTCATAACCAGCCTGGACTAAATAAGACTTCATCTTTTTAAATTAATTAATTGGTGTATTTCACATCCTGAGCATAGTTTCTTCTCCTCCCAGCCCCCAGCCCTATTCACTCCTCCTCCATTTCTCTTTAGAAAGGGGAGGCCTCCCATTGATATCAACCAGGCCTAGCATATCAAGTTGCAGCAAGACTGTTGTGGTTTGCCCCGGAGTTATCTGTATTTTGATGCTAATTCCACTGCTCCAAGGACGGCTGCCTAGTCACAAACTCAGGAATCAGGTGACTTAACCAGACCCTTCTCCCCACTGAATTTGTAAAGTATAGGTGAGGGGCAGGTACAAGATAGAAGGAGGCCTGTCATTGGAGGAGAAGGAAGGATGGGCAGGAGAGAAGTTTGAAGGAAGAGGAGGAGACTGAGGAAAAAGGAAGAAACAGGAGAGAGGAGAGGGGAGAAGCCATGGCAGGTGATGTTAAGATTCTGCTTTGTGTATTTACAGGTTGTTATTAATGTTCCTAAGGGATGGATGGTACCAGGCTTTGTATGTTTAAGTGGGCAACTATATCTTATCGATTGGATCTAAGATTATTATGTTGTGTGTTCTTTTATGTGAGGGTTTGAGTGTAGGGAAGTGTACGGCTGGGATGTGTTTCCGCAGATATCTTGGGGCACCACGGTGCTGGACCCAGAGGGGTAAAAGACAACAATACTCTTTTATTTTTATATTTTTACAACAACAGAAGACTTGTCCTATTAAAGTTAGATGAAGCAGCCCAGTAGGAGGAAAGGATCCTAAAGGCAGGCAACAGAGTCAGAGACAACCCTGCTCCTGCTGTTAGGAGTCCCACATTGAAGACCAAACTACACTACTATAACATGTGTGCGGAGGGCCTAGGCCAGTCCCATATATGCTCCCTGATTAGTGGTTCAGTTAGTTGATTCTGAAGGGTTTCTTGTAGTGTCCTTGACTCTTCTGGCTTCTAGAATCCTTCCTCCCCCGTCTCCCCAGGATTCCCCAGGCTCTGCCTAAGGTTTGCCTGTGGGTCTCTGCATCTGTTTCTCTGATGACAGCTATGCTAAGCTCCTGCCTGGGTCCCTGGTGCTGGAGTGACCTCCAAGAAAGCAGCCAGAGTTGTGGACCAGAATATGGAGCCCAGGGGATGGGGTAAGATCTTGCCTTAAACAACAACAACAAAACCAAACAAACTGGGCAGTAGTGGCCCATATACATAGTGAATTCCAAGATAGCCAGGGCTACACAGAGAAACCCTGTCTCGGAAAAAAACAAAACAAAACAAAACAAAAAGAGATGGCTTTAGTGTCTTCTCACTGTTCATCTTGCTGTGCACCAAGTATAAGCCTATGCTAAAAATAAATTAAATGAAGACAATGTTTATGAAATGACTTAGTTCAGCACACACTAGATGGTAATATCAGCACAGATCCCCACCGTCCGAGGCTGCTCTCCTCATTGTGCTCCACAATCCTTAAAATGTTCTCTGCTTTAGGCCTTAAGGTAACCGAGATAACCCACACATATTTAGAAGGACGTCCTGCTGCATATCCACCCCTAATCTACACAGCCTATGCTTGTCTCCAAGGAACTTACAATGTAGTGAGAGAGATAGTTTATTAGCCTCATTTTCCAGATGAAGAAACTGCTTGGAGAGCATTGAAAGTTTATTCACAGTCAAATACAGACAACAACAACGAAAAGCAAACCCTGGACAATTTGATAGTGGTGGCTGTCCTTTTACCTTGCAAGTCTGAAATAGCTGCCAGCAAACCACAGTCTTCTTTGGCTACTAGCATCTATACATAACCAGGATTTCTTACCAGCTACACTTCCCTGCATGGGGGCTATTCAGTACCTGGTCTATATTCATACATGCCAGTAGCATTCTCCCTCCAGTCATGACATTACATGATCCTCCTGGGGTGGGGGGACAGACATCACCCCTGGTCGGGAACCACTGATATACACATTTTTTTCTCTTCCTAGGTTATCGAGAAACAACAAATATTCCTGGCTACTCCTCAACTCACTGAGTGGAGAGGCATTCTCCACTTCGGAGTATGAAGAAGCTGTGGATAAAATTTCAGAAATTTGTTCATTCAAAAGATAAAGGCTGAAAGAAAGGAAATAAAAGGAAAATGACAGAAATGAAGAAAGGGAATTCATAGGAAATCACCTTTTCATAATGCACTTCACGCTAGCAAAGATAGTTGACTCTAATGAACACAGTAAGGTAGCCATGCTGTCTAGTTCCTTAACCCAGGCTTGATTCATCTGAGAGGAGGGAACTCCAATTGAGAAAATTCCACCACAAGATTGGGCTGAAGGCAAGCTTGTAGGCATTTTCTTACTTAGTGATTGATGGGGGAGGGCCCAGTCCATTGTTGGTGGTGCTGTCCCTGGGCTGGTGGTCCTGGGTTCTATAGGAAAGCAGGCTGAGCAAGCTACAAGGAGCAAGGCAGGAAGCAGCACTCCTTCATGGTCTCTGCATCATCTGCCTCCAGGTTCCTGCTCTGTTTGAGTAGCTGTTCTGATTTCCTCCCTGATGGACTAATATGTGGAAATGTAAGGCAAATAAACCCTTTTCTCCCCAAGTTGCTTTGGTCATGCTTGTTTGTGTTTGTTTGTTTGTGTTTGTACAGAAGGATACAGCAGGAATTGAAAGCACGTGCAAAGAAAAATAAAGATTTGGGCCAGTGGTGAGTAAACCTTGTAAAAAGGGACAATGTAATAATGGTAAAGTGTTTTGTGTGTGTGTGTGTGTGTGTGTTCTTTTATGCTTTTAGTCTTTGGACCCTGACTAGAGACAGTTTACACCCTAGACATGAGAGAGAATGGGTTTGAGAAAAACAGTCCTCCCGGACTCTCCGTGGATGCTTTGAAGAAAGAGAAGGAAAATGGGCTTAAGCTTTTTTGGAGCTCTCCTAGGGACAAAAGGAGGGTGGGAGCCTCCCTGCTGGTTCCTATTAGAGAAGTGCTTATTTCTGGTTCTGGATCCTTTAGGAAGGATATCTGTGTCTCTTTGGTGTGGGACACCATCTAGTTCTTTCCCTCTATGTCTATTGTCTGTCCTTGGTGCAACAAGCTGTCCATGTCTGTGGTTTTTGCTTCTCATTGCTTGAATGTTTTGTGTTTCATGTTTAAAAGAAAAAAATGGGGGGTTGGGGATTTAGCTCAGTGGTAGAGCGCTTGCCTAGGAAGCGCAAGGCCCTGGGTTCGGTCCCCAGCTCCAAAAAAAAGAACCAAAAAAAAAAAAAAAAAGAAAAAAATGGTTAAAAATTTAAATGCTGGTTGATTCACCCCTTGATTTAGTTTTAACTCCTTTCAAGAAAGGAATAAATAAAAAGCAGTTTCAATTGGCCTTTGGAGCCCTGTATCTGTAGCTAGGAGCCTACATCAGCTGGAGAAGGGGGCACTGAATGTTTGCAGGAGTGGATTTTTTTTTCTTTTTTTCGGAGCTGGGGACCAAACTCAGGGCCTTGCACTTGCTAGGCAAGCGCTCTACCACTGAGCTAAATCCCCAACCCCTGCAGGAGCGGATCTTAAAGGTGCCAGGAGCTTCACAGCTTCTATGGTAATGGAGCTGATGGCTGTTTCTCTTAGAAAAATCTCAGACTGTGATAATTGGATTCAACAGGTGACAAGGTGCTTCTCTTAAAATTACAGCTAGAAAAAGTAAAAATGGTGTTTGGTTTAAATATTAAAGATATGTGTAGCCTCTTCATTTTTTGTTTCTGATTGGTTTTAAATGTATAATACGCTCTACATGTCTTGGTTATAGATTTCTGACTTTTAAGTTATTGGGTATCGTTAAAAATTTGTAACACTGGTAACAGAAAGTTGGCTTAAAACTGGAATCATTCTAGACAACACGTGGCATGAGCCAACCCAGGGAAATAGGTTTAAATTGGGATAATATTTTTATGTAAACCAGACTTATAAAAGAATTTAGGGCAGTATCTCTTTGTTGAGGTATTAGAGCCTGAACCATCATGCATTCATATGCAAGAATTGGCAGTCAAACTTTATAGCATGAGGAATGGACTTGGTGTTTTGGAGAGACTGGATTTTGGAGAATAGATTGTTCGAGATTGAGTTTTGCTTTCCAAAGTTGTGGTTGTTCCAACTGCATGCCAGAGTAACGGAGAGACTTTGACAGCCCAGGTTATCACAGTGCCTGCTGTTGCCACTCAGCTCTCCTATATGTTTTTCCACTGGAGTTATGAGCTGCCTGTCCTTCTGTCCTGTGGTATTCACAACAAACTTTCCTTCTGCAGTGTGCACTTGGGCGGTTCTTGGAAGAGTGAGGAGACAGCCTGTCAGCCTCTGCTCATTAACCTAAGGACCATGTGACCAGTGAGGTGGCCATCTTGTGATTTGGTCTGCATTATTTGTTGGAAAAATGCCACAAGAAGATCACACTGGGATTTAGAAGTTTCTGGCTAATACTTAGCCAGGTAGCCTTTTGTGGCCAGATTGGTCTACAAAGAGAAACAGCATTTTGGAAAAGTGAAATACCTTTGTAACCTAACATGCAATTGGTTCAATAAAGACTTCAAATTTCAAAAAAAAAAAAAAAAGTTGTGGTTGTGCTCTGGTGTTACAAGGAAAATGTAAAGATTTCTAACTCACACATATTTGTAATTAAAAAAAATCAATCAGGTGGAGAGTGTTACAGGATTTACCAAGGGTCGATGAGGGTGTGGAACTTATGAGAGCATTATAGCCTGTTTGCTCACTCCAACTGCTATTGCAAGAAATACATATAGAATTATTATAGATTTAAAAGATTGTTTTCACGCTGTTTCTTTATATAGATATTTTATTAACTGATTCCTCCAAAGAGTTTTACTACAAGCCTTTGCTCTTACACAACAAGCTTTTTTTTTTTTTTCTTCTTTTTTTTTTTTTTTTTTTTTTTTTTTTTTCTTTTTTTTTTTTCTTTTTTTTTTTTTTTCCGGGACTGGGGACTGAACCCAGGACCTTGCGCTTCCTAGGTAAGCGCTCTACCACTGAGCCAAATCCCCAACCCCACACAACAAGCTTTTAACATTTGGGGAGTAGTTATTGCTCCAGAAAATATCAATATCCTTTATAATATTTGAGACATCAGTTATATCCTAAATAAATTGTGACACAGAAAATTCAAGTAAGAAAAGATAGTTTACTTTAAATTATTTTTAAAAGCTTCTAAGATATGTTAGTTGGCTAAGACCTCACTTTAAGTTCACCACAGGAGGACTTAAACCATTGTTTGGTTTCCTAAGGAGATGCAAATTCTGTTCCCCTAGACAGTTAACTGAGGAGGGACTGAATAGCTTTGCAGAAGGTAAAGGAAGCTGGATGTACAAAATTGTAAGATTGAGTCATGGAAGTATTTTGAAAAAGAACCTGATGAAACATGCCTTATTCCAAACAGCAATCAAATTGTTATCTAATGAGAAGGCAACACATGTAATTGGATCACGTTTATTCTCTTGAGTTTCCCCCTGCTTCAACATAGATTATTGAATTACGTGCTGTAGCTGCTGTTTTTAAAATGTTGAAAAATCAAGCTTTATACTGATAGACAGCGTGTAGCTTATGGTTTGCAATTAATTAAAAATGTTTCCTTTTTTAGATACTGCTAACCCTCGAATTTTACAACTATTTATGCTAATACAACTGATTTAAAAGAAGCGTACTGTTCCCTTATAAGCCATTTAAGAACTCAGACCGGATTGCCTGGACCCCTTAGCGAGGGACAGTGTCACAATAGATTTATATACCAGGCAGATTTTGGGCCTCACATGAGGGCAATTAGACAATCTCATTCTTTATAGCATCAGATAGTAATAGCTAGAGACAATATTGATACTTTCAGATTTATTTGAGACTATTGACACTTTTTCAGACTTTCAGGTTGCAACTGCTTTAACAGGAGAAGCAACTAAAAATGTAATTAGTCATTATGTACTTTACAAGGAGTGGGGACAACTAATAAATACCTACCAACTTGTGGGGATGAGATAAACTCAGTGATATGGGAGCTGTACGGACAACTTGGCCTGTACAAAACATGACGAAGAAACGAGGCTTCATCCCAGAGAGAGCACTGGGCAAAAATTTACAAGGCAAACCTTATAATGTAAGCAAAGAGCTAAAAATAATTAAACATCCTCATGATAAGACAGGCTTGGGAAATTCATCCTAAGGGTCACTGTCAATGAGCTACCTTACGTTAAACCTTTGCCCATCACCTAAAAGTTAAATGATCAGGTGTAGATTCCACAGTGGCCCCTGTCCTAGGAAAAATTGGAGGCATCTTAGCGCAGAAACAGTTATGAGCTGGTCATATTGTTCCTTACACTTCCCCTTGGAATATGCCCATGTTTGTGCTGAAAAAGTCTGGAAAGTGGAAATTGTTACAAGATTTAAGGGAAATTAATAAAACAATGATACCTATGGGACCTGCTCAGCCAGGTCTCCCTTCTCCTATACTAAAAAATTGGCATATGATAGTTATTGATTTAAAGGATTGTTTCTTTACTATTCCACTAGATCCTAAAGATTGTGAGAGATTTGCTTTTAGCATTCATTCCATAAATTTTCAGGAGCCTTCTCATCGCTATCATTGAGTTATGTTACCTCAGGGAATGGCCAATGGTCCTACTATGTGTCGGGTGTATAAAGTCTCTGCCCTAAAGCCTTTGAGGAAGAAGTATCCACAGATTTATATTGTCCATTATCTGCTCATTCCTCTACTGGGCTTTTTTGACAGGATGGCCCTTTAATGTGGGTTTACTTACAAGCTTCACCTGCAAAAATAGTGATGACTTATCCTCAGGCCATTGCCCAATTACTGTTCAAATCTCAAAAAATTAGTTTACAGACCTTTGGCAAGGAACCAGATCTTATTATCACTCCCTATACCAAAGAACAGCTACAGTGTTTGGCCCAGGGATTTACAGATTAGGCTATTTTAATGTACACTGTTAGCCAGTTTGATAACCATTATCTTGATAGTAAGATTTGTCAGTTTTTTAAAATGCATCCAGTAATTTTTCCATAAATTATTGTTCATTCTCCTTTAGTATTTACTGATGGTTCCTCTAATGGATGTGCTACGGTAGTGTCTGAAGGAAAGGTAGAGGCTTATAAAAATTCCTAATAATTCTGCACAGCTAGCAGAATTGAAAACTTTACAATTAGCTTTGGTTATGTTTCCTGAAGAACCTTGTAACATGTACACTGATAGTATGTGTCTCAGATTGTTTTACCCCTTGAGACCACTGCTTTTGTTGTTCCATTTGTGCCTGCTTATTATAAGTACAGGCTTTGCTATGACAGCATCAGGAACCTATTTTTGTGGGCCATATAAAAGAACATTCCATGTTACCCCACCCCTTAGCACAAGCCAGTGAGTTGACTGATTCTTATACTGGGTCTCCATGTTATTATATGTTAATGAGTAATACTGCCTATGATAAGCTTCACAGATGCATAGAAAATTTCATCTTAATGCTAATTCTTTAAGGTTTCACAATAGAGTAACTAAAGAACAAATAACCCAAATAGTCAATGTCCCCAGTGTGCCCCACTTATTTCCTTCCCCAATTTGAGAGTTAACCCAAGAGGGTTACAACCTAATGATATTTGACAAATAGATGTTATCCATATTATTGAGATTCCTTATAGTTCTCAAGGACAAGATATTATAAAACTTTAAAACATTATCTTAAAAAAATAAAAAAAGGGGGAGTTATTTCCCTGTATGCCATACAATTATTTAAATAATGCTCCTTTTATTTTAAATTTTAAAATTTGGATGCCAAGGAACTCTGAGTGTCTATGGGACCCTACAGCTAGGCATACTTCTGCCTAGGTGAAATGGAAGGATCCACATCTGTAGGGAGCTGCGATGTACCGTGCCCCAAAGATGGCTCTGGCTTCCACCTTCCACCCTCCCGATGGTGAGCACTCCTTGTAATAAACAAGTCCTTACTTGGCTATGCCTGCCTTGCCTGCTAGCTTCCACATAGTGACAGCCTGTCTACATGACCCGTGTGGCACGCTGAGGTTGGTCAGCGTTAGGTATTTAAGCTGATACAGGGCGTTCCTCGGGGAGAGAGAATAAGCTTATATCAAGGATCCTGAATAAACTACATGAAGAAGATCTCTGTTAGTCGTGTCTTCCTTGCTGGTCAAGGTTGGGCAAGACACACATCTTGGCATATGGCATGATCCAGTTCTGGTATTTTATATGGGAAGAGGGCATGTTTGTGTTTTTTCTGCAGGATGCTGCAGGAGTGTGCTAGCTGCCAGAATGGCTGGTGAGACATGATGATGCGGGCACAAAGAATGATGTTGACCTGTGAGCTTGCTGAGTGCCCTGACAATGGTGACTGGGAAGCTGTTTTGGACGTATGTTCCTGACCCATCTTTACTTGCCTACATCCCAGATTGGACAAGCTGCCTTGCTTCAAGCTTTTAGACCTCGTGGGACAGAGAACATGGAGACTGGAAAATGCCTTCAGAAAATCAAAGAGAAGTTATGACTCTTCTCTTTCCTTTAATGTGACAAGTTATTCTGACTCAGTCATAGACTGGTCAATCCAGTATTGGAAATAACAGTTTTCATTTGGAAGATTGGTTCTGGACATTTTCAGAGACATTTAAAAATTCACAGCTATCTTGTATGAAGTTACATTTACAATGGAAAAAATTGATACAGGATCTAGATTTTGAACAAATGTTAGTACATGTGTTAAAACTCCTAATCTTTTATTTATTGGTCATATTAAAGTTACTTTTGTATCTTCTACAATATTTAATGTAAGTTATATTGATTGTACACTTTCTAATTTTGTTACTGTTTTAAAATATGACATACTAGCCTTTGCTTGTGAGTATTAGAGGACCTTGATATTCTGTAAAAGGCTTATAAATATTGGAAGAAGTGAGTTAAGCTTTAAACAGAAACTGTAAGATAGTGGGTTTGATTATTGCTGGTATAGTGATACAGCTATTTAATTTATAACACTATTGCTTTGACTTTTGTTAATCATTTAGCAAACATGTTAATGTTTTGAGTATTCAAGAAGATTTATACGTTTGGAACAATGGATTGATCTTTGTGTTACCCGAATGGTGCTAATGCTGGAGATAGTGTTGACTATTCTTCACAGGAATGCCATCTATGTGAAGTTGCTGGGGACCAGGGAACTTTGCCCTGGTTCTGTGGGTATCAGACATTGCCTGCTGGTCCTTCGGGAAAGGGTCAGCTGATCCTGAACCGTCAAGAGAGAGACTTTGACATCTTTGCTGCTATTGTAGCAGCCATTGCTGCTATAGTCACTGTGGTTGCAGTGTCTGGGATTGCCCTCCCCCAATCTGATGTTAAGGCAAGCACAGTGGAAAAACTTAAAAGGGAAGTTGCTGACAATTGCAAATTCTAAATTCAATTCAGCAGTCAGTGCTTTTACAGGAACAGCTTATGGCCCTTGGTGTTATGGCCCTCGGGTGGCACAGTAGTTGGCCTTGTGCTTCTTTTCGCATGTGCAAACAGCAGTCCCAGTCTCGGGCATCGACTAAGCAGGTGTTGCTCTCCTTGGCAGGAGACAATCCCTCTGCCCCAAACTGGCTCAGCCGTTTCAAGAAGCAGTTAGCCAAAGACGGGCAACTCTTTGGGACCAATCCTCACCTAAGGCAGAAGGCTCTGAGACTGGCAGAGTTTCTCAGAGACAATCAAGAGGTTGGCACCCCCAAAGTGTCCTAAGACAGGCGCTGCTTAATAAAAAATAAAAAGGGGGAATTGTTGGACCCTCCTGGACTCTGCCAGTGTTTGCCCTCTGCTGAGCCTCACTGATGCATGTGAAAGCCTTTGTTCTCTTCTAGGAACATCCTGGCCTTCCTGTCTGCCATAGGGGGTGGCTAAAACCTGAACGATCTTTTGGGCTCAGCTTTAGTTTCAGTTTCTGTTTCTCTATTGTGCTTCCACTCAGTGGTTGGGGTATATATTCTGTGTGTCCTGTAAAAGCTTTGGCATTCATTTTCTTGAAACATGAGTGACCCGAGTCTGTGTGCTTCTTTTTAACTCTCGCAGGCCTGCGCCAGGTTCTCAGTATCCTGACGATGCAGGCATCATCACAGGTCAATGTGTTCTTGAATCCCAAAACCAAAGTTCCAGTATCCAAGAAGTTATTTTTTGTAATTCATACTCTTGTATCTTCAGGCCTTTCTCCAGACAAATTTCTTTTGCCTTAACTCCACGAACTGTGCAGTGAACAGCAATCTTTTTATTTCTCTGGATGCCAAAGGACCTGACTGTATCTAGCTTTGGAAAACATAGGGGTCTGGCCTGTGAGCTGCTTCAACACCTTGGCTGCCCAGGTCTCTGCTTCCCCCACACAGATATTGAGGCAGATCTTGTCCAATGAGAAGTTTCTATATGAGGTTCTCCTTTTCACCTTGATCTTGTGCCATGATGGAGAACAGGAAGCAGAACTGAACTTTTAAAGTGTTTGAACTGCTAAGGACTGCAGTACTTCTAAGTTTGTAATATGTTTTACATTTGTCGTGTTTATTAATACGAGACCTTGGAGATAAACCCTCCCCACAAAGAGAAAGATTATGTTTTAAAAAGTTTTGTGGGGTTGGGGATTTAGCTCAGTGGTAGAGCGCTTGCCTAGCAAGTGCAAGGCCCTGGGTTCGGTCCCCAGCTCCGAAAAAAAGAAAAAAAAAAGATAAAAAAAAAAAAGTTTTGTGTGTCAAGCTGACAAGGGGTCTGTTGTCTTGTGTAATTTTATGTCAAGTGACCCAGGCTACAGTCATCTGAGAGGAAGGAACCCCAACTGGAAAATGCCTCCATAAGATCGGGCTGTAGGCAAGCCTGTAGGGCGTTTTCTAAATTAGTGATTAGAGAAGGGTCAAACCCAATTGTGGATGGTGCTATCCCTGGGCTGGTGGTCCTGGGGTCTATAAGAAAACAGGCTGATGCCCCACATGTGGCCCATACATATACAGCCACCCAATTAGATAAGATGGATGAAGCAAAGAAGTGCAGGCCGACAGGAGCCGGATGTAGATCGCTCCTGAGAGACACAGCCAGAATACAGCAAATACAGAGGCGAAAGCCAGCAGCAAACCACTGAACTGAGAATAGGTCCCCTATTGAAGGAATCAGAGAAAGAACTGGAAGAGCTTGAAGGGGCTCGAGACCCCATATGTACAACAATGCCAAGCAACCAGAGCTTCCAGGGACTAAGCCACTACCTAAAGACTATACATGGACTGACCCTGGACTCTGACCTCATAGGTAGCAATGAATATCCTAGTAAGAGCACCAGTGGAAGGGGAAGCCCTGGGTCCTGCTAAGACTGAATCCCCAGTGAACTAGACTGGTGGGGGGAGGGCGGCAATGGGGGGAGGATGGGGAGGGGAACACCCATATAGAAGGGGAGGAGGAGGAGTTAGTGGGATGTTGGCCTGGAAACCGGGAAAGGGGAATAACAATCGAGATGTAAGTAAGAAATACTCAAGTTAATAAAGATGGAAAAGGAAAGAAAAGAAAAGAAAAGAAAACAGACTAAGCAAGCCATGAAGAACAAACCAGTAAGCAGCATTCCATGGCCTCTGCACCAGCTCCTGCCTCCAGGTTCCTGCCATGTTTGAGTTCCTGTCCTGACTTCCTTCTTGGTAGACTAAGATATGGAAATGTAAGGCAAATAAACCTTTCCTCCCAAGTCGCTTTGGTCACAGTTTTTCACATTGGCAACGGGAACTCTAAGTAAGACAGAGGTCCTCATAGGGTCTTCTTGTCCCTCTACTCCTTGTTTGGGGGATGTTGGTAAACCCAACAAGCAGTCACTTCTGTGAAAAAAGTTTTTTTTTCAGCGTGGAACCAAGTGAAACTACCCTTTGTAGGAATTAGGAGTTGTGGCCTTGTTAGAGATGCCCCAGCACCTGCCTACATGTTGCCATGGTCCCTGCCATGATGATTAATGGACTAAACCTTTAAAGCTATTAGCAAGCTTCCAGTTAAATGTTTTTTTCTTGTAATAGTTGCTTTGGTCATGGTGTCTCTTCACAGCAATAGAACAGTGAGTGACTAAGACACTGGCCATGCTGATCCCCTGAGTTCAGTCCTGGAAGTGACTCCAAACAGCTGACCTCTGAGAACAAACACATTATGGTACGTGTGTGCCATATTGGGGGCCCAGTAATGATGATGATGATGATTGATAATAATAATAATAATAAAATCACATGAATCTTCATCTTTTTGCTTAGTAAGCAAGGCCACACATCTTATGGGTGATGTTTAACTCATGAAAGCCTAAAGTAGCAATTTTACCCCATGTAGAAATCTAGGCCTATTTACTGTATTCTGTCTGTGAGTACTTTATTGTATGGACCCTTTAAAAGTTAACATTGGGGGTTGGGGATTTAGTTCAGTGGTAGAGCGCTTGCCTAGCAAGTGCAAGGCCCTGGGATCGGTCCCCAGCTCTGAAAAAAAAAAAAAGAAAAAAGAAAAAAAAGTTAACATTGGTGAGGAAAAGAGGAAAGCCACTGAAATATTAGTGGAATACATATTGTAACTCCAAGATGAAATTTATCTTTGATTTGACCTAGACAGAAGATAAAATCCCGGGAGGATCTTTTCAAGAAGTCATGGGTAGGGTTATCTTTTTAGGGTTTGTGTCTTCAAGACAGTTTCTCTGTGTAGCCTTAGATATCCTAGAACTTGCTCTGTAGACCAGGCTGGCCTTGAATTCAGGGATCCACCTGCCTCTCCTTCTAGAGTGTTGGGATTACACATATGTACGTCCATACCTGTCATGGGTGGAGTTCTCTTGAGAGAAACACATGAATAGTAATTAATTTTGCTTGCTTTGTTTTGTTGATTGATACAGGGTTTTACTACGTATCCTAGGCTAGCCTCAAACTCAAGAGCCTCCAGCCTTCTCACCTTGAATTATTTTGAAACATTTTTATACTTATTCACTTATTGAATGTGTGAGTATGTGCTATACAACAGGTCAAAGGAAGCTTTTATTTCTTAGGAGTGGGTAGAAACACAACCCTTACTATATGCAATATGCATTACACTTATCAGTGCATGGAGACTAAGTAGGGTAAGTCTTTTAAAAAATCAAACTATGCCCTCTTCAGTGTCATTTGTTTTTGTTCTCAAGATAGGGCCCCTCTCTGTATCCCTGGATGTCCTAGAACTCACTGTAGACAAGATTGGCTTCAAACTCAAGAGATTTGCCTGCTTTCTGCCCGCTGAGTGCTGGGATTAAAGGCATCCCCCCAACCCCCACCATCTGCCCTGACTTGTCTTAAATTTAGTAGGATCGTAATGCTGTAAGTAGGTGGCAGTGGTATCAGGAGCTACTAAATATCTTGGTTTCTTAGAAGATTTTTTTTTTTAATAAGCCACAATGAGGTTCTACCTTATACTCATCAGAATGGTTACTAAGAAAATAAAACCAGGGTTGGGGATTTAACTCAGTGGTAGAGCACTTGCCTAGCAAGTGCAAGGCCCTGGGTTCGGTCCTCAGCTCCGAAAAAAACAAAAACAAAAACAAAAACCTACAATCGACCTAAGAAAATAAAACCAAAAAAATCCCAAATACCAAAAAACAAGAGCTCCCTAACAAGGCTATGGTGAAAAGGGAATCCCTTTGTACTACTGGTAGGAAAATGAAAATACTGTATCCACTATAGAAACAATAAGGCTATTACAAAAAAAAAAGTTTAAGTAGAATTAATTACCACACGACTCAGCAACTCTGATATGTGTAGATATGTATCCAAGAGAACCCAAAAGCAGGGTCATAAAGAAATGTTTGTATCCCCAGGTTCATAGCAGCATGACTTAACAGTCGTCGAGATGAGGAGGCAGTCTAGCTGTTCATCACCAGACAAGTAGACAAGCAAAAACGAACGTGGTAAGGGCATACAATGGAATATCACTGAGCTCTTAAAAGGAAGGGGACTATGCTATGTGCAACAACATGGATAAACCTTGAGGATGGTCTGCTAAACGAAACAAACCAGTTATAAAAAAAAAAAAGACTGGAGAGATGGCTTAAAACCACAGGCTGCTCTTGAAGGACATCTGAATTTTGTTCTCAGCCCTCTTGTCAGATGGTTCAGAACCATATACAACTGTAGCTCCATGGCATCTGACGCCCTCTTCTAGACACACGTGTGCACACACGTGCAGTGAATCTTTTGAAAATTACTTGAAAATTAAAATCTTTTTCTTTTTTTGTCGTTACCTAATTGTGTGTGTTTCCTAAATGCATAAGTACATCCTGCACATCCTGGATAATGTCACTTGTGTGTATGTTTTCAAGGCTGACCGTTTGGTATTGGATGACCAATTATTGTGCTCTTCCCCGAGAAGACTATTCTTTTCCTGCTTTTAGCACTTCTTTGTTGCCTATCGTTCTTTGTCTAGGGTTAAGGACTCACGAGATTTTCACGTCTCATTAGCATATCTCTTGGTGTCCTTGTCCAGGTCACACTTAAGCAGTCATTGCTGACACTTCATGGGTGTCGCTTCTGATATGTCTCGGAGACGCAGTATCACAGAGAACTGTCTGTTCCTCTGCTCCTTACAATCTCTCTGACCCCTCATGGGTAACGATTTCTGGTGCAGGGGCTGTGTGGTAGACGTACCAGTTGGGACTGGGTGTCATAACTCCGCATGTTGACCAGTTGTGGTTTTCTGTAACAGTCTCTGTTTCTCTGTTGCAAAGAGAAGGTCCCTCGATGAGGGTAAGGACCACTCTTATCTATGGGTGTAAAACAAATATTTAGAATGTAGTTGGGGAATATGATGGTTGGTAAGGTGGCTGTAGGTTCTTTAAGATCTATGACTTGACTACCTGGGTAGTTGGCCTGGTTTCTAGCACAAGGCATGATTTCTGTCTGATTGGGTGGGTCTTAAGTCCAATCAGAGAGCTGTAGGTTACAGCCAAGGCAGGAATGCCACTACTGCACTCACAGGTTCCAGAGACCTCCAGCTGAATATGAGCTGACAGCCTTTTCCTGAGACTAGCTTCCATGGCACCAAGTCAGAGAGAATCTCTTGTGTATTATATGGCTGCATCACGTGTCAATTAAAAAGCTTATGACCTAGGCAGGAAATAAAGGTGAGACACCCAGGAGGAGCAAGAATTCTGGGCTAGAGCCAGGCAGGAGATTGTCCCCGGGAAGATGTAACGAGATGGACACATGGTACCTAAGCACAGGTAACCTGCCACAAGGTTGTACCTTGAAAATAAATGTGTTATCTTAAGCTATGATTCTAGTCAGAGAAGAACCTTGCTATATGTCCAAGGTATTTGTAAATATATTTTGAGTCTGAGTTTATTTCTGGAAGCATGGGGCTGTGAAGAAGAACCAGGACTTAACTTCTACAAGGTGCTTTTAAACCTTTATATAAGCAAACAAAACAAAACAAAACAAAACAAAAAACTCGTATTGGTTGCCAGGGGCTGATAGGATAGGAATAGTGCTGGTTAAGATGTATAGAATTTTAGATTAAAAAAAGTATGTGTATATATGTGTGTGTGTGTGTGTGTGTACATATAAATATATATATACACATATATACATATATATATATATATATATATATATATATATATATATATAATGCAAAAGAACCAGAGTGAGCAGTGCATTGGACAAGATGATATGGTATGTATATTGTACTACATTAAAATTTTATTTTTTATCACTGGATATACATATGTACGATGTGTGTGCATGTGTGTAAATTCAGACATGGATGTGCCAGAGCAGGCATGTTCCAGAAGATATCTTCTATGAGCTGGTGTCTCCTTTCATCCTTATGTAGGCTCTAGGGATTGAACTTAGGTTGTTAGGCCTGTTTGGCAAGCACCTTTACAAGATGAGCCGTGTTGCTGACCCTTGCCACACTTAGAAGGGGGCACAGAAGAAGAGCCTGAGGAGTTGGCTTAGTGGTAAAGAGCATTTGCTTCTCTTGAAGAGGACTAGAGTTCAGGTCCCAGCACCCACATCAGGGGGCTTACAATCGCCTGTAAGTCTAGCTCCCAGGGATCTGATGCCCTCTTCTGTCCGGCCTCTGTGGGCATGCAGCACACACAGAGAGAATAATAAATAATTATATTTTTTAAAGGACACATGGCGGAATGTCACAGGTCCGAGATTGCAGGGTTTTTTTTTTTTTTTTTTTTTGGTTCTTTTTTTCGGAGCTGGGGACCAAACCCAGGGCCTTGCGCTTCCTAGGCAAGCGCTCTACCACTGAGCTAAATCCCCAACCCCGAGATTGCAGTTCTTGGTTGTCCCCTTCTTTCCTCAGTGTGTGTGCTGGCTTAGTTAGATATCAGCTTGACACACACTAGAGTTATCTGTTTGGATCTTTTTTTTTTTTTCTTTTTTTCCGGAGCTGGGGACCGAACCCAGGGCCTTGCGCTTGGTAGGCAAGCGCTCTACCACTGAGCTAAAACACTAGAGTTATCTGAAAGGAGAGACCCTCAATGGAGAAAGAGCCACCGAAAGATCCAACCTTAAAACATTTTCTTAATTTGTGACTGATGCTGGAGGGCCCAGCCCACTGTGGGTGGTGCCATCGCTGGGCTGGTGGTGCTGGGTTCTATAAGAAAGCAGGCTGAGCAAGCCAAGGGTAGCAAGCTACGGCCGCTGCATGGGCTCCCACCTCCAGTTCTTGCCCTGTTTGAGTTCTTATCCTGATTTCCTTTGGTGATGAACAGTGCTGTGGATGAGTATGCCAAATAAACCCTTTCCTCCCCGACTTGATTTTTGGTCATAGAGCTTCATCGTCCCAAGAGCAACCCTAAGACTGTACCTATTGCTTCATTTTAAATCAGGATAATACGCCTGACTGTTCTGGTTTTTATAAAGATCATATAAAAAAAGCCCAACTCTTATGACCATGTTTTCAGTAATAGTCTTTGCAGTGTTCCAACATTCCTTGTCTTATTACTCAGGACCAGTTTCGAGTCTTATTTCATAATGCGGTGTTCCTAGGATTGCCTCAACCGAAGCTTATGACCACTTCAAAGGATCCGTACTCCAACCCCCCTCGATCTGGGTTATGCACCTTATAATTTGGCTCCAGAGAAACAGCAAATAAACGAGTTTTATGAAGACCTTTGATGACCTTAAGATACTAATCATCAAGGTAGTTTAGCATTAATTAAGGAAATGAAAATCCAGGGTTCTCAGGTTACTATTCAAAGATCTAGTCCCCGACTAGGAGGCTGAGAGAGGGAATCAGTGCTGCGGTGCGGCAGTTAGGTGTCAGGGCCTTTGCCGTCCCATTTAGAAGCCGCTACTGTCTGTCCGGCTGGTAAAACAGGGAAAATAAGGTTCAGAAGTTGTTACTGACTCAGGATCATACAATGAACCAAGAGCAGAGAAAGGCTTGAGACTGAGGTCCAAACGGCTGGAGCCCGTACTCTTTCTACTATGTTATACTGCCCTCAACATATATTCCTCTGTTCTCATATGGAGTTTGTGATGAATGATGTGTGTTTGCGGCCGTTTATGTCAGTTGTCGTAACTGGTTCAACAGGTGAGCTAGTTTGTGAGGGGACCGTCACCACGTTAGAGATGACCCAGGAAGCCAGGCAAACAGTAAGCACTCAGAACGTGGAGGCAGGCTCTGCAGCTCTCACTCGTCCTGAGTCATCCCCACGGGAGCAGCATTTCATCTCCCTGTGTCCTCATTTTCAGTATTTTTAATTTCTTTAACAGGCATGGAAGTCCTAGCATCCTGGCAGTCTGCACTCTGATTGTGTGTGAACAGATCAATGCGCAGGCTGATCTTTGTGTGTGCTCCCAAGTCATTATAACATCAGATCCCATTACAGATGGTTGTGAGTTGCTGGGATTTGAACTCAGGACCTCTGGAAGAGCAGTTAGTGCTCTTAACCACTGAGCCATCTCTCCAGCCTGAATAAATATATTTTTAATATTTAGTTTTTAATTCTTAGATTATATTCACTCATTCTATCTTATGAGTATTTTGCCCACATGTAAGTCTGTGTACCACATGTTGCCTGGTGTCTGTGGAGGTTAGAGGAACCTGGAGCTGGAGCTACAGATGGTTGTGAACCATCAGGTAGGTGCTGGGAATGGAACCAGAATCCTGTGCCAGGGCAATGAGTACTCGTTAACCACTGAGCCATTTCTCTGGGCTTTGAGTGAATAGTTTAACGTTATCAGCCTACAAAGACTCAGAAAGAAGCCAATAGCAGATGAAGAATATCAACGTATTCTTTGGAGGATAGAATGCCATAGTTGAGCTAAGAAAACTGGATTCGAAGTATCTGCAGAGTAGTGTAAAAAGCATACTTTAAGAGACAGGCAAGACTGTTGCACATCACAAAGATATTCAGAATTGGAGCTAGCCGATGCTTACAGAAGCAGAAGTATTGTGAGGTGTTGTAGACGGTGACAGGGTGGCTGAATGTCTTTACAGGAAGCTCAACTACGGGTAGATTTCTTCCCCCTGGCAGAATCCTGAACATTGATTTATTTTCTGGAAAAAAAAATCAACTAGAGAAGTTCCAGATTCTGAAGCTACCAGGGATGTTGGGGAAGTGAGATTGGGAAGAACACAGAGATTACATTAATTGTGGGCATGTTGGTTCACGGAGGATCTGAGCTCAGATCCGTATGCTATCACAGTGGGCACTTCGCTTGGTGAGCCGTCTCCCAGCCCTACGGTTTCCCTCCCTTCACCACTACAAGTACTGGAGACTGAACCCAGGGCCATGTGAATGCTAAGTAAGCACCTACAACTAAGCTGCGGCCTCAACTCTCATAGAATTAATGTATAAAACTGGGGGGGGGTCCCTCAGAAAATAGAACAAAAAGAAATTGAAAATGAGAGGAAAATATTAGAGGGTAAGTCCATAACTAGATCAACAGGCTTTCTAGAAATAGGAAGACGTGGAGGAAAGAAAATAAACATTCGGTTATCCAATGCCACAAAGTAAGGAGAGAGAAAGAGTGAAAGGCATATGTCTCTAGCGTGACGGAGCTCACCAAGGGCCCAGGTTAACAAAGAGGACAAAATCAAAAACACTGACGTATCATCACAACATTTCTAGTGAGTACATTTTAAGTGAATAAAAATTGAAACCCATCTTGCTGATAGGAGATAGGATAGGAGGGTCCTGTGTGTGTTACTTTTCCATGGCTCTGAGAAAACACCCTGAACAAGACAAATTATAGAGGAAAGTTTAATTGGGACTTATGGTTTCAGAGAGGGAGTCCATGATTGTCACGCCAGGGAGCATGGCAGCAGGAAGGCTGCCGTGGCTCTGGGGCAATAATAGCATAGGGCTTACATTTTTATCCACAAGTAAGGAGTAGAGAGAGCTAGCTGGGAAGGTCCTAGGTTTTTGAAACCTCAAAGCCAACCTCCAATAAGTTATCTCTTCCAAGAAGGACATGCTTCCTAATCTTTCCCAAAAGTCCTACCTACCGGGAACAAAGTACCCAGATATATGACCCTATGGGGACTCATTCAAAGCACCACAGTTACTTATAAATGATAGAGTTATTTATAAAGGTTTTATTTATTGGAGACAGGGTCTCTCTATGTATCTCTTGCTATCCTGGAACTTGCTGAGTGGGCTAGACTGGCCTTGAACTTGCAGAGATCCACTTCCCTTTGCCTTCTGAGTGCTGAGATTAAAGGCTTGAGCCACCACGACTGACCTGTATTATTTTTCAATACTGTGTATATGCGTGTCTGAGTGTAGGTGTGTGCACTTGAGTGCAGTGCCTGAAGAAGCCAGAAGAGGGCACTGGATTCCCTGGAGCTGGACTTGCAGGCAGGTGGGAGCTGGGACCAGAACTCTGGTTCTCTCCAAGAGCAGTAAAGCTCCTAACTGCTGAGCCATCTCTCCTGCCCCAAGAGTTGTGTATTTCTTTACAGTAACATTGGTTGCTAGGAGATAATGAAGAAAATGTTTTCATAATTCTGAGATAACTCTTTTTTTTTTAAGCCTAGAAAACTAGCAGACTAGCCCCCACATTCAGCCATGTTATTGGTCACATCTGGGGAATAAAGAAAGATTTTTTTTCAGACATGTAATGATTTTTAAAAGCGTCTCCTCCACAAACATATAACATTTTGTTGGGGACTGCTGAATGATATGTTTCACTAAAACAAAAGGAAGGCCTCAGGGAACAGGATGAACTTAGGAAAGAGTGAGAAGCAAGGCCTAAGACAAGGTCCCTACAGCCAGCCCAGGGACAGTCAACCTGGAGGATGAGCATCCTGGGAAAGCATTTCAACCCTCATGGGGTATCTGTGATGCTTGAAAGTAGCTTAAGCATTTTTATATTTCTTTTTCAGAGTCTGAAAGAATTAATGACTAATAACATAAAACGGTGGCAAATAAAAACTGAGGTATTTATTCCAAAAACGAAAAAAATACAGAATAGAAAATATAATTGTAATGTGAGTAATTCATTTAAAATAAACCATGCTGATACAGTCATAAGGCTAGCATGAAACCTCAGCTTAATAAAGACATTAAATGTTAATATGGAAAGACTTAAGGGAGGGAAAATACAAAACGGACCCCCTGGTTAGGTCTTACTTAACATTTGATGTAGAGGGCCGCAATAACATTCGCCACCACAAGACGGCGCTGGCTTCCACTGCGCCCCACGTGGAAGGCCGGAATAGCTTTGCCATTACAAGATGGCACTGGCCTCCGCCGCACCAGCCGACTTCCTTTCAGGAAGTTAACTGTGTGCGCATGTGCAAGAGTGCCTTCGTGCCAGGTCTTTGCCCACTCTGGGGCGTGCCTAATGAGATCATGGGTAAGCGACCAATCAGGTGTGGATGCGCCGCGCTAGGGTGTATATAAGCCGCGCCATGCCAGCGCCCCTGCCCTCTCTTTAAGAAATAATAAACATTTTGGCTACAGAAGGATTCGT
This sequence comes from Rattus norvegicus, assembly GCF_021556685.1. Classification (NCBI taxonomy): domain Eukaryota; kingdom Metazoa; phylum Chordata; class Mammalia; order Rodentia; family Muridae; genus Rattus; species Rattus norvegicus. The sequence goes on from NC_141536.1 coordinate 143,385,962, forward strand.
GTGTCCGCGCGTGCGTTCTTGCTGGCAAGACAGCGCGGGACATCTGGTGCCGAAACCCAGGACGACACACCATCACCAGGTGCCGAGAGAGGAGGTCCTCCGTACGCGGAGAGAATCCAAAAAGCTGCAGGACGCGGGTAAGGCCCTGAGAGACATGCTTAGTCTTGATCTGTTCCACTTCACTCCCCTGCTAGATGCGGCGGAAGTTTTTATTATCGTTTTAGCAGCCCTCATGCTTTCTCTATTGGCTTTTGAGTTCTTGGCTACTGCCAGACAGCGTCAGAGGTCGCATGGGAGCCGCCCAGCTGTAATAACAAAGCAGAGAGCACTAGGGGAGGTACAAGACGGCATGTCAGAAACAGTGTGGGGTAAAAAAATTAAAGAGCTCAAGGAAAAAAGATAAAAATAAGCAGACAGTCCCTTCCAAAGACTTCAGATCTGCGGAGGCGCGAGATTGGGGAAAAAAATGCCCCGGGAGAGATGAAACAGAGAAAGGAGAAAAAGGTCTTGAAAAGGAGAAGTCTTTATCCGGTAAAGGAATTAAAGGCTTCAGAGCGTGATAGCTCAGAGACAGACGAGCTTGGCTCCTCTGAGGAAGAGGATTTAGAAGATGAGACAGCTCACTATGAAGAAGAGCTTCACAGAGTCATACTGATCAGATTTGATAGAGGTAGACCGCCTGAAAATTTATTCAGGAGAATCAAACAAAAGGACATCTCAACGCCCATGCACAGCTTGATAGAGTTAATGTAATTGGGTTATGAGTGGAAATATTCAGGACTGTGTTTCACTTCCATACCATTTGTGAATGTCAGTCGTGCTGCTCAGATATCCCGTAATATATCTCAGTATCTTATAGGAATTTGGTTTCAACACGTTGATGGACTAGTCCAGGAATTGAGACAATCCATCATCCATATCAACTCCACTCGAGTGGATAGTCACCGTGGAAGTGGTGGGAAAGGGGAAATCCTACCCCTCTGCTGACACCATCTGGTTTTTTCCCTCTTTGTCTATTGTCTGTCCTTGGTGCACCAAGCTGTCTCTGTGTGTCAGTTTATGTCTGTGGTTTTTGTTTCTTGTTGCTTAAAGGTTTATACTTCATGTTCAAAAGAAAAAATGGTAAAAACAATCTGTCAATTGTTCACATCTTGATTTGGTTTTAACTCGTTTCAAAAAAGGAACAAATGAATAAAAAGCAGTTTCAATCAGCCTTTAGAGCCCTGCACCTGTAGCTAGGAGCATAGGTCAGCTGGAGAAGCTGCCCGGGGGTGAGCGTCTACATGAGCTGATCTTAAAGGCGCCAGCAGCTCCTCAGCTTCTTTGGTACAAGAGCTGATAGCTGTTTCTCTTAGAAAAATCCCTGACTTATTATTTGACTCAACAGGTGACAAGGTGCTTCTCTTAAAATCATAGCTAAAAAGGTAAAAATGGTGCTTGGTCTAAATATTAAAGATATGTGTAGCCACTTCAATTTTGTTTCTCATTGGTTTTAAATGTATAAATATGCTCTACATGCCTTGGTTATGGACTATTGGCTTTTAAGTTATTGGATATGGTTAAAAAAGTATAATATTGGTAACAGAAAGTTGACATAAAACTGATAATTTGGATAAAGTCATTCTAGACAACATGTGGCATGAGCCAACCTAGGGAAACAGGTCTAAATTGAGGTAATATTTTTATGGAATTCTTACTCTAGAAACCAGGCTTCTAAAAGAATTTAGGACAATGTCTCTTTGTTGAGGTATTGGAGACTACACCATCGTGCGTTCATATGTAGGAATTGGCAGTCAAACTTAGTAGCATGAAGGATAGACTCGGTGTTTTGGAGACTGGATTTTGGAGACTAGATTGCTTGTTGGAGGTTGAATTTTGCTTTCCAAAGTTGTGGTTTGCCCTGAAGTTATCTGTATTTTGATGCTAATTCCACTGCCCCAAGAACAGCTGCCTAGTCAGTACTCAGAACTCAGGTGACTTTCCAAAGTTGTGGTTGTGCTCTGGTGTTACAAGGAGAACTTAAAGATTGTGATTAAGGATTGCCAGTGTTACATTGACTAACTCAAACTTATTTGTAATTAAGAAAAATCAAACAGGTAGAGATTGTTACAGGATTTACAAAGGATTGATGAGGTTTTAGAACTTGTGAGAACACTACAGCCAGTTTGTTTACTCCAACTGCCATTTCAAGATATATTTAGAGGATTGATTGTGAGTTTTCATTTCGTGAGCTTGCTTATAATTTTAGAGAGCCCATAAAGTGATATCATTAAGAATGGCTAACAGCCTTATATTATGTAATTTTGTTGCTTCTTCAATGTAAAAAGTTAGAACTTTGAATCTTTCAGTGTATATGGAAATTTTTACTACAAACCTTTGCTCTCAAAATGAGCTTTAATATTTGGGGAGTAGCTGTTACACTACTCCAGAAAAGAATATTTGAAACTAATTTTAAACTTCTAAGGATATGTTAATTGGCTAAGTACCTCACCTTACCAGAGGACTTAGGTCCTTGTTTGTTATCCACATTGGAGAAAAAGCTTCAGTTGTGTTAATACAGAATTGTAGGCTAGAGTCATGGAAGTATTTTTAAAAGAAACCTGGTAAAACATATCTTATTCCAAACAACAGTAAATTGGTTATTACAAAATACTGGCCTATTACATATACAAATTTTTCAGACAAAATTGATAATTTTACTCTTTACATGCTTTTGTATTTACTGTAAATTTGTACATGCAACCCATAGGAAATGCGCTTACTGTATTTATAGGTGGTTCATCTAATGAAAAGGCTACATGTATGACTGGATCACTTGTTTATTCTCTTGAGTTTCTGTTGCTTCAACACAGATTATTAAATTCCGTGCTTTAGCCACTGTTTTTAAAATGTTTAAAAAATCAAGCTTTCGGGCTGGAGAGGTGGCTCAGCGGTTAAGAGCACTGACTGCTCTTCCAGAGGTCCTGAGTTCAAATCCCAGCAACCACATGGTGGCTCACAACCATCTGTGATGAGATCTGATGCCCTCTTCTGGTGTGTCTGAAGACAGCTACAGTGTACTCATATATAATAAATAAATAAAATATTTAAAAAAAATCAAGCTTTCAATTCATATACTGATAGCTAATGTGTGGCTTGTGGTTTACAATTGATTTCAATTACTTAATGCTTTATTAGAGGCAGGTTTTCTTAAAGATTTATTTATTTATTATATATGAGTACACTGTAGCTGTCTGCAGACACACCAGAGGAGGGCATCAGATCTCATTACAGATGGTTGTGAGCCACCATGTGGTTGCTGGGATTTGAACTCAGGACCTCTTGGAAGAGCAGTCAGTGCTCTTAACCACTGAGCCGTCTCTCCAGCCCTAGAGGCAGGTTTTCTAATTGAAATTAGTGAGTGATGATTTCATTGTGAATTGTCTGACAACTCACTGTCCTTTCAGTGCTCTGGCTCAGACAACTATACAAAACCATAGAAAATGGTAATGGAGTTGATATGAAAAGAGGAAGACTCCATTTGCTTACTTTCAATTCCCAGCCTCACCCTGCCAGCTCAGAGATTTCTAGTACAACTGAATCTGGACAATATTTACAGGTTTTGACATTTCTAATTTATGCTAATGTTTAGGTAAATAAAGCTGGTGAGGTGCTGGAGAGATGGCTTAGTGCTTAAGAACACTAAATACTGTTACTTTATAGGACATTAAGAACTCAAACTGGATTGCCTAGACTCCTTAACAAGGGAGGACAATGATACCAGACAGATTATAGGCCTTACATAAGAACAATTAGTCAAAAAATCTCATTCTTTATATATCCAAAACAATAATGCTAGAAACAATAATTTGGTATACAAGTCAATTTATAAATACAAGTGCTCAGTGTCCTCAATTTAATCCTCGAGGACTTACCTTAATAAATAATATCTTTACTATATCTTAATAAATAAAAAGGGGGAGTTATCCCTGTATGCTAAATAATGCTCCTTTTATTTCAATTTTAAAATTTGGATGCCAAAGTTTATGGCACCCTACAACTAGGCATACTTCTGCCTAGGTGAAATAGAGAGATCCACATATTGACATGATCCTGTTCAGATATTTTATATGGGGAAGAGGGAATGTTTGTGTTTTTTCTACAGGATGCTACAAGAGTATGCCAGCTGCCAGAGGTGGTTGCTGAGACTTGCTGATCCTGGTTACATAAAGATTCAGCTCTCCTGGTTCGGGTCCCTGGAGTCATTCCTCTGCCCCAAGAGGAAGATGGAAGATTCCCCCTCATCTTTTGTCATCACAGAGATTTTGGCGTTGCTACAGTCAGTGTTATCGCTGCGTGTGTCCCGTCCCACTGTGGCCTGCTCTCTGACCCTCTGTGCACTGCTGCTTGCTGGAGAAGACTGGACTCCAGCCGTTGCTGCCCCCCTCATTTCCCTGGTGACTCTTGCTGCCTTAACTGGTGTTGTCATATTACAGTCTGTAGCTTCACAGGAATGCCACCTGCGTAAAGCTGCTGTGGACTGGGGAACTCTGTCCTGGTTACACAGATCTCATGGTTCCCTTGCCTGCTGGTTGTTCCAGAGAAGAATGGCTGATCCTGAACTGTCCTGGGAAAGACCTTGTTACTTTCGCTGCTATTGTAGCAGCCAATTACTGCTATAGCCATTGTGTCTACAGTGTCTGGAGTTACCCTCCCCCATTCTATTGTTAGACAAGCACAGTGGGTGAACTTTCTGGAGTAGTTGCTAACAATTGGGAATTCTAAATTTTATTATAGGAGTGGCTTGACTACGGCCCTCGGTGGTAGCAGCTGAGGTGAACCAGATGAGGTGCCCACTACTTATCGGGGGTGGCTCTGTTTGGTGCAGCCCTATGCTGTGGATTAGTGTTCATGCTATGGTTGGTTTGCAAACTCAGATCTCAACAGAAACGTGACAAGGTCGTTATCACTCAAGCACTTGTGGCCATTGAACAAGGGGCCTCCCCTAGAATTTGGTTATCTATGCTCAAGAATTAGTCGATATCTGAGTTCTCTGCTCTTGCACCCCATGGATCTGTGGATCCATTGCACTGGGATGAGAGAGACTCAATGATTCTTTGATCAGCCCTTCCACATCGCTGAGGTTTCCTCATTGCACGCGATAGGGTGATCATGATTTCCCCACTAACTCATTTTCTGGCTGGCCTCTTTTTAGAGTTCGCCCTAGGTCATTTAACAGTTACTGTAACACAGCACTGCGGTATCCAGAGACGGGCAACTTTCCTTATGCACAGACCAATCTAAGACACGGGGCCCGATGGCGATAGGGTTACCCTTCGACAGATAAGGCTGTGACATAGAGGAACGACCTAAGACAGGAGCCACAGCAGATGGACGTAACTGCAGGGACCTAGACCATCCTAGACAATAATTTATTGTTATTATTAAAACAATAAGGGGGAGATGTAGAGGGCCGCAATAACATTCACCACCACAAGATGGCGCTGGCTTCCACTGCGCCCCATGTGGAAGGCCGGAATAGCTTTGCCATTACAAGATGGCGCTAGGGGCTGGGGATTTGGCTCAGTGGTAGAGCGCTTACCTAGGAAGCGCAAGGCCCTGGGTTCGATCCCTAGCTCCGAAAAAAAAAAAACCAAGATGGCGCTGGCCTCCGCCGCGCCAGCCGACTTCCTTTCAGGAAGTTAACTGTGTGCGCATGTGCAAGAGTGCCTTCGTGCCAGGTCTTTGCCCACTCCGGAGCGTGCCTAATGAGATCATGGGTAAGCGACCAATCAGGTGTGGATGCGCCGCGCTAGGGTGTATATAAGCCGTGCCATGCCAGCGCCCCTGCCCTCTCTTTAAGATTCAATAAACGTGGGGCTTTAGCTCAGTGGTAGAGCGCTTACCTAGGAAGCGCAAGGCCCTGGGTTCGGTCCCCAGCTCCGAAAAAAAGAACCAAAAAAAAAAAAAAAAGATTCAATAAACGTTTAGCTGCAGTAAGGATTCGTGTGTCCCCGTGTATTCTTGCTGGCGAGACGACAGCGCGGGACAATTTGAAAATCAAAGAATTGCAGTATAATTTTTTTTTTCTTGAGACAGGGTTTCATGTATTCTAGGCTCATATCAAACTTCCTTTGTAGCCGAGGATGACCTTGAACTCCTGACCTTCCTGCTTCCCTTTCCGGAGTGCTTGGGTTATAGTCAGGTATCACCATCTCTAGCTTAGGTAGCAGTGGGGATCGAACCTGGGGCTCTGTCTGTGCTAGGACAACGCTTCACCAAATAACTATAATTTCTGTAACTGTTTCACTTAGGAAAGTGAACAGAAGCAAGGAAGTATTTCAGAGGATGCTTCAGGCTTTGGGAGCCCCTCCTCCATCTTCAACCTTCCCTAATCCCCAACCTCACCCCTGCTTTAAATTCTTATGAGCGTGAACCTCTTGGTAGTTCTCCCAGCCCTTTGTGAATGCCTTTAGTATCTATCTAGACCTATGATATACGTGATTGCACATGCACTCCCTCTGCTATCTGAAAATGATACAATACTCACTAGGCTGTTGTATTTGAGGTATCACAGGTAACTGTTGCCATCCCACAAAATGGGAGAAGAAGGACCGGTTATCATGTCAGTCTCACTGACTCGTGTTTTAAAATTGCAAACTGTACCAATGTCACAGAGGCTCCAGAACTTCAATCGGAAGATAACTTAAGGTCACTGTCAAATCACCATCATATATGGAACTAGGAAATTTAGGCTTTTTTTTTTTTTTTTTTTTTACTTATTGGCCAGGTATCTCTGTATTTCTGGACCTCTTATTTCTTCTATCCGAAATGCCTCTCAATGGCAAGTGTGTCCCACTGTGCTTATTAGGAGTAACGCCATCTGTTTTATTAAACTATGAAAGCGTTAAAAGTACCAACTTTGTCTTTGCTTCTATGGGTACTTTTAAAGGGTGCTACAGAAGTGTAGCTAGACATTTGTTGATTGGTGTCATGAGAAGAATGTCGACAGACATCCTTGTGAATTCCTTTTTGGGAATGACAAAATTCATTATTCTCTGTAGTATGGATAATTTAATAAACCTGGCACAGGGTTCCCTCTTGCCTTAGACCATTGATGCTCCCAGATGACAGACAGACAGACAGACACACACACAGAGTCTTTATATTTTCCTATGTCTTAAGCAGTACAATAGTTGTACAGTAGTACAAGCAGTACAACTGCCTAACCTCCATGTTGTTAGAATTTTCTTTCTATTCATAACTTCATCGTCACTAACTTCTATGTTCCAGCTTGGCTGCTCTTGACCCAACTGAGCAGTCCTCTGGGCCTTGTTCCCTTGGCCCTTCTATACAGTAGCTTTGTTTTCCATTTTGTACGTTCTTTTTCTGTCGGGGTCAGCCTCGACACAGGATCTGAGTTCTCAACTGGAAGCAGGGATATCTGGAAGGCGCATAATAAATATACACAAACTACTTTTTGGTTACAAACTGACAGGCAAATTTTCAAGGCTTAAAGTTACTCTCTCTCTCTCTCTCTCTCTCTCTCACACACACACACACACACACACACACACAAACACACACATACACACACACACACACAATATCTCATGTACACCTCACTCTCTTTCCACTCGCTCTCCACTTGTTCCTTACATGCTCACACATGCTCTCACATGCTCACACATGCTCACACATGCTCTCACATGCTTGCACATGTTCACACATGCTCACCCATGCTCACACATGCTCACACATGCTCACACATGCTCTCTTGCTTCCTCACCCACTCTCTTATTCGCTCCCCAGCCTTTCTTTTGTCCCAGTCTTTTATTGATACTCCAAAAGCAGGTAGAAAAAAAGGACATTGTATAATCATTGTCAAATCAAATTCAAAAGGATAACCACATCCCACAAAGAATTAAGAATTACAATTATTCCCCAAAGTTTCAAGCTTCCCCTATTCCCAGGACTGTAGCCAATATAATAATAACTGTAAACTTATCATTATTTAAACTTTAACTTTTGACTTCAGAGCTCAGAGTTCAGAGCTCCGAGGTCAGCTACTTGCATTTTCCTGGGAAGCTCTAATGATAAATGACATGGGAAAGTTGCCAGGAAATGGCCAGAAAGAATCACTTAACCCTCAACTCCGTAGCTCTGCTAGCTTTCTGTTCCTTTACATTGCGCACAATGACTCTTGTAAGAGTCCCAGTATTTTGACTTAGTTTTGCTAGTTATAATTTTATGCATTCTGTACTTCCTTATCTAGGAACCACTCTAAATATTATGCAAAACTTGTTTCATAACTTCAATGACTTTTTTCCTTTCTTGGGGCCCCAATGTTGGCTCTAATTCATTTTCTAATAATTTCTTCAAACTTTCTTTGCAAGTCAAGCATTAATCTGGAACTACCATTGTGCAGTTATTACATTGTTTCCAAGATGAGAACACACAGCATGCACCTGGGCCATCAGGGCTGTGCTGTGCTGTGCCCCTATGCCTCAATTTCCAATTGTTAAAGAATTATTACATCAAGGACCATCTACTTTCACAGAACTCACCAGCGCAGAAGGAGAAAGAAGTAGGAAAGTCAGATATAATAGAATAATTATGCACACCAAGGCCAACTGAAAAAAAAAAAAAACTGAAAAGCAGTTACACACAAATGAAATCTATACAGTCATGTTTAGGAGAAATGGGAACAACTGTTTTGGGTTTTTTTTGTTTGTTTGTTTTTGTTTTTCAAAGAGCTGCTGCGGGCTACTGAGATGTCCCCATCGGGCCTACTGCAGGCAGCCTCTCATTTCAGATGGTGGGTCCCCTGGAGGGATCTGTCTTCTGCTTCTCAGGGTCCCAGACGCTACCCTTTTTTCCAAGGAGCTGCAGCGGGCTCCTAAGATGTCTCCATCCCCGCCTACTGCTGGCAGTCCCTGTCATGGTATGCTGTCCTCAGCATTTTTTTCCATGACCGTTCTCTCTCCTCTCTTATACACTCTGCTAAGGCATGGCGACTCTTTTCTGCACGTTTTTTAATCCTTCTACGGTTGGTTTTGGGTCTCCATTCCTCCACCTTGTGGTCCCAAACACAGGAAACTTATATCCCGCTTATCTCTCTTTTTCCTAACTATTGGCTTCTAGCGTCTTTATTTACCAATCAGAATTAACGAGGGTGGGGGTGGGAGGTTCCCAGAAGCTGTGTGCAGACTCCAGATCTTCCGGGCCAGCATTTAGCGTCTCAGTAACAGCAAATGACAAAACCTCAGAACTGGCCAGGAGGATTCTATCTTCATAGATATTTATAATTAAGATAATTAAGATGAAGCTAGAGAACAATGAGGTTTTCCTCCGGAACACTCCTTTAATGATTTACTGCTCTGTAAAAAGGCAAGGTTTTCACTGTACAGCCCGGACTGTCCTGTAACTCTGTGTGGAACAGGGCGGCCCTGGAGTTACAGAGCTCTGCCCGTTTATGGCTTCTGTCTTAGTCAGGGTTCCAATTGCTGTGACGAAACACCATGACCGACGCAACTTGAGGAGCTCAGGGTTTATTTGGGTTACACTGTCACACATCCCTGTTCTTCTTGGGAAGGGAGGACAGGAGCTCAAACAGGAAGAAGCTGACACCACGGGAAGGATGCTCTTACTGGCTAGCCTGCCTGGTCAGCCTGCTTTCTTGTAGAATCCAGAACCACCAGCCAGGGGTGGCCCCGCCCACAGTGAGTTAATTTCCACCGGGAAAGCCCCAAGTTGTGTTGCTGCTTAGATATATCCAAACAAGGGGACCGCCAGACTCCTGAAGTTTGAATTAACATTGGCTACTTAGTAAAGTGGAACTGAACTGTCTTCTTGCCTCCTGTAGATTGTTACTGTGCTGGGCATTGAGGTCACAGAGACCCCAAATGCAGGTATCCATAGAGGTCAGGGGTGTGCGATCCCCTGGAACTGGAGTTGCAGACGATCTTGTTAGATTTCTGAGGCAGTGTAAAGACTCAGAAGGCGGCAAAGAGTCTGACTTTCAATAGACAAAATTGTGCTTATTAGCGCACACAGCGAGGGGCAGCCTCTCTCCTGAGAGAAATGGGTGGGGTGGGGGAGGGGTGGAAGCAGGCTGCAAGTCTTTGTAGGGACGAATACTTAGGGAAAGGAAATTGTTGCAGCCTTAGAGGCGACTTGCCTTCCGTACCGTCTCTCTTTTCTCAAAATGCCCAAGGCGAGAGGCTGTCCCAACAGATATTCCTTCCTAGGACGTGAATAGAGCTGGGTGAAAAAGTCATCTGTCCATCTTGTAGAAACCGTGTTTTACCACTGAGTTCCTCTATCAGCTGTGAGCTACCTGGTCTGAGTACTGGAAACCGAGCTGGAATCTCCTGCAATAGCAGTCCATGCTCTTAACTGCTGAGCCTTTTCTCCAGCCCTGTAGTCATCAAAATAAAATAAATAAACTCTGTACTGTAAGCCAATTCCTTTTGTAAATGTCACTCTCCTTGTTAGGGTTACTACTGCTATGATGAATGAAAAGGCCATAACCAAAAGTTGGGGAGGAAAGGGTATTAGGCTTATCCTTCCATTTCATAGTCCGTTGCTGAAGAAAATTAAGGTAGGAACTCGAACAGGGCAGGAACCTGGAGGCAGGAGCTGATGTGAGGACCATGGAGGGGTGCTGCTTACTGGCTTGCTCATCATGGCTTGCTCGGCCTGCTTTCTTATAGCAACCGGGATCCCCAGTCCAAGAATGACATGACCCACCCACAATGGGCTGGGGCCGGCCTCGCCCATCAGTCATTAATTTTTTTTTCTTTTCTTTTTTTCGGAGCTGGGGACCGAACCCAGGGCCTTGCGCTCGCTAGGCAAACGCTCTACCACTGAGCTAAATCCCCAACCCCTCCATCAGTCATTAATTAAGAAAATATCCTATAGCCAGGTGTTATAGAGGCATTTTCTCAAGTAAGGATCCTTCCTCTCAATTGAGTGTGTAGACTCTGTCAAGTTAACATAAAACTAGGCAGTGTCCGTACTAAGAGCAGAGTAACATTTTAAAGAAAATCTTGTTGCTTTGTGCGCAGAGAATTGGATTCTTGTTTTACATTACCATATTAAAATTTAACTTAGATAACCCCTTAGGTAAATTTACATTCTGAAATGTCTATTTTAAAAGACGCCTAAGGCATCAGCATCTGCAAGCAGTCAGAGGGCTGGGGTGAGGGAACTGGGTCACTCATTCCATTTGCCTATACATTGGCAGTCAAAGGTCTTTTGTTTTAGGACTTACGGGAGTGTGGACTTCTTTAGGAGCTGGGGCAGAAATGGGACAATAGCTTAGGCCTGGGGACTTGAAATGGAGCTGTAGTGTTGGTCTTGTTTTGAGGCTTGGTATTTGGCTGGCAAAGCTTTTATTGGTAGGTCTTGGTTTTGCAGGCATAAATGTGATTTCCAGGCTTGGGGTGGACAATGAATGCAACTGCATGGATCCTGCAGTCACACCATTTGTGAGCTTGGACTTAACCTCAGACTTTACAAAGACCTTAGCATGGGAACCCATGGCCTTCACTTTGCTTACCGGAGTCCTTCTGAGGAACTTGGGGTTGAACTCTTTGAGAAATTAAGACCTTTTTGATCAGGGTTTCTAGATGCTGTTTCTGTAGAAATGGTTGTGTGCAGTGTCATTCTTGGATTTGACCATGTATGTGTACATGGAACCCACAGCTCTTAGAACTCCTGGAGGGAAAGAGCCATTTAGAAATATCTTTACAGGATTGGGGATTCAGCTCAGTGGTAGAGCACTTGCCTAGCAAGCGCAAGGCCCTGGGTTCGGTCCCCAGCTCCTAAAAAAAAGAAAAGAAAAGAAAAGAAAAAAAAAAGAAATATCTTTACAAAAATTTTGAAAATAGCATCAATGACCATGTGATAGTTTGTATATGCTCAGGGAGAGGCACTATTAGGAAGTGTGGCCCAGTTGGAGTAGGTGTGGCCCAGTTGGAGTAGGTGTGTCACTGTGGGGTGTGGGCTTTAGGACTCTCATCCTCGATGCCCAGAAGTCAGTATTCTGCTAGCAGCCTTCAGATGAAGACGTAGAACTCTCAGATCTTCCTGTACCGTGCCTGCCCGGATGCTGCCATGTTCCTGCCTTGATGATAATGGACTGAATCTCTGAACTTGTCAGTCAGTCCCAATTAAATGTTGTCCTTATAAGACTTGCCTAGGTCATGGTGTCTGTTCGCAGCCACAAAGCTCCACCTAAAACAGACCATAAACAGACTTGGGACCAGGAGCATGTGTGTACCTCAATAATTCTTCTTAGGCAAAGCTATAAAGTGACCATTAAAAGATGTCAGCATTGGGGGCTGGAGAAATGGATCAGTGGTTGGAGCACTGATTGCTCTTAGAGAGATCCTAAGTTCAAATCCCAGCTACCACATGGTGGCTCACAACAATCTGTAATGGGATCTGATGCTGTCTTCTGGTGTGTCTGAAGACAGTACAGTGTACTTACATATAATAAATAAATAAATCTTTAAAAAAATAAAAAGATGTCAGCCTTTCAGGTTAGTATCACATGCCTTTACTCTCAGAGTTTGGGAGGCAAAGGCGGGTGGATCTTTATGAGTTCTAGGCCAGCCTGGTCTACATAGTGAGTCCCAGTTCTCCCAGAGCAATATAGTGTGACCCTGTCTCCTTAAACAGAAGTTTAAATGAGCCTTGATTCTGCTAAAAGCCTGACAAATTAATAGGAAACAGAAAACATTAAATTCTTGTCTTTTAATGCTAGCTCTTTTTAAATTTTATTAAAAGCAGATTAACATTGTAAGAAAGTATAATTGCTGTGAATATAAAACATTAAATATTAATTTACATGAATTAATGAAATTAACTAATTACTTTTCATTAATTAATAAAGCATTTTCACTAAAGTCATTTTAATTACAAATAAAAATCTTTTTCTTTAAGATGTATTTCTCCATAAACCTTATAAATTATAGATAGCATCTACATATAATCACTACATATAATCACTACATATTTAATTTAAAAACTAAACTGGACCTGGTCACACAGGCCTGTAATCCCAGCTACTTGGGAGAGTGAGGCAGCAGGGTCAGAATTTCAAGGCCTGCTTGTTCATACAGAGAATTCAAGGTCAGCCTGAACAACTTGGTGAACCCTGTCTCCAAAAGGATTTTTATGTTGTAGTTTTATGTTTATGTGTATGTTTGTGTGTCTGTGTGTGGATATCATTTTGAGTGCCCATGGAGGCCAGAGGAGGGTGCTGGATTCCTGAGGTGAAGTTTCAGATAACTGATAAGCCACTCAGTGTGGGTGCTGGAAGCCAAACTCAGGTCCTCTGCAAAAGTCGTTATTGCTCTTAACCACCAAGATGTTTCCACGGCCCCTCAACAGGTTTTAAAACACAGGGAGAGCGTTCCAGGTCAACCAGGGCTATGCAGTAAGACCCTGTCTCAAACAAAAACAAAACCCAGAGTGGATGGTGCCTGAAAAATGATGCCTGAGGTTGACCTATGGCTTTCACATACATGTATACATACTCACCTTTGTGCACAAAACGTACCTGTATGCACATGAATATTACCTCTCATCCAGGAAGAAAGTCTGAAATCTGGTTTGATGGGATAGAATTTACATAACATTAAAAAAAAAGGAAGGAAAAAGAAAAAAAAGAAAAACAACAAAAATAAAAGTATTTGGAAACCAGACAAAATAAAGCCCCTAATATTTCATCATATTGAATCTGCAGCCTTATACTCTATGTGTTATATACATTACACTGCGTATGTTACATAGATTATACTGTGTGTTATACACATTATACAGTGTCTGTAATATACATTATATACTATACTGTATGTATCATATACATTATACTGTATATGTTATATACATTACACAGTGTGTGTCATATACATTATACTGTGTATGTTATATACATTATATTGTGTGTTATATACATTATTCAGTGTGTGTGATTTACATTATACTGTGTGTTACATACATTATACATTGTATGTAATATACATTATACATTATACTGCGTGTATCATATACATTATACTGTATATGTTATATACATTATACAGTGTGTTATTTACATTATTCTGTGTATTATATGCATTGTATTGTGCATGTTATATACATTAACTGTGTGTTATATATATTAACCGTGTATGTTAAATACATTAACTGTGCATGTTATATGCATTATACAGTGTGTGTAATTTACACTGTACTGTGAAATATACATTATACTGTGTATGTTATATACATTATACTTTGTGTGTTATATATATTATATTGTGTGTTATACACATTATACTGTGTGTTATATACATTTTACTGTGCATGTTATAAGAACATTTTCTGTTACAAACATAAATGTTGTGTCTCATGATTCAATGAACATAGAGATCAAAATCAAACTGTCTTTGTGAGCAATACTGGTTTCTACCTTGATAATTTCACAATGTACAATGTAGCAATTTAAATAAGAAACTATTTGACCTTATAGTCTTACAAATATACTACTTACTAGTAACAGCCAATGTTGAGTGACAACCTTATTATTCCAAGGGCTAAATTATCCCATCTCAACACTGACCAAAAGAATGTATATTTCAAATGGCACAAATCTCAGAAACCATTCAAAAGTTTCTGTCCTTAGAAGCCAGTCCTAAACTCAACTCTTAAACTTATATTTTATTTGCTTGATAAAAACAATTGGAACGGGGCTGGGGATTTAGCTCAGTGGTAGAGCGCTTACCTAGGAAGCGCAAGGCCCTGGGTTCGGTCCCCAGCTCCGAAAAAAAGAACCAAAAAAAAAAAAAACAAAACAAAACAAAAAAAACAATTGGAACTATTTCTGACCTTTACTTCTTTTACTTACTGGACCATTCCAAGTGCCTCTAAGCACTGTCCCTGAAAGAAGCAATTTCTAAACTTTAACAAAAAAGATTTGATTTTTATTCAAATGTATGTGTATACGTGTGTGAGTGTGCATTTGTGGACTTGAGTGCAGTTCCTGAAGATACCAGAAGAGGGTGTCAGATCCCCTGGAGCTGGAGTTACACTGTGAACCACTTGCTCTGGTCATGGGACCTGCACTTCAGTCTGCTTAAACAGCAGTAGATACTTTTAACCATTGAGCCATCTCTCCAGCACATAGTTTAATAGTTTAATCACCCTTTCAGTGGCAATCTCTATCTTATAAGGCTTAATAGCATAGTCCTACAGTACAGGGGAAGCTCACCTACATCCTGAATATTACTGATTATACAGAATACATCTCTTAGAATCCTGAACATGAAAAGAAAAATTGGTATAAACCTATTTGACAAACATCTAACATTTTGTATGTGCCACGGCCTTAATCTTTAAATTTCATGTTTATTAATAATATGCATTAATACATTATTTCCAGAGAGTAGTCCCAGAAAACAAAACCATAGGAATAATCTAATAAAATAGTTTTAATTAGAAGAATCTTGATTGATGTAAAACATATTCTATCCTCTCATTTCCTGCTACATATGAGTGTGTGTGTGTGTGTACTTATCTAGGTAAGTATGAGTAGACACTAGAGTTTGACACTGCGCTATTTTTCTTAATTTCCTCTCCACATTATTGTTAATACTATATAGTATTACTGGTCTATCACTGAAACGGATGCTTACTTTTGTTTTTAATATGAGTGGTCAGGGGTTGGGGATTTAGCTCAGTGGTAGGGCGCTTGCCTAGCAAGCACAAGGCCCTGGGTTCGGTCCCCAGCTCCGAAAAAAAGAAAGGAAAAAAAAATGAGTGGTCAGTGTTTGAGAGATCTTGGGGGTCCAGGTTAATTGAGACTGCTGGTCCTCCTACAGGGTCGCCCTCCTCCTCAGCTTCTTCCAGCTTTTCCCTAATTCAACCAGAGAGGTCAGCAGCTTCTGTTCATTGGTTGAGTCCACACATCTGCATCTGACTCAGCTGCTTGTTGGGTCTTTCAGAGGGCAGTCATGATGGGTCCCTTTTTATGTGTGCTCCATAGCCTCACTAATAGTGGCAGGCCTTGGGGCCTCTCCTTGAGCTGGATCCCACTTTGGACCCCTGAGATCTCTCGGACACTCAACCACCAACCAGGCAGCATACACCAGCTGATATGAGGCCCCTGACACATATACAGCAGAGAGCTGCCAGGTCTGGGTTCAGTCAGAGAAGATGCACCTAACCCTCGAGAGACTGGAGGCCCCAGGGAGTTTAGAGGTCTGGTGGGGTGGGAGGTGGGGGAATGGGGACATCCTCATGGAGACAGGGAGGCGGGGAGGAGGTATGGGATGTGAAACAGTGAGAGGGTGAGCTGGGAGGGGAATAAAAAAAGAAAAAACACTGACTGTGCTTCCAGAGGTCCTGAGTTCAATCCCCTACAACCACATGGTGGCTCACAACCATCTGTAATGGGATCCGATGCCCACTTCTGGTGTGTCTGAAGACAGCGACAGTGGACTCACAAAAATAATATTAAATTAAAATTTAAAAAAATCAGTGGTCAGAAAACCCTTGGAACCCACCTGTCTCTGCCTCATGGGCCTGAGGTTAGAAATTAAGCTACTGGGCCCAGGGATCCAAACTCAGGTCTCAGCTGTGGTGGTGCTCACCTTTAATCCCAGCACTTGGGAGACAGAGGCAGGCAGATCTCTGTGAGGTAGAGGCCAGCCTGATCTGCGAAGAGCATTCCAGGATAGCCAGGGCTACACAAAGAACCCTGCCTCCAGGGCCAAGAAGAAGAAAAAAGCCAAACTCAAGTCTTCATTCTTGAACAGCAAGTATTTTACTCACTGGATCATCTCCCTAGCCTGTCTTCACACTGCGTTTCAGCCATTTTAACGTTTTGTGAGACATCAATAGATCCCAAGTACCATTTTAATAGATTTCAAAGAAATTACTACTGCCCGAGTTTACATGGCATATAGATTATTACACCTAAACACGTAGTTAAATATGACAGATGGCCATGACAAGTTAAGATCATCTGATTGCATTTTTTTTTTTTTTGGTTCTTTTTTTCAGAGCTGGGGACCGAACCCAGGGCCTTGCGCTTCCTAGGCAAGCGCTCTACCACTGAGCTAGATCCCCAACCCCATGATTGCATTTTAAATCTTGGTTGTAAATCATTTTGCTTCTTGTTTAAAAAAAAAGGCATTTTTTTTTTATCAGCTTCAGTTTTTAGAATTAAGTTGAAGTATCAGAATCAAACATTCAGCGGGAAAGCTCAAAGTGAATCTTTCGCTATCTGCATTTTAGTTAGGCCGGGATGAGACAGAGTCCTTGTGCCACCGAGTGTTTTTTTTTCTGTTCCAAATTCTATAGTTCCAAATTCTATAGTTAATACCTACTTTTTATTTGGGTTTTTTGTTTGTTTGTTTTAGCTCACCACCTTTTCAAAGGAAGAGAAAAAAAAAACCATGACATGTAACAGCTCCTCTATGTTAATACAGTCCAAACATTATTCCTAACACACACACACACACACACACACACACACACACACACACACACACACGGAGAGAACTAGATAGACACATAGGTGGGGACACACACAGACGCAGTCTTACTATAAATTAGGGATCTAAATAAATTTAAAATGCAAAGGCCAGAAGTTTGCCTCTCTCTCTCTCTCTCTCTCTCTCTCTCTCTCTCTCTCTCTCTCTCCTCTCTCTCTTTTTCTTTTTTCAGGAACTTAAGGGCCAATGCCCATGTGATTCATACACAAAATTACAAATAAAAACAAATATATTGACTCAGAGTATACTCTCTGATGCACACTGTAAGTTTGCAGAAGACCAATCAGATTCTCTCCAGGATAATACAGACTTTATATATTACACAAATTAAAATAAAAGTATCCGCAACACTCTTGTTTCTCTGGGTTCCAAATAGTTCACCAGAACCCCGTTCAACCTTTCCCATTAGGCGGCAAACACCTAAAATAGTTCATTGCATGCTGAATTACTCAAGAGCTTCCAGATAACAAAATTACGCTGTAATGATCCAAACGGTTCAAAGGGGTCCACACAGAGTTCACGTCGGCTTCCAAATTAAAGGGAAGCAGAGCCAAGACACACGGAGCAAGGAGAATTTAGCCAAGTTGAGGGTTAAGGGCCTGTAAAGTCCAAACACTCATGTCTTGTGTCTCTACGGAGGTAGAACGTACTGGAGTCGAGCTGAAGAGGAAAGGTAAAACACAAAACAAAACAAAACAAAACAAAACAAAACAAAACAAAACAAAACAAAACAAAACAAAACAAAAACCTGGAATAAACTGATTCCGGCTGCGGCATGGACTGTCTAATCGCTCCAGGGTCAACTTGCTAACTGGTTGTCACCCAAAATGTGTCTTTTCCTTCTGTCTGGGTTCCATTCTGCCTGCGAGGTGGTCTGATTTGTCAGAATTGGGTGAGATCCTTTCCTGGGAGTCAGGCTTCCTGGGCTAGCACCAGGACCTCACCCTTTCTGGCCTCTTTTCAGGGGATTCCTGGGGAAATTCCTATTCTTTGGCAGGGCTGTGGCGGGTGGGGCTGGGGGTGGGCATTGCTTCTAACAGCCAAAGGGAAGGAAGGCTCTAAGTGTCTCTCTGGAGTAGCTTCGTTCTTTCGGGACTGTGAGTGACCAAGGTCCTCTTACTCTTGTCTTTCCTAAGCTGTACTTCAGTTCGCGTTCGCTGCCTACAGTATACTCCAGGCAGTTTCAACTGTTCCCACCGGAGGCTTCCGCTCTGTTTCTCTGCTGTGCTTGCAATGTCGTCTCTTTTTTATCTCATGCTTGGCAGGTTCTCATTAATCCCAACTTACAGCCTCGCCCTTCTTCTGGCAGAGAATTCTTCTAAGCAAGCAAGCAAACAAACAAACCTTCCATTGTTTTTTACTGATTTGGAGAAACCTTCCCTTTTCTTTCCTCAGGCCCCCTTTTCTCCTATAACTTCGGTAGGACAGCATTGTTTCTCCACTGATACGTTTCTTTTATCATTTTCCATGATGTCTTCTTTAGCATCACAGTTTCCCGCTGCCCCCAACCCTTGTTATAGAGAAAATTAAGGTCTGACCTGACTCGCAAGCTGTATCGTCTTTGTTGCACATTTTAAAAGTTACATCTCATTATTTAAAAGCTCATTTAAAAAAATCTCGTTATTTTAATTTTATGCATATGAATATTTATCTGTAGTTATGCACGTGTACCAAATATTGCTGATAATGACATCGTCGGAAGCAGTCTGTGATGCTCTGTGGCAAGAAGGTTTCCAGAAAAATCTAGATTTCGATACGGCTGGGTACGGCGTGCCAGACATGTCTGTGCTCACCACATGATCCCTTCTCTCATCTTCCCGCAGTCCCCCTGGGAGAAAATGTGGAAGAAAGATGTGCGTGCGGGCTTCTCCAGTCACACGGACTTCGCTGGAGTCTGACGAGCCCCAACAGTGTATCGTAACTTTCCTCAATAACATTCTGTTTATTCTTTGAGGATTTTATTAACATTTGGTTTTGCTTAAATTCACCCACATCCTTTTTCTCAGAAATGAGCATTACGGGGATTCTAATTGCTTCTTGAACATCAAATAGCTCCTAAAAGTAAACATGAAGGATTGACTGGGAATGAAGCAAACAAGAGAAAAATTCCTCCTGAAGCACACATGGATTTAATAATTAGCAAGAAGGCTCTTCATAATTAGAGAAAAATGGCCGGGGATACTGTTCAAGCTGCCTGGGAATGCACTGGACTGTCTTAGCATGGTAGCCTCGCTCTGAGACTGTGATGCCACAGCCCGTAGTAACGCACTCGCCGCCGAGTAAAAAGCGTCTACAGTTTCTGGCATATAAGCAAGCAATGAGGTGGGGTGTTTCTTTCTTTATTTTATTTTAAATTTTGATTTATTTTTAATTTAAAATTATGCGTATGTGTACTTGTGGGTGGGGGTGGGGGACGGTAATATATACAGGAGTGCAGTTATTCACACAGACCAGCAGAGGGCGATGGTTTCCCCCAGAGCTGGAGTCCGGAGACTTCGCGAGCCTCCCAACACCAGGCTGAAAACAGAACTTTCATCCACAAGAGCGGTAGACACTTTTTGTGGGTTTGGTTTTTTTGTCCTGGTGGTGGTTGTTTTGAGACAGGGTCTCTCTCTCTGTGTAGCCTTGGCTGTCTGGAATTTTCTCTATACATTAGACTGGTCTCAATTTCACAGAACTCTGCCTCCCAAACTCTCTGGGATTAAAGGTGTGCACCACCACCGCCCAGCAAGCAGTAGAGACTCTTAACCACTGAGCCATCTTTCCCGTCCAGAGATCTCTCTCCCCCCTCCCTCCTCCTCTCCCTTCTCCCTCTCCCTCCCCCTACCCCTCCCCAGTCCCTGTTTCCCTCTTCCCCTCTAACCCTCTCTTCCCCTTTTTATGTGTACTGGTGTTTGCCTGCCCCTATGTGAATTTACACCTATACACGGTGCCCTTGGAGGCCAGAGAGGATGGAATTGGAGTTACAGATTGTCGTTAGTCTCACTTGGGGTCTGGGAACCGAACTCAGGTCCCCTGGAATGTCAGCCAGTCCTCTTAACTACTGAACCACCTCTTCAGCCCCAGGAAAATTTTGCCTTTGAGTTTGTTTTCCGGTTTGTTTGAAACAGGGTCTCACTCTGCAGCTCTGGCTTTCCAGGAACTCACTCTGTAGACAATGCTGACCTCACACTCACAGAGATCCATCTGCCTCTGCCTCCCCAGTGCTGGACTTCAAGACAAGCCACAGCTACACCAAGCTTCCCACAGTTGTGTGTGTGTGTGTGTGTGTGTGTGTGTGTGTGTGTGTGTGTGTGTGTGTGTGTGTGTGTATGTGTTTTAAATCTCATTTTCTTTTCTTTTTTTTTAAAGATTTATTTTATTTATTATATATAAGTACACTGTAGCTGTCTTCAGACACACCAGAAGAGGGCATCGGATCCCATTACAGATGGTTGTGAGCCACCATGTGGTTGCTGGGATTTGAACTCAGGACCTCTGGAAGAGCAGTCAGTGCTCTTAACCGCTGAGCCATCTCTCCAGCCCTAAATCTCATTTTCTAAACTATTTTGCTTTGCTGTTTTGCATTGTGTGCAGCCCAAACTGGCCTCAAACTTGCTATATAATCAAGGTTGGTCTTCAGCTTCTGGTCCTCTAGTGCTCACACGTCATGTGCTACGATTATGAGGGTGTATTCCAGGCCTGTGTGGTGCTGGGAACCAAAGCTAAGGTTTCTAAAATACCAGGTAGCATTTATTAGCCAAGCTACAGTCCCAGTCTCATTCTCAAATGCAGACTTTATTTCTATAAAAAATGTTGTTCACACTAGCTTTTAAGAGTTTCTATAAAGAGACAATGTACAAAGGAAAAAAAAACCGGAGGGGATATTTGGGGACTAAAGGACAGAAAGAAAGCAGAAACGCACACATTTCTCAAGTACTTGGGGCTGAACTCTGAAGAAAGCATCTTGCTGGGTGGACACTGTGGGCACAGGAGCAGTCTCTGTAAGGCACAGGCTGAGGCAGCTCAGACTTGATGAGGGACTGCAAACCATGTGGTGCCTTAGCGCTGTAGAGGATCAGGGTGCACTGAGGAATGCTGCACCGCCAGAGCCTGGGAACTGTGCCAAGACTGTATCCTAGACCACATCACACCACTCAGCTCATCCTTATCTAGATACATTGTAAATAACCACAAGTCCACCCAGTCCGTGCAGGCCTTAGAGAATTTAGACAAATGGGCAGAGCTAGGAAATCACTACCACTCACTCTCCAGGATTCTACCATTGCTCACCTCTTGCTAATGGCCTCCGAGTCTCCCCTTGCACACATCCAGGTGTCCACTACAGTGCATCTTTTCTAAATATGATACCAATGCAACCATGCACCATGCACGCTTGTGTCTGCGTTCTTTGCTCAGCTTGCTGTCTTTGAGGTTTTCTCAGGTTGAAACACTCGCTCTGTTTTACTGCTGAGTTTCCTGAGATTGTCTGACAGGCTGTTTACTGCGGCCCCCGTTGTCTGGTTCTGGCTTTGAAAACGTGCTATGAACATTTGTGTACAGACCTTTGTCAGCACTCCCTGCAACATGTGCTGTGGCTAATAAGTTGAGAGACCCCATACCCACCCCATTAGCCAGAGTAGGGGTGTGTGGTGCTGGGAGCAGGGAAGGAAGAACTTGCCTCTAGACTGGGTAATCACAGTCCCCCGTCTCCTGAAAAGAATGCTGGTGCAAGGAGAAGTCCTGTGACCAAAAACAATGGTGCACAGAGTCATTTTTATGAAGTCAGGATTCGTGTTTTCCACTTGGGTTGCTGAAATGCAGGCACAGGATCCTGAAGCCGGACGCAGGCCTGTCTACCCTGGATGCAGGGAGGAAGTGTTCTGCTGTCGTTTACTTGCATAAGAGAACCAGTACCACTTAGAGGAAAGAGAACCACAAAACAGAGAGACAGAGACACAGAGACACACAGAGAGAAACAGAGATACACAGAGAGAAACACACACAGAGAGAGAGAGAGAGAGAGAGAGAGAGAGAGAGAGAGAGAGAGAGAGAACACCCTGTTCCTGTCCCCGTTCCTGTCCCTGTCAGGTATGAGAGTACAGCCTGGCAGCAATGTCCTCCCTGAGACAGAACTGAGAATCTGAAGAAGCCAGTGACTAAGGGACCGAATGACACAGGAGGAAGGACATGGGGGAAACAGCTGAATTCCCAGGTCATATTCTCAAGGTCGCGGTTTCCACAGGGCCCGCCCTTCTTGCATTTGAGGTGAGATGAGGTACTAGCCTGAGGTGGTGACAGAGTGATCAGAGGCCCTTGTCTGTGAGGAAAGAGAAGACAGAGAGCAGCTTCCCTTACGTCTTCCTCTCTGCCCATCCTTCGTTTACCTTGACAGATGCATCTGGACGTGTGCCTCTCACTGTGCTTTGCAATGACTCTGAGGAGAGGTAGATGAAGCAGTCAGTCTGCCTTTCAGAACCTCATACATTAATGGAGGGAAAGCTCGTGCTGTGGTTGAGGGCCGTGGAGGCTGAGACGTAGAGGATGAAGTGAGAAGCAGCCCAGAGCGACGCAGGAGGCAGGGCACAGTCAGCGCTCTAGCAGGCATGCTGACAGGCGGAGAGAAGCTGGAGACGCTTGGGTTTGATTAGTTAGCGTCAGCGGCTCACAGAACTTAGGAAGACACCTAATCCACCACCTTGTTATAAAGGACGTGGCAGTAGACGTAGATTAAGATGTATCTACGTGAAGATCTGGGCAACGGTGCAGATCTCCCGTGCTGTCTCGAGGTGCCGTCCTTCAAGGCCCCATGTGGTCCACTCTCCAAAAGCACACTATGTGCCGGCTTTGTATGGAGACTTCAGTGCATGGGCATGGCCGTAAATACACACAGTAGGGAGACCCAGCAAGGCCTGAATATCCACAGGCCGCTCCCCTCTATAACATACTTTCCTCCTTGTCCTCAAAGTTCTCACTCATAGCTTCTAAGACTCCTGCTATGGTCAAGGCTGAAACTCTTGCCAATAGTTGGTCAGAGTTACCCATGAGGCCTGCCCTGACCCAGCCCTGCTATGAGAACAGACTGTGGGTCTTGATTGACCTGAAGGAGCTAGCATAGTAGAAGGGGTTCAGTTGTCCTTAGGGGTAGACTGCTTGTCTAGATCCTCTTGCCACACTACTATTGTTTTTTGGTAGTTTTGTTTTTTTGTTTGTTAAGATAGGGTTTCTTTTTGTAACAACCCTGGCTGTCACAGTCTGACTTTGTGGACCGGGCTGACTAGGAACTCACAGAGATCTGCCTGCCTCTGATGCCAGGTGCTAGGATTAAAGGTGTGCACCACCATACCCAGCTCACCGTTGTTTATCTACTGTGCTACGCTTGTGGTGATTCTGGAACCTGTCTTTTACTGCCCACCCCCTTTCTGTGACTTGTGCTGCTGCTGCTGCTGCCATCCTCACCCAGGGGACATTTCCCAGGCCAGACACATCAGAGCCGCTCTTCCATCATTTTTCAGGACTGCAGATCCCCCTGGCACTGTCCCTTGGGTTGACTTGTTTGCTCTGATTGATCCTCCCCTGGACAGTTCTGTGGCTCAGGCCTCAATCAGCTAAAGGTGTCCTTACGCTCCTGCCATGTTTCCTTCTTTGACGTCTATCCCAATTCTTCTATCCCTTGGCTCTGAGTGTCTTCTCTAAAGGAATCCCCATAAAGCTGGTTCATCATCAGGTCTCAGGAAGCAGCGTCCACCTTTGTCCGTGTTCTCTCTGCCTCCTGCTCCTCTCTCACCTACCACTCACTCCCTGGCAACTTGATTCTACACGTTTCTGGTGCTTTAGGGAATTCTTTGATTCATTCGCTCATTTATTAATTCATTCAATAGATTTGATCCAAGTGTCTATTATCTGCAGGACAGTGACAGGCACTGAAGATGCACAGCGAGAAACAGACAAGTCTCTACCTCGTGGGACCCACGTTTTCACAAAAATATGTCAAAATGTTAACCAAAGGACTATACCAAGCCAATGTAAGACAGGGGATCAACTAAGTTTCTAGGACAGAAAGGCAGTTTTGAACTTAGATTGGTAAGTCGAAGGACAAGGTATTCCCACAGTCTAGACAAAGTTAGTAATGGGAAACGAGGTTAGAGACAATTAGACTGCATATGGGGGTCTTGAATATCAAGATCGCCACTTTAAACAGAGGTTAGAATATCCACTCAGGTGTGTAGGAATCTCAACTAGTGGAGGAGCCTCTTAGAAATCTGCCTGCAAGCAGTGTCTGCATGAGCCCCTCTTCCCTTCCTAGAACTGCTGCGGCCAGGCCCCGTGAGGCCTCCTGACCGCCTCTGCTGAAATGGCTCTCATAGTACCTGAGGAGCAACGGGTTGCACATGCTGCTGTTCCTGTTGCCATCCTCATCAAAGTGCCTTGGCAAATAGATCAGGACAGCAAAGCCAAGCTCTGGTTCAATTGTCCTAACCTTAGATCAGCTCCCATACGCAAACGAGGTCTGACTTGGGAAAGTAGCTGCAGCCTAAGACACAGACAATGGAAGGACGCATGGGTTTATCCCCCATTCCTCACCGGGATGCTTTGCTCAGCCCTGCCTGGCTGCGCATGAGGAGAACTCAGGCCCTGCTGTCCCTCAACTTGACAGCAGGGCTGCACTTCATCTCTCCTCAGGGCTCACATCTGGGGATCCCCACTGGAGATCTGTGTGTTACCCACTTTCTCAACATCTGCTCTGGAGGGCAGACAAGGATGTAGTAAAGTCTCTAAGCAAGTGGGGAAGG
Organism: Rattus norvegicus; assembly: GCF_021556685.1. Lineage (NCBI taxonomy): Eukaryota > Metazoa > Chordata > Mammalia > Rodentia > Muridae > Rattus > Rattus norvegicus. Next base: position 143,411,262 of record NC_141536.1, read on the forward strand.
CCCAGAAACCACACTTCAAAGTACCGGCCTTGTCCTTCCTCCTGAGGTACTGGAGCCCACAGACTTACGCTGTCTTCTCTGAGAGCTGGGACCAGTTCCCTCCCATATAGAAAAGCCAGGGCTCTTCAAAGGGATGTGGAAATCTGCATTAACCCACAACCATCTGAGGAGAGGCGGCCTGTCTCGCAGGCAGGCCAAGCATCTGTGCAGTGTTCTTTGCCTCCTCCAGGGAAACTGAGCTACTGACAGCTCCCTCCTCGGTCCTGGGGCTAAGTCAGAGGGGCATCAGAGGACAAAGACGTCCCGTAAGAAGGCCCAGAAGAAAAGCGGGTTTTCTGGACTTCTAAGCCATCTTATCTTCCTTGCTAGCCTTGCCGAAGTCTGAATATTTTGGAATGATGGCTACAGTTGGAGAACAGGGTGACTCAGCTTTTCAGATAAACCTACTTCAAATGTGTGCAGGAGACACCTATTTGCCTCTTGCCCTTTCTTTTCTTTTTTTTTTTTTTTAATTAGATTTATTTCATGCATGTGAGTGTTCTGCCTGCTTGTATTTTTGTGTGTCACTTGTGTATCTGGTACCATGGACACTTGTGTGTCTTGGACCTGGAGTTACAGATTACTGAATAAATAGCATGTAGGTCTGCAGACCCAACCTGAGTAAGCCATCTCTCCTGACCAAGGAGACTATCTCTGGACGGATATTTGTCTGAAAAGCCTATTTGTCATTCCCACAAACTCATTATTTAAAAATCAAGGTATAAATTACAGATTTTTACACTTGTATTTGTAAATGGAAGGAATGTCTGGTAAATTATCAAAGATGTGGACTTTGGAATAATGTCTTCATTGCAAATAACTTTTCAAATGTCCTAGAAAAGTATTTCCAGAAGATTCTGTGGGAAAGAACAGGACTAATCCTTATCTCTGGTAAAGTCTTGACACCCCTTCACCCCCTGCATTCTCCAGCAATGCAGTCAGTCCAGCAGGAGCTGTCTGTCTGTCTATCACTAGACTGGAAAAACCGGTCAATAAACCTGTGATCCCTGTTGCTCCCCACGCTTCTGGAAGTTTGGAATCAAATTTCTTCTCTATTGAACCAGCCTTCAGTTCAATGTATATTTTCCAGGAAAATGAAATTTCCACGGTAAATTATTATTATTTACTTTCAGCCTGAAAGTCTGAGAAGTCCATTGTGACACGCTCACACAGCCGGACTGAGGAAAGTCCTTTTATTTTCAGAACCAACAGCAACCATGCTCACTGTCCAGTGTTGCTGTGGGCTTGATACTTAACTCGCTAAGGTTCCTAAACAGACATGATTTCAATTGTATCCTAACAACCGTCCTCACTGACATACCTCGCTTTTTGTGCTTTTCAGTTGGTGAGTTTCATAAATATATAGCAATTTATCTCTTGTATGATCGAATGTGTCAAATGTCTCAATTCCACAGGGAAGGTAGTACCCTTGATCATTGCCAGAAAAGAGACTCACTGGGAACGTGTACCATCCACAGTCAGTTAGAAAGAGGTTTCACCTTCCACCTACCCAACACAGTTCACATGCATATCACGGCCTGTCCGAGAGACCAGAGGTCCATTCACTGCCAGAGACCTTGTGGGACACGCCCATCTAAAGAGAGAAGGCAGACTGGGCTTTTATAAGATAATGTGGTCAACGTTTAATATCAATTGTCTTGGCAGCCGTGGCTTCTCATTAACTTGTATCAAAACCGACTGGATTGTAAATCACGAACTCTTAACATTTTATTAACTTAGCAGCAACAGCAAAAACCAAAGTGCTACCTTATGAGGACATCCTGTTGGCAGGAGAGTGGAGCTTCCATGAGACTGTCTTATGGCAGGCAGGCAGTGCTCTGGCAGACAGGTAAAGGATACTGTGAGCTCGCCCGCTTTCACCTCAGGACAGCCAGGAAAGGTTGAGGATGGAGAGGTGTGGATCCTTTAGAAAAGTGAGTGAGAAGATGTGGATCCTTTTGAAAAGTGAGTGTACATGTGTGCACATGCACATGCTCGAAGGTACAAAGGTTTGTGTGTGTACAGGCATGTGTGCATGTTTAGGGGTGTGCCTGAGAGTGGTGTGTGTGTGTGTGTGTGTGTGTGTGTGTAGGTGTGTGAGTGTATGGTCAACTTTCTCAATTAAGATTTGAAAGTGTCACCCGACTGCTCTTCCAGAGGTCCTGAGTTCAATTCCCAGCAACCACATGGTGGCTCACAACCATCTGTAAAGAGATCTGATGCCCTCTTCTGGTACATCTGAAGACAGCTACAGTGTACTTATATATAATAAATGAATAAATTAAAAAAAAAAAGATTTGAAAGTGTCAGATTTCGGGCTGTCCTGATGGTAATTTTCGTGCGATGGCTCGTCAGATAAAGGCGCTTGCTGCTGACCTGGATGACCAGCTTGGTTCCCGAGTCTGCCATGGTGGAAGCAGAGAACCAGCTGCCACAAGGTGTCCTCTAACTTCCATACTCTTCTGTGCGCATGCGCATAAATAAAAGTAATAAAAATCGTTAAAAAGTACAGATTTTACCCCTAAGTGAGAATCTTAGGTAAAAAAAAAAAAATGAGAATCCAGGTTGCCTGATAAATAAAAATAAAGTTTCATTGGAAACTATTTGAAAAATCTGGTGTATTTACAGCCTGTTCAGTACAGCTCAAAGGCAGAGTTGGAAAAACGTTAATTGAAATATTTTCCTAGTTCGCTGAGCTTATTCCTTGAGGGTCGATTTGGCTGAGACAGATCTCATTGTCTTGCTTTAGTAGTTCTTGAGTCATTATTTGTTTTTCCCAGGAGTTCTTTTGTTTCCAAATCTTTCACAAACCAATTGGGGTCAATTATCTTACGGCAGTTAATTCGGATGGTTTGCTCGAAGCTGTTTCTCCTTAGTCCTGAGCATTTTTCGGAGTCCCTTTTGCCTCCTAACTAAAGCTCTCCACTTCTATGAATTCCGTGGGATTCTTGACAGAATTTTGCCGGGTATAAAGAATTCTTGAGCCCCAAGTGTTTAAGAGCAGCTGTTCTCTACATCGTAAAGAGGCAGGAAGTTGGTCTCATACCTCAGTGTGATCTTATAACATTATACAATTCTAGTGAATATTAACTGTTTACGGTTTATACAGATGTGGGAAGTGGGACACATGCCAATAAATGAAAGGGGTGTGTGTGTGTGTGTGTGTGTGACGGTGTGTGTGTATGTGTGTGTGAAGGTGTGTGTATGTGCGTGTATGTGTATGTGTGTGCGAAGGTGTGTGTATGTGTGTGTATGTGTATGTGTGTGTGAAGGTGTGTGTGTATGTGTGTGTGTGTGTGAAGGTGTGTGTGTATGTGTGGGCATATGTGTGTGTGAAGGTGTGTGTGTGTATGTGTGTGTGTATGTGTGTGCATATGTGTGTGTATGTGTGTGTGTGTGTGTGTATGAAGGTGTGTGCCTGTAAATGTACTTGTGAAGGGCAGGCATCAATTCTTTTTTTTTTTTTTTTTTGGTTTTTTTTTTTTTTTTGGTTCTTTTTTTTTTTTTTTTCCGAAGCTGGGGACCGAACCCAGGGCCTTGCGCTTCCTAGGCAAGCGCTCGGCCACTGAGCCAAATCCCCAACCCCAGACATCAATTCTTAATATCTTTCTCTATCACATTGCACCTCAGTTTTTGAGACCAGTTCTCTTACTGAACTTGGAGCTTGCAGTTTTGACTGCACTGGCTGGGGAATGAACCCCCAGGAATCCACGTGTCTCCACCTTTCCCAGAACTAGGGTTATTATAGATGTGTGTCGCCACACCTGGTTTACGAGCAGCAGGGCTATGTGAGGCCCATTCCCAACAAAACAAAAACAGGAGAGAAAAAATGTCTCAGAGATTAAAAGTATTGGCTGCTCTTCCAGAGGACCCAGCTTGATTCCCAACACCCGCTTACAGCATTGGCAATTACAGTTCCAGGGGACCCAAGACCTTCTTATGACCTCTCAGGCATCAGGCAAACACAGTGGTGCAGACACACATGCAAAACTCCCATACACATAAAATAAAAATAAAATAAAGAAAGTTGAAAAGTGCTCTTCCAGGGGTTGGGGATTTAGCTCAGTGGTAGAGCGCTTGCCTAGCAAGCGCAAGGTCCTGGGTTCGGTCCCCAGCTCCGAAAAAAAAAAAAAGAAAAAAAAAAAAAAAGAAAAGTGCTCTTCGGAGGATATATAAATGTCAAGACAGACCACAGAATGAGATCGAATAGTTACAAATGATGTAACATCTAAAGGTCTAGTGTTTAGAATAGAAAAATTAACATAAAGACACATATTTCAATGTAAGCAAAACTACACAGCATCACACGGGCAGTAAAGCAGTGTTACGCTCGTTAGGACTATAATAACTTTTTAAAAAGACTGTAGCGAGTGTTGACAAGGATGTGAAGCAGTAGAAGTCATCCTATTTGCAGCAGACATTGGCAAAAGAAGGGGGAAAAGTAGACCAACAGTCCTGGTCGGCCAGAGGCGCCTTCACCTTTCTCTTGGAAGTGGATAGCCTGGGCAGTCATTAGAAAGTCATAAACGGGGGTTGGGGATTTAGCTCAGTGGTAGAGCACTTGCCTAGCGCAAGGCCCTGGGTTCGGTCCCCAGCTCCGAAAAAAAGAAATGAAAAAAAAAAAAAAAAGAAAGTCGTTAACGACACAATGTAAAACAAATGGTCCTCCACTCGGCACCGAAAAATGCACATTGTTTTCAAATGTATCTGGGCTACTCAATATAAACCACATGTTTGACCTTAAAACAAAGCTTAATACATCTTAAAAGACTGGAATAATACAGAGTACCTGTGTTACACATTTCATAGCCTAGCGTTGTTCTAATAGGTTAAATCTAACAGAATTAAAATAAAGAAAAAGCTCTGAAAGGCTCTTCAAATTTTTGAAATTAAGCCATTGTGCCGACTTTGGGCCAAAAGGACCTATAGTCTTGAGTTTCTAACATTCCCCTCTTTTTCTTAAACCTAAACTGATACTACTGGTGAGCCTACTGAGAACTTTGTTTTCTAAGAAACAAAATCTTTAACTTTTTTTTTTTATTCATTTATTATATATAAGTACACTGTCGCTGTCTTCAGATACACCAGAAGAGGGCATCAAACCTCTTTACAGATGGTTGTGAGCCACCATGTGGTTGCTGGGAATTGAACTCATGACCTCTGGAAGAGCAGTCGGTGCTCTTAACCGCTGAGCCATCTCTCCAGCCCAAAATCTCTAACTTTTAACCTTATTACAGATTAAACTCTTTGGTAACATTAAATAGAAGGGACCATTTTCTGGCAACATTTAGAGATATAACCCACCCCGTGTGCGCGCGCGCATGCACACACACACACACACACACACACACACACACACACACACACACACACACACACCTACCTCCATTGTATATAAACATTGTAACTCTCCCTTGAGAAAGAAGCCTACACTTGTCCTCTCAGGTCTTACCTTCACTCCCTCTCAGCGCCGCCCCACCCCCACCCCCGCCAGCTCCCCTCCTCCACTCCCTCTCAGCTCCGCCCCCTCCCTCTTGACTCTCCCCCTCCTTTCAGCTCTCCCCCATCTTCGAACCTCTCTTTGTGCTTTTAAATAGCCAACTTTGCTTCATATTTCGTTTACGCTGAAACCGATGTCTTCGCTGAAACCATGAATCCCAGTTTGCCTGAGTAGAAGTCTCTTAAAAGAACTCAGGGAGCTGTCAACATGGTCCAGAGTTGTGTCCCTATTCCAAGAGACAGTCTGACAGGGACTCCAGCATCCGAGAAGAGACAGCACACTGTGTGGCTCTGAACACTGCTGAGGGCACAGCCGGGCGCCATCCTGAATAAGAGGCCCATGGTTTAAGACTGAGCTACTCTGAGGTCCTGAAAACAACGAACAATCACAAGTCAGGGTGCACGGAGCCACTTGCCCACAGCGTCTGGGTGGCAGGCGGCTGCAAGAGGCAGTTGTGGAAGGGGGAGGGCGATCTGCAGACCACGGAGAGGTTTGGGCATCAGGGGCCTCAGGCTGTGAACAGTGGGAGACCAGTGACCCCGACCTCTTTGATGAGAAACAGCCCCATAAACTGTGGATTACAACGAAAGATGAGAGCTCTAAGATCATAGCCGGGGTGACCCCATTTTCACATCTGCTTCCCTTCTATAAAGTAGTTTACTGTGGGGACGGAGTGTTGCAGGATCACAGGATCACACTGTGGACCCCGAGATCGTGTTATTTACTGAAAACAAAACAAAACAAAACAAAACAAAAAACCCTTGCTTTTAGCTGTGGTGTGGCTGAACCTTAGCCCACACCTTTAAAAAGCGCTTTCTAGGGGCTGGGGATTTAGCTCAGTGGTAGAGCGCTTACCTAGGAAGCGCAAGGCCCTGGGTTCGGTCCCCAGCTCCGAAAAAAAGAACAAAAAAAAAAAAAAGCGCTTTCTACTTGAATATTGTAAACAGGATTAAATAAAGTCAACCACACAGGTCAAGAGGCAGAACAAGCAACCAGGTGATGGGAAGTGAACCTAGGATTATTAAGAAAAAGAAATCTATAGAGAGTAAGAGGGAGTCAGAAGGACAGAGATGCACGGGAAGCAGAAGAGAGGGACATTGATGGAAGGGAGATTTTTGAGGAGTGAGATAGGGGATTGCTTCTGGGACATTGGCTGAGGAGGAGGTCAGATGGGTGTTTCCTCCGCAAAGGTGTTAGAGGGAAAAGAATCACATTTCTTGGTTTGGGAAAGAAGCTGAAAAGAGGAAAGAAAAATGAAAGAAGTCCCGTGCTTTTAACCACTGGGTCATCTCTCCAGCCCCAGCTGTGCATGCGTGTGTGTGTGTGTGTGTGTGTGTGTGTGTGTGTGTGTAACAATATATATTCACAAAACACATATATTTATGAATATTTAGATGCATATGTATATTGTGTGTGAAAATATATACAAATACATATACATTTATGTGCATCTATGTGTATATATACATATATATGCATATACTTGTGTCTATGTGGACAATGAGCTTTAAATAGATAGCTTAAATTAAGAGTAAGGGAAAAGACGAGGAGACTGGCAGAGAGGAGAGCCTTTAGAGAAATCCCCAAGCAAAGCAGATATACAGTGTTGAGTTTTTGAGATAGCCTATGTGATGAGGAGAAGAGAGGACACAGGTAGGGGCAGGACTATAATTTAACTCTGTCGAACCACAGCACAAAACAGCCTCTTAACTCTTTGTCCCAGAGAGGGAGGCAGGGAGATAAGGTGTAGTTTGATTTCTTCAGGTTGTGAGCTCTGGCCTCTGTCTAAGTGACCTGTGTCTTAAAAAGGTTTGCTAGATATTTTTATATCAACTTGACACCAGATAGTGGTTTAAGAAGAGGGCGTCTTGGTTGAGAAAGAAAGATTGGCCTGCAGGAAAAAGAAGGGATAGACCTGGGACCTAACAAAAACAAAACCACACGCACGCACGTACACACATGGTAAAAGCTTCTCAAACAGGCAAAGGGTGTCAGAAGTCAGGTTAATGACTGTCCTTGGGACAAGAGACTGAAAGTAGGGAACAGGGGACTCCTCAAAACTGGTCATTTCCATTTCCTGTTTCAAGACCTGGGTTTTATTTTTCTGGTGGATTCACAGTAAAAACTCGTCAAGGTGAACAGGTTTTCTATGTGTTTTCTCAGTTAAAAATAAAGTTACTTAAGAGCAATTACAAGCTTAGGCATGAGCACTTGCCTAGCAAGTGCAAGGCCCTGGGTTCGGTCCTCAGCTCCAGAAAAACAAAACAAAACAAAACAAAACAAAAAAAACAAAAAACCAAAAACAAAAACAAGCTTAGGCATGGTGACACATGCATTCATGTTACTGTCCCAACCTGTACTGTCTGACTCCATTTCCCCTTCTTCGACCACGGCAGGTTCTTTCCACTCTCACCTCTCCCACAAGAGTCCCTGCTAGTAGATGAGGCTAATCTGAATTCACAATGGATGCAGAGACAAGGAAAGCCTGAGTAAGACATGTTATTCTTACAAGTAAAGAGACTAATTACAGTTCAGTGGAGACTTTCTGGACTCTCAGTGAGCTTAGCCTAGAGGTCTATGGTTTCTGAAAACTCAACAGTCCTCAGGCTGCCCTGAGCTAGTGGCTTTGGGGGTTTTGTTCAGAGAATTCGAAGACAGAAAGTTACAGACCATAGAGTCTGCATTTTAGAGAAGAGTTTCTAATAGATTACTAGGTATATAGTGTGTGTGAGGAGAGAAGGAGGGAGGGAGGGACACATGCAGACACACACACACACACACACACACACACACACACAGAGAGAGAGAGAGAGAGGACAGAGGTCTTGTATAGCAAGAGGGGTCCATTGAGCTTTCAGCTCAGGCTTGTTCTCTCTCTGTCTCTCTGTCTCTGTCTAACTGTCTGTCTCTCTGTCTCTGTCTCTTTCCCTCTATCTCTCTCTCTGTCTCTGTCCCTGTCTTTCTGTCTCTGTCTCTGTCTATCTCTGTCTTTCTGTCTCTGTCTCTCTCTGTCTCTCTCTCTCAATATCACACACACACACACACACACACACACACACACACACACACACACACGGCAGAAAAGAAGGGTGAACCATGAGTTGGCCAGTCCAGTTGTTCTGATCAGATGTCCAGGAGCCTGCTTACAGTTTTGTCACATCCTTGTGTGTAGCTCCTAGACTAAACCAAGAGGTAACAAGGAAGTAGGAACTGGAACCCTCTTTTGGTCTTCCTGACCTCCAGGAAGGACATCTCCAAAGCTGATTCTTTGGGGTCTGTAATAGTTGGTATTTTGTTGCTGCTGCAGGAAAACCACTCTGAGGGACAGTAACCTGAGAAAGGAAACATTTTGACAGACAGTAACCTGAGGAAGAAAGGCTTTATTTAGTTCCAGTCCATAATGGTAGAGAAGCCATGTTGGCAGGAGAAAGAAACTAAGAAGTCACATCCAGGGCACACAGGAGGGAGAAAAGGCAAGAACAGGAAGTAGGTCCAGGCTGTAAACCCTGAAAGCCCATACCGAGTGACCTACTTCCTTCAAAAGCCTCCACCTCCACAAGGTTCCAGTAGTAGCAACTGGAAGACCCAGTGTTACTCAACCACGACTGTGTCCCTTTCCTCCCTGACTGGTTTCTAGCTCCTGGTTTCCTCACCTGGCATCTTTTTTTTTTTTAAATCTTTTTATTTATTTTATGCATATGAGTACACTGTAGCTATCTTCAGACACACCAGAAGAGGGCATCAGATCTCATTACAGATGGTCGTGAGCCACCATGTGGTTGCTGAGATTTGAACTCAGGACCTCGGGAAGAGCAGTCAGTGCTCTTAACCACTGAGCCATCTCTCCAGCCCCTTGCCTGGCATCTTAATTCTTGGCCTTGAGCTGTGAGCATTCGTCAGCTGCTATCTGATCTGGCTGAGTCAGGCTTAAACCAGCCAATGACGTTACAGGGTTGAATAAAGTCTTGTCCATATCCTTTATTATAGTAATCCCGAGGGTGGAGCTTTCTAATTAATTTAATATTCGAATTGACCGAACATAGATACCAAGCCAAATGTCACTGCAGATGCTGTCCTAGAAACAAATGTCAAAGAGTGCCATGAAACATAAGGAAACTATTTGAAATAACATATTTTCCCCTTCTAAAAGCCCACCTACTGACTGTGGCTTTGAATGAGCCCTGATGGCTCTGGAGAACAGAATAAACCAGGAAGAGAATGAAGCCTGGGATTCTGACTACAGAATTATTTCTAAACAAGGGAGGAGTCACATCCTTCAGCCTCCCACACTCTCAACAAGATCCGAACAAATGGGAACGTTTCAGGTTTAGGACTCTTTCTCCAAGCATATTCTTTCTAAAGAGTACCCAGGACTGAAGGGAGGAATTGTACAGGGACAGGTGATGACTGAGTTGCTGGCTCCCCAGAAGGCGATTTACAACAGCATCCTCTCTACCTTTGCTGAGGCTGGCCAATAAATGGATCAAACCCTTGCCCCGTCCCAGTGCCCACCCCTCTGCTTTTCCTCAGGCTAGCTGCTACCAGCAGAAAGCATCCCCCCTGACAGCACTACCCATGATCACTAGAGCCAGCTACAGCTACACAGGGATTTAACTGGACTCAGACTCTGGCTGTACAGCCAGTTCTGGTTTCTCCCAAATCTGAGTAAAACTTCCCCACTAAAGGGAAGCAGTTCCTCTCAACTCTCAGTCTTCCTCCGAGCACACTCTCCTCCAGAGATCAGTCTTTCTGGACTCAGTCAAAGGTACCATTTGTCAGAAGCCCTGTCGCAGACATCTGAGCTTTTTGGTTCCCCGCTCCCACTTCTCTCCTCTAACAACTCTTCAGTGTGGCTAACATCCTGGCTCTGGATCTCAACTGCTTCTGTCCAGTCTGACCCTTGACTCCTTGGCTTCCCAACTCCGACTGTAACCCTGGCAAGTTTGCCTGATGCCTGAATGCCTCCCCATGGGCATCAGTGCTTGAAAGAGAAACAGTCCTAGTATGAGTGACATAGGACATGTTGGACCTGTTTCCACTTTGAGGTGCCTCCAGACTCTCGCAGAACCTGGAAGAGCCCCTTTCAAAGCCCCTACACAAAGTGAGTGTCTGCACTCGACAGAATAACAGCCTATTAAAATCAACTGTCACCATTTGGCTACCCGTTTCCTTATGTCTGCTCTGCAAGCATGCTAGAGCAACAGCATGCAGTGTTTGGTTTCCTGAGCACACAAAATTCTGCTTTGGAAAGCCTCAACCTGAAGGAGGCTGAAACCGAATACCTCAACCTGCAATTTATTTCAGAGTTGAGAGTCTGTCTCTTTTCTTCATCTGTCTGACAGGATATTGGAGGAAGCAAATCAAAGGGCTATAATGGCTCCCATTCCAGGTAATTGCCTTCGCATGGCTGTCCTGATACAGACTGTGCCCAAAGCACAGCCATCAGCGCTAGCGTCTCAAGTGCAGTCCCGTGTCTTAAGAAGACGACACACAGACACATCTCACACAGACACCTGCACCTTCAGGGTGGCTCTCACTCCTTCCCTTCCCTTTCACAGAGCAGGTTGAGGCTGGCTGGGTTTGCCTTTCTGGTGCTTTGTGTCGTTGGCTCTGCAGCATGGCCGACTCCTCCGAGAGGGATCGTCTCCTTTCTGCATCTATGTCAGTAGGGCCATCCTGCCACAGGGGAGGGTTCAGATCTTCAGCCTTCTCTTTCCCGCTGCTATTTTGTCCACCTGTCAGTAAGATGTGCTCAGTAGCCCTCTGCTTTTATAATCATTTAAGTGCCTAACCATTTTGTAAAGGTTTGTACCCAAATAACACCAGAAAGTGTGATTCTGAAATTCCAGCAAGCAGCGTGCGCCAGAGCACAGCTACTTAAATATCGAAAGTAGAGGGAAGTTTTCTAGAGGAGAAGAAAAGAAGCAAAACTAAAACATGATGAAATAAAAAAGTGGGAGAATACTCGAGAACAAATAAGAACTCTGTGGGTATTAATTATTTCATCATATCTGCTACACAGTATAAAAACACTGTGGAGAAGAGAATATGGAATAAGTTTCTTCTCCACTGGGTGGGGCTCAATGCTCAGACATGGCCCTGTGTTTTCGTTTTAGGTTCTTTTGTATTCAATAACAGATAATTGTGGGTGGAAAGGAAGGATCCAAAATTAAGATGTAGTTTTGAATTGTGTGGTTTTCCCGGGAAATCTGTGGATTTCTCATGGCCTGTAGAGAGACTCTAAGGGGTTCTGTGAAGTAAATACACTTTACCGGGTGACATGGGTCTTTTTATTTTCTCTTGAAATATATATGTGTATATATATACATATATATACATATATATGTATACACACATATGTATGCATATGTATACACACATATATATGTATATGTGTGGTATAATTGTTTTTAATGAGCATTAATCTAGATGTGGTAGAGAACACTTAATTCCACACAGCGCTCTGGAGGTAGATACAGGAGGTTCAGGAATTTAAGGTCGGTCTGGATGATGTAACAAGTTCACAACCAGCCTGGGCACGTGAGACTCTGTCTCAAGGAAATTGCTTAATTAAATAATTGAATTTAAGTTAATCAAAATTTAAAAGGATGACACAAGATCTTTTGGTCTGTTTTTATTTTTATTTCTGGGACATGATCTCACATTGCCAAGACTGGGCTTAAAATTGGTTTATAGGTGAGGATGATCTTGAAGAAAACCATGAATAATCAGGAGAGATTTAGCAGAAATGGCTCAAAGGTCATTGTTTCGCTGTGTGTTTAACTGGTCGATAGGCTAGACTCTGGTTTTGCTCACACAGTCTAAAGGACTAATATTTTGAAACTCACCAATTCAGAGGAGAGCATTGAAAATGGCATCCTTTGAAGACTGGAAGTAAGGTCCCTTCGTCACTGAGCTTCCCATTCCGGGTGACATTCGTTCCTGGCCCTGCCTACAGCTTGCAGCCAGAAGTGGCCACTGGCAGAGAAGCCGCTGCCTGGAGCGCAGCCCCAGCTAAGCTGCCTTTCCTCAGGTTCTCTTCCAGGGAGCTGGAGCTCAGGTGTGGGGTGAAGGGAGTCAAGTGACTGCAGCCTAGGAAGATCTGTTTTTCCTCACCCTAGCCCCTCAGCAAGTTAACCCCAGGAGAGCTGGGCTGCCAGAGAACAGTTCTGTGAGCTGTCTGAGCTGTCTGATGACCGGTTGTTACCGGCCCGGGATGATGAAGGTGCTGGGCTCACCGGATGCACAGATAACACCAGAAAGTTTCATTCCTAGACTCTTCCTTTCCAATAAAGCAACATCTATACTTTACTGTTTGACTTATTTGCACAATAGTAGGTTTTTTTTTTTAAGAAGGATTCTAAAACAGGTGGGCTCCCTCGAGCTCAGGTAAACAATTCTGGAAGCTGACTGTTCCTCGCCGAGTGAATTTTACTGAAGGGTTTGCAACATGGTCTCCCTGCCTGGTACTTCTGCTGTGTGTATAAAGCAGGAATTGTGAGTTCGGGTGCTTGTCTGTATTACCAGAGACTGTAAGCCACTTGTTCATTTATTTGGTACAGACCTGGCCAGGAAAGAAGGAAACTATTTCCACCCCCCCCCCCCCGCGTTGCTTGATAATGTGAAAATCACTTGTTCACTCTTTGATTATGGTTAGAGAGGAAAAAAGAAGGAGACAAAGAACAAAACCAAACCCAACATCTGGATAGAGTTTGGTACATACCTTCTGGGCCCTCGGTTCCTGGAGGTTTCAGCTAAGGACTCCCTCTTCTGAGGCTGCAGAGGCTCAAGGACTCAGACTGGTGGGTGGGAAATGGCACTTGGATGACAGCTCCTGCTAGTTGGTTTAAATAGGTTGTCAGGATGCTGTAGCCATGACCAAACCCTGCTAAGGGGAGGGGAGCAAGTGTCAAGCAGGCATGCTCACTTGTGTCTGGGGGGACACCTAGCAGGAGGCTGTTTGTCACTCATGTCTCCAGGCCTGGATGTGCTCCTGTGTATTGTGAGGTGGCTTTGCCCCCTGCAGGTAAAGCCCATGACCTTGCTCAGGTCCTTGGGAGATCTGTGCTTGGCTTGTCTTCTAGCTCATTTTCTGGAAACCCATGGCACAGTAGGAAGAGGACCAGAGGATCAAAGGGCTGGTTTCAGATCTAACGGCCACTCCAGAATCTGTGATTTCAGCTGAGTTATCTGCCCTCCCGGAGCCCCGGTGCTTTATCAGGAACACGAGCAAATACCACTCTTGGCAGAGACACTGCCAGCTGAGTGGAGCTGGTGGGATCTGGTGGGGTCTGAGGCCCTGAATTGGGGTTGAGGTGGGGGTCAGGGAGCCCAGTGTGGGAAGGAGGACCTGGCTGGCAGGAGGAAGTCAGCATTGTGGTTCATTCCTGGCCTGCCACCACTGGGGAGGTAGAGAAAGGAGGATGAGGGCATCCTGGGCTACACAGCTGGTGTGAGGCCAGTCTGGGCTACATGAGGTGAGGTCTTAAAAACAAATGAACTAAAACAAGAAAAAGGGGGGATCAGAAGAAGAAGATTCGAAGATCCCAGAGGACTCACAGACTATGCACTGACTTATATCATGGGCCCAGGGAAGGAGCTTGATGGTTTTAAGTTCTGTGTCGTACTACAATTTTCTGGAAAATGCTTACTGTAAGGTGGAATGATGGGAAATGTGCTATACTGAAGTCCAGAATGACAGTGACCCTACAAACTCCAGAATCCTGTCAGGAAAATGTTCAGACCGGTGAAGTGGCTGTGTGTGCTGGTAAGGGAACGGAACTCAGAAAGTAAAGTTAGATCTTGGATGTCTCGTTCTGCAATTTCTCCTGTAGCAATTTCTCCTGTGACATAAGTCTTCCTTCTTCCCTGCTGGACAAGATGTGTGTGCCTTTAAGCCAAGGCCTCAGAAGGCATGAGCTCCAGGACAGATGGGGCTGTGCAGAAAGACCCTGCCTCAAAAATAATTAAAAAATAAACAAGCATCGCCACGCTCTTGCTGTTTGTGAGAAAACGAGTCTCACTGAGATTAAATGGAGTTTGTTGAGTTAAGTAACTGAGTTAGTGAGAGAGTGGAGTTTCGTTTGGACATCTGTGGTCTTATCTCATCCATTTCTGTTCAAACAGTGACACTTTCCTTGAGACTCCCTCACCCTTCCCACGGGTCCCTTTCTAACTATCCCAGCCCACACTCATCTCTTCTTTGAGGGGGCTTCTCTGGTGCTCATTGCTGGTACCCCCACTTTCATAGCATATGTCTGACTTGTTATTAACAGGTATTTACTGAACTTCCTCTGCTGCCGAGAGACAGAAACGAGTAAGATGCAGCCCGACCATCACTGCTAACACCAAAGAGTGGAAGCAGTTTATTGGCAGTCTATAAATACCTAATACACCGACATCAAGTCACTCCTGCCCCTGTCCCCCAGCTTGGAACACTTCATTTCAGCTCTTACAGGGGGAAAACAAAATCCTTCTAGAAATCATGTCAGCAGCTAATCCATAAGAACCAAAGATAAAACACAGAAGGCATGGCTGGCGGCTGACTTCTTCTCTGCCCTTCTTCCCATGTGAGAGAGTTTGGAGTCATGGTCCTGTCCCTGTGTCAGTCCTGAGTATCTGGTGGCACACCATAATCTTTCTCCCTCATGGGTAGAGGAGTTTCTGCTCACTAGGCATGGCCTCAGGTGCTTTATCAGTAACTCGAGCAAACAGTGCTCTCAGCAGAGATACTGCCGAGTGAGTGGAGCTGGTGGGACCCAGTGGGGTCCAAGGCACATGAACAGCTTCTGCCAGTGTAGCAAGGAGGACTCTGACTGAAAAGAGGAAAATTTCACAATCACAGTATGATCGCAGAGGGAGGAATGTCATGGTACACTTGTCCAAGTCTTACTGCCAACTACACGCAAAACAAGTCAGAATTCTAATCCTAATTATAGTGAAAAGATTCATCCTGTGGAGTTTATTCCTCGCCACATGTAAGGGCAACGATCACATTCAAACAAAGCCAGATAGTACCATTGTCCTGCTTCAGAAACGTGAGGTCTACCCCTCTACCCCTTAGGAAGGGAAGGAAAGTATAAAATCTATAGAGCACAGAAGCAGAAATTATTTTTAGCCTCTTCAAAAACAGTTCTGCCGACCTGAGCAACCTTCAGTGCACCCTGAAAAGCTCGGTCCTGTCTTAATTATTACAATGTTTAAATTGAGTTATTTGTGAAGAGAGAGGTCTAGGTAGGTCACCGGCCTGGAAAGGTGACAGTGTAGCATGGGCACACTCAGTTTCTGTTGAAGGAGTTGTGCCAGAAAATGCCGGGGGGAAGTGCATGCATGCTCAGGAGCATAGGGGACGCAGGATGGTGCCAGCCTCATGTGTGACAGAGTGGTGGCTCAAACCTGTAGTCCTGACTTTTTGGGAAGCAGTGGCAGGGTTCATAACTTGAGGGTGATATGACTTACCTACTCTCATGAGAACTATTACTATTATTACCGTTACTACAGCAATCCCTTCCTATGGGGAAATCCAACACTGTTGCCCTAGTGAGCGAATCCTCAACATGAAATTTGGTGCCGGGGAAACTGTATCCAAACCATAGCAGAAGTTTTCCAGAGCTTCTTCCTGTCGCAGCCGCTAAGAAGGATGAGCTACATATAACTGACAATGTTCTGTGAAACGTCTCCAACAGCCAGCCCTTGGGTTTAGTGTGTAGTCCTTAAAGGGTGAGAAAAAACACCAGCGTCCAAGTAAAGACTGACTCCGGCTTTTCTTTTCTTTTTCTTTTTTCTTTTTTTCAGAGCTGGGGACCGAACCCAGGGCCTTGTGCTTGCTAGGCAAGCGCTCTACCACTGAGCTAAATCTCCAACCCCGACTCCGGCTTTTCTAAATTACCTGCAAGCGTTGAAGAGTCTAGAACTAGGCTCTTGTCCTTGCTGGACAGAATTAAAGAGCTTGTTTGGAACCAAAGGGCTTCGGGAGTTTGCTCCCTGTTCCAGTCATATGGCACAGCAGAGCAAGTCAGAGGGTGTAGGAAGCACACAAGGTCTCATCTCCTCTGGGAGCTTACTGTAACTCCAGTTTTGCAACTCCGGGAGGCTTCGGACAAAGTCCCTCATACACATCACGTACTCGAGTTCAAGGAAGGAATGCCCCTGTCTACTTTTGGTTGTTATGATAAACACCACGACTGGAAGCAACCTGGGAGGAGAGGATTTATTTCATCTTAGAGCTTTCAGTCTGTCATGAAGGGAAGTCAGGGCAGGAACTCAAGGCAAGAAGCTGGAGGCAGGAATTCTATTGGGAGCCATGGAGGAATGTTGCTTACTGGCTTGCTCCCTATGGCTTGCTCAGTTTGCCTTCTTATACAACCCAGGGCCCCCTGCTCAAGGGTAGCACTGCCCAGAGTGAGTTGGACCCTCTCATAGTAATCATTAATCAAGAAAATACCTTACAGGCTTACCTACAGGCCAACCTGAGGGTAGCATTTCCTCAGTTGAGGTTTCCTCTTTACACAGACCTTAACGTGTGCTAAGCTGAACATGAAACTAATCAGCAGAGACTAATCTCTTCGTTACGTACGTTGCTTTCCTTCTTATAGAAGAAAGTATGAGCGAGTGGTGGAACCCCATGTTTGTCTGTTGCTTTCTGTCTTTCTTCTTTGACCCAAGACATTGTAGACTTTCCTTTTGTCTGTGTTTTATTTCTGCTGCTGCTCTAATAAAAGATCCCGAATGCTGTAGTTACTGTTTTATTGCTATGAAGAGGCACCAAGACCAAGGAAACTCTTATAAAATAAAACATTTAATTATGGGCTTGCTTACAGTTCCAGAGGGTTAGTCCATTATTATCATGGCAGGAAGCAGACGGGCATGGTGCTGGGACGGTAGCTTGGAGCTTTAAATCCTTATTCATGGGCGGTAGGGAGAGGAGGTGGGAAGGGGAGGAATGAGAAGTGGGGGGGGGCGGAGGGATGGAGAGGCAGGGGGAGGGGGACGGAAAGAGAGAGAGACTGGGCTTGGTGTAGGCTTTTGAAACCTCAAAGGTTACCCTCGATGACACTGTTCTTCCAACAAGGCCATACCTAGTCCAGCAGCTCCTAATCCTTCTAATCCTGGTAGACTCAGCAGTCAGATCTATACATCTATGGACCACAATGTATGGGAGGGGGAAAGTGTTCTTTTAGCTTACAGTTCTATGTTATAGCCATTATGTGTGGGACATTATGGTAGCAGGAGCTGGAGACAGCTGGTGACATCATGTCCACAATGAAGAGCAGAGGGGTGAATGCATACATGTGTGTGTACAGTTTGCTCACGTGTACTTCTTACACAGGTTGGAACTTTGCCTAGGATATGGGGCCCACAGTGGGCTGAGGCTTCCATATCCGTTAACTGCATCAAGACAGTTGATCTCAATGGTGACCCCAATGATCTCAGGTCAATCTTACGTAGCTCATCCCTCACTGAGATGCATTTTGGGTGAGTCTGAGTTGCACCGAACTGACTGCCTTAGGGGAGCAGATTAGAGGAGAGGCCTGTGAGATAAGCTGTTAACTCTGAGGCGCTGAAGCCTCTGGCCTTCTGAGAGTTACACTTGTGTCACCATGACAAAGAAACTAGTTAAAGGGAAGAATACACTTGTGTCACCATGACAAAGTAACTAGTTAAAGGGAAGAATACACTTGTGTCACCATGGCAAAGTAACTAGTTAAAGGGAAGAATTCTTTCCTTTGGCTCAGGGTTTCAGAGGGTTCAGTTCATAGTCCTTATCTCTACTCTTCTGGCCTCACGAGGAAACAGAACACCATGGTAGCAGGAACAGAGAGGCAGGGAAAGAAGGGGCAGGGAGCAGGCACAGTCTTCAAAGGACTTATGACTCATGTTGGTCAAGTAGATCCCACTAACTTAAGTACTAAGACTTCCAAAGTAATACCCGTGGCTAGGGACCAAGCATTCAACTCATTAGCCTTTGTGGGACATTTCATGTTCGAAACTGATAATGTTTCCAAAACCAAACACAATAGGAGCCAAGAGAGTTTATTCTGAAGGTATGAGTGGCTATGATCTAGAAACAAAAATTTAGATTACCCACCCCTGGAAAAAAAACTATTACAATAGGGTAACAATTTCATGAAGTTTTTATTGTAGCAAAACAGAGTTATAAGAAGACAATTTTGAAGAACGTTGGTGGGAAACAGCAGTCAGGTGGGTTACAGCAAAGCTTCGACTCCCGTGCTATAGGCCTCAGGTGGTGTCTGAGGACATTCTTAGCTTTTGAGTTAGTAGATGCTAAGAGTCGGCTTGTACAGTTCCAAAGGATTTATCCAGTAGTCACATGGATGTTCACTCACACAGAGAGATGGGCAGTGAATGGCTGAAGTGTCTGGCTCTGGACTCAGAACGTTCCAACCTCTCCCCTGTCACTGAAGTTCCAGTCAAGTGAGTCCGAATGCTCGAGGTAAACGGGACCTCTTTCCAGGAACATAAAGTTCATAGTTCTGTTGTCATCTAAGCACCGCATTGTACACACATGGAGGCTAAATATTACTTCCTGTCTCGACATCGTTAGGACGGCTCGTTCATAGGATCTGGTGAAGATGAAGCTGGGTAGGTAGGAAATCGGTCCTTAGGAGCCAAAGCATCACTCAGTCTTCTGTATGAGCATGAGGGCGTGGATCTTTCCCTACAACCGCTGCCTTTATATGGAGTCAATGATGCAGATGTGTGGAAGTTGGGGGCGGAGGGGTGCAGAGAGGCCACTGGAACCCTGGCATGCTGTACCCTGCTCCAACTTGCCTAAAGCCAATCTCTGCTTCTGTATCAGTAATGATTGGAACGCACAAAGTTCCAACATAAGGGCTGGTATTGAAAGTCCCCTGGCAGAGATGCTCAATGGATAAGAGTTCTTCCGGGGCTGGGGATTTAGCTCAGTGGTAGAGCGCTTACCTAGGAAGTGCAAGGCCCGGGGTTCGGTCCCCAGCTCCGAAAAAAAAACCAAAAAAAAAAAAAAAAAAGAGTTCTTCCAATGATTGAAATTTATTCTACACAGTAGAAAAACAGGTAAGCAGCTGTTTTCATATCATTTCTGAGACGTGGGGTTTGTCAATTTATTAGAGAAAAAAAGGCAATTATTGGGTTGCATCTGACCAGGAAGATGTGGGGGAACCTGATGTTTCAGAGAACAGACAGGTTCATTCGTTCAGCCCTTATTGTTTGAACCCTCCACTAGTCTGGGCCTGAGAAGAATCCAACTGGCCAGGGAGTCCAGTAGGAATCTAAGGACAGGGAGCCTGTCGGGTAGAAGGCCTACACCATTCATAAGTACAGGGTGCCACGATCTTCACTCCAATAGCTTGTCCCCTGGCTGGCCCTCCTTCCTCATAGTTTTCAGGCCCTGTGATCTTTACTGTAAAGTGAACCATCTGGCTTCGATATGGGCTCCTGGCTTACTTAAAGCTTTTCATGTCTCCAGCACCAGGAAGCTCTCTAGCCCCTTTATGTAACCACTTGGGCATCTAAGATGACTCGCTCGCTATCTGGGCCTAACAGCCCACTGGACAACACTGTGGAATAGAAAATAGTAAGATTATTATTATTCTTATGCTGGGATTTGCAGAGGTAGAGGCCAGGCTCAATCGCCTGTGAGTGTCAAAATAGGGGTTTGGGTTCCCCACCCCATGCTACAACTGGATGTCCATCTGAATCTTTGGCCCTTTCCTGAAGAGAGTACAACCCAGAACTTCTTGAGGAAATCAGGGAAGGAGATATTATCTTAGTAAGAGATCACATGGGAAGAAAGATTTAACCCCATAAGTTGGCACACCAGGCACCAAGATCAGATTAAGAGATCAGGTAGGTGTCAGATGGTCGACAAGATTTGTTGAGAGAAAACTCTGAATGAAGTGGTAAGCCGGTGAAGGCTCCAGGGAATTCCCAGAGGGGACCAAAACTACTGAGGACTCTTTGGAGGGTTGGCAGAGAGCTAAGGGCGACACGCAAGCCATCTCCTTACATAGCAGTTATTGATCACTTGTCCCTGCTCAGGACCAGTGTGCCTGCTCAGTCCCCTGTTTGAAAGGCTTTCTTAGCATGTTCCAGTATAGCTGGGCTCTTCCCTCTAAAAACCTTTGGTTCTCCATACCATGTGACCTCCTTTCCGTACTCGAATGTGGAGTCATTGAAATCCCCTTTGTTTATTTGGTCTCAGGCTCTCCTCTTAATCTAAGTGCTAGGAAAGTGTCCATTCACGGCTGCCTGCTCAGTGTCTGCAACAACACCCACAGAACAGCAGGTTGATATAAGGCATGAGTGAGCGGGCGGCTAGGCCTGCGAAAGCTGGCCCTCGACAGCCAGATGAAGTTGTAATGGGATGCATATGGCCAGAGGACTATAAATGATAAGAAAGGAAATTGGGACCAGTTACCTAAATCCCCTGGGAAGTGGAAATAGAAAGTGAAAATAAAAGAACAACCACATTTTGCCCAATGTCTCCCAGCTTTGATCATATCCAGCAGGGTTTAACACCAGCCTCCTGTGTGCTCAGTGTTAGGCTAGGCAACCTACCACTGAAGAGACAGCCTTAAGATAACGAGGCAGAGGAACCTCAGGACTGCCTCTTTGCCCAGTTTGTCAACCCTGCACTGAACTCATCATCTAGCTGGGAAGCACTATAAAGCTAAGTGAAAATAGGGAAGGAAGCACGAGGGATGTGAATGAACTGCATAGGGAAGGAGTCAGGAGAAGCTACAGGAGAGATTGGGGGCAGAGGTGGGGTAAGCCCAGGCTGGCCTTGAACTTGCTGCACAGCTAGCCTTGAACTCCCGATCTTTCTTCCTCTGTCTCCCAATTGCTGGAGCTGCAGCTGTGTGACATTTCATTTAGGACGTAAGGATGGATAAAGAATTCATCAGGCAGAGAGACAGAAAACATATTTCAGATAAGGTGACCATGTGAAAAAAAGGGTATGGAAGCCTCAAAGTACTTCCTATGCTCAGAGAACAGTAAGCAGCCATCCCAGAAAGGGGGGAGGGTAATCAACAGATTTTTGTTTTTAAAATCACCCTAGGGTGTTAGAGCAGGAAGTTGGTTTTGACTAAGGGACAAAAGGGGCTCTTAAGGTTAGAGAAGAGAAAACTTCCTGAGCGGGGCTTGAGATGGTGATAAAGAGAGTGGAGTCCTTGTGAGGTCAAGTCCCTCTGCAGCCCTTTCACCAACGATGCCTGGGGCCACGTAGGTTTGAATGGGGAGGCAATGTGCGCAGAGGGCCAGACTCTGCTCCAGGGTTTCACTGGGCAAAGACGCCTACCTAGAGAAGAGTCCTGATAGAGCAATGCACCAAGGACAGCAGGGGCTAAAAAGCTCCTGAAGGCGGGGAGGGGTTTTTCCACCCATCATTCATGGAGAGCCAAAAACATTTAGAGAACTAAGAAAATGAGACATGTCCACAACCTGTGCTTGTTAGCAGTATTCGAGACCAGCCTGCACTCTTACCTTTAAGTCAGTTGTGTTTGTTGGCTCAAAGACGCGCCTCCAGCCTTATTTGTTTAACTCTGCCTCTTGGAACTTGGAGCCTGGCGGTTTCCGGCATGTTCGCACATGGATGTGCACTGTGAGTGAGCCTCACCCCAGGCCGTAGACCCCAGTTCCTCCCTAACCAACTCAGTGGGAACCTGAAATAAGGGTGAATTCAGTCGAGGAAATCACCTGGAGAGAAAGGGAAGGAAACTGGGCAGAACTGACGCCAAAACCCGGCCTCAGACTGCAAAATCTTTCCGCGAGACTGCACTGCCCCCAGGCGGCCACCGCGCTCTGCTCCGGAGACTTCCTGATGGATCTCTTCCCAGACTCAGTAGAGGGGAGAAGAGGAGAAAGCCCAGACCTTGTATTTTTGTTTCTGGGCTTGCGCTGTTATCTGTTGTCTTCCTATCTCCCTCCCTCCCTTCTTCCTTCCTTCCCTTCCTCCACCCCTCTGTCCTTATTCCTTCTTTTATTCCTTCCACACGAGTCAGTTTTCCTCGTCTACCACATAGATCCTAGGGATTCGGGTTGTCAGGCTTGACACCCCGCCCTCTGTACACCTCACTATCTCATTACCACTCACTGGTTTTCCTATTCATTTTCCATGTTCTCTTTTCTTTTCTCCCTCCTCCTCCCCTCCCCTCCTCCTTCTCCTCCTCCGTGTTAACACAGAAGATGCACTTTAAATCTGTGTACCTCCATAACGGTATGAAACATGTTGGGAACAGTTCTATCCACTTTCTTAGTTGTGTGTCTTAGTGTGTTATGCATATATGCAGATGTGTCTGTACATACATGCGGATGTGTACGTAGGCTAGAAGTAAATTTGGGGTATTTTTCTCTATTGTTATCTATATTTTTTTTAAGGCCTGGTATCTCATTGAACCCGGAGTTGCCACTCATACCCATAAACTCCCAGGACCCACCTGTCTCCTTCCCACCCCGGCTATGCTATGGTTACAGATGTTTATGGGCTCCTGCACTTGACTTACTATGTGGGTGCTGGACATCCAAACTCTGCCCCCCATGCTTCTCCGGCAGGCACTTAATCCCCTGAGCAAGGGATGGAGGGGATGGGTTCTTGGGTCAGAGCAGAGCTGCCCTATGTCCATGGGTTAGAAAGGCTGGTGGGGGAATGGCAGAGCTGACAGGAGTTCTTCAGGGGGTTCATCCCCTGCTCTGCCTGACTTTACAAGTCCTGAAGACAGCCATTCAAAAGCTGCCATTGAGGAAGGGCTACAGGCTGAAGAAAGATACCAGTTTCAGACACCAAAATAATCCGACAAAAATGTCCTCTCCTTCCTGAATCCTGGGGGCCAATGGGAGGCACCCAGCCTCCCGGGCCTATGAGAACATCTGTGGGGCAGCGTGGCACATGACAGGCAAGAACGATGAATGCTGCAAGGTGTTCTCGCTTTCTCTGACTTCCTGGTCTCAGGTAGCCTATAACATAGCAGTTTCCCTGTGTTTTAGACTACTCACTTACTCACATGCTTTCTTGGATTCCTCGTGTTTTTCATTTGTGGAGTCCCTAGGATTCACCCCATACTTACTTAACAGGAAGCAGAGAGATGACCATGTAACCGAAGTTAAAGTTACCAGAGGGAGAAGGTGTTGCAGGAAAATCTTGAATCTGCCCCTTACTGATTGAATGACCAAGTTAAGTTACTGGGTTGTTTTTTTTAACATATACAAAACAAACACAAAACCCACCTTCCTGAGGGGCCGGGGAGATGGCTCCGTTGGTAAGGCCCATGCCAAGCACAGAGGGCCTGTGTGACCCTCCGTGCCCCCGTGAAATGGGCAGTGCCTATCATCCCAGAGCTGAGGAGGCAGAGACAGGAAGGTGCCTGGGACTCTGTGGCCAGCCAGGTCAGCTGATTCGCAAGCTCTAAGTTCAGTGAATACAAACAAAAGACAACAGCAACCAGAAAGGTGATGCATGATTGAAAAAGACACCCAGTGTGGACCTGTAGCCCACACCGGTACACATGCATGTGCACCTGTGGGGGCACACAAACACGTATGTAGAAACCCAAACCAGAGCTCCCTGGTTCATTTTCTCATCTAAGAAATGTCTTGTAGGGTTGTCCTAGTAGAGCACACTTAGAAAGTCCCAAGTAAGTGGCAGGTTTGGTTTGTGGCATTATTGTTAAGATAGTTTCAAACTCTACAGTAACTGTCTTACTCCTCTTTAAAAAAAAAAAAAGCACCACTAAAAGAATCTCATTAAGTTCAAAGATGTAAAAGCCTGTGGAGAAGTTTGATCTGCACCCATTAACACTGCCGTGATCCTGAATCAGTTCAGGTCAAACAGGGCAGGGCCAGAGTTGGTCACCAGCTACCAGTGTGGGTAGGAGATGGGGGAAAGAAATGTTTATTAAACTCTAGCACGAGGACTTCAATCATATCTCCATCATCGGCGGCGGCGGCGTCGTCGTCGTCATCGTCGTCGTCGTCGTCGTCGTCGTCGTCGTCATCATCATTGCCGTCATCAATTTGATTTGTTCAGAGGACAACTTTAGGGAGTCGGTTCCCACCTACCACTGTGTGGAGGTGGAGTCTCTCTGCTTCCCACTCCAGACTGGCTCACTCAGTAGGTTCTGGTTGATTTTCTTGTCTCATTTCCTGTCCCACGGAGGAAGTGCTGGGATTGCAGATGTGTCCACACTCGTTTGTATGTACGTGGAGGTGGTCATGTATGTGCTCTCGAGCTATGGAGCAGGTATGGAGGTCAGAGGACAATTTGTGGGACCTGCTTCTCTTCCACCATGTGGGCTCTGGGGAGAGAGCTCAGGGTGTCAGGCTTGGCAGCCAGTGCCTTTTCTGGTTGAGCCATCTTGCTGACCAGCCCCCGCATCCCGCTTTCTGTGTGGGTTCTGGGGGTCAAATGCAGGTTATCAGGCTTGCACGACATGTACTTTTTACCTGCTGAGCTGTGTCCTCAGCCCTTGGTGTTATTGCTGTTGTTATTATTAATTTATTATTGTTTTATTGTGCTAAGGATTGAACTTCGGGTCTCATCAGGTGCTCTACCCCCGAGCTATATCCCCAGCCTCACCCTCTATGTATTACATAATTTTAAAAATCAGCTAACTCTTCCAAAAGTTAAAGGCATTCAAGTAAGAGGGACAGATACATATCTATGTCATTTTTTATAACCAGAATGAAATTCCAGAAAACAAAAGTTACTGTGTTCTAAATAATTTCTGCTACCAGAAGAAAACATTAAGCACAAGGCCTATTTTTTGGTTTAAAAAAATGTAGCTGAGTGGTGGTGACAGTGGCAGCTGCAGTGGCAGCGAACACCTTTAATCCCAGCACTTGGGAGGCAGGCAGAGGCAGAGGCAGGGGCAGGGGCAGGGGCAGGGGCAGGGGCAGGGGCAGGGGCAGGGGCAGGGGCAGGGGCAGGGGCAGGGGCAGGGGCAGGGGCAGGGGCAGGGGCAGGTGAACCTCTGTGAGTTTGAAACCAGCCTGGTCTACAGAATGAGTTCCAGGGCAGCTGAGCAGTTTAGTGGGACCCTCAGAAAGAAAGAAAAAACCAATACAGAAACAGAAACAAACAAACAAACAAACGAACGACAATGATCAGGCCTGGGACACCAGGCTGAGGCCTGGAGGCCATCCATACCTGGTTTGCAACCTTGTGTAAGACTTGCCTTTTTGCAATGATGAACAGGACAGAATGTTCACACAACACATGCTCAATAAATGCCCAGGGACTGGATGCCTTTATTAACTGGCATTAAAATAACTCAATCCACGGTGGTCTCTGGGAAGCCAAGAAGGTAAAGTCTCCAAATATGCTCACTCAACCCCCACCTCTGCCAGTAAAAGTTCAGCTTAAAGTCTAAACAAGTTGTCTACATGCCTTAGCCCAGCAGGTCAGAATGGGTTCTAGGCGCTGGACCACAAATAACACTTCTTTCTCCTCTTTTGGTGCTTTTATTACTGCATTTATTCTTGGAATGTTCTTACCCCACTAAGCAATAAAATAACTTCCAAGTAAGTTTCCTTCTTTAAAGTATTTTTTATTATTACATCTATCCATCTGTCTGTCTGTCTGTCTATCTATTATCTCTCTATTATGTGTCAAGGGCTGAGCCATCTTATCAGATCTATCTATAACTTTTCCTCTTTAAGGTCATTTAAGGTCAGAGCGTGCCTGACACTGAAATAGACCACATTACTAATCTGGTCCTCATGGTGGCTTGGAAGCACTTTATCCACTGAGATACCTCACCAGGCCCTCTCATCCCTTTGTGGGATGAGGGCTAAGCGTGCCTCACTAAAGTTTGCATGTCAGAGACAACTTGTGGGAGATGCTTCTCACCTTCCATCATCTGGGGCTGGGAATTGAACTCAGGTCTTTGGAGTTGGCAGCAAGCGACCTTACTCACAGAGCCATCTCCCCAGGTACCCCTTCTCATGGCTGCTAATGACCTCTAGCTATGGGGTCACCCTCTGACTACTCCACTGGGCCTTCTGGATGGATTTTTCAGGGTAGTCAGAACTCTACGCAGGTTTCCTTAGCATAAGTGCTCTTTTTAGGTGTTTTTGGCTCGTTTGTAGTTACTGTTTGGTTTTGTTTATTGTTATCTTACGATAAGACCTCACAGTGTAGACCAGGCTGGCCTCAGACTTGTGGCAATCCTCCTGTCTCTACCTCCCAAGTGCTAGCATTACTGACAGGCACATGCAACCACAACCGACCTGGTCTGAGTTTTTTTTTCTTCTACTTATGATAACTTAATTGCCACATTTCCAATTAGGAAGGACCCTCACATTAAGGTGTAAATCCCAAGTTATGAAGAGTTATGAAGGTATTTTGTGCTCCTGGACTTCACGTAGTATGTGTGAAGTCCAGCTTGCTTGTGTGGGAACTTCCTGCTCATGTCATTGGAACAGTTCAGCAATTTGAAATGTCTCTTTTGTTCACAGCAGACCTCTAGTAGAGCCAGGGTCTGACAGGTTTCTGATCTGGAACACCAGTTACCGTCATCTCCCACGTCAGAACCATTGCTTTAAACAGGTTTATACAGGGGATCTGAGACATGCTAACTTACTTCTGAGGACTTCGCTTCGCTCAGTTGTGGAGCGGAGACATTGATAAGCTGTGTTAGAGAACTAAAGTAATTTTTAAACAGGATCTGAGATCGTGCACAGGCAGGCAGTCTGTGAAATCAAGTTCCTCCAAGCCTTTTCTTTATACTCGAGAGGGACTGTGTTCAACCCGCTTTTCCTTCCTTGTGCTTAAATAAGCAGGAAGGGACTTGGGCTGAGGAACATGTTACTCAGGGGCAGGTTTAGAAAGGGGTGGATACCACGGGAAGTCACAAGCCATGGGTAACTTTCTTCTTCATATCTTAGGATACAATGTTAAGAGCAAACTATTCTCATCTGAACATAGCTGTCCTTGGTAGAGTACCCGAGAGTCTTACTGCTAGGACAAGCCTCTCGGGCGGCAGGACCAGGACTCTTCTCAAACAAGGCTCAGCCCAGAACCTTGATTTTGATTTTTCTTAATCCTTCAGATAGTGGGGATTTGACTTTGGCAGGTAAGTGCTAGGCAAGCACCCTACACGGAATTGTGTGCTTGGCTTCCTAATAGGACTTAACATTTTGTTCCCATGGCCTCCTTTTCATTCCTTGAACACATACCAAGTTACTCTACACTATGGAATGTGGGGTACTTTTCTCTGGATGGCACTAAGGAGTCAAACTCCGGGCCTCCGACAGGCTAGGCAACCACTGTACTACTAAGCTGCATCCCCAGGGCAAGGATTTTAATCTTACAATATGGAGCTGGATGTGTCAAGTCACTCATGGCTTTTTATCTGGCTTTCAAGAGCTTAAGGGCTCATCATAAACTCTGGCATTTCTCGGTCCATAGTAGATGGAATAATTTATATGATACAGCTTTTGAAGTGAAGATCTTCCCTCATCAACATTCTCGTAAGTGTATAATCTATTGATTTGCAACTAAGGTTGCTTATTAGACTGCGCTGAATTGACTTGGTATCCCAGAGCATGACACTAAGTTAAAAATGGGATTGAAAATTGCTCACAAGTAAGGTGTAGATGGACTTGAAGAGAGAAAAAGAAAGAAAGAAAGAAAGAAAGAAAGAAAGAAAGAAAGAAAGGAAGAAAGAAAGAAGGAAAGAAAGAAAGAAAGAAAGAGGGGGGAAGGGAGGGAGGGAAGAAGGAAGGAAGGAAGGACGGAAGGAAGGAAAAAGACAAAGAAAGAAACTAAAGGTTGGGCTGGATATTTTCTATGCAGCAGGATTTGCTCAGCTAACTCTTATCTGTGGGCTTTCATTCACAGGTTATAAAGTTATCACTATCCTCAGGTGGGAGTGTGCAGTTAGATAACTGGCTAAAACTGGACTGTACATGATTGCTTTGTTCCTGAAGCCCTGCCTAGTTAGCAGAAATTCCTCTACCCATGAGGGAGAAAGATTATGGTGTGCCACCAGATACTCAGGACTGACACAGGGACAGGACCATGACTCCAAACTCTCCTACATGGGAAAAAGGGCAGAGAAGAAAGAAGTCAGCCGCCAGCCATGCCTTCTGTGTTTTATCTTTGGTTCTTATGGATTAGCTGCTGACATGATTTCTAGAAGGATTTTGTTTTCCCCCTGTAAGAGCTGAAACAAAGTGTTCCAAGCTGGGGGACAGGGAAGTGAATGACTTGACGTCAGGTGTATTAGGTATTTATAGACTGCCAATAAATTGCTTCCACTCTTCGGTTTTAGCTGTGACGGTCGGGCTGCATCTTACTCGTTTCTGTCTCTCGGCAGCAGAGGAAGTTCAGTAAATACCTGTTAATAACAAGTCAGACATATGCTATGAAAGTGGGGGTACCAGCAATGAGCACCAGAGAAGCCCCCTCAAAGAAGAGATGAGTGTGGGCTGGGATAGTTAGAAAGGGACCCGTGGGAAGGGTGAGGGAGTCTTAAGGAAAGTGTCACTGTTTGAACAGAAATGGATAAGACCACAGATGTCCAAACGAAACTCCACTCTCTCACTAACTCAGTTGCTTAACTCAACAAACTCCACTTAAACTCGGTGAGCCTCGTTTTCTCACAAACAGCGAGAGCGTGGTGATGCTTATTTTTTAATTATTTTTGAGGCAGGGTCTTTCTGCACAGCCCCATCTGTCCTGGAGCTCATGCCTTCTGAGGCCTTGGCTTAAAGGCATGCACATCTTGTCCAGCAGGGAAGAAGGAAGACTTATGTCACAGGAGAAATTGCTACAGGAGAAATTGCAGAATGAGACATCCAAGATCTAACTTTACTTTCTGAGTTCCGTTCCCTTACCAGCACACACAGCCACTTCACCGGTCTGAACATTTTCCTGACAGGATTCTGGAGTTTGTAGGGTCACTGTCATTCTGGACTTCAGTATAGCACATTTCCCATCATTCCACCTTACAGCAAGCATTTTCCAGAAAATTGTAGTACGACACAGAACTTAAAACCATCGAGCTCCTTCCCTGGGCCCATGATATAAGTCAGTGCGTAGTCTGTGAGTCCTCTGGGATCTTCGAATCTTCTTCTTCTGATCCCCCCTTTTTCTTGTTTTAGTTCATTTGTTTTTAAGACCTCACCTCATGTAGCCCAGACTGGCCTCACACCAGCTGTGTAGCCCAGGATGCCCTCATCCTCCTTTCTCTACCTCCCCAGTGGTGGCAGGCCAGGAATGAACCACAATGCTGACTTCCTCCTGCCAGCCAGGTCCTCCTTCCCACACTGGGCTCCCTGACCCCCACCTCAACCCCAATTCAGGGCCTCAGACCCCACCAGATCCCACCAGCTCCACTCAGCTGGCAGCGTCTCTGCCAAGAGTGGTATTTGCTCGTGTTCCTGATAAAGCACCGGGGCTCCGGGAGGGCAGAGATCTCAGCTGAAATCACAGATTCTGGAGTGGCCGTTAGATCTGAAACCAGCCCTTTGATCCTCTGGTTCTCTTCCTACTGTGCCATGGGTTTCCAGAAAATGAGCTAGAACACAAGCCAAGCACAGCTCTCCCAAGGACCTGAGCAAGGCCATGGGCTTTACCTGCAGGGGGCAAAGCCACCTCACAATACACAGGAGCACATCCAGGCCTGGAGACATGAGTGACAAACAGCCTCCTGCTAGGTGTGCCCCCAGACACAAGTGAGCATGCCTGCTTGACACTTGCTCCCCTCCCCTTAGCAGGGTTTGGTCATGGCTACAGCATCCTGACAACCTATTTAAACCAACTAGCAGGAGCTGTCATCCAAGTGCCATTTCCCACCCACCAGTCTGAGTCCTTGAGCCTCTGCAGCCTCAGAAGAGGGAGTCTTTAGCTGAAACCTCCAGGAACCAAGGGCCCAGAAGGTATGTACCAAACTCTATCCAGATGTTGGGTTTGGTTTTGCTCTTTGTCTCCTTCTTTTTTCCTCTCTAACCATAATCAAAGAGTGAACAAGTGATTTTCACATTATCAAGCAACACGGGGGGAAAATAGTTTCCTTCTTTCCTGGCCAGGTCTGTACCAAATAAATGAACAAGTGGCTTACAGTCTCTGGTAATACAGACAAGCACCCGAACTCACAATTCCTGCTTTATACACACAGCAGAAGTACCAGGCAGGGAGACCATGTTGCAAACCCTTCAGTAAAATTCACTCGGCGAGGAACAGTCAGCTTCCAGAATTGTTTACCTGAGCTCGAGGGAGCCCACCTGTTTTAGAATCCTTCTTAAAAAAAAACCTACTATTGTGCAAATAAGTCAAACAGTAAAGTATAGATGTTGCTTTATTGGAAAGGAAGAGTCTAGGAATGAAACTTTCTGGTGTTATCTGTGCATCCGGTGAGCCCAGCACCTTCATCATCCCGGGCCGGTAACAACCGGTCATCAGACAGCTCAGACAGCTCACAGAACTGTTCTCTGGCAGCCCAGCTCTCCTGGGGTTAACTTGCTGAGGGGCTAGGGTGAGGAAAAACAGATCTTCCTAGGCTGCAGTCACTTGACTCCCTTCACCCCACACCTGAGCTCCAGCTCCCTGGAAGAGAACCTGAGGAAAGGCAGCTTAGCTGGGGCTGCGCTCCAGGCAGCGGCTTCTCTGCCAGTGGCCACTTCTGGCTGCAAGCTGTAGGCAGGGCCAGGAACGAATGTCACCCGGAATGGGAAGCTCAGTGACGAAGGGACCTTACTTCCAGTCTTCAAAGGATGCCATTTTCAATGCTCTCCTCTGAATTGGTGAGTTTCAAAATTTTAGCCCTTTAGACTGTCTGAGCAAAACCAGAGCCTAGCCTATTGGCCAGTTAAACACGCAAGAAAAGAAAGACTATGGAGGTATTTTATCGAATTCCTTCTGACTACTCTGAACTCTTCAACAATGCTTTTTGCTATTTTTAAATTTGATTGAACTCTTCAGTGGAAAATATGGTTTAAAGGAAAACCAAAGCAAACCATCCAGGGCACTGTGTGTGCCTCGCATTTTGACCCAGCCTACAGCGTAATTTGGAAGCCTCTCCACAGACCACCAGAGATCCTTGCATTCTACTTAAAGATTTACTTAGATCTAAAAACTACGTCTTGATTCCAGTACCCTTCTTTCCATCTGGATTTATCCTCGTTGACCATAGCGAGCGATTACTGACGAGTCCTGGAACATGCACTGTACTGTACGAGGTGAGCGCAGCTGGAAGAAGAAACGTCTTTTTCTCAGCGAGTGTTTTCATTAATACTAATTTCATTAATATCTATGCTGTAGTTATGTATCTTGTTGGGGGTATATTATTTCCTTTTTCTTGTCAAATCCCCTTAGTGGTCTTCGGTATTTAATTTACTTTTGCTTCTTGGCTTCTTTCAAAATTCCCTTCCAGTTTCGATATTTAAGTAGCTGTGCTCTGGCGCACGCTGCTTGCTGGAATTTCAGAATCACACTTTCTGGTGTTATTTGGGTACAAACCTTTACAAAATGGTTAGGCACTTAAATGATTATAAAAGCAGAGGGCTACTGAGCACATCTTACTGACAGGTGGACAAAATAGCAGCGGGAAAGAGAAGGCTGAAGGTCTGAACCCTCCCCTGTGGCAGGATGGCCCTACTGACATAGATGCAGAAAGAAGACGATCCCTCTCGGAGGAGTCGGCCATGCTGCAGAGCCAACGACACAAAGCACCAGAAAGGCAAACCCAGCCAGCCTCAACCTGCTCTGTGAAAGGGAAGGGAAGGAGTGAGAGCCACCCTGAAGGTGCAGGTGTCTGTGTGAGATGTGTCTGTGTGTCGTCTTCTTAAGACACGGGACTGCACTTGAGACGCTAGCGCTGATGGCTGTGCTTTGGGCACAGTCTGTATCAGGACAGCCATGCGAAGGCAATTACCTGGAATGGGAGCCATTATAGCCCTTTGATTTGCTTCCTCCAATATCCTGTCAGACAGATGAAGAAAAGAGACAGACTCTCAACTCTGAAATAAATTGCAGGTTGAGGTATTTGGTTTCAGCCTCCCTCAGGTTGAGGCTTTCCAACGCAGAATTTTGTGTGCTCAGGAAACCAAAGACCGCATGCTATTGCTCTAGCTTGCAGAGCAGACATAAGGAAACGGGTAGCCAAATGGTGACAGTTGGTTTTAATAGGCTGTTATTCTGTCGAGTGCAGACACTCACTTTGTGTAGGGGCTTTGAAAGGGGCTCTTCCAGGTTCTGCGAGAGTCTGGAGGCACCTCAAAGTGGAAACAGGTCCAACATGTCCTATGTCACTCATACTAGGACCGTTTCTCTTTCAAGCACTGATGCCCATGGGGAGGCATTCAGGCATCAGGCAAACTTGCCAGGGTTACAGTCGGAGTTGGGAAGCCAAGGAGTCAAGGGTCAGACTGGACAGAAGCAGTTGAGATCCAGAGCCAGGATGTTAGCCACACTGAAGAGTTGTTAGAGGAGAGAAGTGGGAGCAAGGAACCAGAAAGCTCAGATGTCTGCGACAGGGCTTCTGACAAGTGGTGCCTTTGACTGAGTCTAGAAAGACTGATCTCTGGAGGAGAGTGTGCTCGGAGGAAGACTGAGAGTTGAGAGGAACTGCTTCCCTTTGGTGGGGAAGTTTTACTCAGATTTGGGAGAAACCAGAACTGGCTGTACAGCCAGAGTCTGAGTCCAGTTTAAATCCCTGTGTAGCTGTAGCTGGCTCTAGTGAGCATGGGTAGTGCTGTCAGGGGGGATGCTTTCTGCTGGAAGGCAGCTAGCCTGAGGAAAAGCAGAGGGGTGGGCACTGGGACGGGGCAAGGGTTTGATCCATTTATTGGCCAGCCTCAGCAAAGGTAGAGAGGATGCTGTTGTAAATCGCCTTCTGGGGAGCCAGCAACTCAGTCATCACCTGTCCCTGTACAATTCCTCCCTTCAGTCCTGGGTACTCTTTAGACAGAATATGCTTGGAGAAAGAGTCCTAAATATGAAATGTTCTAATTCACTGTTTAGATCTTGTTGTGCATGTTTTGGGGTGCAGGGTGAGCCACTCCTTGCATTTAAAAATAGTCTTTTTCAACTGGTAAAATAAAAATTAGCTTCTTCCACTAGCAGGGATTCTTGGAAGCTGAATGAATCTGTCTCTGGTGGAAGAGAGGGAATCTTTCTCATGTTGTCGAGGGTGATGTTTGGTTATTTTAAAAGCTGTCTTCATATCTTTCACTCTGCCCCAAACTGTTACATATTCTGGACATATTTAGACTTTCCTTTTTGTTTTTCTTTTGAGAAAATGTCTCATTTGGCCCAGGTTGGAAGACGTTGAATTCTTGGACATTTTTCCCCAGCCCTTTCTGCTGAGTGTGGGATTTAAAGTGTATATTCCATATGTGGATAGACTTAGTAAAAATTTTACTGAGTGAAAACACAGAAAGTGTTTAGCGTAATGAATTTTCACTATGCCTCCTCCTAGAAAAACAGAGCCTAGGTCTAGAAACAAAAAATGACAGGCACGGAAAAGACCCTCCGTCCCCCCTAGTCAAGACCTCCTAAGGGTAGTCACAAACCCAAGTCCTAACACCACACATTAAATACTGTCCTACATGAGCTATGAACTTATGGCTTCGCACATGCTAAACATTCAGACCTGCATATCTGAATACTTCAGAATCAGGATTTTAGAGCCATGATATATTTTTTTCTCCGTTTGTGCATTAAATTCTTCTTAAAAAAAATTCTAGGGTGCTTTTGCCAATGCAATGGACGGAAGGCGTGTGTTTCTTACATTCATTGAGGAATTGCCTCTGCCCTTTGTCTACCCACAGAAGGTGCTTCATTCTTTCAATCAACAGTGTTTACCAAGTGCTTTCTGTGTGGCGGCTCTTTTCCAGACCATGAGAGTACAGTGTTTTATTTTAGATAGGTTCTTGTTCTCATAGCTCATCCTGGGGTCAAACTCCCGACAGTCCTTCTGCCTCAGCCTCCTGGACCGGTGCAGGCATGTCCTACAGGCGAGTTCATCATCAGCTTACGATGTAGTAGAAAGGGAAGAAAGCATAGAGGTAGACTGTGGTGGTAAAGCCCTTGCCACACAACTGAACACGCACAGAAAAATCTCAGTGCTGGAGAGGCATAGACAGGATGCCCTCTGGGGCTTGCCGGCCAGCTCCGCTGAATCATCATGCTTCAGGCTCGGTGGGATGCACTCTCTCTCAAAACCAAAACCAAACCAAAACCAAACAAAAAACAGTAGAGAGTGACGTGCACATGCACATACAAACACACAAAAAGACAGGAAACATTGAAAATGGAACGTGTAAATACACGTGTAACTCTTACAAAATTCTCAAAAAATACATTTAAATAAAAATTAAGATACACAAAATTAACAGATAATAAAAATAAATTTAATAAAAATATAAATTAAAAAATTGGCAGTGCTAAAAGGGAAATAAATAGGGTAATGACGAAAGTTAACTGGAAAGTACTTACTTTGGAGTGGGCAGGAGAGCGCTGAGGAGATAAGGACAGAAAGAAGACAAGGAATAACAAGTTAAGTTTGCCATGAGCTGTAGAAATCCTGTTTCCAGCTTTAAAAACAAAACAAAACAAAACAAAACAAAACAAAACAAAACAAAACAAAACAAAACAAAACAAAACAAAACAAAACAAAACAACCCTGCAAGTCCCAGGACTAGGCACGAATCAGAAAGCCCCTGTAGCTTCATGGTAAACGAGGAGGACAGAATGAGCGATCACAGGAAAGGCAGATGGAGGCCAGATCACTTAGACGCTTAGAAGCCAAGGCGAAGAGTTCCGGACCTTAGCAATAAGAAGTGTAGCATTGTCAACAATGTTGCAATACGCCTTCGGTTTTTCTCTTCCTTTTTTTTTTTTTTTTTTTTAACATGGCGATACAGTTCACAGGCAGGAAACAATGTCGATGATATGTGTAGAGTGTGAAGCATTCTGACAGTTGTACTCCCCGGCAAGTTTCCAAAATGGCTAAATTTTTATTGTCACTTTGAGACAGTTTCTTGTGTTGCTCGGACGGACTTGAAACTTCTGAGCTCAAGGAATCCTGGTCTCCCAAGTAGTGGGCACAATAGGCTTGTACTGCTGCCTCTGGCGGTTTTTACAGTCCCTCCAGCAAACCTGTAAGAATTCCCTTGCTTAGTATGATGGCACATGCCAGGGCTCAAGAGACTGTGGGAGAGTAAGATTTTGAGGCAAACTGAAGCTATGTAACAAGATATTTGCCTCAAAAAAGTTTGCAAAAAGTTAGCAAGCAAAAAGCCCTAAACCGCCCCCCCTTCTCCCAAACATCTGGTTATGTTTGGAGGTGGAAGTGCTTTGGGTTTTTTTTTTTTTAGGTCTTCTAAGTGGAGGCAAACAGTGTCCCACCTGGCTTTGTTTGCTGCGTGATGTTTAGTGATGTTTACCGGTTATTTATGTATCTTCCTTTACAGTCCCTGTCCCAGGGGACTTAAAGAAGATCATGTGGGTGCATATGCATCCTGCTGTGTATGTGTCCGTGTGGACACATATGCATGCTATGGTACACATGTGGAGGTCAGAAGACGGCTTTTGTGAGTTGGTTCTCACCTTACATGGATCTCGGGCATTGATCTCAGGACTTTACATTTGTATAGCAAGTGCTTTTACCCGTTGAGTCCTCTGGCTGGCCTTCTCGTGTGTGAAGACGGGGTCTTGCTGTGTTCTCTGGGGTGGGTTCAATCTCTTCAGCTTAAGC